>NC_141076.1:52003947-52611447 GCF_041138505.1 Cibotium barometz
TGGAAACTGTTCTTGGGGAATGGGTTACCCTTTGAAAAATAAGTTTCAATTATTTTAAAATCATCAAGCGAAAAATTGATTGAAAGTTTGTCTTCATTTAAAATAATGGAGTCACCCCTCAAACATGACAATGTTAGGGCATTTAGGTGGGTGCTAGTATGGAAAAAATGAGGCATTAAGATTTGTTTAGTGAACGATGTTGGTTGGTGAATATTAATGTGGGTTTCCAAATTCTAGAAGAAAACATGTGTGTTTTATGTAAATCCCTCTCACAAACAATGTTGTTGTCTAGCAATTTAATTTGGAAAGCCAAATGCTAGAAGAAAACATGCATGGTTTGACGTCCTAGCCATATTTTTAATGACTCTTTCTAGCATGGTTTGTGTCATATCCTAGCCATATTTTTGGTGACTTACATGCTGAAACACATGGTCATTGGCACACTTAAGGCTTTTTCCCATGGTCCAATTAATGAGGCCTTTGGAACATTTTGTGCAACTTCCAAGCATTCTTAATTATGCTCCAGTGGGCACAATTGGGTTTTCCCTTCTCCAGTTAGGCCATTTTAATTAGCATGACATAAGTCACCCATTGTACATTGCCGAGGTGTGTCTCCCTCATCTGTGCATCCGCACCCGAGCAAATTTTATGCTCACTCCCCAAAAAATTTGGGGCATATGTGTAACATATAGCAAAACCCCCTTGTTTTGCAGTGACAACCTAAGAATCAAGGGAGATATGCCCCGCCCTCGATTCATTGCCGAGGGGGTCTCATCGATCCATCCCAATCCATGCAAATTTCATGTGGAAAGACACCTTGTGGGTCAGGGGGAAAAAGATGTTATGTACGTGAAACAAGATGTGGCATTGCAACTTTCGAGGACTTTTGGTTGTGGCACTTTAGTTATTTGCAATGAAATGTTTGGGATGTTGAAAAGTGAGGCTGTCTTGCTGAGAACTACAAGAGGTAAGGACACTTTGACATTTGTTACCTTTCGTCTTTATGAGAGCCGAATAATGTGACCGTCCCCTCCTCCCCCTCCATTCCCGAGTACAACAACAAAAGCTTTAGCCAGCCCCATGCAAGAGATTCTCACTCCCACGACTAGTCAAAATATAATGTGCTTGGTTTTCCGGGTCATGTGGGCGACCCTTATGGTATCAGCATTTATTAGTAAACATCTATTAGTAAAGGAGGTGTTTCCTTGTTCTACTTACCTACTGAGAAGTTAAGTAATAAGAACCCTTACCAACTCTCTCGACTTTGCTTTGCTTTGCTTTGCGCGCGCGCTCTCTCTCTTTCTCTCTCCCTACTTGCAAAGTCTGGCTATGGCTATACTTTCTTAGAACAGTGATGTGATAAGACCGGTGGCCTTCTCAACTCACCCTCTTATTGACTTTAATATAACAGCCATCCCCTCATACCACCCTTCCGCCTTCATGAAGCGAGAGGTACACAAAGTTGCCTTGATGCCGACGATGAATCCAACTGACCTTAGACAATTGCTTCCAAACAGCCTCACTCGCGTGAATACTACGCATTTGGCCACACGTCCTGTTACGAGGCCCGCACCATTAACGGCGTGTGACAAAACCCTCCAAGGGCCGCTTGAAATTATCCAAGATAGTGCTCCAACAAAGTGTCTTTTCCAACCTTTAAAATTAACGGGAATGTTTAGGCTTAAAAGCAAGATTTAGACTTGAAAATCACTATAAACCATACTGGGATTTATAACTAAAATGTACAAATTTCAATCTTTAAAATTAAAGGTAACATCAAATTTCAATTGAGATTTCTAAATTTTACCCAAGGCAACTACACTACAAACCACGTTATGTGAGCACTGGATAATACTAGAGTTTAACTCAACGGGGGGTTCTACTTTTTTTTGTGGTATTGTATCAAGATTTTTCTATCAAGCAAAAAGAAGAAAAGGGAACTAAACATAAGGAGCTTTACGTTTTTTATGGGATAACATTAAACATACACATAAGGGGTCACAAAAGGGGTTTTTCCATTTTAAAAAAATTCAAAGAAAATAAAGACAAAGCTGTTTTACATCTTTTATGGAATTACATCAAACAATACACTTAAGAGGTCTATCCATTAGAAAAAGAAGAGGAGAAAATCCACTCAAAGAAAATAACGACAAAGCTATTTTACATTTTTTATGGAATTACATCAAACAATGCACTTAAGGGGTCTATCCATTAGAAAAAGAAGAGGAAAAAATCCATACATAAGAAGGGATCTTTACTTGCCTCAAATCTTCCTCAGGGGGGATCTCTCATAAATATGTAAGCATAGCAGGTGGGTTCAACAAAAAAGGGTTTTTTCAATCTCTTTTTTACACATTTTTAATATACAAGAGGGTACCATTTAAAGGGGGTATTTACACATTTTTTAATCTCTTCTTTACACATTTTTAATATACAAGAGGGTCCCATTTAAAGGGGGTATTTACAGATTGAATAGAAAAAAGGTGTGTTTTACTCATGAAAATTTTACAAATAAGGGATTTTTAAATTAGGCCTTGAACGCATGTGATATAGAGAGTTTACATATAGTGAACCCCTCGAGAAATCTTCTAGTGTGCCCTCAAAGAAAGTCTGAAAACCTATTATCATTTACATGGTTTCTTTGTTACTCCCATGTGTGAACTAAAGAGAGACACCTTTGTTAGGGATGCATGATGCGTGACATGCTCATCAATCACCCACGTTTTCTCTATAATTGTAAAGACCACATGTAACATCATTAACATTGCAATCCAAGGACAATGGTCATTGTGCCACTCATATAGCATGTTCATGCTAGTGTCTCATTTTTTTTCAATTTTATATTATTTTTTTCTTTAGGCACATGGGAGTAACAAACAAAGGCGGAATGCCTAAGTTTCTTAATGGCGACATTGTATAGGGGTGTCATTTGATAGATGAGTGTCTTCACAAAATGCCAAGTAGCTTTGCCACTAGTGCCATTGGACAATTTCATCTTTTCTTGGCCCATTAGTGGAGCATTGGAGTGGATGATGGCACTACTCAACCACTAAGTCCCTCATGTGCACGCAATGTTATACATCATTACATCCCCCTCACAATTTAATTTGTTGCTCTCCTTGAAAGGTTAAAAATATATCCATGGTGGTCTTACATTGAAAAGCATTATCTAAATGTAGATATAAGTAAGGCCATTTGCACGATAACAAAAGTTTATACACCACTACATCCCCCTAATAATTCAATTTATTTCTCTTCTTGAAAGGTTAAAAATATATGCATGGTAGTCGTACATTGAAAAGCATGATCTAAATGTAGGTGCAAGTAAGGCCATTAGCATGATAACAACATATATTCCATTAGGAATATTTTGGGCTCTAAAAGGGGCCCTATAAAAAGCCTTCTATCTCTTTAATGAATCAAGGAAAAGTGCAAAAAGAATTATAAGAATTTTTCACTCTCTTCTTTTAGATCTAAAAGATCATGTTTTGGCTATATTCTAATCGATTCATTCATTTTTTTAATTTTGACATTGTCCTTTTTTGAGGCTAAGACCAAATCTCCTAAAATTTCAAAAAACTTAAAAAGTAATTTTCTATTGAACTAAACATGTATAGCTTCGTTGATATGATAGTCTTAACTGACCACTTGACTTTTTCTTTTGTAATTCCATCAAATTCGGTGAATTTAAGCTCTTCTTATATTTCAATTGAGAAATTTCTATTATCTGCATTAGGCTTTGTATTTTAAAATTTCTTTTTATCTATGCCTAGATTATAGTCTAAAGAGTATTACAGTCTAAGGTTTAATGTGATGGTTTTATATACATATTTGATGTTTTATTCTAGTTATTGAGATGATTCAATGTTATGCTTAATGCTATATTATCATTAAGATGATTTAATAACTATTCAATTTTAAAATTCAATAGTTGGTTTCAGTGTTATAATCTACTCTATTGTTGTGATTTAATACTATAGAATAATGCTAAGTTTTGTTATCATGGTTTAGTTCTTAAATGGTTTATTCAACATGAAGTAATTATAATTGTTCAATTTGTTGTTATGTACTATTTATAATTTATTAATCAATAAGTTTTGTACATAAGATGCAAGAAGAAATAGAAAAAGAGATATACACTTTTAACTAGATGTTGGATATACACCTTTATACAAGAGAACAGATAAAAGTTTGATGCAGAAATCAAGCATGCATCAACATTGTAACATACCTCTGAGATTAACCAAGTTATGATTAAATATAATCTTAAGTTTTGGGTGCTACAGATTTCAGTAATGAATTCGAGCAAGTTTTCAGCCAACAAAAATTTATAAGTGTTAAAATTAAGTAAAAATTCAAGTTTGTGTTTTCTACTAGTTAATATGCTGAAAGGCAGCCTTTAAGTGTATATATGGACATGCAAATTGAAATTTCATAAAAAAGTAAAACTTGACCGATTTTGGAGTCGATTTTCATATATAATTGATTTTGGTTAGGACTAGATTTTAGGTATAACCTTCATTAGGGGCCATTTTGTGAAGTGTTTATCTTCCTATGTGTTTAGAATCAAATGTTGAGGTAAACACAGAAGTTTTAGAGGACAAGAAACTCTACAAAAGTGTATGAGACTCTAGAAGGCCAAATCCCTTTTGTTTTTGAGTTATTCGAGTGCAAATTGGGACATTTGGCTATTTTTGACAATTTTATGTTTAAAACACAACTTTGGCCATTTTGGTAGCTCTCAAAAAGACCTTATAACTCATTTTTAGAGAACCATCATTGAGATATGTTTTATAGAGTGTTAGCATTCCTAAAACTTTGTAGCTTTTCTCTAACTCCAAATAGATTGGAAGATATTACTTTTCCAAAGAGGCCAATTGTCATGCTTTACCTTAGAAATTGCGAGAGAACCTAGAAGCAAGGCAGTACAAGTGGCTAAGCTCACTCAAAACTTCAGTGGTAATAACGAGGATGTTAGGAAGCACATTGAAGTCTTTGAACATGTGTGTGATTCCTTGGAAGAGCACAATGAGCTGCATAAGTGTAAAGCCTTAGGCTTAACCTTGAGTGGGAAGGCCGGAGATTGGTATCGAACCTTAAGGGTTGAAGAGCGCACTCACTACCCCACTCTCAAGAGATTGTTCTTGAAAGAATACATACGTGAGGGTGTGCTTTGGGGAGTAGCATCTCAACTCCAAAAAGCTGAACGTGAGGAAGGGGAGTCAGTGAGAGACTTTATAAGCCGATTGAAGCATCTAAATTCTCGCTGCACTCCCGATGAGCGCTTCAATAATAACCAACTGCTCGATAGATTCATCCGAGGACTGCGCCACAAGGACATTTACAATGGCCTAGTCATTAGAGGTCTTACAACGTGGGAAGCAGTCACTGCCAATGCAATCCAGTTAGAAGACAACTTGATGATTGCAGGTAAAAAGGTGTCTTCGGAGACAAAATCCATTAGTTTGCAAGTATCTGGGCACGAGCCAATGACGGTGAAACCTATTGCCAAGGAGCCCAAGATATCTGAAATGTCTGTGACCGACCTTACTAAGGCTCTCCAAGAATACTTTAGGGGTAATCGAGCTCCTCAGAATAGCCATATGTACCCAAGGAGAGAGCAATAATGGTGTTCAGTGTGCTTAGGACCACATAGCACGAGTGAATGTCCCACATTCAGAGTCAAATTCAATGGGAATTGCAATGCATGTGGTAAGTATGGCCATCAATCTAAAGATTGCCTAGTACTTAAGCGAATGTTGGCAAACCAGGCACCACTAGCCTGGTCAAACACACCTCAAGTACCTACGCTAATGCCTGCACAACCTGTCGAGCAACCGTCACAGCACATAGTTCCAAGGAATCCGAATGTAGTCCAGTCTGTGCCGTTACCACCGCCAGTGCTAGGACCACAACCTCCACATCCAAGGATTACCCCAATAAACCAGATGGGTTGTGAGTCACATAGTGCGTGTGGGGATTATGAAGAGGAGATAGACCCCACTGCTCCATACGGGATTGATAGGTTTGAAATGATTCCCCAGTACTACATGGAGGATCATTTCGAGCAAGTCAAGCCTGTATATCAAGCGGCTGCTCTCGCCACAAGAGGGCAAAACCTTAATACCTTGGCGAGGAGACCACCTCTTCAATGCTACGATTGTGGTGGACCACATCCTGTAGCGGAGTGCCCTAATAGGCTATAGAAGATCGCTACTCAGATGCAACCAACTCAAGGGAGCACATCGGGAATGCCGGTACTTACATGTAATCGTTGTGGCATAGATCATTTGATCGCTCAATGTCCACATAATCCTAATGCACCCAAGATTACGCCATTGAATTTGAGGTCACCAACCAAGCACGAGGAACCACACCCGTTGTACCCATGAATGTAGTTACACGGTCAATGCTTCAAAATCAAAACTACATTCTTGAAGAGAGGGATACTGCATCAATCGCTCAGGCAAAGAAAAAGAAAACATAGCGGAAGAGATCACTTAATGCCACGAGCTCCAAGCCCAGTTCAAAGACTAACATAGGGACAGGAGACGACCCCGTGTATATGAATGATCCTGAAGATGATTTCGATTCAATAGAAACCATGGGGACCAAAGCCACTACCTTAAGGGAGGAACCCACTCGGGAGCTCAATGAAGGAGAATCAAGCGAGTGCATAAATAAGGGGAAACAGAAGGAAACTTCCTCAGCCCCACAACCAAGTCAGTTAATGCCCTCTTGACCACCCAAACTGACTGAGACTCCCCAAGACAAGCCACGTGGGCCAAAAACCCTCAAGAAAAAGATTGGAACTTAACCAAACCCAGTTGAGGAGATTGAACAAGTGCAACACTTAAGGGGTTTGGTGGAAGAAACACAAAGAGAACTAGAGCCAAACCCAAGAAAAATCAAAATTCCAGACACAGTGTTTCCTACGCAAGTTCAACCTCACAGGAACCATAAACCGTTAGCTATACCTAGTATCATTCGAGAAGAAAGTGAGGATAGGACATCAGGAAGTGGGCAAACACCCTTTTTGCTTGAAAGAATGTTTAGTGAGGGAATGCCTGACCCCATCGAAGAGGAAGTGATTCCATCTTCACCAATCCCTAGTCAAGAGTCAAGGGACGATGTCTCGAAAAGTACCATTGAATGTGTCTAAGCTAATGGATTTCATGTCCTCTGAAATCAGAACCACGATCATATAACACCATATTAGATAATTTGGGAAAAATCCCATTTCCATTTGAAAAATGGGAGCATGGTGAACTTGTCCAAAAGTTTGTCAAAACCCCCTCATGTGACATATCATCGGAAAGATCTTGAAGAGTAGAATCTAAATCTATGATCTCCGACAAATTTGGAGTTAGTATGTTTAAGATATGTCCAAAACTATATGGAGTAATTGATTCCCAAAATGTGAGATTTTTTCCAAATTACCTAATATTGACTTATATCCAAATTATACGGAGATCCTGAGCTATTTTTAGCTCTTCGAGCATTTCTCAATGGAGAACTAAAGGCGGGGCTACCACAATTTGCAAATATGGATAGACCCGACACGCTTCAAGATGAAGGGGAGCATTGGGATCTACAACCCAACTTAGATGAAGATTCGGTTGTTGAAATACCTGTTAACAAGTTGGGACAGTACTTTGAAGGTGACGAATCTAATGCAACCCTCCCCATTACTACCAAGGGATTAACTCTAAGGGGAATCCTTGATGGTGGTGCTGGAGTGAGCATTGTGACTAAAAACTGTTGGGAATCTATGGGGAGACCTCACCTCAAAGTCACAAACATAGTGGTTAAGATGGCAAACGGAACTATTGCTAAACCTATTGGAATGTTAAGGGACCTTAAGATTAAGGTTCTGGGATACAAGGTACGACATACCTTCATTGTAATGGATTTCTCCAAGCATCCTATGTCATATCAAATGATCTTAGGACGTCCTTTCATGAGGGAAGCACAAATGGTACATGACTGGTCGAAAAACCATGTCTATCTACAATTCCAAGACTCTGTCATTCGAGTTGATCTTGAGAATGGTCGTGCACATCCTTTAGGAAGCAAGGTTATCATTGATAATCGATCAGATACCACTATTCACTCCGCCCCATTAAGGTATTGCTATACATGCAAAAAAGAGACTGATGATGGGAAAGATTCTCCTTATATGGATGTCCTACCGGGTATGACTGAGTCGGATAACGTGGATTGGGTACACCTAGCGGCAACCATAGACACATGGGGAAATAGAGGCACAAGTTGGGTAACACCTGAGGGGCAAGATATGCCACCGTTAGTATATTTGTTATGCACTTGCATCCTGATGGCGAGAAAGTGGCAAACTCCACTGACACTGAAAGTAGCGAAGACGCTGACCAATGCAACTTTGAGTATGAATCTCAAGAAGAAACTAACTCTGAGCCTGATGGGAGGGATGAATCAAATATTCACCCAAATGTGGAAGCAAGGTGCTCAAGGCCTAGGACAGTGACCTCCTACAGTTCATCCGAGAGTGAGGGGGACACAAGTGAAGATCGACCAAGTGAGTTCGAATATGATAGAAACAAAAATCAAAAACTTGGTAAGAAGAAAATGAGATATAAGCACCAACGCTATCGAGCTAATGTACGCACTGCAATAAACAAGGAAAGATCCAATGCAGAATGGCTTAGTTATATAGGAGCCATTGATGCTCATCGGAAGTTAGCGGATAATTGGGGACAGTACCTCCAAAGTGTCATGTGGTGTATTCCGCAACCTCATGACGTCGCCCAATTAGAAATCGAAGAGAAGCCGAAACTAAGTCGTACTGCAAGAAGGCGACAAAACCAAGAGTTGGCTCAGCAACAAAAGGAAGCGGAATTGAAGAAAAAAGCCTGGCACAACAAGAACCAGTAGACTTACACCCCGTACCCGAGCATTTCAAATCATTTACCACAGGGGAACGTAAAGTGGTCTACACAAAAGCCCAACGAACGCCTACCAATGGGAGTAGCGGTGTCTACGATGGCCCTGTGGTAGTTAAGGAGATAGACTTAGCAGATCCAGGTGAGGAGTCTAAACCAATTTTTATTGCTCAAGACCTCACCAAGGCGGAAGAAGCCGCACTTACGAAGCTTCTTAAAGAATTCAAGTACATATTTGCTTGGACATATCATGATATGAAGGGTGTTCCACCCTCGCTGGTGCAACACATGATTCCAATGATTAGCACTGCTAAACCAGTCCAGCAACATCCCTACCCAATGAATCCTAAGTACGCAAAGATTGTACAAGAGGAAATTGAAAAGCTTGTAAAATGTGGATTCATATACCCTATTGAGCACTCAGAATGGGTTTCTCCGATAGTCATCATACCAAAGAAGAATGGGAAACTCAGAGTGTGCGTTGATCTCAAAAAGGTTAATGTAGCCACCAGAAGGGATCATTACCCCTTGCCGTATTCTGAATATGTGCTTGAAAGAGTGGCAGGCAATGAGGCATATAGCTTTTTAGATGGGTACTCGGGTTACAATCAGATCACAATTGCAGTCGAGGACCAAGCTAAAACAGCATTTATCACGGAGTTTGGAGTGTTTGCCTTTCGCGTCATGGCCTTTGGCTTGACCAATGCACCTGCAACATTCCACAACACGGCCTTTAAGGAATATCTAAGGGACTTCTGTGAAGCTTTCTTAGATGATCTTTGTGTTCATTCCTCTTGGGATGAGCACTTGATGTGTTTACGAAAAATATTTGAAAGGTGTAGACTATATCGCATCTCCTTGAATCCTTTCAAATGCCAATTCTGGGTTAAACACGGAGTTATCTTAGGGCATATAGTGTCCAAAAATGGGATTTCCACGGACGAGAGTAAAATCAAGGTCATTCTGGAACTGCCACCACCCACCAACTACAAGGGAGTCCAACGCTTTATGGGCCACGTTGGTTATTATCGAAGGTTTATTCTCTTCTTCGCTGAGATTGCTCGACCATTGTATAAGCTTCTCATCGAGTTTATTTGGACCGAAGAATGTGACCGTGCCTATGAGCTATTAAAGAAGGCCTTGGCGAGTGCTCCAATCTTGAGAATGCCTAACTGGGATGTGACCGTGCCTATGAGCTATTAAAGAAGGCCTTGGCGAGTGCTCCAATCTTGAGAATGCCTAACTGGGATTTACTCTTCCATGTGCATATTGATACATCAAACTTTGCTATTGGGTGTGTGTTAACTCAACCTGGAGAACACAAGCTAGACTACCCCATTAGCTTTGCCAGTCGCCAGTTGATATGAACTACACCACTACGAAGCGAGAAGGGTTGGCAATGATATATGCAGTAAGGAAATTTTGTTATTACCTCCTTGCCACCAAGTTTGTTTTCTATGTGGATCATCAAGCATTGTTGTATCTGGTAAACAAACCATGCTCCACAGGAAGAATCACACGATGGCTATTGATTCTTCTTGAGTTTGATTTCACTATTGTTGTGAGACCTGGCAAAAAACATGTTATGGCTGATCATTTGTCTCACATACCTAATGGTGAGGCTCCTACGGGGGTTGATGATGACTTACCTGACACTTCCCTGTTCATGGTGGAGACAATGCCTGAATGGAGTGAGAAGATTGTTAACTTTTTGGTTAATGGCTTTCCACCCAAGGAGCTTCGTAAAGATCTAGCTCGAAAGCTGATCAAAGAATGCGAACCCTATTGCCTGATAGTAGCAGGGACTCTTTATAAAAGAGGAAAGGATGACGTTCTTAGGCGTTGTGCCCGAGAGGATGAGTATCTATACATTTTGCAAGAGGCACATATGGGCGTAGCCGTCGGTGGTCACTTCTCAGGAGACTTAACTGCGCGAAAGATCTTACAATCAGGGTTTTGGTAGCCCACTATGTTCCAAGATGCATCACTCTTTGTGAAGGGTTGCGAGATGAATGCCAACGATACAAGAAACCCCAACGGAAAGATCAGATGTCCCTACATCCAATCAAAGTAAACCAACCATTTGGAAAGTGGGGTTTAGACTTTGTAGGTCCAATTAGCCCAGCGGCCCGAAACACACAATCTCGCTATATTATTGTGGCCACTGACTATATGACCAAATGGGCTGAAGCGAAAGCGACACGTAAGACAGATGCGAGGACAACAGCCAAGTTCCTCTTTGAAAATATAATCACACGCTTCGGTTGTCCTTTTGAACTTGTGAGCGATAATGGGACGCATTTTATAAATGACGTGATTAAGGAGCTCACAACAAATTTCATGATATCCCATCATAAATCTACTCCTTATTATCTGCAAGCGAATGGCCAAGCCGAGAGTACAAACAAGACATTAATCTCTGTTTTGACAAAGACAGTTGAAGCTCATCGCACGGATTGGGATCGAAAGCTTACGATAGCTTTATGGGCCTATCGTACTGCGTACAAAGTGGCTATTAATTGCACACCATTCAAAATGGTATATGGCCAAGAAGCAGTCATGCCGTGGGAATTTGTCATTCCTAGTCTTCGTGTTGCTACTCAAGAGGGTTGGGATGGTAATCCCTTAGTAGAGCGTCTATATATCCTTGAGCGGCTAAACGAAGAAAGATAATTAGCTGTATACAATGCCCTGGTGGAGAAGGATAGAAGGAAAAAATGGTTTGATCGCCACCTCAAGGTAAGGACATCAAGGTTGGGGATAAAGTCCTGATGTATGGAGTGCGTAACGAAAAGAAGAAGCTCAAATATGCTTGTAAGGGACCGTATAGAGTATGTGAAATTACCCCGCAAGGTACCATCAGAGTGGAGACTCTCAACGGAGTTGAAACCATTGGATTCCTTAATGGGAGTAAATTTAAAAGATACTATGACCCCCTGAGCCAAGAGGAATTACATGCAATCCATCAAAAGAAGGCAGCTAAAGAACAAGCTGAGCTTAAGAAAATACAAGCAAGAGTTGAAGACAAAGAACGTCAACAGCGTGCTAGGCGCCAACGAGAAGCCAACTTGGGAATTACGCAAGTATTTTTCGAGGAGGCAGAGGAGGATTCACTGGAATCTGACCCGCCTCTAAGATACCCAATTGAGTTACAGAGTCCTTACGGGGAGGTGCTGTATAATGCATTATTGGATACAGGAGCTCAACACAATTTGCTATCATATGGCGTGTGGTGTCAACTTGGAAAACCACCTTTATCCAAGAGTGCTATCCAAGTTCAAGGAATCAACAAGAAGAAAACCCTTGTCTCAGGAGTTCTGCACACTCCGGTTGCCTATGACAAGGGGACCGTAATTCAAGGCTTTTTGGTTATGCTTGCGGGTACCATGGAAGGGACTGTAAACTTAGGGCGCAAATGGATGATGGCCACCAAGTGCAATATCGATTGGGCAACCAGACGAGTCACAACGCAAGAACCAACCCTAGGTCTGACCGCTCAAAATCCCGCACCTAAGTCATCCACTCAAATGCTAGATAATGAAAAATCACAAAGTCCAGTGGCAAAACCATCTTTGATTGTTTGCCATCCCTCTAACGCTTCAACGCCAAAAGTGGAAACATGCAGGGTGGTCTCTAAAGCTCCGCTTACTATGCCAAAAAACACATACAAATGGGTCCCAAAAGCTTCGTTAATAGCTACTTCCCTTGCTCAATCTCGTTCAGCCAGCAAAAAGCCTCGTAGGAGGAAAGTAGCCGAGAAAGGGCAATGTAACATCGCAATGGATCCCTAAAAAATTATTAGTAGCCCAAGGATACTACGAGGGGAATGACCAGATTTGGGTCCCTAAACATAAGCTGAATCCCTCTACATCACCTGTAAAACCTTGCAAACCAATTGTTGCCACCCCAATGACAATTCAAGACCGTGGTAAGGCAAAGGTAACAGAGTGCTCCGCACCACTTCTTCCAGAGTTAGTTTGGATTCCCAAACGATATCGATCATTACCACCTAGCTCAGGAAGGGGGGAGCCACATGAAGCTTCTAGCTCCTCATGCCAGGCACGCACTCGTATAGAAGTTTCTACATGCTCTACACCTACTCTTGTCAACACCCAACAAAAAACCGATGAGTCTACGTCTCTCCTTGTAATAGTATCGTCGGAAACCATTTCCTCCATTCGTCAATGGAAGCGTACACTACCATCTCTACAATTGGATGTGGCCACAAGGGTCATGAAAAGCTATCTGCCCACATCACAACCTATGACCCGCTGGACAAATTGGTTCCAAGAGGCTGCAACATCATTGCAAATAATATGATCTACCCAAGGAAAGGGGGAGCATGTACTCACGCCTCGACATTCTAATGCTTCCTCCTTAACCTTCTCCCCTGACCATGTAATTACCAAATTCAAGGGGATGTATATATATAGCTTCATATATTTAAAAAAAAAACAAAGAAAAGAAAAACAAAAAATAGTAAAAAGAGCAAGAGCACAAAAAGAGGATAAATATCCGTATACAATCAAGAACTAGATTGACCTGTCTCACAAACCTACTGATGCTATATCTGTGTTTGCAGATATGGCAGATGCACGATCATCATAAACTTCATCCACTCCCACCTTTGGTGAGAGGTATCATCTGTACCTTTCTCAGATATTTCACATGTGCTATCCTGTAATTGAAACTGAATGGGATCATATAGATGTACTAGCCAGAGAGGAAAATGTTGAGGAATTAGAATGGCTTATTCGCCTATTGACCATGACTGACCCCTACTCCGTAGAGGAAATATCACCGATAGCCTAATGCTTTCCTTTTCCACAAGATGACTATCCTCGCATGGTTACATTCTTGATGAGTTTATGTGGATAGGAAAATGAAAAGGAAATATCTGACAATGATGAATGGACGGATGAAACTCATAGCACTACTGAGGTTGACTATTTATTTGGATGATGCGGATAGAGGCTTAGCCTTAGGGCTAGAGCCAGGACTCTACAACATTCTCTTACCGTATCCTCAGTAGTAGTGTGGTGACTGGTAGGTAGGTTAGTGTTTTCAAGTTTTTTCTAGTTTGGATTCCTTAAACGAGTCTTTAATTTTTCACACTGATGTGCCTCTCGAGGTATAGTGCTTGTTAGTTGATTGTACAGGTTGAAAAGTTTGAGGTGGGTTCGCTTTCAAGTCCTGAGATAGCCGTAACGCTCATACATAAATATCTCATCAAATTGCGGTCATTTCTCTCATCGAATCAAGGAGATCTCCAAAATACAGGTGTAATTCTTCCATACCCACTCTCTTTTGTTTTTTCTATTCAATTAATTGCATGAACTATAATGCATGACCACATGGAAATTGTCAATGTACTACTTAGTTTTTGAAGTTGCTTGACGTGCTAGTGTAAATCATTAAATGAGCTTAACCTTATTGGGTATATTCCTAAGAATGCATGACGTCTTTAGTTAACCTTGGAATACGATTGTCTTAGGTCTAGGCAAACCATCTTAATGTTTGACACCTGGCCATGTGTGTGTTGACCTCTAGGACATAGCTTTTACCCCTTTGTCGAAAGGATGCAGGACAAATTATAGTTCAGAAGCGAAGATCAAAAGAAATTATTTTTTTTTTAAAAAGAGCCTACAATAAATGGCAATATTCCAGCATACTTTCACTCTTCTTCCCTGTTTTGCAGACGGTCCACCACAACAACCCTATCAAGCTTACCATACCATAGCTTCCGAGGACAGAATCTACATCAGGAAGGGGGGCATGTTAACCCATGACGGACATTGAGACGTACTATGTTTTACGTCATTAATTTAGATATTCTGAGTCATGGGCCGGGCTTGTCGGCACCATATGTTAAGGATAAAGGGATTGGGTGATCGCCGATGAGAGGTGCACCTTGAATATCAGCAGGGTAAGGGTTAGGATCGGCCGACCATGTATGGGCGTCCAAGTGTGAACGGCCAAGTCACCTATAAGAGTCAAATATAACCCTAAAATCCTCATTCTCATGTGTTGTGAATACAAGAGTACTCTTGCCTTATCTCCTTGGTTTCCTTCTCCTGTGTGTGTGTGTGTGAGAGAGAGAGAGAGAGAGAGAGAGAGAGAGAGAGTGAGAGAGCGATCGAGCAGTGTGTAGCGGCACGGCGGCGGAGAGGCGGTAGAGCGGCGACGGCGGCGGCTCCTTCTTCACTGCGGCGCAGGAATCCTTCAAGGCGGCGGTTGAGCGGTGAGTGACACACCTTTTTGCATTCTGTTTGAGCTTGCTTTCCTGGTTGTATGCTTGCAGCCATTCGTGGCTTGCATACGGTGTTCGACAAGTCCCCAGCTATGACCTGTGCGACAAAAGCGCACAGTGGGTGAACTCTAGACAAAGTTATCAGACTTATTCAGACAAGAATCAATAATTAGAGAAAAGAATGAAAGCCATGTATGTTTGAGCTTCCATGGATTTGACTGAAGAAAGAGGGTGGCCAAGAAGATGGAGATGCAAGATCATCTAAATTTTGATGATAGACAAGGTCAACGAAAAGGGCAAGGAACAAGAAGTTCTAACAAGCAGCAAGAAGAACCTGGTGAATTTTCCATAAGCCCACAACTAAGAGTTACAACACAGGTTGGGTTTGATTTTCAATACATCTAGCTATTAAGGACTTGTAGGATACAATTGGAGACCATGAAAATTACTATGAGCATAGGTCTTAAATTTGATCATGTAGATGATTTTGTTCTCAAACAAGCTACGAAGAAAAGGTCATTACCAACCTTATAGAAAGGGGAAGAGGAGTGAAGAAGTGGAAGCTTGGATTGAGTAGCTTGAAGATTATTTTTGAGCCTGCAACTTTAGTCGAGGAGATTAAAGAATATGTACATGTCAATGTTGTTGTTCATGCAGGTAAGGTCGAAAATTGAGCTTCAATTATTAATATTCCTATCAAGATTATGAATAATGTATTTCATGTGTTGAATAACTCAAGAAGCATGCATAGCTTTCAATCACCCCACGTGGTAAAATAGTTAGAAATAACTAAAATTTATAAAAAGGATCTTATGGTAGAGATTTCTTCTTTGAGAAAACAACATACATGTAAGGATTATGTCAACAATATGTCTTTCAGGATAGGTTATTAAGATATAGGCCTTGGATCCTTAGTGAACAACGGTGTAGAAGGTGTGTGGGTGTGAATGGTCCTAAGGGAGCCACCTAACCCTAGGCCACTAGCAAGTCTATTTAAAGGCACATGCCAAAGGCATTTGTATGAAGCGTGAAGCTTAGTTGTATTTTGAGCAACTTAATAAGCAAGATATTTTCTTGTATATTGTGAGTCTCTCTCCTCCACATAATGATCTAGCATGAGCACCACGAAATTCTAACATGGTATCAGAGCTTGGCAAGATTAGGTCACTTTTGTGGTGTAGAATAGGTCAACTTTATTATCTTTTCCTTTATGGAGCTGAACCTCCTGCCAGTGGAGGAAAGGGATTTAATATTCACGTGATCACAAGATTTTTTGTGATAATAACACATGTGAACAAGTTATTCACATGTTCTCATGTTACCGTTCACAAAATAACAGGTCACTTACCATTTGGGAACCCCTTAAAAGCTTGGCTACACATGGGAATAAGCTATTCACATGTTCTCATGTTATCGTCTTCACATAATAGCAGGTCAGTGGCCACCTAAGAAGATTTTTTATGCCCGAGAAAGATAATTTTTTTAGGCACTTGTGAAAGCTTTGTGAATATAACATGTGATCACAAGATTTTTTGTGTTATTAACATGTTCACATGTTCTCGTTTACGTCAATGAAATCCTTGGTGGAGGAGCTTTAGCAACTCATGGAGGCAACAACTCGGTGAGCTCTCATCTGGGAAAATGTAGAGGAGGTCCGGGCGCTCAGGGTCGTACAACCAATCGACGGATTTCTCCTCTCCTGGCCGCGGCATTTCGACTGGTTCAACACGACGTTGTTTTTGCTGTGCAGTACAGCCATACGCCGTGTGTAGGCGATTGTAGGCTAAGGGGCTTAGGGATTTTGAAGCCCATGGTCTCAAGAGTATACAGTCCAGGTTTCAGCCCTAATGGCGGCATGACGCACTCGCAATCAGAGAAAAACTAGGCTGCTCTCCTATCAAGCCATTGAAGCTTCCATTAAAGCTTCAAAATCCAAGGTTTTCTTTCACTAATCTCCTCTTATTAGCTTCAAATCTCTTAAGTGATTCTTGAAGTGTTTTGCTCCAGATTCTCTGATGTTTTGGGCATACACCATGAGGTATTCAGGTACCTTATTGGTTTGAGCATTACCTTAACCACTTACTCAGTTTCATTAAGCTTGTACCTTCAAACCCTAATGGGTATCAATATGCACAAAAGCTTTTGTTTTAATCAAGGAGTAGACACTGCCCTTGACCAATCTATAAGGCAAGTGGTAGGACCCTCCCTTTCCCTTTCTTGTATAAATCTACCTCATAACCATTACTCTAAGGAATTCCCTCATTGCCCATGGAGGAGGTATGGTATGCAGAAAGGCATCAAGCATATTGAAGGAACATCTATGTGCAAACCGCTTAAGCAAGGGTTGCAACCTTGTTTTGATCATTGTGTGAGAATGGTCAAGGTGGAAAGCATGTGGAAGCAATGGCATGTATGTCCAAAGCATGTCAACTACAAGAGGTCAAGCAAGCACAAAGAGTGGGGTGCACCATCATTAAGGTGTACATCTTCATCGACATCAAATAAAGACTTAGATGGCATCATTGTATTAGCCTCTAAAGCTCTAAAAACATAGTTGTGATCCTAGCTAACCACACCACCATGAACATTCTTGTAAGCCTAATGTTATCAAGGCACATTTTTTTTCCATATGTCCAATACCACCCATTCCAAGCACATTTTTTCATGGCTGGTATTGAGGGGGGATATTAAGATATAGGCCTTGGAGCGTTAGTGAACAAGGGTGTAGGTGTGAATGGTCCTAAGGGAGCCACCTAACCCTAGGCCACTAGCAAGTCTATTTAAAGGCACATGCCAAAGGCATTTGTATGAAGCATGAAGCTTAGTTGTATTTTGAGCAACTTAATAAGCAAGATATTTTCTTGTATATTGTGTCTCTCTCCTCCACATAATGATCTAGCATGAGCACCACGAAATTCTAACATAGGTGACCTCATGTCAAAAACTATATGTGTTGCCTTTGGGAAGGTATGATCCCATATTAGGGATGAAGTGGTTAACGCCTAGAAAGGCTAGGATATTATGTCATGAGAAGCAAGTTTACATGATTGGAGATAATGGTAAATATTACTACTTATAGTGTCAAAGAAGTGATGTAAAATTCGAAATGATGTCTACTTTGAAGCAGCAAGAAAAGGATTGCATGTAGTATACTATTTGCCTATTAAATAGTAAGTTATCATTGTGAAGTAAATAAGTATAGGTTGGAAACACTATATCTATTATATAGGTTTTCATTCCATCAATAGAAAGATTATGTAACCACATTTGTCTTAAAGTTTGAAAGTGTTTCGCTTTGTAAGCTCCTTAATTGAAGGAAGAATAGAGGATCACTTTCTTGAGGAAGAAATTTGACTAAGTCTAAAATTGTAAGCAAAGTGAAAATAAGTGTTTGTAAATTGATTGATGACCTTGACGTTTACGATACTATGATGATAATATTTTTCATCAGATTTACTATGGTTTATTAAGTTGTGATTCCAAGAAGGCTTATTTATGACATGGATAGTGACCGATTTACAAGATCAAGTTACTTTTTCTAATGGCTCAAGAGCTATCTAGTTTCTTATTTAGAGTTCAATTCTATGGAATTAAGACTAGTATGCTCTTACTCTAGAGTTTAGAAGGCGTACTAAACTCTAGTGTACACATGACTAGCTTAACACATAAAATCGTTTATCCAAATATAAGATCTATCAGAGATATGAATGAAAGAGAGAGCATAATACTGAGAGAAAAGAATGCTATAATATTGAGAGTCTAATAGATACAAAGTAAATACCGAGTATGTGTATTTTATCTAAGAGATAGGTAAGAAATAAAGAATCAAGTTAAGAGCTTACTACATCAACTTAAGATCTTAGATAATCAAGTCATCAAGTTGTTCGTTCTAAGGCTACTTGAAGAAATCTCAAGACTAAGACACATTGATATTTATAGTTTTCTTGAAAGTCAAAAGCATACAACTTCTCAAGTACTATATCAAGTATAATAGTTGAATAAGAAAAACTATTTCTCAAGGTCTAATGATTGAGGATAAGATGTTTTTATCATCAAGAACGATGATTTATTAACGGGGAGAGAATGTAATATACCTCGACATTAACCAAGTTATGGTTAAATATAATCTTAAGTTCTAGATGCTACAGATTTCAGTAATGAATTCCAACAGGTTTTCAGTAGGCAAAAATTCAAGTGTTAAAATTAAGTGAAAATTCAAGTTTGAGTTTTCTATTAGTTAATATGCTCAAAGGCATCCTTTAAGTGTGTATATGGACATGCAAAATGAAATTTCATAAAAAAAGTAAAATGTGACCTATTTTCGTAGTCGATTTTCACATACAGTTGAGTTTTGTAATTTCATCCACATAGGGTTGTAGACCACACACGTTTTGGTAATTTTGGATACTACACATGACTAGTTTATGATAACTCTATGGAAAGTTATATGTGTTGCAAGTTGTAGCCCTAACAACAAATCTGAGAGGCTGGCCAAATTTGCAAATAGCACTTCCACAACTTTTGAAGAGTAGACATGGATTCCAATCACTCAAGACATCATCAAATATATCAAGAAAGTATACAAATTCATGAGGAGGTGAAGGAATATTTTAGGAAAATGTATAAGAAAGTTTTTCAAGAGGATAAAGTGAAAAATGCAGAGCTAAGCATTGCCTTTGCAATGGGCCTTGTGCACCATTTTTATACTTGGTGTGGTCTTGTGCAAGATCGCAAGTACCAATAGCATGGGTAATGTTTGCTGAAGAGGCCATGGGGAAATCTTGTAAGATGAAAACTTTGGAAAATAAGTAGAGAAACTCTCTTGCATTGGACATTGTTATAGAACCCAATGCTAGAAACGATTGGAGAAATAGTTAATTCTACCATCAAGAAGCCATTAGGAGCCACTTATAGTAGTATGGTAGGGAAATCCTTCCATGGAAGTCACAACAATACCTTTGCTACTTTCAATGCTTGGCAAAGCCTTGGCATCCTCCTCTATCATTAAGAATATTGATTCTATACTGAAGGATAGGTCAGAACACTTGAAGAGGTTGCACATAGAGTGTAAGACTTCTAAAGATACATACAATGTAGCCAAATGCAATTTGTATACAAGTGACGGTAATCTAAGGTCAATCCAAAAGACGAATATAAAGATTACAAACCTAAAGAAAATTTTGCAAACAATTGTAGATGAAGCAACCAAGCAAAAGGTCTTGGAGCAGAGCAAGGAACATGTAAGCAACTTGATCGAGGACATGGGAGATGAGGACATGGAAACTGCCATCGATCCTCCCCTGGTAAAATCCTTACACAAGATCTTACTTTCTTATTCATTTTTGAATTGGTTTAAATTACACATGTGTACTTAGGTCTTCTCATTTAATTGTCAACTTTGGAACTTGTACCATCTTGGTAACTAGCTACTAGAGCTACTAGCTAGTTTACCAGGATGGTACAAGTTCTAAAGCTACTAGCTAGTTTACCAGGATGGTACAAGTTCTAAAAATCAACAATCTTGGTAACTAGCTAGTAGCTAGTTATCATCCTGAAAGCTAGCTTAGTTATCTGGATGGTACAAGCTAGCTACTAGCTAGTTACCAGGATGGGTATCCAGCCGAGTGTCCCCAGCAGAGCTGATAAGTAGTTGGTGGTTAGCTTTCACATATTGTTAAATTATCTAATCCTATTAACTAGATAGTGACCTAATTTTAGCAAGCTTAGTGTCCCTAGCCCCAATAAGTAGTTGGTGGTTTAGCTTTCAAGTATTGTTAAATTGTATCATCCTACTAAGTAGATAGTAACCATCTTGTAACTTGTTTTCAACAAGCTAGTAGCAATATGGTGTATGGGTGGGGTTAGATTTTTGGTTTTTGTTAACAGGATGTACTTATTTGATAACTCTTTGGTCACTTATTTCTAACTATGTGGTAACACTATGGGTTAGGTTTGATGCATCTATTAACATCTTACAGAAAGGTCACGTTTTTTTAAAAAGATGATTGTTTACAAATTTTCCCAACTTGGTAATAGTACATATTAGGGACATGGTTAGGGTTAAGTTATTTGTTAGAAACGTGCACCATCATGCTAACTAGCTAGTTTCTAACTAGTTGTCTCCTAGTTGTTAGGAGAGCTAACTTGTAGCATTGTTATAACTAGCTTAGTGTCACTACCTAATAAGTAGCTAGTATTAGTTGGCAATAGCACATGTTAGGGTTATGCTTAGCTTTGATGTAACTAGCATGGTGCACTTAGGATGTTCTAGTAAGAAATTTCAGATGTGTTCTCATGCATATCTGTACTTACAATGTCATTTTTCTTAATATACAGGAAATCTAAAAGTTAAAAAAGGAAAGAATGGCAACACTTCAATTACAAAGCGGACTTCTTGACACGAGCACAAGATTACTTGATATATCATATGGTCCTTACCCCTCCTATGCTGCCAAGGGAGACTACCGATCCCATCAACACTTTCTATTAAAGAATATAGTGGTTGTGGAAGGGTTTCCATGATGATAGCATGATCGGAGTTTGCATGCTGCCCAAGAATTTGTACCATTTATTTGTTTTAGATTGTTATATCAAATGGGAGGCACTTGTATGCAGCCATCATCCAATTAAACAATTTTGCATGAGGTGAACACATACTTCACCATGGTTCTCGTGGGTTGAAAATACCAAATAGTAAGTTTATTTTGTTTCTATTTTCTTAGTTTGTTTGTATGCTCAATTAGATCATGTGTGCGTAAAGTATTAGGTAGGTAGAATGTATCTCTTCTAAGATTTAGCCCACAAGCATAATAACTGCATTATAGTACTAAGGACACATCACCTAGGTAGACCCATCTATCTTATACCTACAACCTAGTTAAGGACACGTCACTTAGATAGACCCATCTATCTTATACCTACCACCTAGTTAATGAGTGAATAGCTAGCTAGTAGGAGGCTAGTACCTTAGTGCCAACTCGCTGCTAGCTTACATTTGGCTAATACATATTACTTGATTATTACACTGTCTAGATTCTACCTACCAGCTATTATTCCATCTAGCTACTACCTAGAAACTATTAGCTATTGGCAGCTTGCTAGCATCTAGATACTAGCTACCAGCTAGCTGTAGGTAGCTTCTAACTAACTAGTTGGAAGCTAGCTATCACTTAGCTCTTAAGTAGATAGATGCCTAGCTTTATAGATACTAGTTACCTGCAAGCTATAGGCAGCTTCTAACTAGCTAGTTTGAAGCTATCCATATACTTAGCTCTTAACTAGATAGCTAGGTATTTATCACATAGCTTGCTACCAATTGGCTAATTGAAATCTAGATATCTAGTAGTTAAGATCTAGCTAGCGCCTAACTACTACCTTTCTAATAGCTAGCAAGCTAGTTGGAAGCTAGCTAGTTGTAGCTTCTAACTAGCTATCACTTAGCTAGTTAGCTGGAAGCTAGCTAGTTGTAGCTTCTAACTAGCTATCACTTAGCTAGCTAGTTGGAAGCTAGCTAGTTGTAGCTTCTAACTAGCTAGTTGGAAGCTAGCTATCACTTAGCTAGAAATTTACTTATGTTCGTGGCCCATCCAACTATGTCGACTATTGCCCAACCTTTCCCCCGCCAACCTCACTGCTCAGTGTATCCGTTGGGTAACAAACTCTTGGGCATGAATCTTCTTTCTTGTAACAACCTTGTAACTGATCTTGCCAACCTAGCTATTATAAAGGTAGTTAGTTGTAGCTTCTAACTAGCTAGAAGCTAGCAATCACTTAGCTAGAAATTTACTTATGTTGGTGGCCCATCTAGCCACGTCGACTGCCGCCTAGCCTTGCCCCCACCAATCTCACTACTCAGTGTATTTGTTGGGAAACAAACTCTTGGGCATGAATCTTCTTTCTTGTAACAACCTTGTAGCTCATCTTGCCCCAACGGGTAGTACCCAGACATATGTAAAGTAGAAAATGGAACTATCTAGGGGTTGAGAGATATGGGATAGAGAAGAGAGGAGAGAGTGATAACTAAGGTGCTACTACATTGTACTGTTGGGTTAAGCCTTCACTCTAGTGGTACAATGATTTGTTTGTGAAAATATCTATTATGTACTATATAAGTCTATTTGATTTCTAGTCTATGTTACGTACTTTTTTGTCTGGACATGTCTTCTAATTGGAATCTGGATCAAGAGTCGTTCCTATCTGGACATAATTTGTTTGTGAAAATATCTATTATGTACTATATAAGTCTATTTGATTTCTAGTCTATGTTAAGTACTTTTTTGTCTGGACATGTCTTCTAATTGGAATCTGGATCAAGAGTAGTTCCTATCTAGACATGACTCCTATCTAGAAACAGGATCAAAATCCCCATCAGGAATCCTGTAAGGAACTAACCTCTGTGCTCTCATGACTAATTCTCGTAGCTTAGGTAGATCGGCAATACAACACACTAGTGTTAGCTTATTGAATTGGGTGCAATTGTACTCATCCCATTGCTCATAGAGCTGACTAGGTGGTTTAGAACCACGCAAGTTCCAGGTCTCGACCAAACTCTGACACTTTTGGAAATCTTGTTGGGGAACTAGTACGCCAGGTGGTGGAGTAGAAATATAGAGTCCAGCTCTAAGTTAGTCCTACACAGTCAGTGAGAGTAGATTAAGCTAGTTGAAAGATGTCCAGAAAGAAAGCACACACTAACTAGTAGATTGGTCTGTACCATCCCTCTTGTGCTTCTTGCATATCAAAGCACTGCCAATGGCAAGATTAGAGGCATCGATGAACACATAGAACACCAGGTCATAGTTAGACTACTGGAGAATGGGAGCTGCTGATAGTATTCTCTTGAGGTTCCGGAATGCCTCTTGATAGGATCTAGAACAAACATATTCTGCATCCTTCACCATCAAACTGTATAGGGGCATCCCCACGTCTACTAGGAACCTCATGATTCTACTATGGCACTTGATTAGCCCTAGGAATCTTGCAAGCTATTTGGCATTCTTGGGCAGTTGTGGAGCTTCACAATGATTGCGACCTTAGTCAGATCCATAACCAGCCCTTCTCCAAACACTATATGCCCCCCAAGAGGGATTTAATGGTTACACAGTGAAGGCACACTTGGCTGGATTCAGGCTCAATCTCGCCTTCCTGCAGCTTTCCAGGCACATTGTGAGGTGTGTTATGTGTTCTTATTTCTTTCTGAACACATTAAAGTCATCCACACACATCATGAAGGTGGTTACATATTCATAGAATATTTCTTGAACCATCCTTTGGAATGTAGCAGGAGCATTTTTGAGGCCGAAGGTCATCACATTGGAGGAAAATCCCCCCATTCTATCACAAAACGTGTCTTTTGTTTATCTTCCTAGGCTATTCCCACCTAGTTGTACTCACTAAACCCATCCAAAAAAGAGTATGTTTCATGCCCAGTACTACATTCAGCAAGGAATTAATGAATGGAAATGGGAACGAGCCGGTTATTGTGGAAGCATTAAGCTTGCGGTAGTCAATACAAACCCTTAAAAGGAGATTTTATCACTACTATTCACATCAAGAATGGGACTCCACCTAGGAAAATTGAAAATGAGATGGACGGGCCCATACAGAGTTGTCAGGAAACTAGGGATATAATTTTTGAACTAGTGAGTTTGGATGGTGAAAAACACAGGAAGCTGGTAAATGGGTACAAGCTAAAGACCTATTATGAAAAGATGCCAGATGAGGGACAAGGACATCCAAAAGGAAATCAGGAACCTGGAGATATTTCAGGAATCGAAATTCGAGTCCATCCAGGAGCAGGAAGCAGGATAAGATTCGAGAGATATTAAAAATGGTAAAGAAAATAGCTCAAAAATAGACTTCCCATATGTTAATATGATAACGATATGTAAAGATAGTGAGGAGCTCGGTGGCAGCAACATGGTGCAGGCAAGGTTGTCATCACATGAAAAAGGCTACATGGATGTGAAGGGAAACTTGTCACATCACCATCACCTATTCTTGGCTTGACCATTAATGACTTAGTAAATAGTGCATATGGCACTCATGGTCGGATAGCAAGGAGGATCTGGGAAAATCATGAAAATATGAAGCAGTTATGGTTTTCCTTGGGGAAGGTGCAGACAACGGCCGAAATACTTCTCCATAAAAAGCTTGGTTTCCAAATTACCTTTCGAACATTCTTTATGCATGCTTGAATCTCTCTCTTCTAAACTCTTCTCTTTTCCCTGCCTTCTATCGCTCAGGCTAAAAATTGTTGTTCTTCTTCTTCAACAAGAAAGGTCTACAAAGGAGATAAAGTGACTACACACATATTAGAGTATATACAAGCGGTCCATAATGTGAATGCTAAAGTGGAGTGGGTAGGTGTGGACTAGTAAGTGTAGTCCGAACTGTAGAATCTCTGGCAAAGATATGCCGGTGCCAGCTACCAAACCCGCTAGTGATGTAAATGTCATGAACGGTCAGGCATGCACCTCGTGAGTGTCAGCTCATGTTAAGCTTGACATCTCAACACTCCCCCTCAAGCTCAACTCCAGCTCATGAACTCTGAGCATATCTCAAAATTTGCAAAGCTTTTAAGCTCCCAAGGCCTTCGTAAGATATCAGCGACCTGATCCTGTGTCCTGACATAGGCCAAGTTAATGTCGCCTGCTGCCAAGCTCTCTCCCTGATGAAGTGGTAGTGTACCTCAATGTATTTCATCCGTGCATGGAAAACTAGTTTCCTAGCCAACTATATACTACTAATATTGTCACAATATATGACAACCTTTCTCTCCACAGGCAACCCCAAATCATCAAGTAGCTTGTGTAACCAAGCTACCTCACACGCTACCATTGCAGCTCCTCTGTACTCAACAAGGCAACTGTGGGCTACTTCTGGCTACCTCCATGTCATAGCAGCGCTTCCCAATGAAAACATAAATGCACTGGTAGGTCTCTCGTCTGAGATGCTACCTTCCCAATCTATATATGTGTAACCATATAGCTCCAATGGTACACTTGTTCCATAAAACAATGTGTAATCAATAGTGGCCCTCAAATACTAAAGTGTGTGTTGCACACTTTCAAGATATGATTTGTGCACAACTTGCATAGACTAGCTCTCTAAGCCAATAGTGTAACTTAAATCTGGCCTGCTGATTGTGACATAGATCAGAATCCCCACAATATTCATGTACATAGTGGGGTCCTCTAACACATAACCTACATCCTCACTGAGCTTGCCATTTTGATCTAGTGGCACTAAGATTGGCTTATAACCAGCCATCCCATACTATCTCTGTGACAACCAAATACCATCAAGTGTGCGAATGACCTCAATGCCTAAAAACTAGTGCAAATCCACCAAATCCTTCATGTCAAACTTCCTTTTGAGAAGACTTTTCACATGCTCAATCTCTTCCAAGTTGTCACCCCCCAACAATAATATCATCTAGATAGATGGTGATGATCACAATACCCTTATCACTCTTGCACATACAAAGAGTGATATGCATCTGCCATATGAAAACCAATAGTGACAAGATACTTTAGCAATCTTGTCATGCCATGCTCAATCTCTTCCAAGTTGTCACCCCAACAATAAAATCATCTACATAGATGGTGATGATCACAATACCCTTATCACTCTTGCGCACATATAAAGAGTGATCTACATCTGCCATATGAAAACCCATAGATACTCAGCAATCTTCTCATGCCATGCTTGTGGAGCTTGCTTCAGCACATACAAGACCTTACAAAGCTTACATACATACTCTCGGTGACGTGTATCCTCAAAACCAGGTGGTGATCCCTATACACTTCTTCTTGCAATTCATCATGCAAGAACACATTTTTTACATCCATTTGATGTAAAAACCAACCTTTATCTGAGCCACCGCAATCAAAGCTCTCATAATTGCCATCTTTGTAACCAGGGCAAATTTGACCTATGGCGACCATTCAAGTTAATCTCAGGAAGATTATATCGTCAGGGTAATGATGGAGTGTTGCGGCTTATACCTAACTCTGACCAATATGAGGAGATCTTGGAATGGGCACATGAGGGTATTGGTGGAATCCATGCATCAGCTACTACTTGTGTGTGACATATAACTCAGGATGGGCAATGGTGGCCTACCATGCATGCGGATGCTGAGAAATTTGTTCGGAACTGTGCTTCATGTCAAATTCAACAACCAATTCGTAATGCCACATTATTCCAAATTTTAACTACACCAAGTTGGAGTAAGTATATTGTGGACTATCTTCAGCATGGTCATACTGATCGAACAATTCCTAAATATCGAAAGCATGCTATTGAAGTTGCAGCGGCCAACTATATGCTGATAGAGGGCCAACTCTACAAGAGGGGCAAGGATGGCAACTTGCGCACGTGTGTATGTGAAACTGACTACTTGAAGACACTTTTCGGGCAATACCACAACTAAGTTGATTAGGTGATCTGGGCTTTGGTGGCCAACCTTGCAAATGGATGCCGAAGAATATGTAAAATGTTGTGATGATTGTGAAGCCGGTCCCATTAAACCTCCAGCTTGTCACACGCATGCCGAATATATTATAGTCGCAAATTGACTATTTGACCAAATGGGTAGAGGCAAAGGCTACAGTTAAAAATGATGCCAGAACCACAGCCAAGTTCCTGTATGAGTACGTGTTTACACACTATGGCTTACCTATTGAAATCGTTAGTGATCAAGGTGTGCACTTTGTGAATGAGGTCATAGAGTTTTTACTTCAAGAATTTATGGTAATTCACAAGCGTTCTGCACCCTATCATCCCTAGACCAATGGTCAATCTGAGAGTACTAACAAGATTCTCTGCACAGCACTCGCAAAGATTGCTGAGGGACATAGGACTGATTGGGAGCAAAAGTTGCACTCAGTTCTTTGGGCATATAGAACAGCCTATAAAACATCTGTGTGGGCACAACCCCATTTGAGCTTGCTTTTGGGCTAGATGCAATTCTTCCCATTGAATTTCTTGTACCTACTCTATGAGTTGCTAAACAATTGGACTGGACTGGTCATGAGCTTTTGTCAACGCATTGATGAATTGGAAAAGCTTGATGAGACCCGCTTATTGGCGGTAATGGAGATGTATGCCGAGAAGAGGAGACAAAAGCAATGGTATGATCGAAATGTAACAACTGGCCCATTTAAAAAAGGAGACCTTGTGCTCTTGTACATACTTAAGAAGCATAAGTGAAAGCTCAAGAAACGTGGCCTAGGACCATTTGTGATTAATGAGCTTACTCCTAGTGGTGCAGTGCATTTAGAGACACTAGAAGGCGAGCAAATGCCTAACTTCATTAATGGAAGTCGTCTCAAGAAATACAATGAACCATTAACTGAAGCCATGCTTCAACAAATGCATGCTGCCCACACACAGAAAGAAGCACATGAGCTACTTAAACGTCAGGCTCAAGAAGAAGCTAAAGCTAGAGTTGCAAAAGCCAAGGAGCATCACAAGGCTTCTGTGTTGACCTTACAGTTGGCTACTGATGAACAATATGTCGATCCTTTCAATATTCACGTGTGTCTTCATCTTCATGAGACTACCTACTTTGTCTCTGCCTTAATTGACTCTGGTGCAGATTATAATGTTCTCTCATTTGACACATGGGTAGCCTTGGGACAACCAACACTTGTGCACATTACTATTAACTTACGAAGCTTCTCAGGTGAAGATAACCCTATAGAGGAAAAATGTGTCATTATGATGTCCATTCAGGGTCACCAGATGTCAGTTCCCTTTTATGTGGCTAGTAAGTCCAAGGCAGTGGTGGAGGTTGTTCTTGGTCGATCATGGTTAAGTGCTACCAATTGTTCATTAGATTGAAGAATAGACAATACAAATTGCAAATTGATTCTGATTGCATCTTGGGATCTGCTGCTCCACGAGTTTTATCATGTCAAAAGGGTGGTAGTTCTACCTTACACAATCCACTTTCAACGTCTGCTCTTCAAGCTCCAAGACAAATGATGTGGATAATCGATGAGTCCTCAAGTGAGGGCCATGGCTGGCATGTTCCAACTACTCTAGTCACTGCTCAAAGAAGGCTTGGCAAGAAGGAACTGTCAATTTGGCTACCCAAAGATGCGTACAAACTTGTACAATCTAGCCTAGTTGCTAAACCTCCTAAAAAGCATATCTTTTCCAAGCCTAAGTCTCCGATTGTTACTCATTGGGTCCCAAAGCATGTTCTTAAAGCACAAGGCTATTATGAGGGTCCAACAGCACTTTGGCTTCCCAAATGCCATGGTTTGCTAGAGCTAGAAGAGTGTATCAAGAAGATTCCAAAAGCCACTCTTGGTTTTTCATATCAGTGGATGCAAAGGTAATCAACACAACCTCTTCAAGTTGTGATAGCACCTATAAATCTCCTTGTGTTGACCTTCCCCAAACATATATTGAATCACCAGTTGTCCCAACTTCTCCTTGTTACATACTTCCACCATCAACTTGTGTAATCCAACTTTACATGAGTCTCCTTTGAGCATAGATTCTAGCACTTCACTGCCTAAATCCTCTTATCTTGCTCAAATTCCTCGACAATTGCTATCCTTCCCACCTCTTAAGAAGGACATACCCAAAACCAAAGGTAAGGCATTAACACTACAATTGAAGCTCTTTGGTAGATCAGTGTTTGAATAGTCTCACTTTTACTAATGTGGTTCCTTATGCCTTTACAGGATTGTGTTCTTTTTGAGATGATCTTATCTACATTGTTTTTGATAGTGTTGAGATATCGAGCTCTAGTGAGGCGGTGGACACTGATGACCCGCCTGGGAGATAGGCCCCGCACTTACACCACTGGCATGGTTGGTGAGATCTTGGGTGATATGCGACCAGTGGGATGACAGGCTGTGTGACAGCCACTCTAGAGACTGGCATAGTTATAGCGCCAGCTCATTTAGTCGGGTTCACACTATAGAGAACCCGTGTATGTATTTGGTTGAGTACCTTTCATATTGTGTGTACTCTTATTCTTGTATATGGTGTGTTGAGTGTTGAGTAGAGAATAAGAAGATTTTCAGCCTCTCACCTTGTGTGTTCTCTATTAGGGTTTTGTGAGTGTGTGTGTGTGCTTGCAAGAGCTCAAGCTCTCCTCCCCCTGCATCTTTTCATGGTATCAGAGCCTGGTTCGTGCTAACTGGTTCGTGCTAAGGGCTGAGCTGCAAGCAAGAGAACCACAGGAAGCGGTACGAGGGTAAGAGCTTCAACTACTCTTCCCTATTGTGTTGGTGACTACACCCTTGTCGGGAGCTCTACGGGAGGCACCGGCAAACGATCTCCGATTGAGGAGCTTTCTTCGCGGGAGTGAAGCTATAGGGTAACTATACAGTCCTATGGACTACAATTTTTGGGTCGAAAACGCGTTTCGGGCGCGTCTGGACCTCCGTTTTTCAGAAAGCAGGCGATTTCGAGCACTGTGGGTAAGTCATCGATTCTCTGCAGAACTCTGTTTTAAGAACTGCAGGAAGACAGATTGACTGTGCAGACACTGTGGGTGCTGCAAAGAGGTCTACAGTTGCCATTGGGTGTATGTATGCACATTGAAGTCACTGGTTGTGACATTTGAGAGTACTACAGTACCGCTGTGCAGAAAATACAGCATTTGTGCAGGAAAAACCAAAGTGCAGGTTCTGGTAAAATTGTGTGTTTGGCAAGATGTCTAATGATGGCATAACACAGATTGTGGCTGAGAAGCTTGACAAGAATAACTTCCATGCTTGGAGGTTCAGGTTGACGAATTTCCTGATGGGAAAAGGCTATTGGGACTACATAGAAGGTGAGCATGAAGAGGCACCGGAGATACCGGATATAAATCCGACTGCTGCAGATGTGAAAGAGTTTAAAGACTGGAACCAAGGAGCCAGGAAGGTTATGTATTGGCTTTCCATTAGTATACAGGACACCATGATTGGGCACATTCAGGATGCCAAGTCCCCCAAGGAGGCGTGGGACACCTTGGTAAAGCTTTATGAAACAAATACCAAGGCACGCAAGATACAGTTGAAGAATGAACTTCATACTGTGGAGAAAAAGAGCATGTCTGTGAATGACTATGCGCTGAAGATAAAGGGTATTGTGGAATCCCTTGCATCTATTGGTGTGTCAGTAGATGATGATGACAAGGTGGAAGTCTGTCTATGTGGTCTCGGGCCACAATACAAGGCGTTTAAGACGTCTATTCAGACTCGGGAAAACATTTTCAACTTTACAGATTTGGTGTCTATGCTGATTATCGAAGAGAAGAACTTGGGTGAAGACCAACAGTCTTCACAAAGCAAAAATAGTTCAGAGCAACAGGCCTTCTACACGAGTTCAGGAAGAGGACGAGGTAGAGGAGGCCGTGGACGCGGTCAAGGAGGTGGCCGAACAGGTAATCAAAATTATGGCCAGCAGCAGCAGCAGCAGCAACAACAGTCCCAGAATCATCAACAACAACAACACGCAGGTGGAAGAGGCAAATTCAGAGGCAGAGGGAGTCAAAGAGGCCGTGGAAATTGGCAAAGGCAGTACAATGATGCACGTGAATGCTATTATTGTGGTAGGCCTGGACATGTGCAGGCAGAATGTTATAAAAAGCAGGCTGACATGCAAAATGGGAAAGTGCAGCAAAACAACTATGCATCCTCAAGCAGAAATAATGAGGATAATGAGAGGTTGTTTGTTATGCAGCATGTCGTGAATGCCATGTCTGAAAATGTTGATGCAGCACAAAAAGATAATGTATGGTATGTGGATTCAGGCGCTTCGAACCACATGACGAGTCATGGGGGGAGTGGTTCAAGGAGATGAAAAACCCGGAAAGACCAGGTTTTGTGGAAACAGGGGATGACACTGCTCATCCAATTGCCCACGTTGGAGATGTGCCATTGTCTATGCAGGATGGCAAAGTGAAGTACCTTGCAGATGTACTTCATGTACCGAACATAACAAAGAATCTGGTTTCAGTTGGCCAGATGATTGAGCAGGGTTTGCAGGTTCGGTTTAACCCTGATGGGTGTTATGTTGAAGATTTTAAAGACAAGTGCAGGTTGGTTGCAAAAGGCAATAGAGTGGGTAGAATGTTTACGTTGAATGTAGACATGCCTGAAATGAGTGCTGCGATGTTTGCAAATGGTTCAGGAGTTGTTGCAGACACAGACATATGGCATAAAAGAATTGGACATGTAAATGTGCAGAGATTGAAGTCTATGCAGACAAAAGGAATTGTGACAGGGCTGCCAAAATTTAAAGTGGAAGGTATGCAGAAAATATGTGAAGCATGCCAATTTGGAAAGCAAACAAAGCATGTGTTTCCACGTAACAGATATGTGAGCAGAAATGCACTAGATCTTGTGCATTCAGATGTATGGGGTCCTACGAAGACCATATCTATGGGAGGCTGCAGGTATTATGTGACTTTCATTGATGACCACACAAGGAAAGTGTGGGTATATTTCATGAAAGAGAAGAGTGAGGTGTTCACTCACTTTCAGAATTTCAGAGTTTTGGTTGAAAAGCAAACAGGGAAATATGTAAAGTGCCTAAGGTCAGATGGAGGGGGAGAGTACTTCTCCAATGAGTTCTCTGAATTTTTGAAGAAGAATGGTATTCGGAGACAGTTTACATGCAGATACACTCCGCAGCAAAATGGAGTTGCTGAGCGGAAAAACAGGCACATTGCTGAGATTGCACGAGCATTGATGGAAGAGAAGAATATGCCGCATTGCTATTGGGCTGAGGCTGTTTCTACAGCAGTACTCCAACTGCAGCCATACATGATGTAACTCCAGAGGAGAGGTTTACTGGCAGAAAACCAGATTTGTCTCATCTGAAAGTTTTTGGATGCATTGCATATGTGCATGTGCCAGATGAGCTGAGAACTAAGCTAGATCCGAAAGCTGAAAAATGTGTGTTTATTGGATATTCCCTTGAGCAAAAGGGATACAGGTGTTATAACCCTGCTACACGTGAGTTGAGGGTAAGCAGGGATGTTGTCTTTGATGAGATGAGCAGCTGGTATGCTGTTGAAAAAGAAGCTGTTGGGGCTGATGTGAGTGGAAGTGTGGTTGCACAGAATGCAGGTAAGCAATCACAGTCTTTGAGTGGACCAGGAGAGTCCTCATCTAGTGGGTCTGTTGATAGACCATGGAGTGGCAGGCTGCATCATAATACCAGCCCTGCAAATGTGATTAGTACATCACGTAAAGGAAAAGAGAAAGTGGTTGAGCCCCTTGGTATGCCTGACATTTTTGCAGGGCATTCTCATGTTGATGGAGAATCTAGTGGCTCAGATATGAGCCTTGATGAGGAGCTTGGGATCCCAGCTATGAGAACACCTGGTGTAAAGAAGGCTATGGAAGCCATGAATGAAAAGCTGCGAAGATCAGGGAGAGTGAAGAACCCTGTGCAGAGATTTACATATGATGGTTATGTGGCACATCACTATGCATATATGGCAAAGGTTGTGCAGGTTGTAGAGCCCACATGCATTGATGAGGCTGTTGGAAATGTGTGTTGGGAGAAAGCTATGGATGAGGAGATGGATGCACTATATGGAAATGAAACTTGGGATTTAGTGCAATTGCCAGAAGGCAAGAAAGCCATTGGATGCAAGTGGGTGTACAAAGTTAAACATAACAGTGATGGAAGCATAAACAGGTACAAGGCTAGATTGGTAGCCAAAGGATATGCGCAGACATATGGGATTGATTATGAGGAAACTTTCAGCCCAGTTGCCAAGATGGCAACGGTGAGAGTTGTGATAGCAGTGGCTGCGTCAAAGCAATGGTCTTTACATCAGATGGATGTAAAGAATGCATTCTTGCATGGGGATTTGCAAGAAGAGGTGTATATGTTGTAGCCACCTGGTTATGAGGATGTGGGTCACCCCGAGCATGTTTGCAGGTTGAAGAAAGCCTTGTATGGCTTAAAGCAAGCACCAAGAGCATGGTCTGACAAGATTTCTGAATATCTTGTCACTATTGGCTTTCATGTAGCCAATGCAGATTTCTCATTGTATGTGAGACATGGTGATAGAGGGGTTGTTCTTGTTGTCATCTATGTAGATGACTTGATCATTACGAGGGACCATGATGCAGAGATCTTTGATGTAAAGATCTTGCTAAGACAGAAGTTTGAGATGAAGGATCTGGGGGAGCTCAGATATTTCTTGGGCATTGAGGTGATTAGGTCACCACATGGTATTGGATTACTGCAGAGACAGTATGGCTTGGACATGTTGTCCAAGTATGGTATGACAGGCTGTAAGCCTATTTCTGTGCCATTGGATCAGAATGGCAAGTTGAGTGCAGATTCAGGAGAGATCTTGGAGGATCCTACTATGTAGAGGAGCATAGTAGGAAGTTTGATCTACATGACGATCACCAGACCAGATTTGAGCTATGCTGTTGGGTTGGTGAGTCAGTTTATGCAGGTTCCACGGAAACCGCATTTGGATGCTGTGAGACGCATACTGAGGTATGTGAAGTCTACTTTACATTGTGGACTATTCTATGAGACTGGGACAGAGATATGTGTACATGGGTACACAGATGCTGATTAGGCTGGTAGTATCTCAGACAGAAGATCTACCAGTGGATTCATGTTTTCTTTGGGGAGTGCTGCTGTGACTTGGAGCAGCAAGAAGCAGCCTACGGTTGCTCTATCGAGTACGGAGGCCGAGTATACAGAGGAGCTGCTATGGCAGCACGTGAGGTAGCTTGGTTGAGAAAGCTACTTGCAGATTTGGGTCTATCAGTGGATAGACAAGTTGTCATTTTCTGTGACAACATTAGCAGTATACAGTTGGCCAGGAACCCAGTCTTTCATGCTCGTACGAAGCACATAGAGGTCCACTACCACTTCGTCAGAGAGAAGGTCTTGGCAGGAGACCTTGACCTTGTCTATGTCAGCACAGAGGATCAGGTAGCTGACATCTTCACCAAAGCATTGGGTACAGAGAAGCTCTGCAGATTCAGGGCTTTGCTTGGTGTACATGAGATGGAGTTGAGCTCGAGGGGGAGTGTTAAGATATCGAGCTCTAGTGAGGCGGTGGACACTGATGACCCGCCTGGGGGATAGGCCCCGCACTTACACCACTGGCATGGTTGGTGAGATCTTGGGTGATATGCGGCCAGTGGGATGACAGGCTGTGTGACAGCCACTCTAGAGACTGCTGGCATAGTTATAGCGCCAGCTCATTTAGTCGGGTTCACACTATAGAGAACCCGTGTATGTATTTGGTTGAGTACCTTTCATATTGTGTGTACTCTTATTCTTGTATATGGTGTGTTGAGTGTTGAGTAGAGAATAAGAAGATTTTCAGCCTCTCACCTTGTGTGTTCTCTATTAGGGTTTTGTGAGTGTGAGTGTGTGTGTGTGCTTGCAAGAGCTCAAGCTCTCCTCCCCCCTGCATCTTTTCAGATAGGGATTGTAATGATGGATGTGAGTGTATAAAGTTTGAAGTTTCTAAATGTCATTGTTCTATGCCCAGATACCTCCTGATGGTGGATACTTGGCGAGATACATGTCCACCATGCATTGACCCTGATAGTACTCAACCTGAACATCACGGGGGTTATAGTGCTCCTCCTTTTCAAACTCATTCTAGGTACTTTTATGCTCCCTTAGGTGAAATTTATGGTGGGAATCACTTTGTCACTTTATTCTATCAACAGCATCATCCATTTCCACATTGTCAAGAGTGTGCACGACTCGTATTAGGGGAAGCTTCACACATTTGTTGGCTATGCCGCTCTTACTTTCGACGATATGGCACAGGCTTAATGAAACAAATTATGGGAATTACACCCCAACGCCATAACCTTCTTGATGTGAGAGTACCAAACCGAGGACCAAATCATCGTAGATTACGTGAGGAGGTTCAAGCACAACAATGGAGGGATACATGCATAAATGACTTGCAACCACCTATCTTGCACGCCCTTCTTCCACCAACCTCAACATGTCAATTTTGGATCACTTTGAGCACCTATATTGAGCAATTCCAAAATCGGCATTGTCTGCTTAACCTTCCCATAGAACCAATGCCATATTTTAGCAAGGAAGCACTCCTTCCTCTACCACCTTCTCCAGAGGCCCCGACTTTTGTATAGGGTTATCCTTGCATCTTGAAGTGATTGATACCATCTTTCCAGCAGAAGTGGACACGAATCCACCGCCAGTGGGTAAGCTCATCAACTCCACAATAAGATCAACAAGCCAAGGCACTTTTCTCCCACAGGGTTTTTCCCCTCGGCTATATTCGGTGATTAGCACCAATAACAAATTTTATTCTTTTCTTTTCTTGTTTGTTAATAAGACATTTTGCAGAGATCTCAGCTAAACAAGAGCATACAAACACGCTCCAACAGTCCACCTACCGTGCACACAAATTAGGAAGGGGGGAGACATGCAATGCCTACAAAGAGCAAAGAGAAGCAATCTGCACATCAGCAATGCATCAAGACAAACGCGCAACATCAACGAGCACTACAACAGGTGTAATCAAATCATAATCTTTTGTTTTTATGTGCTTTGCACTTTTGCATATATTGTTTGCATGCTCACAAACAGTTGTCTGTTTTAAGTTTTAAATTAGTTTTTGTTACTATGTGGTGAGTGATTTCTAGATTCTTAGAGGACTTAGTAGAAGGTATTTCTATTTGAAGACGGTGTAAGACATATGCCAACGGAGTATGCCAAGTTCTTATGCTCTATAAGTATATTAGTTATCCCTAGTGGTAGCTACCTCTTAGGTATGGGCTAGGTGCTACGATAAACAAAAATTTACGAAACACATGCCCTAAAAAATATATAGAAGTGACTTGAGACATGACGTGTCTACGGCCATGTGGAATGCTTGGTAGGACCTTGGGTTGTTTTAGCACCTTGGGGTCGATGCCTTGGGTTCCATGGGGTGAACAGTGACGTATAAAATATTAAGAAGAAGACCTACAAGGACTCTTTCACCTTGATAGATGTTGGTAGGTCACTTGGGTACATTATGGGCCCTGGAGACTGATGCCCTCATCTTCATGGGGTACTCCTTATGTCAAAAAGAAAGAAAAGGGTCTGTTGCCCTTGAGATACTTAGCGGCCTTTAGATTCTCTTGGCAGAGGTCTTGGCCATTGCGTGGGTCTCATTGGGATGGAACCTTTCTCTTTATCAAGCTAAAAATGATAATTCTCTTTAATCTTATGCTCTTTACACAAAAAAAAAAGAAAAAAGAAAGGTCCAATCACCATGGCTTATATTTAGGAGTGGGTTGCCACTTAGGAATAACTTAAACACTTGTAGGACATTGAGACTGTGGTCATAACCTGCGGTGTACAAGCACACTTGCCTTTGCATAGCACTATCTACCACTTAGTCTCACTTTGACTAGTCTTTACTCGCTTCTTTTAACACTCTTTAAAACTCTAATTGGCCTTTCACTTGCATGCTCACATGTGAGATTGTCATTGCTGGTTGTTTTTCAATAAAAGGCTTTACTTGTCTTCCATTGTTTTTTGCAGCTTTTGTTTATACCGCGCTCGAGGACGTGCGCAATTTCAAAAGGGGGGAATGTTCCACGGTAACACAGATTATGGAAGGAGGCCGGAAGCAATTAATGCGAGAGAGCGGGATTGTAGCCAATGGGAACGTAAAGACGCACATAATTTTTCCATATTTTTGTGTTGAAGTGCAATGTAAATCGTTTTAGACCAATGTGGGTTCTAAATGAGAGTTCTAAGTGTATTAAGCAAGGCTCACTTATTGGGTTGTCTGCCCATGTGTGAAAGAGGCCTAGGGTTAGTGACATCTCAATAAAAGAGATGTTAGCTAAAGAAAGAAGACTTTTTGGTCATTCTCTCATAAGCTATTGAGTGAAGCTCTTGAGCTCTCAAGCTATGGCAACCCTCTAACTCTCTCTATTGTACTCTAATGAGCATCAAGCTCCATTAATCAATGAGTAAAGCTCCACTTCTTTCTCTTAATCTCTTTAAGCATCATTGAAGTAGATTAATCTATGATTAGTTGAATGCTTCTTTCTTTCTCTTATGTATGCATGCTTGTAGTGTGTGTGTGTGTAGTCTCCATTGATGCAAGCTCTTGCCCACTTCATTGGCAATGAGCTATTCATGGATAGACTCTCTCTATGAGCTTGTGGGTTTGTGAATGTTACATTCTATGCTTGCTTAAGCTTGTGGGTTAGTAGATGCATGCTTATAGATTTGCTTGCATTAGGAAAAGCTAAGATTTAATCAATGTTTAAATGGAATTAAGAGCCATGCATTGCTTGTTCTCTTGATTAGTGTAGTGGGTTCAAGGGATTGAGAGATTGATTGAGGTGTTTAAATGGTTGAATCGTCAAGTGGTGGTTTGTGTATGTGAGGGGATAAGCCTTCATGCACTAATCGGGTCGAGTCCTCGGATTGACAATGTGTTTCTCAACACATTTGTTGATCGGTAGTACTCTATGAGTACTATATTGCACGGTAGAGAGAACCGCTCTTCATAAACATAGAGATTAATCTATGCATTAAGCTCTATCTAAGCTAATCCTAAAACCCGGCACCCAAGGGTACAATAATAGGTAGATGAGAAGCACAAATGATAAGAGGTCTTATCTCTTTTTGGTGAAATTCAAGGAGAGGATTAGAGGACCTACAAAATAAAGATTAAACAAATTAATTTAGTAATACAAAATCCTAAAGGCTTAGTGCATATATACAAAACCCTAAAACCTTAATGCATAGATACAAAACCCTAAAGAATACAAGAACACGAAATCTTATATTGTCTGTGCTAAAAGAGATGATTATGCATAGATCTCATTGCATAGATTGAGCTCTTTGCATCATAGAGCTTAAGACATAGATTAATCTCTATGCATAGAGATTAATATATACATTAAGCTCTATGCATAGAGCTTAAGACATAGATTAATCTCTATGCATAGAGATTAATATATACATTAAGCTCTATGCATAGAGCTTAATCTATGCATACATACAAAACTCTAAAAGCTTAATGCATAGATACAAAACCCTAAGAATACAAGCAAAAGAAAGCTTACCTCTATATTTTCTAGATAAATGATATGATTAGTGCAAGACCTACACACAACATAAAATGGTAAGAGTGATTAGCAACACATTTAATGAACTCTACCTACCAAACACAAGAAACATACAAAAGACCAATACACATTAAGCATAGACATAAAAAGGGGAAGGAGAAGAAGCAAAAGGTGAAGGTTAGTACTCTATGCATTAATCTTAATCTCTTTATGTTCCTTATTAATCATCAAGTTAAGCATAATAGAACAAAACCCTAATCATTAGGACACACCATCACTTGTAGAGTGATGGATAAGAAAAGAAAGAGAAATAGCAAGGGTAAGGACAAGGGGGAAGGGGAAGAAGAAGAAGAACCATAAACAAATATGTAATGTTGAGTGTCATTTTAAATATGTTTCATTAGGATGATGAGGAAATGGACATTTGTGCACAATAGTATGTCTCATTATTCTATCATTGGGGGAAACTTGAGGAAGGACTACAAGCGTCGTAAGGAGCAATTAGAAAATGGAGCATGCTTAGTACATTTGGAAGACCCAGGATTTCCTCCACATGAGATAGAGGAAGAGGATGTCATGGAGAGATGATCACTCAATTTTTTCAAAGCGAGGGTGAGGAAGAGACACCTAACTTTGAAACACATGAAAGAGAGGATGTATTACACAAAGAGGCCAACACACCATTGTATGAGGGTGCAATGTACTCAACATTGTGGGCATTCTTGGAAATCTTAAACTTACAAATAACATATGGATGGAGAAATAATAGTGTGAATAGCCAACTCCAGTTATTAAAGAAGATTCTCCCAAAAAATAATTTGATGCCCACAAGAAGAAGTGATACTAGAAGAATACTTTCCAAGCTTCATATGGATTGCACTCAAATTCATGCATGTCGTAATGATTGTGTACTATTCAGGGGTGCCTTTGCCAATGTCATGTAATGTCTAATTTGTGGAGGGGATCATGAAGGATTTATAGGGTGCAAAAATTTTGCAAAAGGTATTGAGGCACTTTCCTGTTATACCTCTCATTCAACATATGTTCCGGTGTCAATCTAATGCTAAGTTAATGACATGGCATGTGAACCACCATTCAACCAATGGCATTATGAGGAATCCCGCCAACTCATTGTCTTGGGCTCACATCGAGGATGGATGGCCAAACTTCAAAGTTGAACCATGTAATTTACGGCTTAGATTGGGTATATGGATGGGGTGAACCAATTTGGATTGAGGTCATCATGGTCCACATGGCCCATTGTTGTTGTGAATTTTAATATTCCTCTATGGATGTCCATCAAAGAAGGGTCATGTGATGCTTGCACTTCTTGTGTGCCCGGGAAGCACAAGGTAAAGAATATGGATGTATACCTTTGATCCCTTTACTGACGAGCTCAAGAAATTATGGAGAGGCATAAGAGTGCATGATGTTTCTTGTCCAATTTCATGCCACAATGAAATGGTCAAGGGTACCTTGATGTAGACTATGCATTATTTTTCGGGCTATACGGAATACTCAGGTACGTCATAATTGTAAGATTCCTCCCCAGCCCCTCAAGATGTCCAGTTTCTTCCCCTGTAATCAATCCCCTTTTCAGAATAATAAAAGATCTTGTTTCTACCTATTTTGGCCTAGAGAGAGAAAATATTCTAGAGAGAGGTAATTTAGTTTTTAGATATCTTTGGATGGAAAAATATCCCTTCTTATTAAAATAAGTTTTCTCGACACAAAAGTTTAAAAAGAAATTCCTAAGGTGGTGCATAAGAAATAAATTATAATGTGCACAAAAGACCTTAGCCTAAGGTGGTGCATTAGAAATAAATTATAATGTGCACAAAAGACCTTAGCCTAAGGGTCCAAATTTTCTAAAATTTTTGGATTAAGGTCCTTATGGACCAATAAGATTAATCCAAATGTAGGGAGGAGATAAATTGAAGAATAAAAGAAAACCCCCCTAAAAATGAGTAAATTCTCACATAAGATGAAGAGTGGACTAAGGACCAAAGAAAACAGTTAAAAAACTGAATTTTGACACCTCAGAGTGGGAATCTCCCCTCATGAAGTAGGCACCTTTTTTCTTATCATTACCCCTAATTTTTAATCAATAAAATGAGATATTTCATCTCTCCTCTCTCCTATTTCACAATTAGATCAAAAAGTAAGCTGAACTAACCCAAAAAGTAAGCTGAACTAACCCAAAAATGGTCAAAAATTGACCAAACTGATTTGAAAAATTCTAGAATCAGTTTGCTTGGTTAGAGGCTCACCTTTTCTTATAAATAGAAGCCTCCCCCTTTGTAAAAGTTTAATGGTGTTTATGCACTGTTACTCTACTCTTGTCCTGAGCCATCTACATTGAATTTCTTAATAATTCAATTTTTTTTGGCCTAATCCTCTCCAAAGTGAATTGGTGGCCACTCTTGCTTTAAACAAGAGTAGAACCCTCAATCCCTCAAGCCAAAGGAGAGCTTACAAGCTTCATGTAAGCTAATTTTCTTACTTATTTACAAATTTTAAATCTATGGTTTTCTTGATTTTTATGTTTTATAGTTGATTGGATTAAATTCAAATGCTATGGTTTTCTATGGTTTTTATGTTTTACAGTTGATTGAATTAAATTCAAATGCTATGCCTTTGAGGAAAAGGGCACCCCTTCTCTTCTTTACATTCCAGCCTTTCTTAATCCTAGAAAGATTTCATTGAACTCCTCTTATTGTTTACTCTCTTGATTTTAGAAAATTATGTAGATTAGAGTTCTATAAATCTAATTTGGGTTAATTTAAGTTAAATAAAGAATGATAAAAAGAGAAATGGTCAGCCATACAAAGGAGGTTATGGCAAAATTTTCTAGAATTTTGTGGAGAAGAAAGTTGTTTTTATGTTATTCCAAAAGAGTAATTCCCACCATTCTTGCATCTAAAAGAAATATTCTAATTACTCCATGTACATATTCACCTATGAATATGCATGGATATCACTGATATTAATTATTAAAATTGATTTCTATTCATAGAAAGATGCATTATGGAGATTTTTTTATTATAAAAGTGTTATCCTCACTAAATTTGATTTTTATGCATAGAAAGATACATAATGAAAAATGTTTTATTATAAAAGTGATATTCTCATTAAATTTGATTTTTATGCATAGAAAGATGCATAATGGATTTTTTAAAGTGTTATTCTCATTAAATTTGATTTTTATGCATAGAAAAATGCATATTGGAACTTTTTAATTATAAAAGTGTTATTCTCATTAAATTTGATTTTTATGCATAGAAAGATGCATAAAGAAATTTGTTTTATCATAAAAGTGTTATTTTTTTAAAATTTAATTTTTATGCATAGAAAGATGCAGAAAGAAAATTTTTTAATTATAGAAGTGTTATTCTTAATAAATTTGGTTTTTATGCATAAATAGATGCATAGAGAAATTCTTTTTATTTTAAAAGTGTTATTCCTATTAAATTTGATTATATGCATAAATAGATGCATAAAAGGATTTTTCTTTTGATAAAAGTGTTATTCCCATTGAAGTTGATTTTTATGCATAAATAGCTGCATAAAGAATTTTTATATCAAAATTAGAATTCTCTTAAATTCTATGTTTAAATCCTAAGAGTATTTGATAAATGAATAATTAGATACCCTAAGAGAGAAAATTCTATCATTTTATATTCACTCGGATTGTAAAAAGAAAATTCAAAAAATCTATCGAGATCGAAATATTCAGTTAAATGATTATTTTATTCCTCATTGGAATTCGTATAACTAATTTAGAAATCAGTTAAGTGAATATTCAAAGAAAGAAATTCAGTAAAATAGTAACTGAATTATTAAACCTTTTTGAGAAAGATAGTTCAGGAAAAATCTTGTCAGACTCGAACCCTAAATCAGAGTATGACTAAGACCAAACTCTTTCGCCAGTTTTGAGGAACGAAGGTGTAACCAGTTTAGAATAATACACTCAAAACTCTCGCCAAATCTGAAATTAAGTTTGAGAATTGATTTATGGATCAAGGTTACAGAATTCGAGGAATTCTGGTATGAAATTCAGAATTCCGTTCAAGAAGTTTTGGGGATACTGATTCAAGAAATACTCATTGTATTCAAAAGAAAATCAAACTGAAAACTTGCATAGAAACCCTGTTTTCTTAAAGGATTGTCTTATGCCAGAATGCTGGAGGGAGCATTTGGTATATGTTTTTCTAAGGAAAGTTTGATTGCAACAGCTGGCGCGGAGTGTTCAAAGGACGGCTCACGCAACAAAGCCTTGCCTAGGTCTTGACCAGCCTCAGTATGGTTGAAAAATGGTGTGCTTCCGGTACGATGGGCAAGGGCCGATGAAGCGGTCCCTGAGTGAAGTGCCAGGAAACCTGAGGAGGATCCTAGAGGGTTCTGACCAGGCGATGCACGGGCTCGCGGTGCCTAGGACACCCATGCGTATGTCGTGGAAGATATGTATGATGGATGAAATGATTATTGTAATTTGTTACTAAATCTTGTTGGCTGACCAGTGGGTCCCAAAACGGAGAGTCGAGAGTGATACTGTTTTTTGAGAAACAAGGGATTGGATGGAAATTTTGAGTTATGATATATGTAACCAATAATTGTTTGTAAATGGATTATTTTATATGTTAAAAGTTTTAAAGAGGAGTGTGTGCGTATCTGTATTCGAAAGCAAAAGTTAAGAAAGGCATTCAATTATGGGTGCGTGATTAATTGTCTGGTTCTACCGATTTCAATGGTTGGGTGGTGCCTAACCCATGGGGGTTAGGCTGGAACCCAGAACTGGGGTAACCAAAGAGAAAGAGTTCCGCCCCAATCTATAGCAGTTTACGATAGCAGAATTAGTGGAAGAGGAAAGAGGTCAGATTTATGCCGCGATTGAAAACCAAGGACCAAATCATGAATTCTCTGTCATCCATACTCCAGCTGAGTATAAGGATAAGACATTCAAGCTTTTGATTGATTTAGGCAATACTCATTCATTTATTTCCCTAGGATGCTTGTGTAAGCTAGTCTTAGAACAGAAATCAGGGAAACCTATGCAAGTTGAATTGGCCAATGGAAAGATTATTTTCACTCACCATGAGACAGATCATATTCAGTTTAATCTAGATGGGAATGTAACTGATTGCCAGTTCAGAGTCTTACCTTTGGGAGTTTTTGACAGAATCCTTAGAATGGATTGGCTCCACAAAAACCAAGTTGACATTCAGTGTCACAATGGAACCATTTCCTTCCGTGACCTTCATGGGAAAAAAGTTCAAGGAACTGGAATTTTCGGATCCCCAGATCTGTAATTAGTAAAAGCTTCTAGGTTACTGAAAGAACTTAGCAAGAAGCAATTCATTTATGTTGTCAAAATGAATCCGGTAGACACAAAGTTAAAGGCTAAAGAACTAGAATGGTTAAGTGAGTATGATGATTTATTCCCAGCAGAGCTAACTGAGACGCCTCCAATTTGGGAAGTAGATCATGAGATAGAATTGACCCCCGGAGCTCAGTCAATAGCCCAGCGCACGTACAAAATGCGAGTCCCTAAAGCCATTGAACTTATTAAGGAACAGCTTAGGCAGCAGTTAGACCAAGGGTTTGTAAGACCCAGTGTTTCACCTTGGGGAGTGCCAATTCTCTTTCAGAAAAAGAAGGATGGAACGTTAAGACTCTGTGTGGATTATGTTGGAATTAGGGTTGCAGGAAAGCACACAAAGCTTGGAGAAGAAGAAGCAAGAATGCACACAACACAAAGTGTATTAGATTGTGTCAATGTACAAAAGATAAGTTAGCCCTAGAATAATGGGCGTATATACAAGCCGGGGGAAAAAACCTCCTAAAGAGGAAAAAAGTACCCCGGCGGTCCTAAGTGTGTTCACACACATCACTGCCTATATATATGGCAACAAATCCCCCCTAGGAGTGATGGTGTGAACGAGAGCTGGCACTCATGTATAGGGGAGTGCCATGCCCGAAGTAGATCAATCCACAAAGGGGAGCAAGCCTAAAGCTCTGCGGAAAGCTTCGAACTTCTCACGAGGAAGCGCCTTTGTGAAAAGATCGGCGAGGTTGTCATGTGTTGGCACATAGGCCAAGCTGATCTCTCCTACTGAGAATCTCTCCCTGACATAGTGATAATGCACCTCAATGTGCTTTGTGCGAGCATGAAAAACTGGGTTTCTCGCAACTGCCAATGCGCTCTGACTGTCAGTGAAGATAGAGGTGGCAGACTCTTGTCCAACACCCAAGTCAGCCATAAGCCGTCTGAGCCACACACACTCAACCGTAGCTGTGAAAGCTGCCCTGTACTCAGCTTCACAACTCGAACTGGCCACAGTAGGTTGCTTCTTGCTCAACCAAGATATGCATGAGCTACCGAGCATGAAACAAAAACCACTTGTGGACACTCTTGTGTCATAGCAACCAGCCCAATCTAAGTCCAAAAAAGCATGTAAATCTGGCGGCAATGATCCCCCCTTGGGATAAAACAACCCAAGATGTATCGTGCCACTCAAGTAGCGAAAGATGCGTTTAACTGCCTTCCAATGCTGAGACCCTGGGCTATGCATAAACCTGCTCACCTGTGAGACCCTGGGCTATGCATAAACCTGCTCACCTGTGAGACTGCAAACTGAATGTCCGGCCTCGTAATGCATACATAAATGAGGCAACCAATAGCTGTCTGATAAAGTGTGACATCAAAGTGATCTCCAGCATCATGAAGACTCAACTTCAAACCTGTCTCCATTGGAGTAGCAATAGGCTTGCAGTCTTCAAGGCCAAATCTCCGCAACAATGTCTCAATATACTTTGTCTGACACAAAGCAATACCTCCATCACACTGCTTAAATTGTATCCCCAAATAATGATGCAAATGCCCTAAATCTGACATTTCAAAAGAGGCATTCAAATCAGCCTTAAAATCAGCAATATGACTCTCATTGGGTCCTGTGAGTAGCATGTCATCGACATAGAGAGCAATGATTAGATGTACATCATCCACACGTTTAACATACAAAGTGCTTTCTGTTGGACTATTCTGAAAACCATGTGCAGTCAAATATGCATGTATCTTTTCATACCAAGCTCGTGGAGCTTGCTTTAAACCATATAAAGCCTTTTTCAACCTGCACACTTTGTTTTCCTGCCCTCTTTGAACAAAACCACGAGGCTGCGATACATACACCTCCTCATGCAAATCTCCATTCAAGAACGCAGTCTTTATGTCCAACTGATGTACATTCCAACCATTATGAGCTGCCAATGCACAAATGCTACGAATGGTAGTCATACGACAAGTGGGAGCAAAGGTCTCATCAAAATCAATGCCCTTTTCTTGAGCATAACCCTTTGCAACAAGTCTAGCCTTATAGCGATCAACACTACCATCTAGCTTTCGTTTCAACTTAAAAACCCACTTACATCCAATGGCCTTTTTACCAATAGGCAAATCACACAAAAACCATGTACCATTCTTCATTATAGCATCATATTCACTTTGCATTACAGCCAACCAATTTTTTGAATTTTGTGCCTCATCAAATGAAAGAGGTTCTTCCTCTTCACACATACTAGACACAGCCAAACCATTACAATCTGATGTATAAGAGGCATGCTGAAAACCTGAACGAGTACGACTAGTCATAGGTGCATCAATCTTACTATCACGCAAGGTTTGCACCAGCCATTTAGGCATACCTCTAGCCTGCTCATTTTCAGCCCTATCCTCATGAATTACGTCCTGTAAATCTGCATTAGAAATAGGCTGATCTATGATGTCGTTTGAAATCTGCATAGGTTGAATATTTGCCTCATTAGGACTTACATTTGAATTCCCACCTATAAAGAGAGGCAACAATGTATCAAATACATCCCGTGAGCTCACACCTGTCTCTTTGGTACATGATAACAAAGGCTGCACAGCATCTTCCACAAAAACAACATCTCGACTAATCAAGATACTCTTTGATTGTGGATGATACAATCTGTAACCCTTGCTCTTAGCACTGTAGCCAACAAAAATGCATTTGACAGCCTTATCATCCAATTTTCTGCGTTGTTGCACAGGCACTAAAGCATAGGCCAAGCAACCAAAGACACGTAAGTGACCAATAGAAGGCTTCCTGCCATGCCAAGCTTCATATGGAGTAATAGACTGCAAGGCCTTAGTAGGACACCTGTTGAGTACATATGTAGCACACATGACAGCCTCAAGCCAAAACGCATGTGGCAAAGCTTGGCTCTTGACCATACATCGTGCCATCTCCATAAGTGACCTGTTTTTCCTCTCAGCAACACCATTTTGCTGAGGGGTATACGGCACTGTACATTGGTGTTTCATCCCACGACTAGCCAGAAATGCATCAAACTCTTTAGACATGTACTCCCCCCCTCGATCAGAACGGAGGGTGCCTACAGTACAATTGGATACATTTTCAACCATAAGCATAAACTTGAAGCACAAAAACACTTCGGACTTTGCCTTCAGTGGATATACCCATGCATGCCTTGAGTAATCATCAATGAAAGTCACGAAGTACAAGTGTTTACCAAATGACGGAGTTTGCATAGGCCCACATACATCACTATGTACAAGCTGCAATTTGCGAGTGGCCCGCACAGAACCATCCTTTGGAAACGCAGAACGCTGCATTCTGCCCAAAATACAACCTTCACAAACATGTTTCAATGGTGCCTCAAGAGGGGGCAATGAAGCAACCATATCAAATTTCTGCAAACGCAGCAAACTAGCAAAGTTCAGATGACCACCATAGTTTTGCATCTGAAACTGCCTTTTCATTAGAAACTGCATTTGCTGAATCTTCCACACACTTGTCATAAGAATTGAGCCTATACAGTCCACGAAACAAGGTGCCAGATATAATAATCGTATCACCAGAAGTCAAATCATGAACAGTACATCTATCATCCACAAATTTGACTACAAGTCCAAGTCTAGCAAGCGCAGAGACAGACAATAGATTCTTCTTTATCCCTGGCACATACAAAGCATCTGAAAGTGTGAAAGCGCTGCCATTTACAGCAGTAAGCATAATTTTACCAATGCCCTTCACTGGGTAAGAAGCATTATTGGCACATGTGACAGTATTCCCATTAGGGACAGCCTCAAGAGAAGTGAACATATCACGATGCGAGGTAATGTGCTTTGTAGCACCACTGTCAAAATACCATACATGAGAGTCAACAGAAACTGCCAAACATGCATCATGTACAGATGGGTCATACTGGCAATACACACTAAACGCCCATTCTGTATCCTACACAACATTTGCAGAATTTGCATTTGTAAAAGCATCCACTATTGTGGCTGCATTTGACTCTTTCTTCTTTGCCTCTTTAGCCTTTAGCTTAGGGAAATTCTTAATGACATGATCATTTGCCTTACAATAGTTGCACCTGGTCTTTTTCTTGCCTTTATCAAGAGCCTTCTCAGACTTATTGTTGCTACCTGTGGTTTGGAAGGAGAAGAAGTTGCAGACCTACTAATAGGAGAAGAAACAGTGGAAGGGGTTGCCTTACCACTTCTTCTCTGCTGCTAGGCAGCCATAAATGCTTGATCAACTGCACGCTGCCTGGCCCTGTTTTGCCTGGACTGCGCTTCTTGCAAGAGCTTGTTGACTAAAGTATCATACTTGACAGCATCAGGTCTGTCCTCATTAAGAAGTCTCCACGTGGAAGCAAAAGTCTGATATGTCTCTGGTAAAGCATCAAGAACAGTCTGCACAAGAGAATGATCAGGAATAATCTCACCTACAGAAATCAACTGTTCTTTGAGGTCTTTAATCTCAGCAAGAAAAACATTCATGTCATCATCTTCTTGCATAATCTTCAATTCTAGCTCTTTATGCAGGTAAGCGATTTTTACCTCGTTATGACTTGCATACAAACCAGCTAGAATATCCCAAGCCTATTTTGCTGTTTTAGCTGAATGAATATGTGGGGTGATGTTACGTTTGACAGAAAGTGCAATCAAGGCATGAGCCTGCGCATCTTTACCATCCCAACGAGCTTGTTCAGTAGTGGGTAAAACAGCAGCAACAGTAGAGCTGCTAGAACCTGCAACATCCTCAACAGATCCTACATCCACAGAACCTGGACGTACATCCATACCTTGCACAATGTTTCACACTCCTTTTGCAACCAAAACATGCTACATCATGTATGCCCAAAGTGGGTAGTTGCTGTCTCCATCCAATTTGTCATCAGCAGATAACATGCGAAATACATCATTGCTGTTATCAGCCATGGCCACTGACTGAAACTGATGCAAAGCTACCTGTAATGAAGCAAAGACTGAACAGAAAACAACTCGTGCTATGTAGCACGGTCCATAATAGAGTACGTATGCCTGTTTTGCAGAAAATTGCACTGTCAAAATTTCTGCAAAAAATGACGAAAACACCTGTGCAGAACTTGAAATGCAAAAACGGAGCCCGAAACGACCTCAGATGCAATTTTTGAGAACGCAAAAGCCCTATGGGCTGATTTGCAGAGTATAGGGACCTGCAAGCGCTCGTGAAAGCTCACCTCAATCGGAGAACGTGAGTCGGAGGGTGATGGCGGTGTAGCCCTGAGAGCCGATGCCTGCTCTGATACCAATTGTTAGAATTAGGGTTGCAGGAAAGCACACAAAGCTTGGAGAAGAAGAAGCAAGAATGCACACAACACAAAGTGTATTAGATTGTGTCAATGTACAAAAGATAAGTTAGCCCTAGAATAATGGGCGTATATACAAGCCGGGGGAAAAAACCTCCTAAAGAGGGAAAAAGTACCCCGGCGGTCCTAAGTGTGTTCACACACATCACTGCCTATATATATGGCAACAGATTACAGAGGTCTCAATCAGCTGACAGCAGTTAAGAATAAGTATCCTATCCCTAGAATTGATGAGCTTATAGAAAGGCTAAATGGAGCCCAGATCTTCACAAAGATAGATCTCAAATCACAATATTACCATATCAGGATTAATGATCAAGATATCGCGAAGACAGCCATCAATACTCGCTATGGGCACTATGAATTTACTGTCATGCCATTTGGATTGACAAATGCCCTAGCTACATTCAATCACCTAATGCAAGACATTCTCAGAGAGTACTTGGATGATTTTGTTCTTGTTTTCTTTGATGATATTCTGATTTACTCAAAGAATGCAATTGACCATGAATCTCATGTCCGTAAAGTTCTTGAGATTCTAAGGAAGCACCAACTCTTTGCAAAAAAAGAAAATGCACTTTCTCTGTCGAACATGTTGAAGACGGGCTTTCTGGTATCCAAAGATGGAATTTCTCCAGATTTTGCAAAAGTCCAAGCAGTCATAGATAGGCCTAAACCAAAGACAGTGAAAGAAGTCAGAGGATTCTTGGGATTAATTGGTTGGTATAGAATTTTTATACCTAAGTATGCTCTCATAGCTTCCCCCTCTGTGCCTAACACCATTAACTTGGTCCAACCCGTTGAGATGTCCAGACAGATGCTTGATGACATAGAGCAGCAGATGCAATCAATCCGCAACAAGGATATAAAAGCTACCCAGGATAGACAGAAGCAGTATGCAAATAAGAAGATGTCAGACAGAAAATTCGAAGAAGCAGATATGGTCCTCATTCGAGTACGCCCCAAAAGAAGTTCTCTATCTCTTGGGAAGTACAAGAAGTTATTCCCGAGATTCTGTGGGCCATATCTGATTACAAAGAAAGTAGGTGACTTAGCCTATGAACTTCTTCTGTCTCCTCATCTCAAAGTACATAATGTATTTCATGTCAGCCTACTTAAGAAGTATGTACCAAGCCCGAATCATGTGCTTAATGATAAACTCTTAACTTCTTCAAAACCCAAGGGCAGATAGAACTCCAACCTGATTCAAGAAATCCTTGATGTTCGAGAGAAGGTTCTCAGGAATATAATTATGAGAGAATTATTAGTCAAATGAAAGTTCTATCCTTTTGAAGACGCCACCTGGGAGAAAGAAGTCGAACTGATGCGAGATTATCCCCAATTTGTGAGATGAGAACATTTCACATTTTTCAAGTAGGAGAGGATGTAAGATTCCTCCCCAGCCCCTCAAGATGTCTAGTTTCTTTCCCTGTAATCAATCTCCTTTTCAAAATAATAAAAGATCTTGTTTCTTCGTGTTTTGGCCTAATGCCTAGGACACCCATGCGTATGTTGTGGAAGATATGTATGATGGACGAAATGATTATTGTAATCTGTTATTACTGGATCTTGTTTGTTGACAAGTGGGTCCCAACGGAGAGTCGAGAGTGATAATATTTTTTGAGAAACAAGGGACTGTATGGAAATTTTGAGTTATGATATCCATAACCACCAATAACTGTTTATCAATGGATTATTTTATATGTAAAAGTTTTAAAGAGGAGTGTGTGCGTATCTGTAAATCGAAAGCAAAAGTTAAGAAAGGCATTCAATTATGGGTGGGTGAGTAATTGTCTGGTTCTACCAATTCCTACGGTTGGGTGGTGGCTAGAATCAGTGGAGTTTTAAAAATTAAATTAAAATAATAGGATTACGCTTAGAATTTGAGTAGTTAAAAAAAACCTTGAAGAATTTCTCAAATGAGTAGATCATTGGCTGTGCCTGATTTTGGTTAGGAAAAAAATGTTGATTTTCTCAGATGATTAGATGAACGGTTGTGCCTAATTTTGGTTAGAAAAAGTGTTGATTTCTTCAAATTAAGTCAGTGATAGTTTTCCTTCTATGTGGTTTAATCAGGTGAAGGATAGTTTAGTCTCTTGACCCCGTTAGAAAATTTGTAAGGTGGAATCGTCCCCATTTTTCGGGCAAGGGAAATTTTCCCGGTTTCAGTTTCGGAATGACCATCACATTAGTCTCGTTTTCGGACATTCAAGGGCGAGGCCTCGAGTGGGAAACCCTACCCCGTGCAAGAGGAAGCTACTTCCACTGCTGGTAGCAACTAGGAATCCAGTACGGGGAGAGGGCAGAGGGGTCTCACAGTAATCATCAATTGATTTTTATCTAAGCATACACAAATGATTCATTTATAACTCTAATGTATTATAATCCCTATTAACTTTCAATTCTTACATGCCAATTTTGTAGGTCTGACAACAACTATAGGATATAATGCATGTCCAAAAACTTGTTTCCAAACACGCACATGCACTAAAGAAAGTGGTGTATACATCATTGCTTTCTTCCTCCAAACCACCGAAGTTATGCTCCATTAGAGGTTTCTTCGATTGTGATCAGAGTAGCAAAGTGGGAGGCCATGTGGCATTTGTTAAAATATGCAAGTGAATGGGTGTGTGCAGGAACAAGCCCTTAGCAAGAGATTGTAAAAAGGAGTCTGGAATTAAGTAGTAGTGAAAAGGTGAGAGGTATCTATTGATGAGAGAATCAAAGGTAGCATGAGTGAATATAGGGGTGTGGAAAGATTCTAGGAAAAGGTGCCCCCAGATGTACGGGAGGTGGCACAAATCAAGGAAAAATCAGTGGGATTAGATGCTTGGCATCTTATGGATGTACAACCTATAAATTGAGGCATTGGCCTAATGAAAATTTGCCAATTTTTTAGTATCCATGTCCACATTATTTGATTAGATTAATTGCTCACTAATCTTATCTTATTCATCTAATCACTTGCTAATTATGTTGATTCTTGCATTTGATCCACCATATCCCACTCTTGCTTGCATTTTAACATGGTATCAGAGCCATAGCTTAGGACTCATCTAGTTTTAAGCAACAAACTATCTTGCTAATCATGATTAATAGTTAATCACATTTTTAGCCTCTTTAAAAACAAACTTTCTGTACCCCCAGCTGGTGGAGGAGCTCTCTCTCCCTTCACACACACCCAATGCCCAAGCCATCTTAGAGGAATAATCTACACTCATTGCTCCACATGCAAACCAAAGGAATCGGCGATGAAATATGACACAGATCTCGACCGGCCACCAGCAGGTTTTGTAGGCGCCAGCAAAATTTGGGAAAAATCTTCATACGGCAAGCTCACGTCAAATTGTTCTAATTCCAACTAAGCCTGGGGGTTTTCAAGCATGCTCTAGATGGTTTTTGATTCCATCAAGTCTACAATGAGATCCAGTACAATAAACAATCAGGGAAGTGCCTTTGTTAATCACTTGATTAATTCTTCATTAAAGCTTTAATCTTGATACTATGGGCTCAAAACATATCTAGAAATATTTATCTACTACTATATTGAAGCATTTTGAGATTAGATTTGTGCAAGTGGATCAATTGAAGAATCCAAGTGGGACCAATCTTTTGCACATGAATAGTGAATTATCCTGGCAAATTGCTTAATTAATTCATGGAATCAAGGTATTAATTAGACATTGGTGGATCTATTCCAACATTGGGAAGGTGCTACATATGTATATGTGTTTGAATTGAATTTTTACTACCCCGATTAATCCCTCCAAATTAGTGTATTTTCTACACACACAAAACAATGGATTATTAGCACTAATCGCTACATTTTGATGTAATTGATTCGGTTCAAATTTACCATTACGTATCTGACATAGTTCTCTATCACTTTATATTACAATTTGAAGATGGTTTGATATCCCAACCATTCAATACAAATCAATTACCCTTGGCTTTTTGCATTTGTTGGTTTGTAAATCTGTTGTAATCATCATTTAACACCAGATTTGAATTGTAAAAGGGTAGATACTGCCCTTGAATCTTGTATTGGATCAAGAGGTAAGACCCCCTTCACATCATCATGAGCAATGCACGAGCAATTCCATACATGGCAAACAAAGACCATGTATTTGCTCACGAGGAAAAAGATGTGGGGGCTAGTTGAGGGAAGAGATGAATGTCCTGAGGATCATGGGGAGAATGAGTGAAACAACAGGAATGAGAAAGCATTACGAATCATTGCACTTAGTTTAAATGATGAAATCATTCACCACATTGTAGGGATACAATGGGCTAAAGATGCATAGGATAAACTTAATAAATTATTTGGCACTCAAGCAAAAAATTCAAAGATAAATTTGCTAATGAAATTCTACAAACTTCACATGAAGGAAACTAAACCTCTAACCACACACTTGAACAAATACAAAAGCATTGAGCAACAACTGGCAGCCATTGGGAAGAAGATAGAGGATGATGAGGCACTAATAGTGCTTCTGAAGAGTGTGGACAAAAGAGCATATGAGAACATTGTGGAAACATTAAAGAATGTACAAGAATTGAAGTTGCATGAGATAGAAGGAGCTCTACTAGAGCAAAAGACCAAGGTCAAAGAGAAGAAATGGTTGGACCCAACAAATGGAGAGGAAAAAGCATTCTACACCCGAGGAGGATTCTCACGAGGATGAGGACGAGGAAGAAGCAGGGGAGGAGGAAGGACCTTCACTCGCCCACAACTGTGGGAAGCTAGGACACATGCTACAGCAAACCCAATGAAGAAGGATCCAAATCGGCGGTAAACTTCATGGTTGGAGACTCCTAGGGAAGAGGAGTCAGGACATGTTTTCTAAGAGAGAAAGAGAGAGAAACCCCACAACCCAATGTAACCTTCCCCAATAGAGTAAAACCACCTCTAAGCCACCTATGATGTAGGCCATGTGGTAGATGTATGTGTAAGCACTTTAGTCAAGGTCACACGGGCAATTGTAGTAGCCTTGGAAACATAGAGAGAGAGAGAGTAAAGGACTATGAGTTATGGACTTGAGGCACTGGTCCACGGGCTACCAAGTAAGAGGGAAACTTGTTATAGGGTCCAGCTGTGCTAGAATTATTCACTTGAGGGAGGTGTTGAAATATGCAAGTGAATGGGTGTGTGTGTGAACAAGCCCTAGCAAGAGACTGTAAAAGGGAGTCTGTAATTAATTGGGTAGAAGTGAAAAGGTGAAGGTATCTACTAATGAGAGAATCAAGGGTAGCATGAGTGAATATAGGGGTGTGGAAAGATTCTAGGAAAAGGTGAGATGTATCTACTAATGAGAGAATCAAGGGTAGCATGAGTGAATATAGGGGTGTGGAAAGATTCTAGGAAAAGGTGCCCCCAGATGTAGGGGGGAGGTGGCACAATCAAGGAGATATCAGTGGGATTAGATGCTTGGAATCTTATGGATATACAACCTATAAATTGAGGCATTGGCCTAATGAGAATTTTTTGGTTTTTGAGTATCCATGCCTACATTACTGATTAGATTAATTACTCACTCATCTCATCTTAATTATCATCTAATCACTTGCTAATTATGTTCATTCTTGCATTTAATCCACCATAGCCCACTCTTGCTTGTATTTCAACAACATTCACCTCCTACAATTCCATTGGTGGAGGGAAGGTGGAGAGATGGAGAGCGAGACGAGAGATGGAAGTTTACTCCCATCATAGGATCTGCAGGCATGAAACGATACTCAATCTTCTATCATCTACCATATTGGACAGAGTTAAGAATAAATCATCTTTTGGATTCAATTGACATTTGTAATAATGTGGCATCAATGATTTGGGACCATCTAATTAGTAAAAAAGACACACATGCAATAAGGGATGATCCAAAGGATATTAGACGCATGCAAAATTCATGGCCAAGGGTAGTAAATGACAAGGTGGTTTTACCAAAGGCACCATGGAGGTTGACAAGGCAAGAGAAAAAGAATGTCAAGAATCAAATTTCATATTTTTGTACACCAATCAGTGTAATGCACTCATTAAAGGGTGCATTTACAATAACAAAAAAGAAGGATGAGCATCAATTGTATGGTCTCAAATCACATGATTGGCACAAGATGATGCAGGTACGTATGTAATTATATCTAGTTTTGGGCACTCCTCGATTTATGTTGTGTGGACTCTATATTGATCTTTTATTGTTTTTAAAAATTGATTACACTAGTTCATACTTCCAATATCAATTGGTGGTGTGGAGAAGAGAAATCTCGGAATGTCATCTATAAATTAGGAGGATTGGCGAGGGGAGTTCCAATCAAAACTATAGATTTGTGCGTTTGGTATAACATATAACTTTGACATTATCTATTATTCTTTAATTTATCATTTATTTCTTTGTTGAACAAGATTTAGGTGGAAAGTGTCAACAAGATTCAACAAAGAAATAATTTATCATTTATTTCTTTGTTGAATAGGTGGAAAGTGTCAAACAAGATTCAGCCAGATTCCATTAAGAAGGCTGAAGTTGAGTCAATTGAGGCGGTGTGTATGATTGAAGAAAGCTTTCCAAGAAGCATACCCTCAACTCAATTTCACCTTCTAGTACATTTAGTGGATGAGGTGGCTATATGTGGCATTGTTCATAGCCGGTGGATGTTCTTTCTTGAACGCTTCATGAAAACCTTGAAGGGATTTGTAAGACAAAGGGCAAGGCCAGAAGGAAGCATGACAGAGGGATGGTTGGTGCAAGAATACCTCGTATACATCTCTGAATATTTGAAACAAATTGATCCATCTATGCCTAGATTTAAGCATAACGATGAGGATGAATGAATGGTATCACATATGTCACATGGAAAAGGACACATTAAAAAGATGGATGAGTCCATGCACAAAAGTTCATTAAATTTTATCTTCTTAACACTTATGTGATGGAAAGTGGCTTGAGAAATATGAAGATGCAAGAAAGATAAGGACAAAGGAGAGAAGAGAATTTAAGAGATCAACACAAAGACACATGGCATACCCATGCAACCTAAAGGATCTTCTAAAGGATTGAAATATTTAATGGCTTAGAGACGCCCTAGAGCAAGCAAAAAGGATGGGAGAGGAGATTATAAGAGAAGAATGGGGGGATGCAACTACCAGATAAAAGGAAGGAATTGTATATATTTTCTTGTAAATATTTTGATGTTCTTTCTTTTAGGTTGTGTTTCATCTAGACCAACGAGATCCTAATTGGTGGTATGTAATACAAGTCACTCCTTGATCTAAATGTATATTTCAAGATCAAGATGTTGAAGAAGAAATGCATGGTAGACAATCAATGGTGGAGGATGCAACTAACAATAATGAATATGACGGACATGATGAAAATACCTCTACATCTTTTCAAGTAGTGGAATAGAACTTTGTATTGATATAGGAGCCATCAAAATGATGGATTTAGAGAAAGACCAAGCGGCATGCATGGATTTATTGCAAGATGGATTTGATGATGGTACAAATTAAATATATCTCATCATAATGTATGTACACATTGATCGGTTTGTATAAGTATTTGATGATTTTGTTGTTTTAGTTCAATAATATTTGGATGTTCGTCAAGCTTTTTGGGTTATAATTTATTTAAAGTTTTCATTTTCACTCAGTTTCAACCTTCTGTTTTTTTCCAGTGGCACTTATAATGGCACTTTTATAGCACCACTAAGTGATGCTTATCGTGGCATTTAACTAGTGTCGGCGCTAATAACGGTGCTTGAAACCCTGCTATTTCATGTCCATGAAAGTTCATATGAAAAAAAAAGTTCTAGAAAACAACCGTGTTCGGAGTCTCATATCTCCTAGAACGTGAGTCCAATTAACGCGTGCTACTACTCAATGGAAAGCTGGCATCGAGCTACTCGAAATTGGTCTTGAGCATCCGAGGGCAAAATCCATCATTTTGGCCTCCAACCAGTAGCCTCAAAATTCGTCCTGAAAATCAAGACAAAAAACGGGCCTTAAAGCACTAACAATCGCCCAAAATAGCCCCAAAAAAGATTGTGTACCATATTCGGGCTACGTTTTAAGTGTCTAAATGATAAAATCATGAAAAAAATCAGAGAGACAAAGTTGTAGTACTTCAAAAATACAACTCTCATACAGAGTTTTTTCAATTTCCTTTTGGCATAAATTAAAAAATGGGCTACAAAACAGGGAAAATCTTGTCGAAAAAAAAATCATCTTGAGATTGTGATGGAGAATGGGTTTTGAGACCTCCTCTTCCATGTCGAATGCACTGGCATGTACTTTTTTAGAAAAGTTCATCCTAAGAGGACATTCACATGCGCTTTGGGGACCTTAGCTTCCATTTGAGACACCAGTGGCATGCACTTTCTTCGAAAAAATATCTCTAAGAGGTCATTCACGTGTGCTTAGCACCTAAGTAAATCAAGACAAATGGACACTCGTTTCACCCCCAAAGAAGGGTGTGCCAGGACTCCTCAGGCTATAACGGGCTATAAGAAAACCTAAAAAGCAAAAAAAAACACCACATGTGTGCTTTCAATAAGGAGAATTTAAACGTCAAGATATGGAAACGATAGAGGGATTACATGGGCTCACACCTAGACTAAACCCCCAATGTCTGAAATCTTCGAGCCATTGAGATCCATGCCCCAAATGCATCTACCGATTCCATTTGCCATGCCGACAACAAGCGTGTCATCGGGTTTTACACCCCTTCTCACATCGATCCCTCTAGGATTTGGTCCCTTGCCTAGCACTACCATGGGTACCAACCCTTGCCTAGCACTACCACGGTTAGGAGAGCTAGGTACCAACCCTTTGCAACACCTACATGCCCAAACTTGGACATGTTGACTAATCTAGGAAGGAGGACGTTGCCTAAGGACTAAGTGAGTCCCTAGCCACACTAGCATCCCACAGACGGCCTTCGTGACTCATACAAAAACACAGTCGTATAGATTTTCAAAATCATGGGCAAGTATGATGGAACGACTTATCATGTTCAATTCATACAAATAATTGAACAAATATAAAAAGCCTTTGGAAATTCAAACTGCCTCACCAAGGTACATGCGTTGAACCTTTGCTTTTAGTGGGAAAGACTAGTCGATGGTTCATCGCATTGATGCCGGATTAGGACAAACTTCAGGACCTTTAAAACAGCCTTTATCCATGGATTTTCAAGACAAGTGATCGTGGAGTGTAGCATGAGAACTCGATTTGATTGAGCAAAAACAAAAAGAAACCATTAGAGATTTTATCCTTTGGATAAAAATCTTGGACTCACGATGTGAGCCATGGGAGAAACTAAACGATGCTCAATTGAAAAGATATTTCATGATGGGCATAAAGCAAAACAGCTTACACAACTTGATCATTGTATCTAATCCGAAAAAATTCGATCAATGTTGTAAAGAAGCAATACGTTTAGATGACAACATGATAAAAAATGATAACGATAAGAGATGTTCCTCATCTAAACCAAGTGTAGCAATGGCTAAAGAAAAATTGGCCTTCTGTTCATTGCCATAACTATGCCCATCCCAATCCCCACCAATGTGCATACAATAGGCCCATCTTTCTGTACTGCATATATTGTAAAATCTTTGGTCACGACACACCCCAATGTCCCAATTCCCCTCCCGTTTTCCAATTAGAAACATTCAAAAGGGTAGAAACTGCTCAAAAACAATTCAATGAACACTGTAGTGTTTCTATTGCCGTGGACCATACAAAGTGGCAAACTGAACAGTTTGTCCAATACTTCCACGTCCAGAGTCTGTAACACTTTACAACCCATATGTGAACGATGTGGTATCACATATTCTAAGATTGCCAAGGCGTGTTGTTTCAATGCAACGTGTCTCGTAGAATACAACTCTTAACATTTTGAGTGTGCAAAATGGGAAATTCTCCACGGTACCCTTGAATATACTTTTACACTTGCAAGCCAAGGCACGAGAAATAGTAAAAAAGAATGCACAAGAACACACTTTGAAATGGGTAGAAGAGCATGTTTTAAAACAAAAACCAAAAGAAGATGCAAAACCTTGTAAACCCAAAAACAACAAAAGTCAACATACTATAGAAACCAAGGTTGAAATGAAGGATGAAGATGAAGATGAAGGAAGGTGCTACGCTGGTCACACTGGGCTGCTGTTGTGTGCAGGGTAGAGCGTCGGCTGGATGTAGTGGGCCGAAAACGCGGCAAGCCACAGACTTATCACCATCTTTGCCTATTTTGCTCCATTTATATTCCAATCACAGAAGACTATATTCTGTTTTAGCGTAATCGCTGGTAAGCTTTCTTTCAAACGTGCGCCCCCCCACCTGCCCAAATGCTCTTCTCTGAGGATTTACACCTCTCCATGGTCATAATAAGCTTTGATGGATATTATCTCTACCAGGTGGCAGAGCAAGATTAATAAATGTATTGAGACCAGAATGCTTTGAAATCTAGCTCTACCATGTGGTGGAGCTAGAATGCATTCTTCTAGCTCTACCATGTGGTAGAGCTAAACTTCAATGAATGTAACCGGCTGAGCTTGAATGTAACTGTGGTAGAGCTGCATTCTACCTAAACCTTACTGTAGAGATAGAATTCTTTGAGGTCTTGCTATACGTGGTGTCGCCTGTCATTTGAGGAGACCCTTCCTTTGATTCAATGGTGTTGATCTTGTGTCAGACGGCATGCCCTCAGCTTGGCTAACTGTTTTGGCAGCAGCTTTGCCTGCTGCAGCAGCAGCTGCCAGCCTTATCATTGCCATTTGCTTGCTTTACCATCTCAACCGAAGTGCTAAAATAAAGCAACCTAATGCTTGGCATGATAAATCAGAGGGTAGCATTTCAAAGCGCAGGGTCTCTTCCTATGGAGTGGTCCTTCGCTTGGGCGCAAATGCTGTCAAAGACCCTTTGGATTCCTCAATAAAGCAAAGTAGCAAAATTGCAAGTTTATGGAGGAGCACATACCCGGCTGCTACTGTAGTAGTAGCATGCGCAGGAGGTATAGCCGAAGCACAGCAGAAAGACAGCGCCGAGGGCCAAGAAAATACGCCCATTCAAGAGCAAGCGTTTGCTGCCAGGAGCTGGCAACGAGTAAATGCTAATGCTGAGGTGGAAAGTGCTTCGTGCACTCCCCCGCTACACGACAAGGGGGAGTGCATGAAATATATCCCCACCCAACGTAGGCTTTGCAGTCTCACAGACGAGTCGGCATACGTGGCATGGGCACATCATGGAGCTTCATCAGAAGATGATGGAGATAGTAGCTGCCTTGATGAGTAACAGTCAAAACCAGCAGTACCAACTGCGCTGCCCTCTCCATCTGCAGAGAGAGGGGTGGGGATATATTTCATGCGCTCCCCCTTGTCTCTCTGGGGTGCCCCCCCACCTGCCCAAATGCTCTTCTCTGAGGATTTACACCTCTCCATGGTCATAATAAGCTTTGCTATACGTGGTGCCGCCTGTCATTTGAGGAGACCCTTCCTTTGATTCAATGGTGTTGATCTTGTGTCAGACGGCATGCCCTCAGCTTGGCTAACTATTTTGGCAGCAGCTTTGCCTGCTGCTGCAGCAGCTGCCAGCCTTATCATTGCCGTTTGCTTGCTTTACCATCTCAACTGAAGTGCCAAAATAAAGCAACCTAATGCTTGGCATGATAAATCAGAGGGTATCATTTCAAAGCGCAGGGTCTCTTCCTATGGAGTGGTCCTTCGCTTGGGCGCAAATGCTGTCAAAGACCCTTTGGATTCCTCAATAAAACAAAGTAGCAAAATTGCAAGTTTATGGAGGAGCACATACCCGGCTGCTACTGTAGTAGTAGCATGCGCAGGAGGTATAGCCGAAGAACAGCAGAAAGCCAGCGCCGAGGGCCAAGAAAATACGCCCATTCAAGAGCAAGCGTTTGCTGCCAGGTCGTTGAGCTGGCAACGGGTAAATGCTAATGCTGAGGTGGAAAGTGTTTCGTGCACTCCCCCTCTACACGACAAGGGGGAGCGCATGAAATATATCCCCACCCGCCTACGTTCTGAATCTTGCCTTAAATCCACGACCGTCGTGAAAATCAAGGCGGCCTGGGGAGATCATGTCCTGCCTCACCTCCATCGAAGCTATGGCCGATTTCGTTGCCTCTACCATGGGATCCCAAAAGCCCATGGGTGTCCTCGATGTCTCCCATGGCCATCACCTCACGCAAGAGAAAAATCAAACCGTTCTCAATGTGAAAGCAGTCAAGGGCGATCTCACTGACAAGTATGTTACATGCCACGACAGGTTCTTCCCATTCTGAGTTTTCTACTGCCACTACCTTCCACAAACCAAACTATTTGTTGCAACACTCCAAGCAAGTGATGGAAGCATCCACGATAGAGTTGCAGTGTGCCACTATGATACAAGCCATTGGAATCCCAACCATGTCTCATTCTCCGACCTTGGCACCAAGCCCGGCGAGAGCGAAGCATGCCACTGATGACGGCCTTGTGTGTATGCATCAATGAGTTTCCAACAAGTGGCGGGTCCTTATGAGGATCATCACCTGGCAATGCACTCTGCTCCAATTATGCAATCCAGTGCTTTGGCACTTATGCATGTACAATGATATTTCGCTTGCACTCACCAATCATTTGCATCATATCTTCATTTGGTAGAATCATCACCTACCCTTTTTACTACGCCATCTTATGTCGACACCCCACCATCCAGGTTGTAATAATGTATCTATGTCTACTTTTAGAATAATGTTTACTCGAAATTACTAGACTCTCTCATGCTAGTTGGTTCTAATTACTTCATTGGCCTATAAAATAGCAATTAATGAAAATGTTAGTTGTTGCAGGTACCTAGCCCTTAGAAGCTAGTTGCTAGTACCTAGCCACTAGAAGCTAGTTGTTTGGTACCTAGCCATTAGAAGCTAGTTGCTAATACCTAGCCATTAGAAGCTAGTTTCTAGTACCTAGCCACTAGTAGCTATTCTAACATGGTATTGGGTAGAATACCTACAGTTAATGAACCTTAGCACAATAGCATGTCTTTGTGAAACCATTTACTGAGAGACAACATACACTATAATCATCATCACTCATAAGCCACTACTTCATGAATCTACCCTTAAATCAATAGCCTTCTGTGCTGACTTATGCTTAGCCCAAACAATCATATTTCAAGCATGAATAACATACCAAAAAAAAGAGTCTAGAGAGAACCATCATGGGGTGCTAGAGAATCAATACATTTCTGATCCATATGGCTTTCAAGGGAAACATAAAAAATTCGGTTGGTCTGAAAAGCCTTTTTCAACAATGGTAGACCAAGGAATATAATTATTTCATGACATGTAGATCCTCACCAAATATCCACCCTATCAAGTGTGCATCAAAGATATCACTTGATAGAAAAGATCAAGAAACAACAATAAAGAGTGCATTGCAAGTATACCATTGAGACATTCAAGTTCCAAACAACATAATGCTATACATAGCCTCATTTATTGCATGTGACATGTGATACAAATTCTTGGTAGCACCAACATGTTGCATTGGAAACTTGATAGCATGCACTAAATGTGAGTTTATCATAGCCTCTAGCTGATTGTCAAGCAAACAATAGGGTATGATTTTAGTTTGCTTGTACCAATGACCTTTCACAACATAAGTGTTTGCAACAATTGTAATTCCCCACGTGTCGTTTGTTGCCTTTTCCATATGTGCCTTTTCTAAGATGCAATTCAAAACATGGAATTCCACACCTTCATCATTTTCCTCTTCAACATTCACATCAAAGTTCAAGGAAAAAATAGGGGCTAATCTTTGCCAATTGGATTTTTTTTGGGGGGGGGGGTGTTCAAACAAGTTTTCCTATTATCTTAAAATATTCGCCCAAATTTTGGTCATTTTGAAGGGTTTTAGAAAATATTTGCCCAATTTTTGACATTTTAGTGCATTTTTTGAAAACATTCACCCATTTCCTATAATTTTAGACTTATAGCCCATCCACACTTATATATTCATGGAGGCATCTTATTTTTTACCTTGGCAAAGTTGTCCTCCCCAACATTGAGTGCATCACTAAGAATCTCATGATGGCCCTAGCTACCTAGTTATACTAGATATTTGGAGCTAGCTCACAAAGGTAACTAGGTGATGCAACTAGCTTTTTGGTTGCTAACATGTAGGTGATGCAATTAGGTAGTCATTAGCAAACTAGGTGGTTATACTAGCTAGTTGTAGCTATCTCACAAAGGTAGCTCACAAAGGTAACTAGGTGATGCAACTAGCTTTTTGGTTGCTAACATGTAGGTGATGCAACTAGGTAGTCATCAGCAAACTAGGTGGTTATACTAGCTAGTTGTTGCTATCTCACAAAGGTAGCTAGTTCACAGTGGTAGCTGGCTAGTTGTAGCTAGTTCACACTAGTTATACTAGTTATAGCTAACTCACACAAGTTATACTAGTTAGTTGTTATAGGTAGCTCACAAATGTAGCTAAGTGATGTAGCTAGCCTGTTGGTTGTTAGCATGTAGGTGATGCAACTAGGTAGTCATTAGCAAACTAGGTAGTTATACTAGCTAGGTAGCTAGTCATAGAGGTAGTCAGCTAGCTGTAGCTAGCTCACACTGGTTATACTAGCAGTTATAGCTAACTCACGCTAGTTATACTAAGCTCGTTGTTATAGCTAGCTCACATAGGTAACTAGGTGATGGAGATAGCTAGTTCATTAATGTTGCTAGCTGGTTATACTATTTGATGCACATAGCTACTAAGTAGCTAGGCTACTAGGTGAATGCTATCAATTATGAACTAGTTGCCTAGCTAGCAGCATCTAGCTTATTGTACTAGCTAGTTGCAGCTAGCTCACAAAGGGAAGTAGTTGATGTAGCTAGTTTGTTGGTTGCTAGCATGCAGGTAATGCAACTAGGTTGTCCATAACTAGGTGGTTAAACTAGCTAGTTATTGTTGTTAGCTCACAAAGGTAGCTAGTTCATAGTGAAAATTAGTTAACTGTAGCTAGCTCACAAAGGTAACTAGTTGATTAATGCAGCTAGCTCATTATACTATTTAATTAATCAACTAGTTGATGCAACTAACTAGTTGATTAATACAGCTACCTAGTTATACTATTTGATTAATCAACTAGTTGATTAATGGAGCTAGCTGGTTATACTATTTGATGTAGATAGCTAGTTAACATAGATGGCTATTGAGTAAGTAGTTTACTCCCATCCACCTAGTTAGTTGATGTAGCTAGTTAACACCGATAGCCATGGCCAAGTAGTTTACTCCCATCCACCTAGCTAAAGCTAGATAATGTAGCTAGCCAACACAAGTAGCTATAGGTAGGTAGTTAAGTCCATAATGTAGCAAGGACTTTAACACTATTAGGTAACATAGATAGTCAGGCTACTTCTACTACATACATTGCAGCAGCTCTAGCAAATTTAATGTAGTAAGCCACCATAAGTTGCTAGAGCTTGCAATGCTATTGGGTGGTCAAGTTGGAGCCTATAAATGTTACTAGTTAGGTCCCATTAAGCTAAATAGTATTGACATTGAGAGAAGGTAGCTAATTCTTTTGGTTGGTCTTTACTAACACTAAGAGAAGGTAGCTAATGCTACTTGTGGTGGTCTTTATAGTCAATTTGGAGCTAGAAAATTCTAATTATATAATTAATGCAACCACTATCTAGTTTAGTTAGCTCCTAACTATGGTTTGGCCATCTATGTCTACATAGCAAATACACATAGCTATGAAGTACATACCCCATGTATGAAATAATAAAACATGAGAAAATTACCATACATGTGTATACGTAATTCTTCAAGATAGAATAAAAAATCAAGACAATGGACTAGCTACCGGACATAAGATTTTATTCCAAGCTGCTTCTTTTACAAACATACTTTTTGTTCGAGTATTGCTAACCCAATATATGTAAACTAGATCCTTCACTTCATTTGTAATCACACTTATGTTTCCTTTATGTATGCAAGATTCCCACAACAATTTCCCATCATCCATAGTAGAAAGCCTATATTGGGATCCATAAAAGTTCTTTAGTTCTTTCTATGAATGTTTAATATCCTAGAAGCTTCTTGAAGGTTTAGTTGAGGCACTTTAGTGGACCCAAATTTCCCATCATTCTTTCATCAGAGTATCTATGGCATCATTGGCAACTAGAACGCTCAGGAGCCGGTTCGATAGTTCCTAGCCCATAATACTCGGCAATATATTCACTTATCAAGATGGACTCTCGTTGAAGATCAGCAAGATCAACCAACAGATCCATATAAGGGGCCATGGACTCATCCATTGAAGACCAGCAAGGTCAATCAACCAGATCCATGCCCGATTTCAGAAAACAACTCCAACTCTGTTCCAATATCTTCCTCGACGCACGCGTGGGTATCCTAGGCGACCCAGAGCCCGAGCACCGTATGGTCAGCACCCTCTAGGATCCTTCGCAGGTGACCTAGCGCTTCACGCATAGGCCGCTTCCTTGGCCCCTCATCCACCGTACCGGAAGCTCACCATTTTAATCGCACCGAGGCTGGTCAAGACCTCGGCCGACCTTGCTACGCGAGACGTCCTTCATTGACTCTCCGTCAGCAGTTGCAACTTTATCAGTTAGGTCCACGACCTTAATCACAAGACGGTCAAAATGCTCCCCCAGCATTCTTGACATAAAACAGTCATTTACAAACAGCATTTACAAACAGTTTACAATACAATTTCTATTTTAACTTTCATTTTTCTACATTATCCCTCATCAATCTACATTACTTATTCCATATTCCATTTATATGTATACTCATCCCATCACATCATTTTCCATCTCATCATTTCAGATTCCTTCACATCACATATCATATATTCACATCCATACATCCATATCTACATCCATACATCTATTTTCACATCTACATGCACATTCATGCATCCACATCCATACATCCGCATCTACATGCACATTCACATCCATACATCCACATCTATATGCGTACATTCACATCTACATGCATACATCCACATCTCTATGCATACTTCCACATCCACATTCACATTCACCTCCATACATCTACATCTACATGCATACATCCACCTCCACATTCACATCCACATCTATACATCTACATCTACATGCATACATCCACCTCCACATCTACATCCACATCTACATCTACATGTATACATCCACCTCCACATCCACATCTACATCTATACATCTACATCTACTTGCATACATCCACATCTCCATTCACATCTACATCTATACATCTACATCTACATGCATCCATCCACCTCCACATCCACATCTACATCTATATATCTACATCTACATGCATACATCCACATCTCCATTCACATCTACATCTATACATCTACATCTACATGTGTACATTCACATCTCCATTCACATCTACATCTATACATCTACATCTACATGTATACATCCACATCTCCATGCATACATCCACCTCTACATTCACACTCACATCCATACCTCTACATCTACATGCAAACATCCATATCTCCATGCATAATAATATTCTTTTAATTAATCTAGGATGATAGTTCCTAGAATATGGTAGGAAGTCCTCTTTTTATGCTTTGAATGAAATTATTTTATGCGTAATTTCTATAAAAATTTTGCCATAGCTCCGCTACTATGACTGATAAATCTCAATTTTTTCTAAGGGATAAGGCTCATTATTAAAGAAATAATTAGAATGGTCTCTAATTGGATCATCAATCCATAATGGTCTCTAATCTGATCATTAAAAAAATAATTAGAATGGTCTCTAATTGGATCATCAATCCATAATGGTCTCTAATAGGATCATTAAGAAAATAATTAGAATGGTCTCTAATTGGATCATCAATCCATAATGGATTGAATCATCAATATACATAAACTAAAAGCATAGAAAAAAAACCATTAATTTGGCCTCAAGCATAGCTTAATCTTGGATTAAGGAAAAGCCTTATGAAAAGCTTCATTTGGATTGAAAAGGGTCATGAGTATGACCATTTCTTAAGTGAGAGAGAGAAAGATCATTAGAATTAAATATAAATAGAATTTTATGTAATTCTTTACTAACATTAATTAATTAACTTCAATAGCATTTCAAAAACCATATCAATTAAGCTTCTCAAGCTTGAGAGGGGTTAAGAAGAGAGAATCATTAAGAATTTATAGAAAAGATCAAAATTCACTATACTTATCTTATAATTTGCTTGATTCTTTGATCATGGTAGAGGCCCCCAACCAATCAATTGGTTTAGTATGTTGATGGAGCCACCAATGGGAATTGAAGAAAGAGAGAAGTATCAAAAACTAGTGAATTATTAAAGAATTCACAGTTCTTGGCTAGGTGGAGTAGAGTAACAATGCATAAGACACTATCTACATAAAGAATTCATAGTTCTTGGCTTAGGTGGAGTAGAGTAACAATGCATAAGACACTATATTTTTTTCAACAAGGGGAGGCTTCTATTTATATGAAAATTTGAGCTCCTAACCAAACAAACTGATTCTAGAATTTTCCAAGTCGGTTTGGTCACTTTTTGACCATTTTTAGGTCAGTTAAGCTAACTTTTTGGAACTAGACTTGAATGAGGAGAGAGGAGAGATGAAATATCTCAATTTTTATTAGTTTAAAACTCATTCAAGCATGTGAATTATGCACCTCCTTTAAAGAACTCTCCTTCCTTACATATGTGTCATAGTTTTTTTATTAATAAACCTTGTACATTTTCAACTCTTCATCTTATGTGAAATATGCACCTCCTTTAAAGAACTCCCCTTCCTTACATATGTGTTTTTTTACTAATAAACCTTGTACATTTTCAACTCTTCATCTTATGTGAGCATTTACTCATTTTTGGATACCCAAAATATCTCATATTTTTAATATTGCTCATAGTTTTTTACTAATAAACCTTGTACATTTTCAACTCTTCATCTTATGTGAAATATGCACCTCCTTTAAAGAACTCCCCTTCCTTACATATGTGTTTTTTTACTAATAAGTCTTGTACATTTTCAACTCTTCATCTTATGTGAGCATTTACTCATTTTTGGGTATCTTCTTTTTACAAATTGGATTTATCTCCTCCCTACACATGTATTGATGCTATTGGCCCATAGAAACCTTAATTGGACCATAGTCTAAAGATTTCTGAAAATCTAGACCCTTAGACTAAGGTTCTTTATACCTATTTTCAATTAATTCCAATTGCACATTGGAAAATTCTTTTTGAATTTCTGTTTCAGGTGAACTTATTTTAATAAGATGAGTTATTTTTCTATCCAAAAATATTCATAATCTGAATATTCTCTCTCTAGAATAATTTTCTCTCTCTAGGCTAAAACAGTTAGAAACAAGGTCTTTATATTTCTGAAGAGGGATTGATTACAGGGGAAGATACTAGACATCAAAAAAAGGGGTTGGGGGAGGAATCTTACATTCTACCCCACTTAAAAAACGCGAGATATCCTCATCTCGCAACTTGGGATAATTTCGCAAGATGCACGAATATGAGACTTAGAGAAAAATTTTAATCAAGATTAACCACCAAGAAAAGTCTTAAAGAGAGCAAGATTCAAAATAAGAACAAGATTTAAACTTTATTCATTCTCGGAACTTATACAGTAAAGATAGAAGAACTCTTTACACTTCCATAAGCCCCTCCATCATATGGTCACAAAAGCAGTCCTCACAAGCTGCACAAGTATAGGGTAACTCATCTATGGGAATGATTCTGCTGGTTATTGCCGCACCTATCTCAGTGGTATGAGGTGATCTAACAAAAGGACCTCTGAGAGGCAAGCCAAAAACGGGGTAAAGGCATATCTTCTCATGAGGAAGAAAACACGCTAGTAAGAAGACCCGCTCAGAAAACCCAAGATGCCTTGATCTCATGACGCAGTAGTATCGGGGACCCAGACCCAAAGCTTCAATAACCATGGCCAAGCGGACATTGTTATGAAAGTGCTGCTGACCCCAGGGTGTTACCCTAGTTATGTTTTGATAGGTCCGCCATTTGGTCTGAGCTACAGAAGTTCCTAGGTGAGGAAAAAGTGAGCGCTCATACTGTTCTATAAAGTCTTTCTTCACAGACTCTCTTGCGTCTTGAAGGTGAGAAATCATCAGGGATAAAACTAATTCCTGTTGCCAAGCCATGAAGGAGATTAAGAAAGAAAGGAGATTGATGGGAGTAAGATTACTATGAGCGACAAGTAAAAGTTACGACTTATATAAAGGAAGGAGCTAGCGTAATCCTAGAAGCCAACGATAACTTGCCACTGAAGTTTTACCGTCTTTCCATGATTTGAGTTTGACACATTTTTCTATAGAAGGCATTAAGAATTTTGAGATGAGGAGATAAAAGAAGCTTGTAGGTTAAGTCACCTACTTTCATTGAATTCAGATATAAGGGTCACAATATCTGGGGGATAACTTCTTATACTTCCCAAGAGATAAAGAACTTCTTTTGGGCCGTACTCGAATGAAAACCAAAACCTTGGTATCCAAAACACCGATTCTCATTTCTAAACTCATTGTTCTAAATCCTTAAAACAGGTGGGACTCCTGAGAGTATTCTAGGGCAAGGGTCTTCCTTTTTTAAACAGAAACTTTCTTTTATTTTAGAGAGGGAATAATTATAAGATCAGAAAGGGAGATTCTTACTCCTGTATACCTCGAAGGCTGGGGAGGAATCTTACATTCTACCCCACTTAAAAAAAATGCGAGATGTCCTCATCTCGCCAAGTAGAGGACAACTCTTTTTCTTAAGATCCAATTTATTCTGGGGTTCCTTATATTCTGGTCAACCCAACAGAACACTGGGATAAATATCCCTTATATAGAACTCATTATTAAATAACAATTCATTCAGATCATATCATTCATATCTTTAACATGATAATGGTCCATTAGACCGAAAAGTTTCCTTCGAAACATTCCTCCACGGAAATTTCAGTCAAGCAAGTTCTCAATTTGACATCCCTTAACTTGATCTACCGGTCAAATATTAACAGTAGCAATCTAACAGCACAACCCATTAACCTCATAGTGATTTGCTGAATTCATTATCATCATTCTAGTTATGAATATCATCACAGGGATTCGTCCCATTCCCCCTCATTGTGGTTTCATTATATTTCAACTAATTTTTAAAAATCATCATTTTTCAATCAGAATTTTCAATCAAAATCCAAATCAATTCATCAATTCTCAAACAGAATTAAAAATCATATCAATCACATGCAAAATCATCATCTGGATAGCATTAACGCTTATAATTTTAAGTCTTAGATTTACTCGTATATACTGTCAGTAAAGAGCTGCAGTATACTCTCGGTATATACGGGTAGTCACGGCCCTTGGAATTAAAAGGTAAATACTATCATGTCTAGGCCTCAAGCAAGTCAGGGATTCTATATAATTGCGGTACTTCCATCTGAAGACCCAATTACCAAATTACGAATTTCAGTTTGAATATTAAATTGTATGAATTATCTCACACAATTATAACCTTTTTGTGTTTCTTGATAAATTTTTGATATATTTGTCTTCTCATCAGCAGTTGATCTTTATTAACCAAATGCTCTGATACCAACTGTAAGATCCCTGTTCCCACCGAGCAACGGATTCAGGATACTGGCAGCGGAAGTAGCACTTCTCGCGCGGGACAGGGGTCCCACATTCGGGGCCTCACCCACGGATATCCGGCTAAGAGACTAATCCGTCGGTTGTTCCAAAGCCGAACCCGAAAAAACTACCTTTACCGGAAAGCGCGGGCGATTCCACCTGGATAACTTTTTACTCTAACATAGTCAAGAACATTTCTGATCGAGCTGATCCAATTGCATCTATAAGATACATGGTCAGATTAAGGAAGAAACTTGCACTTGGATCATTGGGATCAACGCTTTTTTCCCCATTCAAGAGGCACAGCCGTTGATTCCTATCCATAGAACAGTTACTGTCCGGGATTTATTTTATCTATCGTAAAAACAAAAACTTGAGTCTCGAATTACGGATCCATCAGTCCAGCCTAACCCCATCCATGGGTTAGCCAACCGCCCAACCACTGTAGTGATGGGATCCAATTAAGACTTTGGTTAGGATTTGTCCCGGGTACCAAGGAAAAGAGTTCCAAGGCCCCCTAGCCGGATGTTCATGCAAAAATAAAACTAGTCACACCACTCACACACCCAATATGAAATTGCCTTTTCACAGATTCAACCAGTTTAAAACAATCCTTTAATAAAACCATAGTATCATTGATCACCATCTTCCAATTTATCCAATTGATTCTTAATTTCCCATCATTCCTTCATCAGAGTATCTATGGCATCATTGGCAACTAGAACGCTCAGGAGCCGGTTCGATAGTTCCTAGCCCATAATACTCGGCAATATATTCACTTATCAAGATGGACTCTCGTTGAAGATCAGCAAGATCAACCAACAGCAGATCCATATAAGGGGCCATGGACTCATCCATTGAAGACCAGCAAGGTCAATCAACCAGATCCATGCCCGATTTCAGAAAACAACTCCAACTCTGTTCCAATATCTTCCTCGACGCACGCGTGGGTATCCTAGGCGACCCAGAGCCCGAGCACCGTATGGTCAGCACCCTCTAGGATCCTTCGTCACAGGTGACCTAGCGCTTCATGCATAGGCCGCTTCCTTGGCCCCTCATCCACCGTACCGGAAGCTCACCATTTTAATCGCACCGAGGCTGGTCAAGACCTCGGCCGACCTTGCTACGCGAGACGTCCTTCATTGACTCTCCGTCAGCAGTTGCAACTTTATCAGTTAGGTCCACGACCTTAATCACAAGACGGTCAAAATGCTCCCCCAGCATTCTTGACATAAAACAGTCATTTACAAACAGCATTTACAAACAGTTTACAATACAATTTCTATTTTAACTTTCATTTTTCTACATTATCCCTCATCAATCTACATTACTTATTCCATATTCCATTTATATGTATACTCATCCCATCACATCATTTTCCATCTCATCATTTCAGATTCCTTCACATCACATATCATATATTCACATCCATACATCCATATCTACATCCATACATCTATTTTCACATCTACATGCACATTCATGCATCCACATCCATACATCCGCATCTACATGCACATTCACATCCATACATCCACATCTATATGCGTACATTCACATCTACATGCATACATCCACATCTCTATGCATACTTCCACATCCACATTCACATTCACCTCCATACATCTACATCTACATGCATACATCCACCTCCACATTCACATCCACATCTATACATCTACATCTACATGCATACATCCACCTCCACATCTACATCCACATCTACATCTACATGTATACATCCACCTCCACATCCACATCTACATCTATACATCTACATCTACTTGCATACATCCACATCTCCATTCACATCTACATCTATACATCTACATCTACATGCATCCATCCACCTCCACATCCACATCTACATCTATATATCTACATCTACATGCATACATCCACATCTCCATTCACATCTACATCTATACATCTACATCTACATGTGTACATTCACATCTCCATTCACATCTACATCTATACATCTACATCTACATGTATACATCCACATCTCCATGCATACATCCACCTCTACATTCACACTCACATCCATACCTCTACATCTACATGCAAACATCCATATCTCCATGCATAATAATATTCTTTTAATTAATCTAGGATGATAGTTCCTAGAATATGGTAGGAAGTCCTCTTTTTATGCTTTGAATGAAATTATTTTATGCGTAATTTCTATAAAAATTTTGCCATAGCTCCGCTACTATGACTGATAAATCTCAATTTTTTCTAAGGGATAAGGCTCATTATTAAAGAAATAATTAGAATGGTCTCTAATTGGATCATCAATCCATAATGGTCTCTAATTAGATCATTAAGAAAATAATTAGAATGGTCTCTAATTGGATCATCAATCCATAATGGTCTCTAATAGGATCATTAAGAAAATAATTAGAATGGTCTCTAATTGGATCATCAATCCATAATGGATTGAATCATCAATATACATAAACTAAAAGCATAGAAAAAAAACCATTAATTTGGCCTCAAGCATAGCTTAATCTTGGATTAAGGAAAAGCCTTATGAAAAGCTTCATTTGGATTGAAAAGGGTCATGAGTATGACCATTTCTTAAGTGAGAGAGAGAAAGATCATTAGAATTAAATATAAATAGAATTTTATGTAATTCTTTACTAACATTAATTAATTAACTTCAATAGCATTTCAAAAACCATATCAATTAAGCTTCTCAAGCTTGAGAGGGGTTAAGAAGAGAGAATCATTAAGAATTTATAGAAAAGATCAAAATTCACTATACTTATCTTATAATTTGCTTGATTCTTTGATCACGGTAGAGGCCCCCAACCAATCAATTGGTTTAGTATGTTGATGGAGCCACCAATGGGAATTGAAGAAAGAGAGAAGTATCAAAAACTAGTGAATTATTAAAGAATTCACAGTTCTTGGCTAGGTGGAGTAGAGTAACAATGCATAAGACACTATCTACATAAAGAATTCATAGTTCTTGGCTTAGGTGGAGTAGAGTAACAATGCATACGACACTATCTACATAAAGAATTCATAGTTCTTGGCTTAGGTGGAGTAGAGTAACAATGCATAAGACACTATCTACATAAAGAATTCATAGTTCTTGGCTTAGGTGGAGTAGAGTAACAATGCATAAGACACTATATTTTTTTCAACAAGGGGAGGCTTCTATTTATAGGAAAATTTGAGCTCCTAACCAAACAAACTGATTCTAGAATTTTTCAAGTCGGTTTGGTCACTTTTTGACCATTTTTAGGTCAGTTAAGCTAACTTTTTGGAACTAGACTTGAATGAGGAGAGAGGAGAGATGAAATATCTCAATTTTTATTAGTTTAAAACTCATTCAAGCATGTGAATTATGCACCTCCTTTAAAGAACTCTCCTTCCTTACATATGTGTCATAGTTTTTTTATTAATAAACCTTGTACATTTTCAACTCTTCATCTTATGTGAAATATGCACCTCCTTTAAAGAACTCCCCTTCCTTACATATGTGTTTTTTTACTAATAAACCTTGTACATTTTCAACTCTTCATCTTATGTGAGCATTTACTCATTTTTGGATACCCAAAATATCTCATATTTTTAATATTGCTCATAGTTTTTTACTAATAAACCTTGTACATTTTCAACTCTTCATCTTATGTGAAATATGCACCTCCTTTAAAGAACTCCCCTTCCTTACATATGTGTTTTTTTACTAATAAGTCTTGTACATTTTCAACTCTTCATCTTATGTGAGCATTTACTCATTTTTGGGTATCTTCTTTTTACAAATTGGATTTATCTCCTCCCTACACATGTATTGATGCTATTGGCCCATAGGAACCTTAATTGGACCATAGTCTAAAGATTTCTGAAAATCTTGACCCTTAGACTAAGGTTCTTTATACCTATTTTCATTTAATTCCAATTGCACATTGGAAACTTCTTTTTGAATTTCTGTTTCAGGGAAACTTATTTTAATAAGATGAGTTATTTTTCTATCCAAAAATATTCATAATCTGAATATTCTCTCTCTAGAATAATTTTCTCTCTCTAGGCTAAAACAGTTAGAAACAAGGTCTTTATATTTCTGAAGAGGGATTGATTACAGGGGAAGATACTAGACATCAAAAAAAGGGGTTGGGGGAGGAATCTTACAGTCCAAGTGTTGTTTGAGCAGGAAAGGCAATGTCTTTTACTTGGGCTGTTGTTGCCAAAGATCACAATGATGGTCTTCGGAAAGGTGGCTACTTTGACAACCATTTCCTACAGTGGAAGGTAAACAATCATGGTGTGGAAAGTGCCGTGGAGGACAACAAAGGGGCACAACACCAAATTGAAGAAACTCCTAACTCAAGAGCAGCAAGAAGCAGAAGCTTAAGTTTCTCGCACATGCAGATTATATATCTGAGGCCTTGAAGATGAAAGCATTAATTGAAGATGTAGAAATAAGAATGTGAGAAGCCAAGGATGCATATGCAATTTGTAAGAAATTTGAGGCTGCAAAAGTTCAGAAATTGAGTGAGGTGAAATTTGCAAAAGCCCTCAAGCTGTTAAAAGAACAAATGGGAACAACACAATCTAAGTTTACTTCCTTGCCTGATAAAGACTCCGTCCACAAGATACAAACTTAGTGAGCAGCTAGCAACACAGGAGTCGATGTTGCAAGTTCTTGGAGGAGGATCAATAGATTTTGTGGACCTATCTGTGGTTGAGGTGAATTTATTAGTTTTTTTATTTTTTATATTGATTGTATGTGTGTACATTTTGATTAACTTCCTTATGTGTGTTTTCTATATGGATATTAATTGACTGTAGGTTGATATGGAGCTACAAGATTATGTAATCAAGGATCTAGAAATGCAACATGCTTTGCTTGTAGAGATGCTTAGTAGAGTCAAAGTAGGCCAGCAAGTGTGCCTCTTCCCATCTCCACCTTCTATGGTTTCCCACACCCTAGACAACCTTACTGTAGCAGGAAAGTATGCTAGGTGTGGGAAGGGTTTCAATGTTGACCAAACCTTGATGTTGGTGGTACTACCATGCAAGCACACATATCACTCAATGTGCTTTGCATCATTATGCACTCTTAAGGATCGATGTATATTTCCCTACTGTACTATGGTGATTCCACACAGTGCTCATTTGAGTGTGGTTTGGAGAGCAAGGAAAGACCTTTGTTTCATTTTTACATGTATATAATTTGTCACCAATATGCTAGTTAACACTCACATGTATGCTAGTTAACACTCACATGTATGCTAGTTTATAGGATCCAGTATGCTAGTTAATAGTAGTCACCAATATAATTTGTCACCAATATGCTAGTTAACACTCACATGTATGCTAGTTGATAGGATCTAGTATGCTAGTTAATAGTCACTAACATGCTAGTCAACAGCCACCTATGTTAATTAGCACTCAATATTTTCTAGTTAGAAGTCACATGTTCAATAGTATGCTAGTCAACAGTCACCTATATGCTAGTTGATAGTCCCTAGTATGCTAGTTAACACTTACCAATATGCTAGTTAGTATGCTTGTTAATAGTCACCTATTAACAAGCATGATAGTTAACAATGCCCAGTATGCTTTTGTTAATAATCACCATAATATTTAACAGTGCCCAATATGCTAGTTTATAGTCCCCACTATGCTATTTAGTTAACACTTATGAGTATGCTAGTTAACAATTCCCACTATGCCCACTATGCTTGTTGTTAACAATCACCTGTTAACAAGCAACAGTGTGCCCAGTATGCTAGTTAACACTCCCTAGTATGCTTGTTAAGAGTTTCCAACATATTAGTTAACAATCACTTGCTCACTAGCATGCTAGCCAATAACCACCCATGTTAGCTAGCACTTAAATACATTTAGAGAGAGAGAGAGAGAGAGAGAGAGAAACCTGGTGCAATATATCCAATAGATCCCCATAGGCATGATCCACTAGAACTGGTGTTGAAGAGGCTAAAGCTTTGGAACCATCCATGTGGGTTTCCTCCAGAATGAGGGAAGAATTCACCAAGGTATGACTATGATTGGTTGCTATCAGCAAAATGAGACACACCGCTCATAACAAGGAGGCATGCTAGAGAGCAACACATAGATGGCCTCTTCTTCATCAATGGAAACTCTTGCACCACTGAGTTGATCATCATACATCAAATGTTATTAACATGAGAAGCAACACTTGCTTTGTCATCCTTTTCCATTTTGTAAAGTTTCTTCCTTAAGAAGAACCTAGCAGCTGCATTGGTTTGCCCAAAGATGGACTTGAGCCTAAGCCATGCTTCATTGGAAGTCTTTGCGAAGCTCACTTGATGAATTTGGCTCTCACCTAGCCCAAAAATGATGAGAGATAATGCTTTGGAGTCTAAATTAGTCCACTTAGTAAGATCTAGATATCTATTTGACCTTTTCTCAGTGCCATTAACCACTCCCCACATGTCTTTTTCTATGAGACACACTTGCATTTTGATGCACCAAGTATGGTACTTGGACCATCAAATATATCTATTTTATCAAACATCTTTCCCATCATATTTGCCATGGTACTCAACCTCACACACACACACACACACACACACACAGTGTTACACAAATGGGGAAGTTTTTTATAGCTCGAGCTAGGACTTTATAATGGAGCTTGTCTTTCACCCATAATTTCTCCACTCAAGTATCCCTTCACCAAATAAGTGAAGATGTGTACACATAATTTTTGGCCACTCGAGGTAATGTGACGTTGCCTTGGTCTTTGAATCTTTAGCTAATGCAATTTGAGATTTAGTTTTACCATGTAAATACCTTGGCATTTAGCTAACACACCACACCCTTTTTAATCCTTTCACTGATACATATAAGATGAGAGGTGATCTTTTAGTGCTAGAGCATTGTACAACATCACTGCCATAAATTCACCAAGAATGTAATGAGCATTTTCAAATCTCACAAGGAGATCAAAGGTTTTAATAACCCTTAGAACCACTAAGATTAAAAAAAGCAAATGATTTTAACCACAAGAAAAAACTTTATTTAACCTTCATTTTTTCTAAAATGAAGGAGAAAAAACAACAGGTGGTGGAGGATAAATTTCTCCTTCAATCATGGAGCAAATCGAGCTGCTTCTAGCTCTTTTGTTGCGCCAAGAGTGTGCTAGAGGGTGATGTAGTCAATGGCCATGATTTAACCACACTAATTAGGGATAATTTAAGAGGGGATGGTACTTGGTTCTTTGCAATGAGCACCTTTTGACCCCGGTTGTTGGAATTGCAACTGTGTACTCTCAAAGGAACCAATATTGGGCTGGTTTTTTGATGAGCCAACTTGCCACAAGAAGGGCTACATAAGACCTCACTGAATGCGTATGACTTATGCAATGTGAGGCTAATGAGAGTCCCCAAATCACCTTATCTTCTTAGCAACAGAGGAGCTCTGTGACCCCCGCCTGTTAATTCGATTGTAGGCTTCTATTTTCATGTGATTTCTATAGGCTCAAGCTTTAACGCTTGATGTCTTGAAGTGGGCTACTAAGTCCCTAACATAATGGTTGTATAGGATTCCCAAAAGAAGGTAATTGAAGCCTCCAAATAGTGCTATTTTCACACTGTTTTTGTCACTCAAAAAAATAGCAAAGAGTACCTTCATATATTGTTACTCTAGCATCAATGTTGTACTCCATTGAGCTTGATGTTGATCAAGAGCTTCAGATTGTTGAAAGAAGTCTCCAACCTAGCTTCACTCCTAGCTTCAAGTTGGTTGTTGCTCCTTCTCTCTTAAGTCAAGATTTGGTCTTCTCTCACATAGAGAGTTCTTTCTCTTCTAATTCTTGTTCACACCCACAATGGTGTTCCCATTAAGAGACGATCCCTCCCTTAATCTCTCAATGTGCCACACACTAATAGAGACTAATGAATCATAATGCTTTTCCTCCCTCATGCCTATGCATGCCACTTACACAAGCATAAAGGGAATGCAATGTCACAAAGCAATGCTTCACTAGGAAGTTAAAGTTGTTGGACTTCTTGATGCTTCAAAGTTCCACTCTAAGAAGCAAGAATTAGCCCTCAAGTGCAACAAATGCAACAATGAGTCTCTCACCAAAAATGCCACTTAATGATAAGAGACAATGCTTATGATGAAATCACACATACACCCACAATCACTAAGATGTATCCTATCATATGAAGGACTGCAATCCCATGGAAAGGAGCTCTGATACCATGTTAAAAGACATGGTGTGAGATTAAGCTTGACAATGATTGAATTAATCACACAATGAAAATGATTATCACATAAGAAATCTCACACCACTAGAGCAACACATGCCACCACTTAGATAAGAATGAGATGTAACAAATGCACAATAGAATGTACTCAAGGTCACCACAAAGAATCACATAAACACATGCTAATGAAAATGCAAAGAAGTATTTCCACAAAGTACCACTTAGTATATTGATCACACTAAGAAAGTACACAAAGCATGGGCATTAAAGTGTCCACTTAGCTCTCAACGGTGAGTATTATACCCTGTTTATATAGGCTCAAGAGAAGGGGGATCCTAGAGCCCATGAATCTATCCACCTCCATTAGATTTCTCACCAAACTCACCTAAAACGTGATTCCTCAATCATAGGAAAGTATCTACTAGACCTATACTCAATTACTCTATTAAACGAGCCTTCTAACCTTAGAACAAAACACTCTAAGGTATCACTAAGGATCTCACACATCTCACACTAAGAATGGATGATAGATCACATATTTTCTAACATATCCTGCAAGGATTTGAAATAGGTGTTTTGATGGGTTTCTTTCTCCATACTGCACATTATATTTAGAATCTTCAAGGAGATTCACCAACATGCTTTATTTCCTTCGTGTGCCTAAAACAGCAATCCATAGGCAACAACAGGTTAGAAGTATCAAAGCAACCCATAAGGGAGTTAGTCAATATAGGTCATAGGAAAGCTCACAACTCTGAAGGAGATATTAGGCAACAACGGGTTAGAAGTATCAAAGCAACCCATAAGGGAGTTAGTCAACCCATAAGGGAGTTAGACAATATAGGTCATAGGAAAGCTCACAACTCTGAAGGAGATATTAAGCAACCTTTGCAAATGGAGGACTGTAATGTATTTGAAATGGAGCTCTACCGAGAATGTATTTGAAATGGACCTTGGTAGATGGAGGACTCTAATGTATTTGGAATGGACCTTGGTAGATGGAGGACTCTAATGTATTTGGAATGGAGCTCTACCCAAAATGTTTCCCATGTGGATTTTCTGTGGTTTACTCACACAAGTCAATTTAATGTATTTTATGTCAAGAACTTTGGGCAAAGTGAAGAATATGTGGCTTTTCAACAAAATGAACTTCATCTATGTAAGTGAAAAGTTTCAACTTGGAAAATTGTACCTCATATGCAACAATAGAACACACCCGTATAAGGGAGAATGAAGCTAAGAGGAAATGCGAGTGTCGCTCTAGAAACTACTTGTAGTAAGAAAGAAGGAAGTAGATAATGTAGAAGTGAGCAGTGCTAACAAAAAGAGGATAGCTATTAATGTAGATAGATATTTTTGAAAGAGACAACTGGCATGTAAGAGATAGTTCCAATTGCTTCGGCTTCTTCCATCAATTAGAAAATTCCAAGATGGTATTGAGAAATCAGATGACCAAGTACAGGAAGTGATAGTGTCTAGAGTTTGTACTAGCTTGAGCATGATGAAGAAACCATGGTCTTGCAAAGAGATCTTTGTTAAAAGGTCCAACATACTTTTTTTTTTCGAGAAAAGATCCTTTCATTAGTTATATAAAAACGCCCGTAGGGCTACAAAAGATCTCTCCTACTCAAAAGAGAAGCAGAGCAATGAATACAGCAAGGCAGCCCGGGAGACTCTCCCAAGGTGCTGCAAAATACAAGCATCAGTGCAAAGGATTGAGGGGCTAAATCATACAATAGGGGGGGGAAAAGCCAAACAGGTGGCCTGTAATGCCAACGGGGGGATCCCATGTGTAAGGTATAGAAGGGGCCGCTGCGCCAGGTGGTGTGAAAGGCCTGGCGCCGCAAGATCGCCTCATCTTGCCCCAGCAGATGCGGTCATACTGTCCTCGCAGGGTGTGGATCAACTCTTGCCAAATCCCCTGTATAGTCTCTACTGGGGGCTCCAGTCTCTATTGAAATATACAAGTGAATAGGATGTGTGCGGGAATAAGCCCTTGGTTAGAGGCTGTAAAAGAGGAGATGTAATTGTGAAAGAACCTGTGAAAAGGTGAGAAGAATCTACTGGGAGAGAATAAAGGGTAGCATGAGAGAATTTAGGAGTGTGGAGTTATTCTGAGAGATATTTAGGGAAAAGAGAAGAGGTGGAGAGAATTTAGGAGTGTGGAGTTATTCTGAGATATATTCAGGGAAAAGAGAAGAGGTGGAGAGAATCAAGCAAGAGGTGGAGATATTCTGGGAGTGAATCATGGAGAAATCAATGGGATTTGATGCTTGATGTAAACTCTATAAATTGAGGCATAGCCCTAATGAGAATTGGGAGTGAATCATGGAGAAATCAATGGGATTTGATGCTTGATGTAAACTCTATAAATTGAGGCATAGCCCTAATGAGAATTTGCTGGTTTGTGAGTATCCATGCCTACATTAATCTATTTGCTAATTACCCAAATCACTTTGTTAATGATGTTGATTCTAGTGTTTGATCCACCATAGCTCATCATTATGCTCAAATTTCAACATGGTATCAGATCCATGCCTAGAGTCCATCAGGTTTATGAGCCCATTAGTTAATTAATTAGAATTATTAGATAATTAGCAAATAATCAAAATTTTAGTTAGTTTTCACTTCCCCCTTCACCCCCAGCGAGTGGAGGACTCCATTCAGCTTGTACACTCTAAATTAGGTCTTCTGCTTCTAGCCCAACATAGTCAACATCCTTGGCTTCAAGCCCATCAAGACGGCGCAGCAAACCGCCAGCGAAGGAAGCAGAATTTACGATTTTAGCCGGCGCGTTTTTTTCTGAGTAATTTGCAGATTTCTTCTTGCTCAAATCAAATGTCTCTAATTCCTCTTAGTCCAAGGTGTATTCAAGCATGATCTACAAGTTGGTGAAGATAGAATTCAATTTCATCAAACAGAGATTAAGCTTTCAATATTTGGTCAAATCTTGTGTTTCTTGGCTTAATCCTCTACTAGACTCATTGCTATTGATGCCTTTGAAAGCATTTGAGCTCATTTGAAGTGTAAGGCACCAGATCTGGACTCCTCGCATACTCTGTTTTTTGCACACAAAACAGAGCATTAATTTGCTAATCAGTGATTAATCAATGCTAATCACTGTATTTTGGTGCAATTGAGGGTTCAAATTAACCATTAGGTATCTGATACAGATCCCTATAGCTTCAGATTGCAAATCGGAGTTGGTTTGATACTCCAACCATTCCGTACAAATTGGTTACCCTTGATTTAGTGTAATTTCTGGTGATTTTATGCTGATAAATTTGTTGTAATCATCTATTAAACACCAGATTGAGTTGTAAAAGGGTAGACACTGCCCTTGAATCTTGAAATTGGATCAAGAGGTAAGACCCCCTTCACATCACCATGGGTTCAGCACAGGAAATAGCCAAATTTAATGGAGAGCAGTTTTATACATGGCAGACAAAAACCATGTATTTGCTGATGAGGAAAAATCTATGGGGATTAGTTGAAGGGAGAGATGAATGCCCAGAGAGAGGGAAAAATGAGTGGAAGAGCAGGAATGAAAAAGCATTGGGACTTATTGCACTCAGTTTAAATGATGAAATCATTCATCATTTAAACTGAGTGGAAGAGCAGGAATGAAAAAGCATTGGGACTTATTGCACTCAGTTTAAATGCCCAGAGAGAGGGAAAAATGAGTGGAAGAGCAGGAATGAAAAAGCATTGGGACTTATTGCACTCAGTTTAAATGACGAAATCATTCATCACATCACAGGGATACAATGGGCAAAAGATGCATGGGATGAACTCAATAAATTATTTGGTACACAAGCAAAAAATTCAAAGATAAATCTGTTAAGGCAATTCTACAAATTGGACATGAAGGAAAGTGAACCTTTAATCACACACTTGAACAAATATAAAAGCATTAAGCAATAGCTGGCAGCTATTGGCAAAAAGGTAGAAGATGATGAAGCATTAGCTGTACTTCTAAAGAGTGTGGACAAAGGTGATTATGAAAACATTGTAGCAACACTAAAGAATGTACCTGAATTGAAGCTACAAGAGATAGAAGCAGCTCTACTAGAGCAAGAGAGCAGAGGCAAAGAGAAGAAAGGGCTCGACTCAACAGCAGGAGAGGAAAAAGCATTCTTCACCCGACGAGGATTCTCTCGAGGACGAGGACGAGGAAGAGGCAGAGTAGGAGGGAGGACCTTCACTTGCCACAAATGTGGAAAGCCAGGACACATGGCGAGAGACTGCTACAGCAAACCCAGTGAAGAAGGAACGACATCGGCAAACTTCATGGAGGCTCCAAAGGAAGTGGAGCTGGATCATCTTTTCTGAGAGAGAGAGAGAGAGAGAGAGACCCCACAACCCAATGTAACCTGCCCCAACAAAGTAAAACCACCTCTGAGCCCCCGATGATGTAGGCCACGTGGTAGATGTATGTGTGAGCACTTTAGTCAAAGTCGCGGGCACTTATAGTAGCCTTGGACACATAGAGAGAGAGAGTGTCAAGGACTATGGAGTTTAGGGACTTGAGGCACTGGTCGCGGGCTATCAAGTAAGAGGGAAACTTGGTATAGGGTCCAGGTGTGCTAGGATTATTCACTTGAGGGGAGGTGTTGAAATATACAAGTGAATAGGGTGTGTGCGGGAACAAGCCCTTGGTTAGAGGCTATAAAAGAGGAGATGTAATTGTGAAAGAACCTATGAAAAGGTGAGAAGAATCTACTGGGAGAGAATAAAGGGTAGCATGAGAGAATTTAGGAGTGTGGAGTTATTCTGGGAGATATTCAAGGAAAAGAGAAGAGGTGGAGAGAATCAAGCAAGAGGTGGAGATATTCTGGGAGTGAATCATGGAGAAATCAATGGGATTTGATGCTTGATGTAAACTCTATAAATTGAGGCATAGCCCTAATGAGAATTTGCTGGTTTGTGAGTATCCATGCCTACATTAATCTATTTGCTAATTACCCACTAATTACGTCTTAATTATTTGCTAATCACTTTGTTAATGATGTTGATTCTAGTGTTTGATCCACCATAGCTCATCATTATGCTCAAATTTTAACATGGTATCAGAGCCATGCCTAGAATCCATCAGGTTTATGAGCCCATTAGTTAATTAATTAGGATTATTAGATAATTAGCAAATAATCAAAATTTTAGTTAGTTTTCACTTCCCCCTTCACCCCCAGCGAGTGGAGGACTCCATTCAGCTTGTACACTCTAAATTAGGTCTTGTGCTTCTAGCCCAACATAGTCAACATCCTTGGCTTCAAGCCCATCAAGACGGCGCAGCAAACCACCAGCGAAGGAAGCAGAATTTACGATTTTAGCCGGCACGTTTTTTTCTGAGTAATTTGCAGATTTCTTCTTGCTCAAATCAAATGTCTCTAATTACTCTTAGTCCAAGGTGTATTTAAGCATGGTCTATAAGTTGGTGAAGATAGAATTCAATTTCATCAAGTCTACATTGAGATCCAAGCTCTTCATCAAATCTGCAGGGGTGACTTTGGTAAAACAGAGATTAAGCTTTCAATATTTGGTCAAATCTTGTGTTTCTTGGCTTAATCCTCTACTAGACTCATTGCTATTGATGCCTTTGAAAGCATTTGAGCTCATTTGAAGTGTAAGGCACCAGATCTGGACTCCCCGCATACTCTGTTTTCTGCACACAAAACAGAGCATTAATTTGCTTATCAGTGATTAATCAGTGCTAATCACTGTATTTTGGTGCAATTGAGGGTTCAAATTAACCATTAGGTATCTGATACAGATCCCTATAGCTTCAGATTGCAAATCGGAGTTGGTTTGATACTCCAACCATTCCGTACAAATTGGTTACCCTTGATTTAGTGTAATTTCTGGTGATTTTATGCTGATAAATTTGTTGTAATCATCTATTAAACACCAGATTGAGTTGTAAAAGGGTAGACACTGCCCTTGAATCTTGAAATTGGATCAAGAGGTAAGACCCCCTTCACATCACCATGAGTTCAGCACAGGAAATAGCCAAATTTAATGGAGAGCAGTTTTATACATGGCAGACAAAAACCATGTATTTGCTGATGAGGAAAAATCTATGGGGATTAGTTGAAGGGAGAGATGAATGCCCAGAGAGAGGGAAAAATGAGTGGAAGAGCAGGAATGAAAAAGCATTGGGACTTATTGCACTCAGTTTAAATGATGAAATCATTCATCATTTAAACTGAGTGGAAGAGGAGGAATGAAAAAGCATTGGGACTTATTGCACTCAGTTTAAATGCCCAGAGAGAGGGAAAAATGAGTGGAAGAGCAGGAATGAAAAAGCATTGGGACTTATTGCACTCAGTTTAAATGACGAAATCATTCATCACATCACAGGGATACAATGGGCAAAAGATGCATGGGATGAACTCAATAAATTATTTGGTACACAAGCAAAAAATTCAAAGATAAATCTGTTAATGCAATTTTACAAATTGGACATGAAGGAAAGTGAACCTTTAATCACACACTTGAACAAATATAAAAGCATTAAGCAATAGCTGGCAGCTATTGGCAAAAAGATAGAAGATGATGAAGCATTAGCTATACTTCTGAAGAGTATGGACAAAGGTGATTATGAAAAAATTGTAGCAACACTAAAGAATGTACCTGAATTTAAGCTACAAGAGATAGAAGCAGCTCTACTAGAGCAAGAGAGCAAAGGCAAAGAGAAGAAAGGGCTCGACTCAACAGCAGGAGAGGAAAAAGCATTCTTCACCCGACGAGGATTCTCTCGAGGACGAGGACGAGGAAGAGGCAGAGTAGGAGGGAGGACCTTCACTTGCCACAAATGTGGAAAGCCAGGACACATGGTGAGAGACTGCTACAGCAAACCCAGTGAAGAAGGAACGACATCGGCAAACTTCATGGAGGCTCCAAAGGAAGTGGAGCTGGATCATCTTTTCTGAGAGAGAGAGAGAGAGAGAGAGAGAGAGACCCCACAACCCAATGTAACCTGCCCCAACAAAGTAAAACCACCTCTGAGCCACCGATGATGTAGGCCACATGGTAGATGTATGTGTGAGCACTTTAGTCAAAGTCGCGGGCACTTATAGTAGCCTTGGACACATAGAGAGAGAGAGTGTCAAGGACTATGGAGTTTAGGGACTTGAGGCACTGGTCGCGGGCTATCAAGTAAGAGGGAAACTTGGTATAGGGTCCAGGTGTGCTAGGATTATTCACTTGAGGGGAGGTGTTGAAATATACAAGTGAATAGGGTGTGTGCGGGAACAAGCCCTTGGTTAGAGGCTATAAAAGAGGAGATGTAATTGTGAAAGAACCTATGAAAAGGTGAGAAGAATCTACTGGGAGAGAATAAAGGATAGCATGAGAGAATTTAGGAGTGTGGAGTTATTCTGGGAGATATTCAAGGAAAAGAGAAGAGGTGGAGAGAATCAGGCAAGAGGTGGAGATATTCTGGGAGTGAATCATGGAGAAATCAATGGGATTTGATGCTTGATGTAAACTCTATAAATTGAGGCATAGCCCTAATGAGAATTTGCTGGTTTGTGAGTATCCATGCCTACATTAATCTATTTGCTAATTACCCACTAATTACGTCTTAATTATTTGCTAATCACTTTGTTAATAATGTTGATTCTAGTGTTTGATCCACCATAGCTCATCATTATGCTCAAATTTTAACATTGTATCAGAGCCATGCCTAGAATCCATCAGGTTTATGAGCCCATTAGTTAATTAATTAGGATTATTAGATAATTAGCAAATAATCAAAATTTTAGTTAGTTTTCACTTCCCCCTTCACCCCTAGCCAGTGGAGGACTCCATTCAGCTTGTACACTCTAAATTAGGTCTTGTGCTTCTAGCCAACATAGTCAACATCCTTGGCTTCAAGCCCATCAAGACGGCGCAGCAAACTGCCAGCGAAGGAAGCAGAATTTACGATTTTAGCCGGCACGTTTTTTTCTGAGTAATTTGCAGATTTCTTCTTGCTCAAATCAAATGTCTCTAATTACTCTTAGTCCAAGGTGTATTTAAGCATGGTCTATAAGTTGGTGAAGATAGAATTCAATTTCATCAAGTCTACATTGAGATCCAAGCTCTTCATCAAATCTGCAGGGGTGACTTTGGTAAAACAGAGATTAAGCTTTCAATATTTGGTCAAATCTTGTGTTTCTTGGCTTAATCCTCTACTAGACTCATTGCTATTGATGCCTTTGAAAGCATTTGAGCTCATTTGATGTGTAAGGCACCAGATCTGGACTCCCCGCATACTCTGTTTTCTGCACACAAAACAAAGCATTAATTTGCTAATCAGTGATTAATCAGTGCTAATCACTATATTTTGGTGCAATTGAGGGTTCAAATTAACCATTAGGTATCTGATACAGATCCCTATAGCTTCAAATTGCAAATCGAAGTTGGTTTGATACTCCAACCATTCCGTACAAATTGGTTACCCTTGATTTAGTGTAATTTCTGGTGATTTTATGCTGATAAATTTATTGTAATCATCTATTAAACACCAGATTGAGTTGTAAAAGGGTAGACACTACTCTTGAATCTTGAAATTGGATCAAGAGATAAGACCCCCTTCACATCACCATGAGTTCAGCACAGGAAATAGCCAAATTTAATGGAGAGCAGTTTTATACATGGCAGACAAAAACCATGTATTTGCTGATGAGGAGAAATCTATGGCGATTAGTTGAAGGGAGAGATGAATGCCCAGAGAGAGGGAAAAATGAGTGGAAGAGCAGGAATGAAAAATCATTGGGACTTATTGCACTCAGTTTAAATGATGAAATCGTTCATCACATCACAGGGATACAATGGGCAAAAGATGCATGGGATGAACTCAATAAATTATTTGGTACACAAGCAAAAAATTCAAAGATAAATCTGTTAATGCAATTCTACAAATTGGACATGAAGGAAATCACACACTTGAACAAATATAAAAGCATTAAGCAATAGCTAGCAGCTATTGGCAAAAAGGTAGAAGATGATGAAGCATTAGCTGTACTTCTGAAGAGTGTGGACAAAGGTGATTATGAAAACATTGTAGCAACACTAAAGAATGGACGTGAATTTAAGCTACAAGAGATAGAAGCAGCTCTACTAGAGCAAGAGAGCAGAGGCAAAGAGAAGAAAGGGCTCGACTCAACAGCAGGAGAGGAAAAAGCATTCTTCACCCGACGAGGATTCTCTCGAGGACGAGGACGAGGAAGAGGCAGAGTAGGAGGGAGGACCTTCACTTGCCACAAATGTGGAAAGCCAGGACACATGGCAAAAGACTGCTATAGCAAACCCAGTGAAGAAGGAACGACATCGGCAAACTTCATGGAGGCTCCAAAGGAGTCGGATCATCTTTTCTAAGAGAGAGAGAGAGAGACCCCACAACCCAATGTAACGTGCCCCAACAAAGTAAAACCACCTCTGAGCCACCGATGATGTAGGCCACGTGGTAGATGTATGTGTGAGCACTTTAGTCAAAGTCGCGGGCACTTATAGTAGCCTTGGACACATAGAGAGAGAGAGTGTCAAGGACTATGGAGTTTAGGGACTTGAGGCACTAGTCGCGGGCTATCAAGTAAGAGGGAAACTTGGTATAGGGTCCAGGTGTGCTAGGATTATTCACTTGAGGGGAGGTGTTGAAATATACAAGTGAATAGGGTGTGTGCGGGAACAAGCCCTTGGTTAGAGGCTGTAAAAGAGGAGATGTAATTGAAAAAGAACCTGTGAAAAGGTGAGAAGAATCTACTGGGAGAGAATAAAGGGTAGCATGAGAGAATTTAGGAGTGTGGAGTTATTCTGGGAGATATTCAGGGAAAAGAGCAGAGGTGGAGAGAATCAGGCAAGAGGTGGAGATATTCTGGGAGTGAATCATGGAGAAATCAATGGGATTTGAAGCTTGATGTAAACTCTATAAATTGAGGCATAGCCCTAATGAGAATTTGCTGGTTTGTGAGTATCCATGCCTACATTAATCTATTTGCTAATTACCCACTAATTACGTCTTAATTATTTGCTAATCACTTTGTTAATGATGTTGATTCTAGTGTTTAATCCACCATAGCTCATCATTATGCTCAAATTTCAACAGTCTCCCCTCAAAGGCCGTGAAACACCGAGCCCTCCAGGTGAACCAGATGGTGAGGCTACTGAGGAGCTCCCATCATAAATCCATCTCCTGTGTCCAGCTGGGGGGCGGACGAGAAATCCGGTGCCGGAACCAGGCGAGGCTGATGGCCTGACTGTCCTGCTCCATCTCATAGCCCATAGCAGGCCCTGACGAAGTCGACCAAGCAGTGGCACCCCACGTAAACATACCCTCTGGAGAGAGGGGGCCAGAATATGCAGCATCCGCACCCAAATCTGTTGCGCCTAAGGGCAATCCCAAAGGCAATGTCTTTGCGTCTCCATAGGGTGGCCGCATCGGATGCAGGCCGCCGGAAGACCGCTGTAAACAATCCAGGTCCCAATTGCTGAGCCCCTGTGGTGGTGGTGGGCGACCAGCCACTGGAAAGTTGAGATCCTGCGGGCCTGTTGACTAGCCAAGAGCCGAGCCCAAAAATCCTCCAAGAACTCCTGTGAGAGTCCTTGTAGCCGCCAATGCCCCGCTGCCTGCTCTGCAGCTGGAGAGACCATCCTCCTCGCCGTCAAAATATGCCGCCCCAGCCGAACTGTATACTGGAAAAAGGTGATCTCTGTGGCCTCAAGGGATGCATAAGGATCATGCCACTCGTACTCCCCAGGGTCCCACTGTAGCCGGGCCAAGGGGCGCGCTGCATATGCCCATATGCGCCAATCTGGGAGCACATCTGCAGGGTCGGGGTCAATATGCCACTTTCGAGAAGCGGCGGCCACTACCCGTATCCTCTGAAAGGTGCACTCTGCAACCAAAGGCGACTCCACCTCCACTCTCTGAAGTCTGCCCTCATCCTGAATCTCATAGTAGAGGCATCTGCCATCCTCAGTGCAAGCTCTGACAGCAATCAGGATCTCCAACTGTGTAAAGGCTCCCATCCACCGTGGGGCCACTAGCTCGAAAGGCGTGAACCACTCCTCTGTGAGTGCCTCCTGAATATCATCCCTCATAATCAACCCCCCTCTGAAGTGACTCAACCTCTCCACCTGGATCTCCTCTGGGAGACTGCAGAAGGCCTGCCACTCTCCAAAACTATGTGCTGGGCCTGCCGCCGCTAAAGGTCCCCAGGCTAGACGAGGCTGAGAACCCAGCATATGACCCTGCTCTGTGCGAACCGCTGGGCTCCATATGAGAGGCTGTCTGGCCCGCTCCTCAACACAAGAAGGAGGTCGCTGAGAGAGCCCCGGTCTCAGCAGCTCCCACGCTCTTAGGATGCTCAAAGAAAATCTGCCCTCCCATCCTCTACTGAGGCCTGTCCTCCTCATCTCTATGAAGATCCAGCAAATCTCTGGTGCTCAAGTGCCCCCTGCTGGGGGAGCCCGAGCCTGCAACCACTGCAAGAGAAGCTCTTTCCAAGGCTCAGCGCCGCCTAGAAGCAGTCCTCGAACAATAAGCTTCCCCAATAAGGCTCTACTCTAATCGACTGGAGCTATAATGCCCAAGCCTCCCTGAGCCAGCGGAAGTGTAATAACTGCCCATGCAACCTTTGCTCGGGCTGGCTGACCGTCCCGCCCAGACCAAAGAAAGTTCCTGATCAGCCTCTGTACCTGGCTGATGCAAGAGCTCGAGAAGATCCAGCAAGACGTAATGTACCACATGGTCGCTAACAGCACTTGATTTGCCACCAACACCCTCCCAGCCAAGGATAGTCGAGCTGTACTCCAATACAAAAGCTTCTTCCGAATGCTCAGAAGAAGCGGGGCAATCTGCTGCTCAGGTGACAAATCTAGTCCAATCTGGCATCCCAAATACCGCACTGCTGTGCAAGGAGGAATCCATCTAAAACTAGGGTCCCGGCTCCATGATGGAGTGGGAGCACTACTGATCCAAAAGGCCACTGTCTTGCGCCAATTGATCAATGCTCCCGAAGCTGCACTAAAAACCTGGAGCGACTGCTCTGCCGCCCGACGAAGATTGGCCTCTTGGCCATGCAAAAATAAGCCCGTGTCGTCTGCAAACTCAGCATCGAGCAGGTCCTCTGTTGCATGCAAATGAAGATCAATACAAGGATGCCGAGGATGCAACAAAAAAAAAGATACTTAGGGCTCTTGTAAAGAGTTCCACTTTGTAGATGTATGTGGGAGAGGGCTTCACAATAATCCCACATGGGAACTTTTGAGAGTTCTAGAATTTTTGTATAAAAGGTGGCTCATTTGAGAGCATGGACACTTTTTGGGCTTAGTTCATGCAAGAGCTCCTTTGAGAGACCTACTCTCCCTCTTCTCCATAGAGGTGAAGACTCTTCTCTCACCCCATCTACATCATTGTATGAGGTAAATCTCTTTATTGAATCATTAGCAATGTCATGAGTCTTTCTCATCCTCTTCTCTAATCATTTTACTCTTGTGCATGCTTTTAGTATTTCATTTTTGAGTACATGGATTGATTTGAAGCTTTCATGGAAGCTTGATGCTTGAATGTGTGCATGCTTGTAGGAAGATAGGAGTGGAGTGAGGTCTTTCTCTTTGCTTGAGTGCATAGTGATTGTATTCCTCTTGCTTGTATTTGTGAATGAAGGGGTGTGTAGGAAAGAGGACAAGTTGAGCTTGTGTGTATGCTTAGTCTAGTGTCAAGTGATGGTAGCCATGAGCATTCTCTCCATTTGTGGATAAGCTCTTGTGCACCGGTACGGGTTGAATCCCTAGCTCCGAAAGGGATGCAAATCCCATTGGATTGAGCTACACGTGGATCATGCTACTCTTACTACAAGTGAGAGAGTTTTCCGTCTCTCCATTGGCGCCGCTGCCGGGGAAAAGACTCAAATCCGGTTGAGAGTGTGTGGAAACCACCACTATTTCCTCTTTTGGTTGCAAAACCATTGAGTGATTAGGTTAAGTTCGGGTGTGCGATCCCGGTGTGAGTAGATAAGGTTAGGATTAAAAAAAAAAAAAAACCATTGAGCGGTTGAGGTTTCTCCCGCATTGTTTTTTATGTTTTATTGCTTTTATGCTTTTTCAAGTACCGTTGATTATGCTTACCTTCATTGTTTTTTGTCATTTCATTCTTTCATGCTTTTCGTTAACATGTAATTAGTAAAGAAAAGAGGTGCGTTGCTAAGCTCATCCATAGCTTATGCAAGCCCCATAGACTCCCAAGCATGAAGACCGCTTAAGGATGAAAGGATGAGAGGTAGGTTGAAAGCATAGAAGGCGACTTTTCCTTTATGATTTTGTTGTTTTGTTGGGAGGCATCTCCATCATTAGAAGCAAAAAACAAATAGATATACATATATATATATATATGTATATATATTTGTGCACGGAGGCAGCCAGCTAAAAAAAGAAAATTACAAATCTATTTATATTTCAGTGATGTGAGTGCTGCATCAAACGCTGCATCGTGTGTAAACAGGCTGAAAGCAGTGTAGAGGAGACGGCTTTTAATTATTTTAATCGTTTTATACTTGGGCATAAGCGAGTTAAAAGCGCAGCAAAGAAATCGACTTATATATAACTATATATATATATATATATATATATATATATAGTTATATAGTTATATATATACGCTAAGGCTTTGGAAGGCGTGGGAAGACGTTGACGGCGGCAAGAAAACGTTTACGGCGAGCAGCGTACGGGAGCATCGTGCGTCTGCAGGCTCTGCTGAGAGGAGTAGGCAAGAGGCGGCCGGTGGCGGCGTCTGAAACAGTCTGCAGTGGGCAAAGCTGGCGTAGGCGAAGTTGGCTGCTCTGCAGAAGCGTTGAAGCGCCGTGGTGGGGCCTGTGTCGAGCACTGCAACGAGGAAGTGCTGGCCGCCGTTGCAAGGCTGTTGGGTGGCTGTAGTAGCGGCTGGTGATTCAGGTGAAAAAGGCCAATGTAGGCAACGACCGGCTGCAGACAGCAGAGCAAAGTAGCCGTTGAAGGCTGCATCGAAAGGAGACGAAAAAAAAAAAAAAAAAAAAAGAAGCCCAACCAGTGGCCAATGTAGCCGGCAAGCCGACAGCAGCAGAGGCGGGCGTAGAGCAGAGCCAAGCACAGGGCGGCGTCGGCATCAGGCTAAGGGAGAGTGACAGAGGCTGAGGCTCTGAGGCGGCTGGAAGTGGGAAGTGTAGCAGAGACAGCGGTGGGCGGCGTCGGCACCACTGAGTAGAAGCCCGCCACCAGCGTCGGCAGCACTGAGGCGAAATGGACGGAGTGGGAGCCGGTGGCAGCTGACGTGCTAGGAGAAGGGAGCAAGGCAGCTGGCAGCGAAGTAGTTGCATCGTGGAGGTGGAGTAGGCCGGTGCTCCTGAGGCGGTTGCTGCAGCTGGGAGCGTGGAGAGAAGGCGTGGAGGCGAAGGAGTTGAAGGCAACCCACGCGCGCCAGCAAAGAATCCAGCGAATTAGTGGATTTTTTCATTTTTTTATTTTTTCATTTTTTTTATTTTTTAATTAATTTTTATGTTTTTTTTATTTTTAAATTAAAAAAAACAAACAAAAAAAAATAATATTTTTTATTTTAAAGAAAAAAAAGAGATTAAAAAAAGAAAAAAAGAAAAAAAAGAATAGTGAAAATTTTTTAAAAAAATATATAGAGAGAAGAAAGAAAGAAAAAAATTAAAAAAAAATTTAAAAAAAATTAAAATAAAAAAAAATCTTTTTATTTTTTAGGAGTCCATATTGTGTGCATATTTTTTATTTTTTTATTTCTGTATTTTTTAGCATAATTGGGTAATTTGCATTGTTTTAAATTTTTGTAATATAACAAAACAAAAAAAAAACAAAACAAAACAAAAGGAAAAAAAAGAAAAAGAAAAAGAAAAAAAAACAATTTTTATTTCGAAATCATTGTTCATCATTTAAATTTTTGCATAATAAAGAAGCTTGCATTTTTTATTTTTATTTTTTAGAAGTTTTGTAAATGAAGCATAAATAGTAAATTCATATTTTTTATATTTGGTACGAAATTTATTAGTTTTATTAAAAAAACAAAAAAAAAAAACAAACCAACAAAAAAAAAAACCAAAAAAGGAGGAAAAAACAAAAGAAGACAAAAGAAAATTGTTGATTTTTTAGGAGTCTATTATTTTTTGCATATCCTGTAATTCTTCATTCTTTAATTTTTTTGCATAATTAGTTTAACTTGCATTTTTTAAATTTTTGTAACTTTGTGCATAATTAGTATTTTTTAGTGTGATTCATAATTTTTGTGTTAAAAAAAAGTAAAAATCATAAAATCATAAAATCAAAAAAAAAACATTAAAAAAAACAAACAAATAACAAAAAAATAGGGTAGATAGTTACGCCACACAGACCCATTTTTAGTTGCCTTTAGTGGTTAGGTAGGATAAAAAATATATATATATATATATACAAATATATATATATTTTTATCAAAAAAAAACAAAACACAAAAACCAAAACCAAAACAAAACAAAAACACATAAAAAAACCAAAACAAAATTTTGACCTTATGCACTTGCGGTCGGGACGTCGTGTAGATTCTGCCATAGGACCTAGGACACCTTCTCGAGTACCTACGCAAGAAAGTGGGACCCAATCGGTAGGAAATTTGGCAGATATTGCTGAAACCCTTTCGGAATCCCAATCCGATACCCTTTCCTCTAGAACAACTAGTTCATTGTCCATGGATAATCTAGTGCCGACAAATAGTCATCCCGTAGCCCCAAATAGAACACCCTCAAGATCCTTTAATCCATTTGAAGCTGACACCATGGGATTAACACTCAATGTGAGACTCCAATATGTCTACACAAATGCTCAAGGAGCTGAGATCTTTAGGGACCCACAACAACGGTATCTTGTTAAGATAGCCGACATATTCTCAGAACTTGATAGAGCACCTCTAGTCAATGACTAGGGTAACATGTACATGGGTGGAGATGGTGTTCGCTACGAAGTCACCTACCATCCGGAAAAGGTAGACAAATTAGGGGAGCTCTCTAAAACCGAGTTCTTAGACTTATCAGAACTTTCCAGAGCAAGGGTGTCTAGAGATGATTGGCTCATCGAGCCGGACATGCCTGGACCATCCAATGCCCAGTCCTCAAAGCCATCCATAGATGATTTACTTCTTGTAGATCTAAATTTGGAAAGGGATAGGAAAGGCAAGAGCAAACTGGATCAGGGGGCTGAATGCCAATGGGAGTTTGTACGACAAATTCCTGTGACAAAGGTCTTACAGGATGACCCACTTCAAGAGGTCTATAAGGACTCGTTAGAGGGATATTATGCCACAACTAGATTGCCACAGCTGGATCTTCCTCTAGCTCATGTGGTGGTAGTTGAGAAGCGTGCAGGACACATGAACAGAATAATCGATAAATGGGCCAATGAATACCGAACCTTAGATTGGAAAGAGATTAGGGAACTCACGTGGAAAGGACAACCATTATTTATGGAAGTGTTCTCAACAAATACAGCCAAACCAGGAGAGACAGCCTTTCTTGGAGAAACTGTTGCTCCTCCCCTACGAGAGTTCACTAGAGAGGGACCTTCAACATCTAAGTGGACCACTGCTAGTAGCCCAACTCTAGCACCAAGATATTGTCCTACACCAAATGTGCGACCTCAGGTCACACCACACCAACATCTCTCTCACTATAACAATAGGAGGATAGGGGAGCCAACTCGGCCTCCCATAAATGCACCTCCTGAAATGAGGGTGACAAGATCTTTGGAAGGGTTTGGTGAGGCTAGTAATAGGGTACCCACACCAATTTTGGAAACATGTGAACCATCTTTCCAAAGAGAGGAACAATTTCCACTGAGAGTGAGAGGCCGTAGGCCCTATGATGAGTATTCACGACAAGTAAGGCCATCAACTCTTCAGAAATTGGTTAAAAAGTATGAAGGGTCGGGAGATCCATACGACCATGTAGCAGCTTTTAGGCAAGCAGTTCGAGCTGAGCAAGTTGCTGATAAGCATACTCAAATTGAAGGCTTTGGACTCACTCTTGAAGGAAAAGCCCTGGCTTGGTTTCAGGCATTAGAGGCTTCAGACAAAACTTCTTTACGAGTTTTGGAAGAAAGATTCATTGCTGCTTTTTCCTTGATGGGAATTCAACATGACACTGTAGCACACATCTACTCTTTCAAGCAAGGAGAGAATGAGAGTGTTAGAGACTATGTAAATAGAATGAAGTAGTACATTAATCGTTGCCCAGAAGATGAGAAGCCCGCCCAAAGTCGATTAATTTCTCTCTTCTTAAAAGGCCTCAAAAATTCGACACTGCATACACATCTCTATGCGAAGAAACATACAAGTTTCAATGAGTGTTGCCATGATGCTATGGATTTCACCGATAACTTCAAGTTCCAAGATGGTTCTGGCCCTGAGGTGAAACCTAGAAATCAATGGGGTGATGACCAAAGTTCAGGGTCTAGCGCGCTAGTAAATCCAGACCAGATAGCTAACCTAGTACTAAGGAGATTGGGACAGACCTATCGTCCACCCATGCAGCCACAACAACAGCAGCAGAGAATGAGGAGTATACTTCCTACAGGTCCTCATCTTTGTGGAGCATGTGGCGGTGACCATAAAACAGAGGACTGTAATACCTTTTCTCCTCTAGTCACAAACCAACCCACAAAGAAGTGGTGCCAAGCCTGTGCTTGGAACTTTACTCACACCACACAGGATTGTACTCGCATTGCGAGAATGAGACAGGAACGTGAGCAGCCAAGGGGTGGAGTGGCTCCACAAATGTATCAACAGTATACTAGTTTTGAACGTAAGCCACCGATGACACAAGAACAAGCACGACCTGTTCTTGGTGCTCAACCTCCTGCTCCAGGGACTGCTCCTGTGAGGGTTGTCGACTACGACAATTCAAATATGTGTAGAGAATTGGTAAACCCAGGCTATGTGGAAGAAGAATATGTATCATATTCATCCAAAGAAAATATCTTTGAAAGTCCCGCATACCCAAGCCAAGCACTGGAGACTCAACCAGGGGAACAAAACTCTTTAATGTTGCTAGGCGGCTACCAACCTAGGACTCCAGGCCCCTCAGGTCAATGGCAGCCAAGGAAAGTAGAGACCAAACCAATGGGCCCCTGTTATGAGTGCGGAGAACCCCATTGGGCTCGTGATTGTCCACATCGCTCAAGGCAAGCATCTAGGTCCAATACAACAGTGCAACAGTTTCCACCAATTGAAAGATATTGTCTAGGGTGTTGTGTAGAACACTTCCCAAAAGACTGTCTGCTGAAACCACATGAGGAAGGCACCTCTCAACCAAAGGTTTCACTCAACCTTGTAGGCACAGTTCCATCGCCACCTTCATCTGAGAATGAGGATGTCGTGCCACTTAGAGTCATGACTCGATCACAGACAAGAAACGCTGAAATACAAACTGATGAGACACCTCGAACTAGGGACGCAAAGACAAATCTAGTGGACAAAACCCTACAGTCCAGTAGAAAAAAGACCACTAGGAGAAAGAAGAACCGAAACAAACAAACTAAAAGTACATCCACTAGTTCTCAGGAGACCTCTAAACAAAACATACGGGATAAAACTTTTACATCCCAGGAAGTGCGTGAGGAACATCAACCTCAACCTGAGCCTAGTGTTAAACAAGATAAGGCTAGTACGACTGAGGATAGTTCTGGGGGTTCTGTTTTTGTGGATAGAGTGAATGAGACTCTAGAGGCCATCATTGATGCTCATAGAAGTCGCATTGTAGCTTTATCTGAGCTACCCAAAAAGCTTCAAGAATACCCAAACCCTCGTGAGGAGAAGATCAATTTAGCTGTACATCAGCAACTCATTAGGGAAGCTCAGTCAATACTTGAGGGACCACCACCACCTATTCCTCGAGGCCCAACCTCTCTTAAGCCAACATTAGAAACTATACCGGAAGTGTCATCAAGTAGGGAAATGAAAAGTGAGTTCATTTCACAAGCTCATAGCGAAAGGACTGCACCAAGTGACACTCCATTGAAAGATGAAATTCTGCCACCACCTAGCCTGGTCTTCCCATGCAATGATGAAATTATTGATGCTAATGAGGACATGGCAAATGACATGTGGGACGCTGTAAATGAGAAAATAAATGAAAACATGTCTTCTGTTAGTTCGCCTCCATTCTCTGAGGTGGATTTTACCAGAGACAAGGAAAACAACTTTGGACGCCCAAGCATCCAGGAGGAAGGTCAAACAATGGTTTCTCCTAGAAGTAAGCATACAATGAAAACCTTACCGTCCTATCTGGGAGAATATGAGAACTGTTCTCAAACCTTGAGGATACCCTCCATGCATAAAAGGTTGACTAAGGAGAAAGATATGAGTATGGTGCAAGCTATTTTGTCTGCACCAGTGGCTTGTAACTTACCTTTGCTTGAATTGATAAAGCTTAAACCCGAGTTGTGGAATGATATTGCCACATGTTTGTCAGAGCAGGTATTGCTACAAAAGGGTCACCATGAGTGTACTATACACCCTGAGACAAAGCATGTACTGCCAGTTCCTATCAACAAAGTAGGAAAATTTTGTGAAGACGATCAGGGAAATGCTACCCTCCCATTAGAAGTGCGAAAAGTATCTTCAACTGCAATACTTGATAGTGGAGCAGGAGTGGGCATTGTAACACGGTCCATTTGGGAAAAATGGGGCAAACCAGCTATTAGGAGTACCAGGATGCGCTTGCAGCTAGCAGATGGAAGCTTAGAACATCCCCTTGGGCTGCTTGAGAACATATTGGTCACCACATGTGGGATTGAATATGAGCACACCTTTGCAGTAGTGGATTTTGGAAAACATCCAAACTATGAAGTGATATTGGGTAGACCATTCATGCGACAATTTAAAATGATTCAAGATTGGGGATACAACTACTTGTACCTCCGACATGATTCTGTCATCACAAGGGTCAACCTAAGTAATCACTCATATCGTGATGTAACAAGGTCTCCAATAGATGAGTTTGATTCTGCTTCATCTGAGGGCTCAAGAGTTACATTGTCAGATGGGCGAGAAGATCTATGGATGTGTGGAGCCTCATGTAGGGATTTCAACACTGAGAGACTTAAGGGTAATCGAAGTGTATCAGACGAGGCATACATTCCACAACCCTTCCCTGAGCATTTAATTGATCCATTAGAATGGAGTCATGTCCTTGCAACAATATCGACATGTGCTTTACCGAAGCCAATTCAATTCTGTGACTCAGATGGATATGATATTGTTCCTATACGAATGGTACAACCACATAACCTTCGAGATGATTTGTACTATAGGAATGCATCCACAATAGCATTGCATGTTAAGGAAGTCTCGGCTACTCCACGAGCTTTATCGTGTCAAAAGGGTAATGTTTCTACCTTACCCAACCCACAATCAAAATCTGCTCTTAAAGCTCCAAAACAAATGATGTGGATAATTGATGAGTACTCAAGTGAGGACCATGGCTGGCATGTTCCAACTACTCTAATTGCTGCTCAAAGAAGGCCAGGCAAAAAGGAATTATCAATGTGGCTACCCAAAGATGCGTACAAACTTGTACCATCTAGTCCAGTTGCTAAGCCTCTTAAGAAGCACATCATTTCCAAGCCCAAACCTCGGATTGTTACTCGATGGGTCCCAAAAAATGTGCTCAAAGCACAAGGTTATTATGAGGGTGCAACAGCAATTTGGCTTCCAAAATGCCATGCTTTGCTAGGGGTAACAGAGTGTTTCAGAAAGATTCCAAAAGCCAAAATTGATTGTCCATATCAGTGGGTGCAAAAGAATTCAATACAAACTCTTCAAGAAAGGAAAGGTGGCTGTGATAGCACCTACAAAACAACTTGTGTTGATCTTCCTAAAACATGTATTGAAACACCTGCTATCCCTATTTCTCCTTGTTACACAATTCAACCATCAACTTGTGTACCTACGACGAGTCCAAATGTGTCTCATTTGAGCATAGATTCTAGCATTTCAATGCCTAAATCCTCTTATCTTGCTCAAATTCCTCGACAATTGATAAAATTCCCACCCAAGAAGGACATACCTAAAACCAAAGATAAGGCATTAGCACTACAAATGAAGCTCTTTGGTAGATCAATGTTTGAATAGTGTGGTGCCTTACGCCTTTAAAGGATTATGTTCTTTTTGAGATAATCTCCACCACCAGCGCAAGGGTAAGTTCAACGACTCCAAAATAAGATCGACAAGCCAGGGCACTTTTCTCCCACTGGGTTTTTCCCCTCGGCTATATTCGGTGTTTGGCACCAATAGCAAATTTTATTTTTTTTTATTTTTTTTCTTTTCTTTTTTTGTGTTTGTTAATAAAAATTTTGCAGAGATCCTCGCTAAAACAAGAGCATCAAACATGCCCCACTAGTCCACCTACCTTGCACACAAATTAGGAAGGGGGGAGACATGCTGCGCCTACAAAGATCAAGGAGGAACAATCTGCACCAAAATCAGCAATGCCTCAATGCAAACGAACAACATCAGCAGAGCACTACAACAGGTGTATTCAAATCTTAATCTCTACTTCTTTTTGTGCTCTTATCTTTCGAATATATGGTTTGCATGTTCACACAATATTGGCTGGTTTGAGTTTTTGATTAGTTGTTAAAATATGGTGAGTGAGTTCTAGAGTCTTAGAAGACTTAGTAAAAGATATTTCTATTTAAAGACAGTGTAGAATATATACCAATGGAGTATGCCAAGTACTTATGTTTTCAAGGTATATTAGTTATCCTTAGTGGTAGCTACCTCTTAGATATGAGCTAGGTGCTAGGAGTCATAAAAATTTACGAAAATGTGCCTTAATAAATATATATCCAAAATAAATTGAGACAAGAAGTGTCTACCGCCATGTGAAATGCTTGGTAGGACCTGAGGTTGTCATAGCACCTTGGGGCCGATGCCTTGGTTTCCATGGGGTGAACACTGATGTCTAAAAACTTCAGAAGAAGAACTTTGAGGAATCTATCGCCTTGATAGATGTTGGTAGGACTCGGGGGTACACTATGGGCCCTCAAGACCGATGCTTTCATCTTCAAGGGGTACTCCTTAGGTCATAACAGAAAGAAAAAGGGTCTGTCGCCCTTGAGATACTTAGCGGTCTTTAGATTCTCTTGACGGAGGTCTCTTGGCCATTGCTTGGGTCTCTTTGGGATAGAACCTTAATCTTCATCAACTTCTACACACATATAAAAAAAAAATGAGAGTTCCAATCACCTTTGCTCATATTTAGGAGTAGGTATGCCATTTAGGAGTAACTTACATACTGATAGGACATTGAGACTGCGGTCATAACCGGAGGTGTACAAAGACACTTGCCTTTATGTAGCACTATCTACTACTTAAGTCTCACTTTGACCAGTCTTTACTCACCTATTTTAGTACTACTTAAAACTATAATCAGCCCTGCACTTGTATGCTCACGTGTGAAGTCATCATTGCTGATTTTTCTTTTCTTTTCTTTTCTTTTCAATAAAGGACTTTACTCGTATCAATTGTTTTTTTGTTGCAGCTCTTGCTACTACCGCGCTCGAGGACGTGCGCAAAATAGGAAGGGGGGAGTGTTGCATGCAAATGAAGATCAATACAAGGATGCCGAGGATGCAACAAAAAAAAAGATACTTAGGGCTCTTGTAAAGAGTTCCACTTTGTAGATGTATGTGGGAGAGGGCTTCACAGTAATCCCACATGGGAACTTTTGAGAGTTCTAGAATTTTTGTATAAAAGGTGGCTCATTTGAGAGCATGGACACTTTTTGGGCTTAGTTCATGCAAGAGCTCCTTTGAGAGACCTACTCTCCCTCTTCTCCATAGAGGTGAAGACTCTTCTCTCACCCCATCTACATCATTGTATGAGGTAAATCTCTTTATTGAATCATTAGCAATGTCATGAGTCTTTCTCATCCTCTTCTCTAATCATTTTACTCTTGTGCATGCTTTTAGTATTTCATTTTTGAGTACATGGATTGATTTGAAGCTTTCATGGAAGCTTGATGCTTGAATGTGTGCATGCTTGTAGGAAGATAGGAGTGGAGTGAGGTCTTTCTCTTTGCTTGAGTGCATAGTGATTGTATTCCTCTTGCTTGTATTTGTGAATGAAGGGGTGTGTAGGAAAGAGGACAAGTTGAGCTTGTGTGTGTGCTTAGTCTAGTGTCAAGTGATGGTAGCCATGAGCATTCTCTCCATTTGTGGATAAGCTCTTGTGCACCGGTACGGGTTGAATCCCTAGCTCTGAAAGGGATGCAAATCCCATTGGATTGAGCTACACGTGGATCATGCTACTCTTACTACAAGTGAGAGAGTTTTCCGTCTCTCCATCCTCCCCCTGACTGGGAGCTGGAGTCCTCTCAAACCAACCTCCTCTGCCATCAAATACATGCTCATAGCCTCCGCAAAGAAGAGAAAAAGAAAAGGGGCGAGCGGACACCCCTGACGGACTGATCTGGTCAGCTCAAAACTCGACCCCCGTCCTCCTGCAATCAACACCTGGCTACGAGCTGTGGAATACAGAGCCGCCACCCCTCTGATCCATCCTGGCTCAAAGCCCAGGCGAAGCATAGTGCCCTCTAAGAAACCCCAATCAACTCTATCGTATGCCTTCTCAAAATGAGAAGCATCACGACCAAGTCCTCGCCATGAAATCTAGCTTGGGCCGTCGCCTGCTATGCCAGAAAGTAAAGATGTTGTCAAGGATACTGCGCTCCTTGATGAATCCTGTGTGGGTAGCATGAATCAACTCCCCCAGGAAGGGCTGGATCCTCAAACTCAAGGCCTTTGCTAAGACCTTGTAGACAGTATTGAGGATCGTAATAGGCCTCCAATGCCGAATATCATCTGATACTCCCTCCCCCTTGGGGATAAGAAAGATCAAGCCCTCTGAAAAGCTTTGTGGCATCACCTCAGTGTCCAAAACATACTGAAAGCCCCTGTGGAGGCCTGGCCCCAAAAGGTCCCAAAATAGTGCATAAAAAAGGCCGGCGTCATCCCCTAGCAACTATGTCGCGGCAGGACCCTCAAGGCCTCGGCAAGCTCAATCTCTGAAAGAGGCACACCAAGAACTGTACGCATATGATCTGTGACCCTCCTCTGCACATGGGCCCACACAGTCTGTCTGCAAGCATCTCGATCCTCAGTGGCTAGCTCCGCTGAAAGCAGGTCTCTATAGAATGCAGTGGCAATGGCTCTGATCTCCTCGGGCTCAGTAGCTACCGATCCATCCGGTCTCCCAAGCTGACGGACTCTTGCTCGATCATGGCGGGGTCCAGTGATCTCAAAAAACTCCCCAGTCACTCTATCACCAAGCTGCGTCACTGAGAGGCCTGACGACGATATTATAACTCATGTCTCTGCTCCTCTACCTCTCTAACCTCTTGGCGTGCCTGGCTCAGCTGTGACGCCACCCACTCACATGCAGGCTGCTACTCCTGATGAAGGCGTTGTAGCGAAGCAAGGCTGCGTCTCAGCCGATGCTCCCGCTCGTGAATCTCTCCCAGCCGTGTCAAAGCTACAACGTGCAAAAAAGAGCTAAGCTCGATGAGTCCCTGGGCACACTGGCCTGTTGCATTCTGGTCAGAGCACTGACTATCATGCCAGATCCTCTCAATGTCCTCAGCGAGACTGGGATCTGTAAGTACTCTCTCTGGGATCCTCAACAACTGCAAACTGGGCTCCCGTGTCCTCTCCTCCAATGTCAAGATAACTGGCGAATGATCTGAAAATGAGGTGCCAGCAGCGAGAATGCCGACAGAGCCCCCTCGCTCCACTAACCAGTCGCCCACATAAAAGCGATCAATCCGTGATAGATTAGTCCCTCCCTGCCGGCGATCCGACCAAGAGAAACTAAGACTATCCTAAGAGCGGGAGAAGGCCCCATGCTGCCATGCATCAGTGATCCTCAGTGACATGCAAAACCGGTCCCAAGTTGCAAGCTCCGTGCCGTGCACTGTAACATGACTGCCTCCCACCCTATCGACCAGGTCCTCAAGCATGTTGAAGTCTCCCCTGACACACCAATGTGCGGCCTCTGGCAATGCATCCGTAACCTGGGTCCAGAACTCTGCTCTGGCACTAGCATGATTGGGCGCATAGACGTTGAGCACGCCCAATAGCTCATCATGCATCCTCAGAATGACATACTGTGCTCTACCAGGCACAATGATCCCTCGATCCACAATGGCCTACCACCATACATCTGCAATGACCATGCATACTCCTCCCTGTCCACCCAAAGGACCAAACCCTGTAGACCAAAAGGTGTCCCATCTACCAGGCATCACCAACCCATATCTCCGGATCCTGCTCTCACCCAAGTGGTGCTCCTGCATCATCAAAATATCAATGTTGCCACCAACCAGGAATCTCTGAAGCTCCTGCCTCAAGCAACCACGATAGCGTATAAAATGTGCTCTGCCAAGGCCTTGTACATTCCATGAGATGATCCTCATGGATGACCTGCTGAGGTGGATGCTGTCTTAGCCATATGGCGGGCCTTTGCAAGCGGCTTGGATGGAGAGTAGTCCCCATCCGTCTTGCCAAGTTCATTTTTTTGTTGTCCCAGGCTTTATATCCATTGCAAAACGAGCATCCTAAAGAGATGCTTCTCATTTGCAAGACAGAGAGAAAGAGATCTTCATACAAGTGAAAGAAATTTTGAGTGCTTTACCAGTAGTTATGCCTCTTGAGGCTAAAGGAGATAAATTTTTGTAAACCCTAGTGTGGGAGAGCATGTTGTGGGTGTAGTGTTGTTGGGTGAAAGCATGATAAGGTGGAATAAAAACATATGTCCTGGACAATGGTTTACAACTCGGTGTGAAACACTTTTATGCAGAGTTAGAGAATTAAAATATGGTTGTTTAATTTTATTTCACATGTATTATATCTAAAAGGCACCAGATAAATTGCTAAATATATCTTATGATGATATGAAATCCACTAATATTGGTTGTCTTCAAGTGTGGTAGCAACAACCAATGCAACTGGTTAGAAAGTGTACCACCTTATCATGCTTGCACTCTATTACAGCAAGGGAAGGAACATTATTATATAAGGCCTGTGTATTTTGTTAGATCAGAACTAAGACACAAGGGGAAAGGACATATTTTGAGGCAAAGCAGGTTATGGTGGATGTTGTATTTGCTCTTAGAAAATTTATGTCCTACCTACTCCCAAAGCCATTTACTATTCTGACTCATTATTCTCTACTTCCTCATCTGATCCAGTCTGACATTCCTTCCAAAAAATTGTACAAGTGGTTGAGTGAATTGCAAGAATTTCAGTTTACTTGTATGGTGGAGGACCACACTAGGGCTACACTAGCTGATATTCTGACATATAGAAAAAACCTTGTGGTGTTGATAGAAGAGAAAGTAGTAAAGAAAAACGTACCCAAAAACATGGTTCTTAGATGATTTACAATGCTTTCAAGAGCAAGAGACACTCATCAGGGATGGCCAACCAAGGTATAGTTTCTTTGGACATAGAAGGCGAAGAAGTATTTAAAGAAGGGATTAAATTGCAAGTGCACAGCTGAGCATGCTATCTTGGAGTGTGGGCTTTAGTAGTACATTAAGAAGGGAATCAAAAGGCTTATCATTAAAGGGGATAGTTTATTGGTCATTAGGCAGCCTCAAGTTTTTTGAAAAGCCAAAAATCCCAATTTGAAAGAATGGAATTTTTAAATAAAGAGGATGCTGCACAAATTCCAAGAATTGCAGATAGAGCATGTGAAGAAAGAGTTGAACTAGGATGCTATGCGCTAGCAAAAAGGAGTTGAGCAAGGATCTGGATATGCATGCTATCACTATTGCCCATCCTACCTATGATGGAAGATTACAAGTTTAGCATTGCAAGGCATGTATGCAAAATAGATATAGCTTCACCATGATACAGAGGCATACAGGCCAACCTACGCAACTCTTGCTCTTCTCTTGAGGTCTGCTCTGTGTACGTCGATGGACACCACCCATCTCCTGTGTTGTTTCTCTCTCGATATCCCCTATGTCATGTAGGGTGTCTATCATGTCATCCATGTCTTGCTCCAAATACATTAGAGAGTCCACCATAGTTTCTTCTTCACCATGAGGTTGATTAGTACTTGCTTGTGTCGTTATCTGTCTAGTGACTCTGCTCGGGTTGAAGGTCAAAGTAATCAATCTGTTGCTCCATTTGAGGAAACACATTCGCAACACCAAGTAATGCATTTAGATTCTCAATTGGAAATATACCGTTTTTGTTTACATGGTCGTTGCAAATTCTTTGTCGTCGAGAGATTTGATACTTGGACCAATTACAAGGGCACAAGAATTTCTCCTCTACACTCACATGTCCCCCGTCTTTATATTGTTCACACCATCCATGATGATAAATTTGTGTTTTTTGGAAGAGGAGGAATGGCCCTTTATATATGAGGCCATAGTTTAGTTGGCCAAAGTTTAAATTCCAATGGGAAATGTGTCGGGGGCGGGAAATTTCAAAGATTGTATACACTTTTATAATATAATAATCTTTCATCTCGCGTCAGAACATACGTCCAAGATAACATCAAAAAAATGTCAGAGAAATCATCGATAATACTCTAGACACATATTTGAATGCATATACGGATGCTTTTGTCAATGATTTCTCCGACACTTTTAACGACCTTTTTACCAACGAAATCTCCGACTCCTAAATCGACAATGGAAAAATAACAAAGCCAAAATGCGGACTCTGTTTTGCTCATTTTTGGCTTCCCCTCTTCCTTGATTGGTGAGTAAATCTTGCTTCTTCCTAATTTGCATGTCCTCTCTCTCTCTCTCCTACATCCCTACACTCTCATACTCTAACATCTTGCTTCCTTTTGAATTTAAATGTTCTAATCTCTTTTTTTGGGGTTTTTTTTGTAGGTTTTTAAAACCCCCTTCCCTCCAGTGAGCTTAGTTTGCTTCCTTCGTAATTTGCATGTCCTCTCTCTCTCTCTCTCTCTCTCTCTCTCTCTCTCTCTCTCTCTCTCTCCTACATATGTACACTCTCCTACTCTAGCATCTTGCTTCCTTCCTAATTTTTGCCAAATTAAATGTTCTAGTCTCTTTTTTTGGGGTTTTTTTTGCAAGTTTTTTCAAGCCCCTTCCCCTTGGTGAGCTTTTGGTTTTCCTCTCTCTCTTTCTCTCTTTGTTTCATGTATGCACTCTCCTGTGTTTCCATCTTTCTTGTTTTTATAATTTCTTTTGGAGGTTTTTATTATGTTCTAATTTTTATTTTTTGGTTTTTTTTGCAGGTTGTTTATCACTACTATCTATTCCTAATCTCTCAGAGGTAAGCCCTTTTTTTCTCTTCTTAATCTCTTCATATTATTTTCATTTTGTGCTTTTAAAATGAAGTTAACTAGTGTACTGTATAGTGTGCTGATTAGTCCTAATAATAACTTGCGTATCCACACCATATCCATGCACATATGCAGATGGAGGACCATACATATAGCCCGCCAATCACTCCCAACCAACTGTCCCATCTACTCCATGCGTCATGAGCCTTGACCAATTTTGGGCTTTCATTACACAAGCCACTCCCGAGCAAGCATATCGTCACAACCACCACCATCACACCTACACCCATACCATCCCCTACTTAAACCCCCCCACCCTCAGGCCGTTCCTCCAATTGCAGTCGCGGTACACATCGTAGGGGTAGCGGTGGTTGTTGTGGCTGTGGTAGTGCCATAGATGCATTTACCCCTCCATGAGAGCGTCCAGCTATACAGAGTGTGGCTGACACCCCCATCTCCTCGCGTCAATCTAGTCAACGTTTTGGTAGTACTCCTCTCCCTAATGCGTAGATTAGCATCTTTACACGATATGGGAAGGAAAGGTGGTACTTCATGATGTTGTTCATCAGGAGATGCGTAGCCAGGTGAGAGAACTATGCAAAATAGTTTTTTCCCACCACAACACTTTAACCAAATTCCTACACCTTCCATTTGAGAAGAAAACAAGGAATTGCCATCAACTCAAGAGTGAGTTCAAGCCTGCCCAGGTAGGAAGGAAGTATCCAACAAGTGGATCTACGATCTGATGAGAGATTGTATGAAACATAGGAGGTCGCATGTCATCCAAGCGGTGAAAAACGGGGGGAGAAAAGCATTGGTTCATTAACCAAAAGACATGGGATGAGGAGGTGAGTAAGCATGCCCAAAAATCCTCAACGTTACTTGCAATAGGAGGGAGCAGTGGCAAAGCGTCTAGAGAGCGTGGGGAGCTCGTAGCTCGGGAGTGATGGATGAAACTCATTTTATGAGTATTTTGTAAGTATCCATGCTTTTTTTAGCCTCTCATTTGTATGCTAGCTAGTGTATAGTAGATTGTTTTTTTTAATGTTTTGTTTACATGTATGCAAGAGAGGGTGGCTAGATGCTAGGCTACTGAGCTGGAGGAGCACTATACATTCAAGCATGGCACTTATGCCTTGCTTGAGCGTATTGAGCATGACGGGGAAAATATAGATTGGAATGTTGTGGTTTTGGTAAGTACATCCCATATGCCAATTTCAGGTTTTTGGTAAGTTTGTATATACTAATTCGTGGGTATTACGTTGTTTTTGTAGAGAGCAATACCTGAGCCTCCTCGTTGATGTGGGAGCTCATAGATTGGAGACCTTTTAGCTGGCATAGCTTTAGTATTGTGTATAGATCTTTTTAGTTTTGGAATTGTACAAATCTTTCTTACACCCCTACTACCCGCAACCATGCACTTTCTCTTGCCATCACGTCACAATTCTAGTCTTTGTCTGATCCATTTCATCAACTACTCTTGAGTCTAGCTATCCATGCAACAGTTCCATCTTCAATTCTCAACATCTGATAACATCAATTCACTTGTTGCAAGAGTCCATGTAATAGTCCTTAGATCTTTTTAGTTTTGGAATTGTACAAATCTTTCTTACACCCTTGCTACCCGCAACCATGCACTTTCTCTTGCCATCACGTCACAATTCTAGTCTTTGTCTACTCCATTTCATCAACTACTCTTGAGTCTAGATATCCATGCAACAGTTCCATCTTCAGTTCTCAACATCTGATAACATCAATTCACTTGTTGCAAGAGGCCATGTAATAGTCCTTATTCTCTAAGGTCTTACACACACATGATGATTTATTTTTAGTTTTGGGATTGGGGTGAACATATCTATTGGGCACAATGATCTTGACCCAAAAAATCCCATTATAGTTTGCACAGCCCCTCCTTGGTTAGAGAATTTATGCTCAATCACATCATGTTTGTTCACCAAGACAATCCTCAAAGAAAAGTACATCTAGGTCCCACGAAAAATCTCCAGTATTAGCTAGATCATCTGTATTAGTAGGAAGACTGGCGTCCATTCCTTCTGAATCCTTTTGAATAGTCATAATTCTGCACAAATATGGCTTGATCTTGTAACAATTGGCTCTTTTTGAATGCAATTGATCATCCAAGTCAGCTAGCTGATAAGTACCATTCTCTTATATATGTACCACCTTGAAGGGACCCTCCTACTTAATCTAGAACTTGGTCTGGAAGGTCTTGTCTAGTGTGTTGTTTTAGCAAATCTCCTTCTTTGATACCTTTTTCCTTAACAGTCTGATTGAAATGATTAGCTCTCTAATTCCGTACACTCAATATAGTGGTCCAAGGCTTCCCCTCTAGCTAACTGCAACTCTTGAAGATCTAACAACCTTTCTTCATACTCATCTAAGCCACTTTCTTGATGCTTTAAAAGAAACTATAAACTAGGAATATCAACCTCAATAGGAATCATGGCCTCATTTCCAAAAACAAGATGATAAGGTGAAAACTTAGTAGCTAAATCTGATAGTTATCCTATAAGCCCACAGAGATGAGGAAACATGAAAATACCACTACTTGGGATTTTTTTCCTAACACTTAGTCAGCATAGTGCATAACTCTCCATTGAATATTTTTACTAGCCCATTTCATTGTGGATAATAGGAAGTGGAGTACTTATGTGTGATATGTAATTTCTACATGAGCTCTTGTACAACTTCTCCTTTGAATCTAGGCCTCTAGTCTATCATCAACTCCAAAGGCATGCCAAATCTGGCACATATGGCCTCAAATGCAAATTTGGTAGCTTATTTAGCAGTTATATGATTCACACATCTGGCTTCAGCCCATCCAGTCAGATAATCTACTCCAGTCAATATGTAGGTCTTACCCCTAGCAGTAGTGGGTAGAGGAACAATTGCATCAAATCCCCACTTTTAAAAAGCCCCATATGATACAATAATGTTCATCAACTCATATTGTAAAACCTTTTTGGCCTTGTTTTCAATAGGGCTCACAGTTCCTGCACTAGTGAATAATTGACATCTCTTCTCTAAAACCAGGCCAAACATACCCAGTTCCTTCATGTCATCTTCCACGAAAAATGCCCTCCATAGACACCTTCATGGCAGCCAGGAGGCCAAAATGGCAAATATCGCCTCCCTATTTGGAACTCTCCTGATAATCATATCCTTGCCTTTTATATATAGCTGATCATTCAGAATGAGGTACTCCAAGGCTTTCCTCATGAAACCATATTTCTACCTCTTGGATAGATTTGAAGGTGCATGACCTCTATGCGAAAAATCATCAATTTCCTATAGGTCCTCTCTTCCATCATAGCTAGGATGGGCAATAGTGATAGCATGCATATCCAGATCCTTTCTCAACTCCTCTCTTGCCAGTGCAGAGCATCCTAGTTCAACTCTTTCTTCACATGCTCTATTTGCAATTCTTGGAATGTGTGTAACATCCTCTTTATTTAAAAATTCCATTCTTTCAAATTGGGATTTTTGGCTTTCCAAAAAACTTGAGGCTGTCTAATGACCAATAAACTATCCCCTTTGATGATAAGCCTTTTGATTCCCTTATTAATACACTACTAAAGTCCACACTCCAAGATAGCATACTCAGTGTCATCGCTGGTCTGCACTTGCAATTTAATCCCTTCTTTAAATACTTCTTGGCCTTCTATGACAAAAGAAACTATACCTTGATTGGCCATCCCCTGAGTGTCTCTTGAAAGCCTCATCAAAGAACATAGTAAAGCATCTAAGAACCCTATTTTTGGCTACATTTTTCTTTACTATTGTCTCTTCTATCAACACCACATGGTTTTTTCTATTTGTCAGAATATCAGCTAGTGTAGCCCTAGTGATGTCCTCCACCATACAAGTAAACTGAAATTCCTGCAATTCACTCAACCACTTGTACAATCTCTTGGAAGGAATGTCAAACTGGATCAGATGAGGAAGTAGAGAATAATGAGTCAGAATAGTAAATGGCTTTGGGAGTAGGTAGGACCTAAATTTTCTAAGAGCAAATACAACAGCCACTATCACCTCATTTGCCTCAAAATATGTCCTTTCCCCTTGTGTCTTAGTTCTGATCTAACAAAATACACAAGCCTTATATAAGAATGTTCCTTCCCCTGCTGTAATAGGGTGAAAGCATGATAAGGTGGTAAACTTTCTACCAGTTGCATTGGTTGCTACCACACTTGAAGACAACCAATATTAGTGGATTTCATATCATCATAAGATGTATTTAGCAATTTATATAGTGCCTTTTAGATAAAATAAATGTGAAACAAGATTAAACAACCATATTTTAGTTCACTAACTCTGCATAAAAGTGTTTCACAGCCAGTGTAAACCATTGTCCAGGACACAGGTTTTCAGTCCACTTTATCATGCTTTCGCTCAACAACACTACACCCACAACATGCTCTCCCACACTAGGGTTTACAAAAATTTCTCTACTCTAGTCAAGAGGCATAACCACTGGTAAAGTACTCAAAAAATTTTTTACTCGTATGAAGGTCTCTTTATCTTTGTCTTGCAAACGAGAAGCATCTCTTTAGGATGCTCGTTGCAATGGATGGAAAGCTTGGGAAAACAAAAAATAAACTTGGTAAGATATCTTACTTTATGGGTAAAAGTCTGCCAACTGCTTCACATCTTGAGGAGCCTCCTATAAAATCAAATCTTTCACCTTTTTACGATCAGCTTTTACGATCAGCTTCAATTCCATTTTCTGAAACCAGCTGACCAAGAAGGGTCACCTTAGCTTGAGATAAGTGAGATTTATCTGGGTTTAGCTGACCACCCAAATCATCAAGTCTCTTCAAAGCCAACCTCAGCTTCTCACAATAGATCCATCTACTACTGAAGAGACAAAAGTCATCAATGAATACTCTGATGAAGGACCCCAGATAGGGCTCAAACACTAGATTCATAAACCTTTAAAAGGTTGTAGGGGAATTTTTTAGCCTGAAGGGCGTAACTCTATAAGAATAAAACCTCCATGGGCTAATAAAGGTAGTTTTCTTCTGGTCCTCTGGATCCATTGCGATTTGAAAGTATCCTGAATATTTATTAGAAACACTACATCTTTCATGTCAAGCTACACTATCCAGAATCTCATCTTGGAAAGGCAATGGTGGGTAATAATTGCTTTTGGTTATTGCATTCAGAGGTTTAAAATCAACACATACTCCTCATTTATCATTATTCTTGGGAGTGATCGCCACTAGAGAAGCCCATTTAGAATTATGAATTGGGTATATAAACCTTGCTTTCAACAGTTTATCCACCTCCTCTCTCTGAACATGTGCTACTATACAACTCCCAATCTTCTCAATGTCTGTACAATTGGCTTAGTCCCTGGCTTCAACTAGATATGATGCTGCACTACAGACATGCCCCTAACCTATGTGTGAACAAGTCTAGAAATTTTTGCAACATACATATACAATCCTTTATCTCAGCCTTAGTTAGATCCTTGGCCAGCATATTTTGTGAAACTTCTTCCCCACATGATTGTACTTCAACTTCAAACTTCAGATCCTTCCCTTCCTCTGCACATTGCTATATAGATATACACATCAAGTTACAATTGGGCCCCAATAGTTGGACCTCTTTCCCATCATCCTTTGAGCTGACCTCCTTTGTTTCTGAATCCTCTATAGAGCTATTCTCCTCATCTTCTTCTTTTGATATACTACTCTCCAAAATCAACTCCGTTACCTTAGCCATATCATATCTCACATGTCTTTTCACAGGCTAACCCAGCCACAAAATTAGATGTCCTCTTCACCAATCTTGTCTTGCCCACATTGCAATCAGCCATGGCCTCTCCCAAGAATTAATGGGTATGCTTCATATTTTTTTGGCATCACATGTACATCTAATTCTGCTTCCAGTCCCAAAACATTTACCTGCAACTTCTTTACAATTCCCAAACATCTAACTTTTGCACTATTTTCCATTCTTACTCTAAATTCAGATGGGGCTCCAACCTTTAGTCTCAAGGCTTCCATTGTCTAGGTCATTACTCATACTTCTGCACCACCATAAATATATACTTTGGGGACTCTCTGCTTGCTCACCTAGGCATCCATAATTGGCAAATAATCTTTATCTCCTTTTACCTATACTATATTAATCTGACCTCCCTTCTTCTCCTTTCTTGGGCCTCTTGTGCCGAACAAATTACTCTATGTCCTCCTAATTTGGGGAACAATTGCAACAGGTTCAAAGCAGTCTGTAGCAGGTTTAGAGGTGGAACTCTGATTTCTAGAATGGCTTAAACTGAATCTGATTTTGCCTCCTGAATCTGATTTCGCCTTTTGAATCTGATTTCGCCCCTTTTGAATCTGATTTCGCCTTCTGAATTTGATTTCGCCTCCTGAATTTGCAGCAGTGCCTAAATCTGCAGCACTTGCTTTGCATGCTCCTATTTTAGGCTCCATCCTAATCAACCATTGTGGTTGAAACCACGGTGAATCGCCAGTGTTTAATGGTTACACAGCCAAGCAGTTAAGCAGATACAATTTCTCCACAAGAAACATGTTGATTAGGCAAAAACAAAAATTCAGACACAGCAGAAATGTAATGCACAGACAGAACTTCGACAGAGCAAAGTCACACAAGAGAGATAAAACCCTAAAAATCTGCTTCATTCTCCTCCCCTCTTTTTCTTCTTTCTTCTCTTCTTCCCTGCATTACATTGCTTCCCCTTCTTTTCTACCTTACTCAAAAAACGTTTCTCTTTCCCCAAAACGTTATTCTTGAGTAACCGTTACATATCGTAACTTCCAAGATTGCAAGAAATTCATCATATATTCCTACCACCTTATAATTCCGACTTACTAAATATCTGACTCAGCAAATATCCGACTTAGCACATATCCGACTTACTAAATATCTGACTCAGCAAATATCTAACTTAGCACATATCCGACTTACTACATATCTGACTTAGCAACATTTTGACTTAAGAGAACTATGCCTTCAACACCTCCTCTTCCCTTGCCTCATGTACCATCTCTATCTCTCATAGCCTAGGGACTTTTTTGCCTCCTTGGAACAGATTCAAGTTCAGATTCTCCATTTGTTAAATCATATGATTCATACCCTACATCAACTAATCAGTAACCCGTGGGACTACTAGAGTAGCTCCTTCTACTCTTCTTTTCCTAGGCATAGTTGATCTGCCCTCAGCTGGAACTTCCCTTTGCTTTTGAGCCATTCTCTGTAGCTTTCACTCCTTCTCTTTGGCAATTCTTTAGGCTTCTTCAAAAGTTCACGGCATTTTCAACTCTGCTTTCTCCCTCAAATCTGCATGAAGGGACTCGATACACATGTCATTCTTAAGAAGAATAGGCGGGTGCTCTCCTCCCAAGGAAGTATCCCATCTTCCCCGCATGTCTTCAAAATGGTCCACAAATATGTTAAATGGTTATGATTTAACTTTTGAATCTCCGGCCATAGTGCATTTGGGGATTCACTTTGTTTATAATGCTGCATAAAAGCCACTTTTTTGATGTATTTATATGCCTGAACCTAATTGGGCTGAGCTCTCCATGTCTACAACCACCTTTTGGCATCTCCCTTTAGAGACATAGACAACAATGTCAACTTATCTTCATCCCTATCCTTACCAAAGGTGAAGGCTGCCATCTCCATCCCTGCCCAAAACTCCTGTAACATACCTCCGAGATTAACCAAGTTATCATTAAAGATAATCCTAAGTTTTGGGGATGCTACATATTTCAGTAAATGAATTCCAAAAGGTTTTTAGCAGTTTTTTAGAAGCAGGCAAAAATTTCTAAGTGTTGAAATTAAGTGTTAAGATTAAGTTTTCAATTAATTAGTGTACTCAAAGAAAGCCTTTAAGTGTGAAGATATACATACAGATCAAAATTTGATAGAAAAGTAAAACGTGACCTACTTTTAGAGTTGACTTTCACATACAACTGATTTTGGCGATTTTGCCTACGCTGGGTTGTAGACCCCACATGTTCTAGTGATTTTAAGTATCCACATGACTAGTTTCTGATAACTGTTCCCGCGAAGTTATACATGTTGCAGTAGCAATCTTGACAGCCAAATATACAAACAACTCTTCTGCAACTTCTAGAGACTAGACATGGATTCCCAATCAATCAAGACATCAAAAAATATATCCAAAAAGTACACAAACACTCTTTCTATTGTTTCTCTTAAAATTCTTTTGATGTGAAATAAATAAATCAATAAGTGTATATGACAGAATCTGAGTTGATATAGGGCGTACTTAACGATGAGTAATTCTTAACTTTCTTAACTATACATGTTCATCCTAGTCTATGAAACTCATAGCATAAGCACTTTTGGTGGGGTAAAGAATTAGAAGATAGAATATTTGACTAGTTTATGACTAGATTCTAGGATTAACCTTCATTCGGTGCTATTTTGCAAAGAGTTTATCTATCCATGTGCTTAGAATAAGATTTTGAGATAAATACGAAAGTTTTAGAGGACAAGAAACTTTACAAGAGTGTAAGAGACTATATAAAGCAAAATCCCTTTTATTTTTAAGTTATTTGAGTGCAAAGTTGAGCACTTAGCTATTTTTGGCAGTTTTATGTTGAAAACACAACTTTGGCTATTTTGAATGCTCTCAAAGAGACCTTAGAACTCATTTTAAGAGAACCATCACTGAGACATGCTTTATAGAGCATTAGAAGTCCTGAAGTTTTATAGTTTTGATTTTTCTCTAATTCCAAATAGATTGGAAGATATTACTCTCCCAAGGAGACCAGTTATTAGGCTTTGCCTTAGAAGTTGCTATCAAGATTCACTATCTTATCTATATAGATTGGATGGACTAATGCATAAGCATAGTTAAAACTTAGCTATAGTGACTAGAGATGACCTTGCTCATTAGAACATGATAATTTATTATGTTACAAACAAGGATTCCCATGTGACTTAAAAGATAAAGAGAAGTTAAAGACTGTTTAAATTAAAATCTTGTTTTATACTTGAAATTAATTTTCATTGATTTGAATATGCTTGTCTTGAAAAATTGTGGACTAGAGATCTAATAAGCATGACTTGTGATTGCTTTGCTTGAAATGAATGATTTGATATGCATGTGTATGATAATGAGACTTGACATGATATTTTGAGATTCGCGTCGGCCATCCTTACACAGGGAACGCCCAACAGAGAATGTGACTTATGCCCTCCGAGAGCCATATGATAGAACCTAGAGAGCACGAGATTCAGAAAGAGGCATACCCGAGATAGCCGCGATGTCCAGTGTGGAGGTTAGGTGGACGGGCATCGGAGAAAGCTCTAGATTGGCTAGATTTTGGTCATTATGACTAACCATGTTGTCGAGCATGGTGATGATGATAAAATCTTGAGATATACACATACATTGTGATTGATTGATGATATACACATACATTGTGATGATGATAGAATCTTGAGATATACACATACATTGTGATTGATTGATGATAGAATCTTGAGATATACACATACATTGTGATGATGATAGAATCTTGAGATATACACATACATTGTGATTGAGATGCTATACTTTAATTTATAGAGATTTATATTATGTGAATGGTTATTTGAGATTCTACGATTCTTTGCTTATGTGATAAGAATCTTGGATATGGTATGCATGCTTATTTTGCTATTTGAGAAGGTTGATTTGATTGTGTTGCTATGTGAAAATAGCATGATTAAGTGAGTTTTAATATTTTCTTAGATCAAGTTACATGATCAAGATATGGTTATAATATGGGTACGTCACAAGAATGTAACATACTTCTGAGATTAACCAAGTTATGATTAAAGATAATCTTAAGTTTTGGATGCTAAATATTTCAATAATGAATTCCAATAGGTTTTCAGAGCAAGCAAAAATTCTAAGTATTAAAATTAAGTAGAAATTCAATATTGAGTTTTCAATTAGTTAGTATGCTCAAAGGAAGCCTTTTAAGTGTGTATATGGACATGCAAATCAAAATTTGATAAAAAAAGTAAAACGTGACCTATTTTTTGAGTCGTCTTTCACATACAATTGATTTTGGTGATTCCGCCCACGATGGGTTGTGGACCGCACATGTTCTAGTAATTTTAAGTATCCACATGACTAGTTTCTGATACCTCTGCACGAAGTTATACCCGTTTGCAGATTGCAGCCTTTAATAGCGGATCGAGAGGCTTGCCAAATCTACAAATAGCTCTAAACATGGATTCCCAATTAATCAAGACATCAGCAAATATATCGGGGAAGTACACAAACACTCTTTCTATTATTTTGCTTAAATTCTTTTGATATTAAGTAAATATATCGATAAGCGTGTATATGGGAGAATCTGAGTCGATGTATGGCATGCTTAACCATGGCAACAATGGGGAAACACTGCGAGAAGAGGAGAGGGGAGGTTTCCCGCAAAGAAATGTTGTTGATTGCCTTAGTCTGACTATAGAATAAACAGTTTTAGAGTTAAAGAATTAAAATATAGAATATAGAATATTTGACTAGTTTGTGACTAGATTTTAGGTATAACCTTCATTAGGGGCTATTTTACGAAGCATTTATCTTTCCATGTGTTTAGAATCATGTGTTTAGAATCAGATTTTGACATAAAAATCTTTCCATGTGTTTAGATTTATCTTTCCATGTGTTTAGAATCAAATTTTAACATAAAAATAAAATTTTTAGACGACATAAAACTCTACAAGAGTGTATGAGATGCTACAAAGTCAAATCTCTTTTGTTTTTGAATTATTTGAGTGCCAAGTAGGGCACTTGGCTATTTTTTGAGAGTTTTATGCTGAAAACACAACTTTGGCCATTTGAATGCTCTCAAAAGGACCTTAGAACTCATTTTTAAAGATCCATTAGAGAGATATATTTTATAGAGCATTAGAAGTCCTAAACCTGTGTAATGTTGACTTTTCTCTAATTCCAAATAGATTGAAAGATACTACTCTCCCAAAGAGACGAGTTGTCAGGCTTTGCCTTTAGAAATCACAATCAAGGTAGACTACCTTGTCTATATAGACCGGATGAACTAATACATAAGCATAGTTATGAGCAAAAAGTTACAACAATCTTCCAAGGAAGCCCCTCTACACAATGACCTACCATCTGCATCAATGCATCAATGACCGACTCCAATAAAGCATCTACCCCTTGAGCTCCATCCTCACGAGCAAAGTCCAATACCACAACCTCACAATCAAGAGCTATTCTTGAAAAAGTTCCCTAAGCACAACCATCTATCTCTAAAAAGGAACTCAAAGAGAAAGCCTCAACCTCGCAACACCTCATTCATCACCCTCGCCAAAGGAGAAGACTACATACTCAAAAGCCTCATCATCGACAGCCACTCTACAAGAGACTCTAGCCTCATTTGTCAACAATGCCCATGAGTCTCAAACCCATAACCTGAGCGCCAACCAATGTGAAGGAGGGACAACAACCTTCCACTTAAACTAAAAAGAAAACTCCACCATGAAAACCAACATCAAGGTATCTTAATGGTATCAAAATGTGGGTGAAGAAACACCTACTTATTGCCAGACTACTACAAAGGTACCAATTCGATTTGGGTGGCTCGATTATCAAAACCTCTTCTCCAACACAACACTCATAGGCCAAGGAAAAATAAAAGTACTCCACGACACCGTCCACAAAAGCCTATGCGAGTTTCTCAAATAACTCCAATAGCTTAACAAATTTGGGTACCAAAAAGATTATTACAAGCACAATGGTACTACTAAGTAAATACCAAATCTTGGATTCCCAAGCGCATCAAAAAGTACCATAAGCCTACACAAAAAAATAAACCTCAGCACCAAAACCATCAGCCACCAATTTCTAATGTTCATCAAAGATGGATGCCTGTGCATATGCTTCAACAATAAGGATACTATGATGGTAATCCCATCATATGGTTACCAAGATCGAATAAACAAAGGAATGCTTCACTAACATCTTCAACCCCCATAGCTTCACCTAAAGTTCAACAAGAATGGAGACCAAAGCAATTACATCAAGCAAGCCACTGAACCCATCTCGAGCATACAAAAAATTCACAAGGGCTTGCGTGTTCATTCAAACCCAATGGCAACCAATCAGAAGCCTTAGCTAATGCCTTGACAACAATTGAGCCACAAATTCAAGAATCAATACCCAAGTCTACAATGGATACTTATGAGCACATCAAAGACAAAATCACAATGCTCTTGTCACCTCGCTAGATAAGAAGCATGAGTGCGGAAGCTACGCGGAATACATTGTTGAGAATGAAAGCTCATCGAGATCTGGTGGAAAGTGGTAGCATGTGGACTAATCTAGTAGTGTGTGTGTGGAGATTAATGGTCGCATCCAGCTGGCCAAGTGTGTGGACATTAGACTTAGGTTATTTCTGTGTGAACTTATCACTAGAGTAGTGTGTTGTGTTTTGTGGTGTGCAACAACATCCATAGCTAGCCCGAGGCAAATATTACGAGGTTCCTCATTAAAGTCTGGCCACTTCTCTTCAATGTGTTTGCATGCAAGGAAATCAGCGGGGGGCACACACATAACATCGTTCGTGGATCTAGTGGTTCGATGCCAAGACATCATAGACGCCATGGATTTACACTTGAACATGGGTTGAATTTGTGGAATGAGAGGGAAATGCCTAAGTACTTTTGCAGGAACCCTTTCTCCTTGGACATCTTTCATATATCTAGATTCTCCACACTGTGGACATTATGCAATGCCTGCATGCTCGTGCCGATAAAGTTGGACAAGCATGGTAGGGATTGTAGCCCATACTAATGGATTGTAATATGGATTTTTCACGCGTATGGTCTGCAGGCATCTCATTGCCTTTTGACAATATTTGATCTCTTAATGACTTATCATATTCACAAACAATGATTTAAAAAAGGTAAAAGAAAGAGATTAAAAATGGAAAGGGTGATATATACTTACGCAAAAAGTTTTGATACGCTAGTATTGAACCATCCAAATATTGATTGCAAGTTTGGGTTTGCGAGGCATGTACACAGAACAGATATACATGCACCATGATGCAGAGGCATATGGGCCAGCCTACGCAACTCTTGCTCTTCTATTGAGGCATGCTCCATACGTCGATGGACATCATCCATCTTGGAGTTGATAAGTTTACCCTTGCACTAGTGGTGGATCCGTGTCCACTTCTGCTGGAAAGATGGTATCAATCACTTCAGGATGCAAGGACAACCTTGTACAAAAATCGGCCTCTGGAGAAGGTGGTAGAGGAAGGAGTGCTTCCTCGCTAAAATATGGCATTGGTTCTATGGGAAGGTTAAGCAGACAATTTCGATTTTAGAACTGCTCAATATAGGTACTCATAGTGATCCAAAATTGACATGTTGAGGCTGGGGGAAGGAGGGCTTGCAAGATAGGTGGTTGCAAGTCATTTATGCATGTATCCCTCCATTGTTGTGCTTGAACCTCCTCAGGTAATCTACGTTCATTTGGTCCTCGGTCTGGTACTCTCACATCAAGAAGGTTATGGCATTGGGGTGTAATTCCCACAATTTGTTTCATTAAGCCTGTGCCATATCGTCGAAAGTAAGAGCCGCATAGCCAACAAATGTGTGAAGCTTCTCCTAATACGAGTCGTGCACACTCTTGACAATGTGAAAATGGATGATGCTGTTGATAGAATAAAGTGACAAAGTGATGCCCACAACAAATTTCACCTAAGGGAGCATAAAAGTACCTAGAATGAGTTTGAAAAGGAGGAGCACTATAACCCCCGCAATGTTCACGTTGAGTACTATCAGGGTCAATGCATGGTGGACATGTATCTCGCCAAGTATCCATCATGAGGTATCTGGGCGTAGAACAATGAAATTTAGAAACTTCAAACTTTATACACTCATATCCATCATTACAATCCCTATCAAAAACAATGTAGATAAGATCATCTCAAAAAGAACACAATCCTGTAAAGGCATAAGGAACCACATTACAATCCCTATCAAAAACAATGTAGATAAGATCATCTCAAAAAGAACACAATCCTGTAAAGGCATAAGGAACCACATTAGTAAAAGTGAGACTATTCAAACAATGATCTACCAAAGAGCTTCAATTGTAGTGTTAATGCCTTACCTTTGGTTTTGGGTATGTCCCTTTTAAGAGGTGGGAAGGTTAGTAATTGTCAAGGAATTTGAGCAAGATAAGAGGATTTAGGCAGTGAAGTGCTAGAATCTATGCTCAAAGGAGACTCATGTAAAGTTGGATTTGTCTTAGGTACACAAGTTGATGGTGGAATTGTGTAACAAGGAGAAATTGGGACAACTAGTGATTCAACACATGTTTGGAGAAGGTCAACACAAGTAGATTTATAGGTGCTATTACAACCTCCTATCCTATCTTCAAGAGGTTGTTTTGATTTCCTTTGCTCCCACTGATATGAAAAACCAAGAGTGTCTTTTGGAATCTTATTGATACACTCTTCTGGCTCTAGCAAACCATGGCATTTGGGAAGCCAAAGTGCTGTTGCACCCTCATAATAGCCTTGTGCTTTAAGAACATGCTTTGGGACCCAATGAGTAACAATCTGAGGCTTAGGCTTGGAAAGGATATTCTTTTTAGGAGGTTTAGGAACTAGGCTAGATGGTACAAGTTTGTATGCATCTTTGGGTAGCCAAATTGACGATTCCTTCTTGCCTGGCCTTCTTTGAGCAGTGACTAGAGTAGTTGGAACATGCCAGCCATGGCCCTCACTCGAGGACTCATCGATTATCCACATCATTTGTCTTGGAGCTTGAAGAGCAGATGTTGAAAGTGGGTTATGTAAGGTAGAACTACCATCCTTTTGACATGATAAAACTCGTGGAGCAGCAGATCCCAAGATGCAATCAGAATCAATTTACAATTTGTATTTTCTATTCTTCCAATCTAATGAACAATTGGTAGCACTTAACCATGAACGACCAAGAACAACCTCTACCACTGCCTTGGACTTACTAGCCACATAAAAGGGAACTGACATCTGGTGATCCTGAATGGACATCATAATGACACATTTTCCCTCTATAGGGTTATCTTCACCTGAGAAGCTTCGTAAGTCAATAAGAATGTGCACAAGTGTTGGTTGTCCCAAGGCTATCCATGTGTCAAATGAGAGAACATTATAATCTGCACCAGAGTCAATTAAGGCAGAGACAAAGTAGGTAGTCGCATGAAGATGAAGGCACACATGAATATTGAAAGAATCGACATATTGTTTATCAGTAGCCAACTGTAAGGCCAACACAAAAGCCTTGCGACGCTCCTTGGCTTTTGCAACTCTAGCTTTAGCCTCTTCTTGAGCCTGACGTTTAAGTAGGTCATGTGCTTCTTTCTGTGTGTGGGCAGCATGCATTTGTTGAAGCATGACTTCAGTTAATGGTTCATTGTATTTCTTGAGACGACTTCCATTAATGAAGTTAGGCATTTGTTCACCTTCTAGTGTCTCTAAACGCACTGCACCACTAGGAGTAAGCTCATTAATCACAAACGGTCCTAAGCCACGTTTCTTGATCTTTCGCTTATGCTTCTTAAGTGTGTACAAGAGCACAAGGTCTCCTTTTTTGAATCGGCCAGTTGTTACATTTCAATCATACCATTGCTTTTGTCTCCTCTTCTCGGCATACATCCCCATTACCGCCGCCAATAAGCGGGTCTCATCCTCCAGATTTTCCAATTCATCAATGCGTTGAGAAATCTCATGACCAGTCCAGTCCAATTGTTTAGCAACTCGTAGAGTAGGTACAAGAAATTCAATGGGAAGAATTGCATCTAGCCCAAAAGCAAGCTCAAATGGGGTTGTGCCCACAGATGTTTTATAGGATGTTCTATATGCCCAAAGAACTGAGTGTAACTTTTGCTCCCAATCAGTCCTATGTCCCTCAACAATCTTTGTGAGTGCTGTGCAGAGAATCTTGTTAGTACTCTCAGCTTGACCATTGGTCTGGGGATGATAGGGTGTAGAACGCTTGTGAATTACCATAAATTCTTGAAGTAAAAACTCTATGACCTCATTCACAAAGTGCACACCCTGATCACTAATGATTTCAATAGGTAAGCCATAGCATGTAAACACGTACTTATACAAGAACTTGGCTGTGGTTCTGGCATCATTTTTTACTGTAGCCTTTGCTTCTACCCATTTGGTCAAATAGTCAGTTGCGACTATAATATACTCGGCATGCGTATGACGAGCTGGAGGTTTAATGGGACGACCGACAAAATCAATACCCCATTTGGCAAATGCACGTGTGCTTAACATAGGCCGCAATGGCATATTGTCCTTTGTGATGGGAGGTTTGGTCCTTTGACAATCGTCACAACATTTCACATATTCTTCGGCATCCATTTGTAAGGTTGGCCACCAAAGACCAGACCACCTAATCAACTTAGCTGTGGTATTGCCCAAAAAGTGTCCACCCCCAACACCTGCATGTGCATGAGTCAAGATTTTCAAGTAGTCAGCTTCACATACACACATGCGCAAGTTGCCATCCTTGCCCCTCTTGTAGAGTTGGCCCTCTATCAGCATATATTTGGCCGCTTCAACTTCAATAGCACGCTTTCGTCGATGTTTAGGAATTGTTCGATCGGTATGACCATGCTTAAGATAGTCCACAATATACTTACTCCAACTTGGTGTAGTTGAAATTTGGAATAATGTGACATTATGAATTGGTTGTTGAATATGACAAGAAGCACAGTTACAAACAAATTTTTCAGCATCCGCATGCATGGTAGGCCACCATTGCCCATCCTGAGTTATACGTCGCACACAAGTAGTAGCTGATGCATGGATTCCACCAATACCCTCATGTGCCCATTCCAAGATCTCCTCATATTGGTCAGGGTTAGGTATAAGCCGCAACACTCCATCATTACCCTGACGATATAATCTCCCTGAGATTAACTTGAATGGTCACCATAGGTCCACATTAGGACCCGCTAGTTGTATCTGCCCACTTGTCAAAATTTCTAAGATGGGTTCAGACCATTTAGGAGGTGTCTCTACAAGGAAAAGTGTTGAATCTAACATATCATCATCCACACCCACAGGTGCTTCTCTAGAGGTGATTCGAGACAAATGATATGCCCTTAGATGAGTTGTTCCTTTTCGGACTGCCACTTCAAAATCAAACTCAAGAAGGATGACAAACCACCTCACAATCCTTCCAGTTGCACAAGGCTTATTCACCAAATATAGCAGTGCTTGATGGTCCACAAAAAATGTAAATTTGTTTGCCAAAAGGTAATGGCGAAACTTTTTCACTGCATATATCATTGACAAACCTTCTCTTTCTGTTGTGGTATAATTCTTCTCAGCATCATCGCGATACTTCTTTATTGTTTGAATTAATAACTTCTCCTCATCTAAGGACAAGTCTGTGGCAATCCACACATAGCGAGGCTCTTCTCCTGGCTTAGCGATATCAATTTTTTTGCATCTTCTGGACCATCATATGAAACCCCTGGCATGCTTGGCTTTTGTCGCATGGGCTGTTGAAGAACAATATTCCGATCTTGAAGAGTGTACTGTGTGAAGTTGGGGGGAACATTGAGACCTTGTTCTTGTCCACTTGAGTCATCATCACTAATTGAAGACCATGTGGTTTTGAGCTCTCTTTTGCAATCTTGCATCAGATTTTTTTGTTCAACCGTTATCTTTGCACTTGCGACACTCTCTTTTGAATCAGTTTGAGACTTGAGTTTTGGTTTTGGTTTCTTCGTTTTTTTACGATTTTTGCTAGCAGTTTTTAGCTTTTCTCCTGGGAATCCATCTGATCGTTTTACTTGGTCTTTGATACTATCTTGTGCTTGGACATAGTATAGATATCCATTCTTTCCTGAGAAGTGAGGTGGTGGTCAAGAGTGTTCATTCTTAAACTCCTCGTCTTCTTTTTGTTTTCTCTCACATCGTTCCCTCTCATCTTGTTTACGGATTCTCTTATGGCTCTTACAGCATTTACGTTTAGGTTGGCTTCGAGGGATCTCTATTTGAACCTCTTTTCCTCTCAAGAGTAGGCGTGCCTTTCCTAACTCTTCCTCGGGGATTATCACATCGTCTTCAAAATCAGAGTCCCATCCATCTTCCTTATCAGCATCATTAGCAGATTCGAGTGTTAAATCCTCCACTGAGACTTCCTCTACATGCAGTGCTGTTGTGGATGCATCCCCATAGTACAAATCATCTAGAAGGTCACGTGGTTGTACCATTCGTATAGGAATAATGTCATATCCATCTGAGTCACAAAATTGAATTGGCTTAGGTAAAGCACATGTCGATAATGTTGGATCAATTAAGAGCTCAGGGAAGGGTTGTGGAATGTATGCCTCATCTGATACACTTCGATTACCCTTAAGTCTCTCAGTGTTGAAATCCCTACATGAGGCTCCACACATCCACATATCTTCTCGCCCATGTGACAATGTAACTCTTGAGCCCTCAGATGAAGCAGAATCAAACTCATCTATTGGAGACCTTGTTACATCACGATATGAGTGATTCTTTAGGTTGACCCTTGTGATGACAGAATCATGTCGGAGGTACAAATAATTGTATCCCCAATCTTGAATCATTTGAAATTGTCGCATGAATGGTCTACCCAATATCACTTCATAGTTTGTATGCTTTCCAAAATCCACTACTGCAAATGTGTGCTCATATTCAATCCCACATGTGGTGACCAATATGTTCTCTAGCAGCCCAATGGGATGTTCTAAGCTTCCATCTGCTGCAAGCGCATCCTGGTACTCCTAATAGCTGGTTTGCCCCACTTTTCCCAAATGGACCTTGTCACAATGCCCACTCCTGCACCACTATCAAGTATTACAGTTGAAGCTACTTTTCGCACTTCTAATGGGAGGGTAGCATTTCCCTGATCGTCCTCACAAAATTTTCCTACTTTGTTGATAGGAACTGGCATAACATGCTTTGTCTCAGGGTGTATAGTACAATGATGGTGACCCTTTTGTAGCAATACCTGCTCTGACAAACATGTGGCAATATCATTCCACAACTCTGGACGAAGCTTTATCAAATCAAGCAAAGGTATGGTACAAGCCACTGGTGCTGACAAAATAGCTTGCACGATACCCATATCCATCTCCTTTGTCAACCTTCTATGCATGGAGGGTATCCTCAAGGTTTGAGAACAGTTCTCATATTCTCCCAAATATGATGGTAAGGTTTTCATTGTATGCTTGCTTCTAGGAGAAACAATTGTTTGAGCTTCCTCCTGGATGCTTGGGCGTCTAAAGTTGTTTTCTGTGCCCCTCGTAAAATCCACCTCAAATAATGGAGGTGAAATAATAGAGGACATATTCTCATTAACTTTCTCATGAACTGCTACCCACATCTCATTTGCCATGTCCTCGTTAGCATCATTAACTTTCTCATGAACTGCTGTGCCCACATCTCATTTGCCATGTCCTCGTTAGCATCAATAACTTCATCATTGCATGGGAAGGCAAGGCTAGGTGGTGGCAGAATACCTTCTTTCAATGGGGTGGCAATTGGTGCAGACTTCTCGCTATGAGCTTGTGAGATCAGCTCACTTTTCATTTCCCAACTTGATGACACTTCTGGTATGGTTTCTAATGTTGGCTTAAAAGAGGTTGGGCCCCGAGGGATAGTGGAGGTGGGCCCTCAAGTATTGATTGAGCTTCCCTAATGAGTTGCTGATGTACAGCTAGATTGATCTTCTCCTCACGAGGGTTTGGGTATTCTTGAAGCTTCTTGGGTAGCTCAGATAAAGCTGCAATGCAACTTCTATGAGCATCAATGATGGTATCTAGAGTCTCGTTCACCTTATCCACAAAACAGAACCCCCAGAACTATCCTCGGTTGTACTAGCCTCATCTTGTTAAGCACTAGGCCCAGGTTGAGGTTGATGCTCCTCATGCACTTCTTGGGATGTAAAAGCTTGATCCCTCATGTTTTGTTTAGAGACTTCTTGAGAACTACTGGATGCACTCTTAGTTTGCTTGTTGCCATTCTTTTTCCTCCTAGTGGTCCTTTTTCTATTGGAACGTAGGGTCTTGTCCACTAGATTTGCCTTTGCATCCCTAGTTCGAGGTGTCTTATCAGTCTGCATTTTGGCATTTCGTGTCTGTGATCTAGTCATGACTCTAAGTGGCACGACATCCTCATTCTCTGATGAAGGTGGCAATGGAACTGTAAGATTCCTCCCCAGCCTCTCAAAATGTCCAGCATCTTTCCCTATAATCAATCCCTCTTCAGAAATATAAAAGACCTTGTTCTAACTGTTTTAACCTAGAGAGAGAAAATATTCTAGAGAGAGAATATTCAGATTTTTAATATTTTTGGATAGAAAATTATCTCATCTTATTAAAATAAGTTCCCCTGAAACAGAAATTCAAAAAAAACTTTCCAATGTGCAATTGGAATTAATTGGAAATGGGTATAAAGGACCTTAGCCTAAGGGTCTAGATTTTCAGAAATTTTTGGATTATGGTCCAATTAAGGTTCCTATGGGCCAATAGCATCAATCCATGTGTAGGGAGGAGATAAATCCAATTTGTAAAAGAAGATACCCAAAAATGAGTAAATGCTCACATAAGATGAAGAGTTAAAAATGTACAAGGTTTATTAGTAAAAAACTATGAGCAATATTAAAAATATGAGATATTTTGGGTATCCAAAAATGAGTAAATACTCACACAAGATGAAGAGTTGAAAATGTACAAGGTTTATTAGTAAAAAACTATGAGCAATATTAAAAATATAAGATATTTTGGGTATAATGATTCCATTTTGACACATATGTAAGGAAGGGGAGTTCTTTAAAGGAGGTGCATATTTCACATGCTTGAATGAGTTTTAAACTCAAAAATAATGTGATATTTTTATCTCTCCTCTCTCTTGAACCAAACCAAATCAAAATGGAACCAAACCGAATCAAAAAGTAACCAAACTAAGTCCAAATCTAGTCCAAATTCAACCAAATTGAATTTGGAAAATTCTAGAATTCAGTTAGCTTTGGTTAGAGCTTCCCTCTCCTATAAATAGAACATGAGTCCTTTGAAAAAAATATAGAAGAATTTTACTATACTAGAGTTATGCTGAAATAATGCTAATTTCTACTATTCTCTAAAATTCTCTCCAAATTGAAGAAATTGGAGCTTCCCTCTTTCTTCAATCCCCATTGGTGGCTCCATCAACATACTTAACCAATTGATTGGTTGGGGGCCTCTACCGTGAACAAAGAATCAAGCAATTTGTAAGGTAAATGGTGAATTTTGATCTTTTCTATAATTTCTCAATGCTTCTCTCTTCTCAACCTCTCTCAAGCTTGAGAAGCTTAATTGGAATGGTCTTTGAATGCTATTGAAGTTAATTGATGAATGGTAGTGAAGAGTTACATAATTTGATGAATGCTATTGAAGTTAATTGATTAATGATAGTTAAGAATTACATAAATTTTCATTTATGCTTAATTCAAATGATTTTTTATGTAATTTCTCTCTCTCACTCAAGAAATGGTCATACTCATGACCCATTCTCAATCCAAATGAAGCTTTTCATAAAGCTTTTCCTTAATCCAAGATTAATCTATACTTGAGGCCAAATTAATGGCTTTTTTCTATGCTTTTAGTTTATGTATTTCATGAATATTAATGATTCAATCCATTATGGATTATTGATCCAATTAGGGATCATTCTAATTAATTCCTTAATGAAAAGCTTTATCTTTTAGAAAAATTGAGATTTATCAGTCATAGCTATGGTAAAATTTTTATAAAAATTATGCATAAAATAATTTCATTCAAAGCATGAAAAGAGGACTTCCTACCATATTCTAGGAATTATCATCCTAGATTAATTGAAAGATATTCATTGTAATCCTAGAGAAATTGATTTTTATATTATCATAATTAGATTTCATGCATAGAGGTATGCATAAAAGATTATTATTTTAATATAAAAGTGTTACTTTTATCATAATTGAATTTCATGCATAGAGGTATTTGGATTTCATGCATAGAGGTATGCATAAAAGTTGATTATTTTATTATAAAAGTGTTACTTTTATCACAATTGAATTTCATGCATAGAAGTATGCATAAGAGTTGATTATTTTATTATAAAAGTGTTACTTTTATCATAATTAGATTTCATGCATAGAGGTATGCATAAAAGATTATTATTTTAATATAAAAGTGTTACTTTTATCATAATTGAATTTCATGCATAGAGGTATGCATAAAAGTTGATTATTTTATTATAAAAGTGTTACTTTTATCATATTGGATTTCATGCATAGAGGTATGCATAAAAGATATTCTTTTTATACTAAAAGTGTGATTTTTATCATAAATGGACTTTATGCATAACTTAGATGCATAAGAGAAATTCTTTTATTCTAAAAGTGTAATTCCTACCAAATTGAATTTATGCATATTAAGAAGATGCATAAAGATTGATTTTTAAATCAAAAGTGTCATTCTCATCTAAATTGAATTTATGCATAGAAAAATGCATAAAAGATTGAAATTTAATTCAAAAGTGTCATTTTCATTTAAAATGAATTTATGCATAGGAAGATGCATAAAAGATTGATTTTTACTTCGAAAGTATTAATCTCCTTAAATAGAATTTATGCATAAATAAATGTGTAAAGAAATCTTATATTAAATATAAGCATTCTCTTGTATTCTATAAATAGATATGAGATGTGACAGGATGTGATAAGAGGTGTATAAGAGGTGTATAAGAGGTGTATAAGAGGTGTATAAGATGTGATAAGAGGTGATAAGATGCTTATGAAATAAGTTAGGAGGTGATAAGATGAATTAAGTGTGATAAGATGTGTATGGGATGAGCTAAGAAGTGTATGTGATAGGATAAGATGTATATGGGTTGTGATAGGGCGAGAATGGATGTGATGTAAAAGATTAGATGTGAAGGCATATGGGGTTATATGAATGGGAATGTGGAAATGGACGCATGTATGTGGATGTGTGGATGTGGAGATGGGAGTGTGGATGTATGAATGTGAAAATGGATGTATGCATGAAGATGTATATGCATAGATGTGAATGTGGATGTAGATGTGGCTGTATAGATGTGAATGTGGAATGTGGATGTGGATGTATGTATGTATGTGGATGTAGATGTGGATGTATAGATGTGAATGGGAATGTGGATGTGAATGTATGTGAATGTGGATGTAGATGTGGATGTGAATGTATGTGAATGTGGATGTAGATGTGGATGTATAGATGTGAATGTGGAATGTGGATGTGGATGTATGTATGCATGTGGATGTATAGATGTGAATGGGAATGTGGATGTGGATGTATGTATGTATGTGGATGTGGATGTATGAATGAAGACGTGATAGTGGATGTATGCATGTGGATGTGGATGTATGGATGTGGATATGGATGTGTATGTATAATGTGGATATGGGATGTGGATGTATAAATGAGGATGTGAAAATGGAGGTAAGCATGTAGATGTGGATGTATGGATATGAATGTGGATGTGGATGTGGATGTATGGATGTGGATATAGATGTGAATATATGATATGTGATGTGAAGGAATCTGAAGTGAAGAATAAGTAATGTGGATTAATGAGGGATAATGTAGAAAAATGAGAGTTAACATAGAAATTGTAATTGTAAACTGTTTGTAAATGGCTGTTTTATGTCAAGAATGCTGGGAAAGCATTTTGACCGTCTTGTGATTAAGGTCGTGGAGACCTAACTGATAAAGTTGCAACTGCTGAGACGGAGAGTCAATGGAGGACGTCTCGCGTAGCAAGGTCGGCCGAGGTCTTGACCAGCCTCGGTTCGATTAAAATGGTCAGCTTCCGGTACGGTGGATGAGGGACCAAGGAAGCGGTCTATGAGTGAAGCGCTAGGTCACCTGCGAAGGATCCTAGAGGGTGCTGACCATACGGTGCTCGGGCTCTGGGTCGCCTAGGATACCCACACGTGCGTCGAGGAAGATATTGGAACAAGGAGTAAGAGTTGTTTTCTGAAACCGGGCATGGACCTGGTTGATTGACCTTGCTGGTCTTCAATGGATGAGTCCATGGCTCTTTTTATGGAGGATCTGTTGGTTGATCTTGCTAATCTTCAATGAGAGTCCATCTTGATTTTTATAAGTGATTATATTGCCGAGTATTATGGGCTAGGAACTATTGAAAAGGCCCTTGAGTGGACAGGTGGTGAGCGTTCTAGTTGCCAATGATGCCATAGATACTCTGATCAAGGAATGATGGAAAATTAAGAATCAACCGGATAATTTGGAAGATTGTGATCAGTGGTACTATGGTTTCATTAAAGGATTGTTTTAAAGTTAGCTGATGCTAAGAAAAAGGCAATTTCATATTGGGTGTGTAAGTGGTGTGGCTAGTTTTATGTTTGCATGAACTTCCGGCTAGGGGGCCTTGGAACTCTTTTCCTTGGTACCCGGGACAAAACCTAACCAAATTCCAAATTGGATCCCATCACTACAGCGGTTGGCTAACCCATGGGATCGGATGGGGTTAGGCTGGACTGATGGATCCATAAATCGAGACTCAATTTTTGTTATTACGATAGAAAAAGTAAATCCCGGATAGTAATTGTTCTATGGATAGGAATCAACGGCTGTGCCTCTTGATGGGGAAAAAAGCGTTGATCCCAATGATCCAAGTGCAAGTTTCTTCCTTGATCCGACCGAGTATCTTTATAGGTGCAGTCGGATCAGCGTGCTCAGTAATGATCTTGACTACGTTAGAGTAAAAAGTTATCCTGGTGGAATCGCCCGTGCTTTCCGGGTAAGGGAAGTTTTTCTGAGTTCGGTTTTGGAAGAACCGACGGATTAGTCTCTTGTCCAGATATCCGTGGGCGAGGCCCCGAGTGTGGGACCCTGCCCCGCGCATGAAGTGCTACTTCCACTACTAGTACCCCGAATCCATTGCACGGTGGGGACAAGGATCTCACAGGAACTGCTTCTACAAAGTTGAGTGAGACCTTTGGTTGAGAGGTGCCTTCCTCATGTGGTTTCAGCAAACAATCCTTTGGGAAGTGTTCTACACAACACCCTAGACAATATCTTTCAATTGGTGGAAACTGTGGTACTGTTGTATTGAATCAAGCTGCTTGCCTTGGGCGATGTGGACAATCACGAGCCCAATGGGGCTCTCCGCACTCATAACAGGGGCCCATTAATTTGGCTTCTACTTTCCTTTGCTGCCATTAACCTGAGGGGCCTGGAGTCCTAGGTTGGTAGCTGCCTAGCAACATCAAAGAATTTTGTTCCCCTGGTTGAGGTTCCAGTGCTTGGCTTGGATATGCGGGACTTTCAAAGAGATCCATCCAACATTTTTAAGTAATTCTCCCTTTCAGTACCTGCTATGGACTCATCAAGAAGAAGTTCATTCTGTTGGTGAAGACTAGTGAGGTCCACATCTCCTTTCTTGACCATGGTTGAAGAAGCTTCCCCTTCCAAAGCTCCATTGTCTTCAACATCCCCTCGATCCCTTCTCATAGGGAAAGACCAAATGCAACTCCCTCCACGTCCCCTTCTGAGATGGAATCCTCGGAGCTACCACTTGTCTCCTCTTCAACAGATGATTCTGACTCTGAACTTTCGGAAGTTGAAGGTTCACCTCTTACCACTTTCTTGCGACGACTCTTGATGTTGTAGTGGACCTTCTCTATTCTCACCTTGTATTAGAATCAAGCAATCTAGGAGGTAAAGCATGGTTTATGGTCTTTTTTTTAAATCTCCAAACGTTTCTCTCTTCTCAACCCCTCTCAAGCTTGAGAAGCATTCAATTGAATGGCTTTTTAATAAAATTGAAGTTCTTTAAAGAATAGTAGTGATAAAATACATAAATTTCTATTTATGCTTAAATTAAATGTTTTTTTAAATCATGTCTCTATCTCTCCCCCAAAGAATGGTCATTCCTATGACCTATTCTATATTTAAATGATGCTTCTCATGAAGCATTTCTCTAATCTAAATCTAAAAGTAATTTCTATGTTTGACAAATTAGAGGTCAAAGAAGTGGCTTTTTAATGCTCTTATGCTATTTAATTTATGGAAAAAACTAGGAATCAACTCCATAATTGGATAGTGATCCAATTAATGGTTATTCTATCATATGATATAACTAAACTTTATGCTTTCAAAATTATTGAGAATTATCAGTAATAGTAGGCGGAGCTATGGTAAAATTTTTAAAAAATTAACACATAAATCATTTTCATTCATATTATGAAAAGAGGACTTCCCACCATATTCTAGGATTAATCATCCTAGGTCAATTGATTAATTCTCATCATAACCATGGATAAATTGATTTTAATGTTTATGCATAAATAGTTGTTAGCAAAAAGAGAAATTTCTATTAATTTATTTAAATGTTAAAAGAGAAATTCCTATGACATTTGGAATTCCATCATTAAGATGGGAAAAGAGAAATTCCTAGCATATTGAAATTAATGAGTATTTTAATTAAATTCAAAGATAAAATTTAGATAAAATTATTTTATCTATAAGAAATATTTAAATGTTAAAAGAGAAATTCCTATGACATTTGGAATTCCATCACTCAGATGGAAAAAGAGAAATTCCTAGCATATTGGAGTTAATGAGTATTTTAATTAAATTCAAAGATGAAATTTAGATAAAATAATTTTATCCATGAGAAATATTTAAATGTTAAAAGAGGAGTTCCTATGACATTTGAAATTCCATCATTGAGATGGGAAAAGAGAAATTCCTAGCATATTGGAATTAATGAGTATTTTAATTAAATTCAAAGATGAAATTTAGATAAAATTGTTTTATCTATGAGAAATATTTAAATGTTAAAAGAGGAATTCCTATAACATTTGGAATTATGGGAAAAGAGAAATTCCTAGCATATTGAATCTATGGGTATTTTGATTTAGATAAAATTACTTTATGAGAAATATTTGATGATAAAAGAGGAATACCTATGACATTGGAATACAATTAATCAAATGCAAAAAGAGGAATTCCCATGATATTTGAGATCCAAGAAATTAAATGGGAAGAAGAGGAAATTTTAGTATAATTCAATTTATGATTATTTATCAAAAGTCAAAATATGGGTAGAATTGATTTCTATAAATCCCATGAATTCTTCTATTCCAAAAGAGGAATATTGAATATAATTCATTTAAGTATAAATATGGAAATATTCATCGAGAAAAAGAACCTCTAATTAGGCCAAGCAATTGGCAGAAATTTAGAAAAAGTCCCATTATCGGGATCAACCTAGAAAAAGCTATTAAATGGGAATAGCATGTGAATGGAAGAGATAAGATGAAAATAGGATGGGATAAGATGTGTATGGGATGTGATAAGATGTAAACGGGATGCGATAGGATGTGATAAGATGTGTATGGGATGTGATAGAATGTGAATGGATGTGATAAGATGTGTATGGGATGTGATAGAATAATGGATGTGGATGTGAATGTGGAAGAATGAATGTGGATGTGTATGTGGAAGAATGGATGTGGATGTGTATGTGGAAGAATGGATGTGGATGGGTATAAGGAAGAATGAATGTGGATGTGTATGCGAAAGAATGGATGTGGATGTGGATGCAAAAGAATGGATGTGGATGTGTAAGAATGGATGTGGATGTGGATGCAAAAGAATGGATGTGGATGTGTATGTGGAAGAATGGATGTGGATGTGCATGTGGAAGAATGGATTTGGATGTGCATGTGGAAGAATGGATGTGGATGTGTATGTGGAAGAATGGATGTGGATGTGTATGTGGAAGAATGGATGCGGATGTGTATGTGGAAGAATGGATGTGGATGTGGATGTGAAAGGATGAGATGTAATGTGATGAAATCAGGATGTGAATGAATGAGATGTGATGCCATGTGAATTGGATGTAAATGAATGATATGGGATGTGAATGGATGAGATGTGATGTGATGTGAATCAGGATAAGAATGAATGAAATGAGATGTGAAATAAATGTGATGTGATGAGATGTGGAGATGGGTCGATACGAGTGGATGAGATTTGATGTGAGGATAAATTGAAGAAAGATGTGATGAGATGAAAATGATGTGATTGGACAGAGGATTGAATCAATTAACAATTAAGAATAAGTATCCTATTCCTAGGATTGATGAACTTCTGGATTGGTTAGAATATGAATACATATGAAATGGATGTGGAATTAAATAATGTGGATTGCTGTGGAACAATGTGGAAAGACGAGAATTCGTTATAGAAACTGTATTTATGACTTGTTTTTTAATGATTGTTTTATGTCAATAATGCTGGGGAAGCATTTTGACCGTCTTGAGAATGAGGTCGTGGAGACCTAACTGATAAAGTTGCAACAGCTGACGATGAGTCAACGGAGGATGTCTCGCGTAGCAAAGTCGGCCGAGGTCTTGACCTCCGAGGTCTTGACCTCGATTAAAATGATGAGCTTCCGGTAGTACGGTGGATGAGGGACCAAGGAAGCCGCCTATGAGTGAAGCGCTAGGTCACCTGCAAAGGATCCTCGAGGCAGCTGACCATACGGTACTCGGGCTCTGGGTCGCCGAAGATACCCACACGTGCATCGGGGAAGATATTGGAACAAGGAGTAAGAGTTGTTTTCTGAAACCGGGCATGGATCTGGTTGATTGACCTTGTTGGTCCTCAACGGATGAGTCCATGGATTTTTTATATGGATATGTTGGTTGATCTTGCTGATCTTCAACGAAGATTCCATCTTGATTTTTATAAATGAATATATTGTCGGGTACTATGAGCTAAGAACTATCGAAAAGGCGCCTGAAGGACAGGTGGTGAGCGTTCTAGTTGCCAATGATGCCATAGGTACACCGATGAAGGAATGATTGGAAATTAGGATTCAACGAGATATTTTGGAGGATTATGATGAGTGACTCTATGGTTTCATTAAATGATTGTTTTAAAGATTATTGAATCTGTGAGAAAGGCAATTTCATATTAGGTGTGTAAGTGGTGTGAGTAGCATTAAATTTGCATCAATATCCGGCTAGGGGGCCTGGGAACTCTTTTCCCTCGTACCCGGGATAAAACCTAACCAAATTCCTAATTGGATCCCATCGCTATAGTGGTTGGGCAGTTGGCTAGGCATCACTATAGTGGTTGGGCGGTTGGCTAGGCAGTTGGCTAACCCATGGCAGTGGATGGGGTTAGACTGGACTAATGGATCCGTAAAATGTGACTCAATCCTATTATAGTACGATAGATGAAGTAAATCCCGGATAGTAATTGTGCCTCTCGATGGGGAAAAAGAATCAACGGTTGTGCCTCTCGATGGGGAAAAAAGCGTTGGTTTCTATGATCCAAGTGCAAGTTTCTTCCTTGATTTGACCAAGTGACTCATAGATTCGGTCGGATCAGTTTGGTCAGTAATGACCCTGACTACGTTAGAGTACAAATATCCTTGAGGAATCGCCCATGCTTTCCGGTAGGGGGAAGCTTTTCTGAGTTCGGTTTTTGAAGAACCAAGGGATTCGTCTCTTGTCCGGATATCCATGGGGGCGAGGCCCTGAGTGAGGGATCCGGCCCCGTGCAAGAAGTGCTACTTCCGCTGCTAGCACCCTTGAATCCGTTGCGCGGAGGGGGCTGGGATCTTTCAGCTGGTATCAGAGCAAATCGGCTAAAGTGGATCAACTGAGAAGCCAAAAATGTCAAAAATTTATGAAGTAACAATAAAAGGTTGGAATTGTGTGATGAAATTCATACAAACTGATATTCAGACTGAAATTCATAAATTGGTAATTAAGTCTTCAGATGGAAGTACCGTAATTTTATTTAATCCCTGACTTGCTTGAGGCCTAGACATGATGGTATTTACCTTATAATTCCATGGACCATGACTACACGTATATACCGAGGGTATAACTACAGCTCTTTATACTGGCAGTCTATACGAGTACATTTAAGACCTTGAAATTATAAGCAAAAATGCTATCCAAATGATGAATTCGAATGTGGTTGATATGATTTTAAAATTTTGGTTGAGAATTTGATGAGGTGATTGGGATTCTGATTGAAAAAAAAGATGATTCCTGAATTTTGGTTGAAAAGCGATAAGCTGAGCAACCCACAATGAGGATGAATGGGACGAGTCCTTGTGATGATGTTCGTAACTGGAATGATATTAATGACTTCAGCAAATCACTATGAGATTAGTGGATTGTTGGACAGATTGCTGCTGTTAACACTTGACCCAGTGGATCAAACTAAGGGATGACAAATTAAAAATTTGCATAATTGAAATTCCCATGGAGGATTGTTCAGATGAAAAGTTTGGTCTAATGGACCATCATTGTGATAAGGATTTGAATGATATGATCTGAGTGAATTGTTATCTGATGATGAGTTCTATATAATGTATCTTTATCTCAGGATTCTATTAGGTTCACCAGACTATAAGGAACCCCATAATCAGTTGGATCTTAAGGAAAAGAGTTGTCCTCTAATTTTGCGAGATGAGGACATCTCGCGTTTTTTAAGTGGGGTACGATGTAAGATTCCTCCCTCCAGCTTTTGAGGTGTGCAGGTGTAAGAACCTCCCCTTCTGATCTTGTAATTATTTGCCTCTTTGAAATAAAAGAAAGATTCTGTTTTACCTTGTTTTCACCTAGAGAGAGAAAATATCTAGAGAGAGGTAATCCAAAATTGAGATATTTTTGGATATAAAAATCCTCCTAGTGTCTAAGATGGTTTCCCCTAAAACAGAAATTCAAAAAGAACTTTCCAATGTGCATTTGGAACTAATTGAAAATAAGTATAAAGGACCTTAGCCTAGGCGTCTAGATTTTCATAAATTTTTGGATCATGGTCCAATTAAGGTTTCTATGGGCCAATAGGATCAATCCAAGTGTGGGGAGGTGATAAATCCGATTTATAAAAGAAAAACCCCCAAAAATGAGTAAATGCTCACATAAGATGAAGAGTTGACTAAGGATAAGGTTTATTAGTAAAAAACTATGAGTATTACTAAAAAAATGAGATATTTTGGGTATAATGATTCAATTTTGACACCTTGGTAAGGAGAAGGGGGCTCTTCAAGGAGGCACCGGCACCTATTTCACATGTGGAGTTTCTCTCTCTCTTCAATCTTCCTTGGAGTCTTCATCAACATACCAAACCAATTGATTGGTTGGGGGCCTCTACATTGATCAAAGAATCAAGCAATCTAGGAGGTAAAGTGTGGTTTATGGTCTTTTTTTAAAATCTAGGAGGTAAAGTGTGGTTTATGGTCTTTTTTTAAAATCTCCAAATGTTTCTCTCTTCTCAACCCCTCTCAAGCTTGAGAAGCATTCAATTGAATGGCTTTTTAATACAATTGAAGTTCTTTAATGAATAGTAGTGATAAAACACATAAATTTTCATTTATGCTTAATTTAAATGTTTTTTTAAAGCATGTCTCTCTCTCCCCCAAAGAATGGTCATTCCTATGACCTATTCTATATTCAAATGATGCTTCTCATGAAGCAATTCTCTAATCTAAAAGTAATTTTTATGTTTGACAAATTAGAGGTCAAAGAAGTGGGTTTTTAATGCTTTTATGCTATTTAATTTATGGAAAAAACTAGGAATCAACTCCATAATTTGATAGTGATCCAATTAATGGTTATTCTATCATATGATATTACTAAACTTTATGCTTTCAAAATTATTGAGAATTATCTCAGTAATGGTAGCGGAGCTATGCTAAAATTTCTGAAAAATTACCACATAAATCATTTTCATTCATATTATGAAAAGAGGACTTCCTACCATATTCTAGGATTAATCATCCTAGGTTAATTGATTAATTCTCATCATAACCATGGATAAATTGATTTTAATATTTATGCATAAATAGTTGTTTAGCAAAAAGAGAAATTTCTAGTAATTTATTTAAATGTTAAAAGAGGAATTCGTATGACATTTGGAACTCCATCATTACGATGGGAAAAGAGAAATTCCTAGTATATTGGAATTAATGAGTATTTTAATTAAATTCAAAGATAAAATTTAGATAAAATTATTTTATCTATAAGAAATATTTAAATGTTAAAAGAGAAATTCCTATGACATTTGGAATTCCATCACTCAGATGGGAAAAGAGAAATTCCTAGCATATTGGAATTAATGAGTATTTTAATTAAATTCAAAGATGAAATTTAGATAGAATTATTTTATCTATGAGAAATATTTAAATGTTAAAAGAGGAGTTCCTATGACATTTGGAATTCCATCATTGAGATGGGAAAAGAGAAATTCCTAGCATATTGGAATTAATGAGTATTTTAATTAAATTCAAAGATGAAATTTAGATAAAATTATTTTATCTACGAGAAATATTTAAATGTTAAAAGAGGAATTCCTATGACATTTGGAATTCCATCATTGAGATGGGAAAAGAGAAATTCCTAGCATATTGAATCTATGGGTATTTTGATTTAGATAAAATTACTTTATGAGAAATATTTGATGATAAAAGAGGAATACCTATGACATTGGAATACAATTAATCAAATGCAAAAAGAGGAATTCCCATGATATTTGAGATCCAAGAAATTAAATGGGAAGAAGAGGAAATTTTAGTATAATTCAATTTATGATTATTTATCAAAAGTGAAAATATGGGTAGAATTGATTTCTGTAAATCCCATGAATTCTTCTATTCCAAAACAGGAATATTGAATATAATTCATTTGAGAATGAATATGGAAATATTCATCGAGAAAAAGAACCTTTAATTAGGCCAAGCAATTGGCAGAAATTTAGAAAAAGTCCCATTATCGGGATCAACCTAGAAAAAGCTATTAAATGGGAATAGCATGTAAAGGGAAGAGATAAGATGAAAATAGGATGGGATAAGATGTGTATGGGATGTGATAAGATGTAAACGGGATGCGATAGGATGTGATAAGATGTGTATGGGATGTGATAGAATGTGAATGGATGTGATAAGATGTGTATGGGATGTGATAGAATAATGGATGTGGATGTGAATGTGGAAGAATGAATGTGGATGTGTATGTGGAAGAATGGATGTGGATGTGTATGTGGAAGAATGGATGTGGATGGGTATAAGGAAGAATGAATGTGGATGTGTATGCGAAAGAATGGATGTGGATGTGTATGCGAAAGAATGGATGTGCATGTGCATGTGGAAGAATGGATGTGGATGTGTATGTGGAAGAATGGATGTGGATGTGTATGTGGAAGAATGGATTTGGATGTGTATGTGGAAGAATGGATGTGGATGTGCATGTGGAAGAATGGATGTGGATGTGGATGTGAAAGGATGAGATGTAATGTGATGAAATCAGGATGTGAATGAATGAGATGTGATGCCATGTGAATTGGATATAAATGAATGATATGGGATGTGAATGGATGAGATGTGATGTGATGTGAATCAGGATAAGAATGAATGAAATGAGATGTGAAATAAATGTGATGTGATGAGATGTGGAGATTGGTCAATACGAGTGAATGAGATCTGATGTGAGGATAAATTGAAGAAAGATGTGATGAGATGAAAATGATGTGATTGGATGAGAATATGAATACATGTGAAATGAATGTGGAATTAAATAATGGGGATTGATGTGGAACAATGTGGAAAGACGAGAATTCGTTATAGAAACTGTATTTATGACCTGTTTTTTAATGACTATTTTATGTCAATAATGCTGGGGAAGCATTTTGACCATCTTGAGAATGAGGTCGTGGAGACCTAACTGATAAAGTTGCAACAACTGACGATGAGTCAACGGAGGACGTCTCGCGTAGCAAAGTCGGCCGAGGTCTTCGGCCGAGGTCTTGACCAGTCTCGGTTCGATTAAAATGATGAGCTTCCGGTACGGTGGATGAGGGACCAAGGAAGCGGCCTATGATTGAAGCGCTAGGTCACCTGCAAAGGATCCTCGAGGCAGCTGACCATACGGTACTCAGACTCTGGGTCGCCGAAGATACCCACACGTGCATCGGGGAAGATATTGGAACAAGGAGTAAGAGTTGTTTTCTGAAACCGGGCATGGATCTGGTTGATTGACCTTGTTGGTCCTCAACGGATGAGTCCATGGCTTTTTTATATGGATCTGTTGGTTGATCTTGCTGATCTTCAACGAAGATTCCATCTTGATTTTTATAAATGAATATATTGTCGGGTACTATGAGCTAAGAACTATCGAAAAGGCGCCTGAAGGACAGGTGGTGAGCGTTCTAGTTGCCAATGATACCATAGGTACACCGATGAAGGAATGATTGGAAATTAGGATTCAACGAGATATTTTGGAGGATTGTGATGAGTGACTCTATGGTTTCATTACATGATTGTTTTAAAGATAATTGAATCTGTGAGAAAGGCAATTTCATATTAGGTGTGTAAGTGGTGTGAGTGGCGTTAAATTTGCATGAATATCCGGCTAGGGGGCCTGGGAACTCTTTTTCCTTGTACCCAGGATAAAACCTAACCAAATTCCTAATTGGATCCCATCACTATAGTGGTTGGGCGGTTGGCTAGGCAGTTGGCTAACCCATGGGAGTGGATGGGGTTAGACTGGACTAATGGATCCATAAAATGTGACTCAATCCTGTTATAGTACGATAGATGAAGTAAATCCCGGATAGTAATTGTGCCTCTCGATGGGGAAAAAGAATCAACTGATGTGCCTCTCGATGGGGAAAAAAGCGTTGGTTTCTATGATCCAAGTGCAAGTTTCTTCCTTGATTTGACCAAGTGACTCATAGATTCGGTCGGATGAGTTTGGTCAGTAATGACCCTGACTACGTTAGAGTACAAATATCCTTGAGGAATCGCCCATGCTTTCTGGTAGGGGGAAGCTTTTCTGAGTTCGGTTTTTGAAGAACCAAGGGATTCGTCTCTTGTCCGGATATCCGTGGGGGCGAGGCCCTGAGTGAGGGATCCTGCCCCGTGCAAGAAGTTCTACTTCCGCTGCTAGCACCCTTGAATCCGTTGCGCAGAGGGGGCTGGGATCTTTCAGCTGGTATCAGAGCGAATCGGCTAAAGTGGATCAACTGAGAAGCCAAAAATGTCAAAAATTTATGAAGTAACAATAAAAGGTTGGAATTGTGTGATGAAATTCATACAAACTGATATTCAGACTGAAATTCATAAATTGGTAATTAAGTCTTCAAATGGAAGTACCGTAATTGTATTTAATCCCCGACTTGCTTGAGGCCTAGACATGATGGTATTTACCTTATAATTCCAAGGACCATGACTACACGTATATACCGAGGGTATAACTACAGCTCTTTATACTGGCAGTATATGCGAGTACATTTAAGACCTTGAAATTATAAGCAAAAATGCTATCCAGATGATGAATTTGAATGTGGTTGATATGATTTTAAAATTTTGGTTGAGAATTTGATGAGGTGATTTGGATTCTGATTGAAAAAAAGATGATTCCTGAATTTTGGTTGAAAAGCGATAAGCTGAGCAACCCACAATGAGGATGATTGGGACGAGTCCCTGTGATGATGTTCGTAACTAGAATGATGTTAATGACTTCAGCAAATCACTACGAGATTAGTGGATTGTTGACAGATTGCTGCTGTTAACACTTGACCCAGTGGATCAAGCTAAGGAATGACAAATTAAAAATTTACATAATTGAAATTCCCATGGAGGATTGTTCAGATGAAAATTTTGGTCTAATGGACCATCATTGTGATAAGGATTTGAATGATATGATCTGAGTGAATTGTTATCTGATGATGAGTTCTATATAAGGTATCTTTATCTCAGGATTCTATTAGGTTCACCAGACTATAAGAAACCCCATAATCAGTTGGATCTTAAGGAAAAGAGTTGTCCTCTAATTTTGCGAGATGAGGACATCTCGCGTTTTTTAAGTGGGGTACGATGTAAGATTCCTCCCTCCAGCTTTTGAGGTGTGCAGGTGTAAGAACCTCCCCTTCTGATCTTGTAATTATTTGCCTCTTTGAAATAAAAGAAAGATTCTGTTTTACCTTGTTTTCACCTAGAGAGAGAAAATATCTAGAGAGAGATAATCCAAAATTGAGATATTTTTGGATACAAAAATCCTCCTAGTGTCTAAGATGGTTTCCCCTGAAACAGAAATTCAAAAAGAACTTTCCAATGTGCATTTGGAACTAATTGAAAATAAGTATAAAGGACCTTAGCCTAGGCGTCTAGATTTTCATAAATTTTTGGATCATGGTCCAATTAAGATTTCTATGGGCCAATAGGATCAATCCAAGTGTGGGGAGGTGATAAATCCAATTTATAAAAGAAAAACCCCCAAAAATGAGTAAATGCTCACATAAGATGAAGAGTTGACTAAGGACAAGGTTTATTAGTAAAAAACTATGAGTATTACTAAAAAAATGAGATATTTTGGGTATAATGATTCAATTTTGACACCTTGGTAAGGAGAAGGGGGCTCTTCAAGGAGGCACCGGCACCTATTTCACATGTGTGGTGAAGTTTTAAACTCAAAAATATTGTGATATTTTTATCTCTCCTCTCTCTTGGATCAAACCAAATCAAAAGGGAGCCAAACTAGGTCCAAACTAGGTCCAAATCTTGTCCAAATTTAGCCAAAATTGAACCTGAAAAATTCTAGAAACTAGTTGGACTTGGTTAGAGGTCTTCCTCACCTATAAATAGAACCTTAGCCCTTTGTAAAAAAATATGAGAACTATACCATGCCAGTATTATACTGAAATAATGATATTTTCTATTATCCTCTACAAATTGAAGAGATTGGAGTTTCTCTCTCTCTTCAATCTTCCTTGGAGTCTTCATCAACATACCAAACCAATTGATTGGTTGGGGGCCTCTACATTGATCAAAGAATCAAGCAATCTAGGAGGTAAAGTGTGGTTTATGGTCTTTTTTTAAAATCTCCAAATGTTTCTCTCTTCTCAACCCCTCTCAAGCTTGAGAAGCATTCAATTGAATGGCTTTTTAATACAATTGAAGTTCTTTAATACAATTGAATGGCTTTTTAATACAATTGAAGTTCTTTAATACAATTGAATGGCTTTTTAATACAATTGAAGTTCTTTAATGAATAGTAGTGATAAAACACATAAATTTTCATTTATGCTTAATTTAAATGTTTTTTTAAAGCATGTCTCTCTCTCCCCCAAAGAATGGTCATTCCTATGACCTATTCTATATTCAAATGATGCTTCTCATGAAGCAATTCTCTAATCTAAAAGTAATTTCTATGTTTGACAAATTAGAGGTCAAAGAAGTGGGTTTTTAATGCTTTTATGCTATTTAATTTATGGAAAAAAACTAGGAATCAACTCCATAATTTGATAGTGATCCAATTAATGGTTATTCTATCATATGATATTACTAAACTTTATGGTTTCAAAATTATTGAGAATTATCTCAGTAATGGTAGCGGAGCTATGCTAAAATTTCTGAAAAATTACCACATAAATCATTTTCATTCATATTATGAAAAGAGGACTTCCTACCATATTCTAGGATTAATCCTCCTAGGTTAATTGATTAATTCTCATCATAACCATGGATAAATTGATTTTAATATTTATGCATAAATAGTTGTTTAGCAAAAAGAGAAATTTCTAGTAATTTATTTAAATGTTAAAAGAGGAATTCGTATGACATTTGGAATTCCATCATTACGATGGGAAAAGAGAAATTCCTAGCATATTGGAATTAATGAGTATTTTAATTAAATTCAAAGATAAAATTTAGATAAAATTATTTTATCTATAAGAAATATTTAAATGTTAAAAGAGAAATTCCTATGACATTTGGAATTCCATCACTCAGATGGGAAAAGAGAAATTCCTAGCATATTGGAATTAATGAGTATTTTAATTAAATTCAAAGATGAAATTTAGATAGAATTATTTTATCTATGAGAAATATTTAAATGTTAAAAGAGGAGTTCCTATGACATTTGGAATTCCATCACTCATTGAGATGGAAAAAGAGAAATTCCTAGCATATTGGAATTAATGAGTATTTTAATTAAATTCAAAGATGAAATTTAGATAAAATTATTTTATCTATGAGAAATATTTAAATGTTAAAAGAGGAATTCCTATGACATTTGGAATTCCATCATTGAGATGGGAAAAGAGAAATTCCTAGCATATTGAATCTATGGGTATTTTGATTTAGATAAAATTACTTTATGAGAAATATTTGATGATAAAAGAGGAATACCTATGACATTGGAATACAATTAATCAAATGCAAAAAGAGGAATTCCCATGATATTTGAGATCCAAGAAATTAAATGGGAAGAAGAGGAATTTTTAGTATAATTCAATTTATGATTATTTATCAAAAGTGAAAATATGGGTAGAATTGATTTCTGTAAATCCCATGAATTCTTCTATTCCAAAACAGGAATATTGAATATAATTCATTTGAGAATGAATATGGAAATATTCATCGAGAAAAAGAACCTTTAATTAGGCCAAGCAATTGGCAAAAATTTAGAAAAAGTCCCATTATCGGGATCAACCTAGAAAAAGCTATTAAATGGGAATAGCATGTGAATGGATGAGATAAGATGAAAATAGGATGGGATAAGATGTGTATGGGATGTGATAAGATGTAAACGGGATGCGATAGGATGTGATAAGATGTGTATGGGATGTGATAGAATGTGAATGGATGTGATAAGATGTGTATGGGATGTGATAGAATAATGGATGTGGATGTGAATGTGGAAGAATTAATGAGGATGTGTATGTGGAAGAATGGATGTGGATGTGTATGTGGAAGAATGGATGTGGATGGGTATAAGGAAGAATGAATGTGGATGTGTATGCGAAAGAATGGATGTGGATGTGCATGCGAAAGAATGGATGTGGATGTGCATGTGGAAGAATGGATGTGGATGTGCATGTGGAAGAATGGATGTGGATGTGTATGTGGAAGAATGGATTTGGATGTGCATGTGGAAGAATGGATGTGGATGTGTATGTGAAAGAATGGATGTGGATGTGGATGTGAAAGGATGAGATGTAATGTGATGAAATCAGTATGTGAAAGAATGGATGTGTATGTGAAAGAATGGATGTGGATGTGGATGTGAAAGGATGAGATGTAATGTGATGAAATCAGTATGTGAAAGAATGGATGTGGATGTGGATGTGTATGTGAAAGAATGGATGTGGATGTGGATGTGAAAGGATGAGATGTAATGTGATGAAATCAGTATGTGAAAGAATGGATGTGGATGTGGATGTGAAAGGATGAGATGTAATGTGATGAAATCAGGATGTGAATGAATGAGATGTGATGCCATGTGAATTGGATGTAAATGAATGATATGGGATGTGAATGGATGAGATGTGATGTGATGTGAATCAGGTTAAGAATGAATGAAATGAGATGTGAAATAAATGTGATGTGATGAGATGTGGAGATGGGTCGATACGAGTGGATGAGATCTGATGTGAGGATAAATTGAAGAAAGATGTGATTGGATGAAAATGATGTGATTGGATGAGAATATGAATACATGTGAAATGGATGTGGAATTAAATAATGTGGATTGATGTGGAACAATGTGGAAAGACGAGAATTCGTTATAGAAACTGTATTTATGACCTGTTTTTTAATGACTGTTTTATGTCAATAATGTTGGGGAAGCATTTTGACCGTCTTGAGAATGAGGTCGTGGAGACCTAACTGATAAAGTTGCAACAGCTGACGATGAGTCAACGGAGGACGTCTCGCATAGTAGCAAAGTCGGCCGAGGTCTTGACCAGTCTCAGGTCGATTAAAATGATGAGCTTCCGGTACGGTGGATAAGGGACCAAGGAAGCGGCCTATGAGTTAAGCGCTAGGTCATCTGCAAAGGATCCTAGAGGCAGCTGACCATACGGTACTCGGGCTCTGGGTCGCCGAAGATACCCACACGTGCATCGGGGAAGATATTGGAACAAGGAGTAAGAGTTGTTTTCTAAAACCGGGCATGGATCTGGTTGATTGACCTTGTTGGTCCTCAACGGATGAGTCCATGGCTTTTTTATATGGATCTGTTGGTTGATCTTGCTGATCTTCAACGAAGATTCCATCTTGATTTTTATAAATGAATATATTGTCGGGTACTATGAGCTAAGAACTATCGAAAAGGCACCTGAAGGACAAGTGGTGAGCGTTCTAGTTGCCAATGATGCCATAGGTACACCGATGAGGAATGATTGGAAATTAGGATTCAACGAGATATTTTGGAGGATTATGATGAGTGACTCTATGGTTTCATTAAATGATTGTTTTAAAGATAATTGAATCTGTGAGAAAGGCAATTTCATATTAGGTGTGTAAGTGGTGTGAGTGGCGTTAAATTTGCATGAATATCCGGCTAGGGGGCCTGGGAACTCTTTTCCCTCGTACCCGGGATAAAACCTAACCAAATTCCTAATTGGATCCTATCACTATAGTGGTTGGGCGGTTGGCTAGGCAGTTGGCTAACCCATGGGAGTGGATGGGGTTAGGCTGGACTAATGGATTCGTAAAATGTGACTCAATCCTGTTATAGTACGATAGATGAAATAAATCCCAGATAGTAATTGTGCCTCTCGATGGGAAAAGAGAATCAACGGCTGTGCCTCTCGATGGGAAAAAAAGCGTTGGTTTCTATGATCCAAGTGCAAGTTTCTTCCTTGATTTGACCAAGTGACTCATAGATTCGGTCGGATCAGTTTGGTCAGTAATGACCCTTACTACGTTAGAGTACAAATATCCTGAGGAATCGCCCATGCTTTCCAGTAGGGGGAAGCTTTTCTGAGTTCGGTTTTTGAAGAACCAAGGGATTCGTCTCTTGTCCGGATATCCGTGGGGGCGAGCCCCTGAGTGAGGGATCCTTGAGGAATCGCCCATGCTTTCCAATAGGGGGAAGCTTTTCTGAGTTTGGTTTTTGAAGAACCAAGGGATTCGTCTCTTGTCCGGATATCCGTGGGGGCGAGGCCCTGAGTGAGGGATCCTGCCCCGTGCAAGAAGTGCTACTTCCGCTGCTAGCACCCCTGAATCCGTTGCGCAGAGGGGGATGGGATCTTTCCACTGGTATCAGAGCGAATTGGCTAAAGTGGATCAACTGAGAAGCCAAAAATGTCAAAAATTTATGAAGTAACAATAAAAGGTTGGAATTGTGTGATGAAATTCATACAAACTGATATTCAGACTGAAATTCATAAATTGGTAATTAAGTCTTCAGATGAAAGTATCGTAATTGTATGGAATCCCTGACTTGCTTGAGGCCTAGACATGATCGTATTTACCTTATAATTCCAAGGACCATGACTACCCGTATATACCGAGGGTATAACTACAGCTCTTTATATACTGGCAGTATATACGGGTACATTTAAGACCTTGAAATTATAAGCAAAAATGCTATCTAGATGATGAATTCGAATGTGGTTGATATGATTTTAAAATTTTGGTTGAGAATTTGATGAGGAGATTTGGATTCTGATTGAAAAACAGATGATTCCTGAATTTTGGTTGAAAAGCGATAAGCTGAGCAAAACCACAATGAGGATGAATGGGACGAGTCCCTGTGATGATGTTCGTAACTGGAATGACGTTAATGACTTCAGCAAATCACTATGAGATTAGTGGATTGTTGACAGATTGCTGCTGTTAACACTTGACCCAGTGGATCAAACTAAGGGATGACAAATTAAAAATTTGCATAATTGAAATCCCCATGGAGGATTGTTCAGATGAAAATTTTGGTCTAATGGACCATCATTGTGATAAGGATTTGAATGATATGATCTGAGTGAATTGTTATCTGATGATGAGTTCTATATAAGGTATCTTTATCTCAGGATTCTATTAGGTTCACCAGACTATAAGGAACCCCATAATCAGTTGGATCTTAAGGAAAAGAGTTGTCCTCTAATTTTGCGAGATGAGGACATCTCGCATTTTTTAAGTGGGGTACGATGTAAGATTCCTCCCTCCAGCTTTTGAGGTGTGCAGGTGTAAGAACCTCCCCTTCTGATCTTGTAATTATTTGCCTCTTTGAAATAAAAGAAAGATTCTGTTTTACCTTGTTTTCACCTGGAGAGAGAAAATATCTAGAGAGAGATAATCCAAAATTGAGATATTTTTGGATATAAAAATCCTCCTAGTGTCTAAGATGGTTTCCCCTGAAACAGAAATTCAAAAAGAACTTTCCAATGTGCATTTGGAACTAATTGAAAATAAGTATAAAGAACCTTAGCCTAGGCGTCTAGATTTTCATAAATTTTTGGATCATGGTCCAATTAAGGGCCAATAGGATCAATCCAAGTGTGGGGAGGTGATAAATCCAATTTATAAAAGAAAAACCCCCAAAAATGAGTAAATGCTCACATAAGATGAAGAGTTGACTAAGGACAAGGTTTATTAGTAAAAAACTATGAGTATTACTAAAAAAATGAGATATTTTGGGTATAATGATTCAATTTTGACACCTTGGTAAGGAGAAGGGAGCTCTTCAAGGAGGCACCGGCACCTATTTCACATGTGTGGTGAAGTTTTAAACTCAAAAATATTGTGATATTTTTATCTCTCCTCTCTCTTGGATCAAACCAAATCAAAAGGGAGCCAAACTAGGTCCAAACTAGGTCCAAATCTTGTCCAAATTTAGCCAAAATTGAACCTGGAAAATTCTAGAAACTAGTTGGACTTGGTTAGAGGTCTCCCTCACCTATAAATAGAACCTTAGCCCTTTGTAAAAAAATATGAGAACTATACCATGCCAGTATTATACTGAAATAATGATATTTTCTATTATCCTCTACAAATTGAAGAGATTGGAGTTTCTCTCTCTCTTCAATCTTCCTTGGAGTCTTCATCAACATACCAAACCAATTGATTGGTTGGGGGCCTCTACATTGATCAAAGAATCAAGCAATCTAGGAGGTAAAGTGTGGTTTATGGTCTTTTTTTAAAATCTCCAAATGTTTCTCTCTTCTCAACCCCTCTCAAGCTTGAGAAGCATTCAATTGAATGGCTTTTTAATACAATTGAAGTTCTTTAATACAATTGAATGGCTTTTTAATACAATTGAAGTTCTTTAATACAATTGAATGGCTTTTTAATACAATTGAAGTTCTTTAATGAATAGTAGTGATAAAACACATAAATTTTCATTTATGCTTAATTTAAATGTTTTTTTAAAGCATGTCTCTCTCTCCCCCAAAGAATGGTCATTCCTATGACCTATTCTATATTCAAATGATGCTTCTCATGAAGCAATTCTCTAATCTAAAAGTAATTTCTATGTTTGACAAATTAGAGGTCAAAGAAGTGGGTTTTTAATGCTTTTATGCTATTTAATTTATGGAAAAAACTAGGAATCAACTCCATAATTTGATAGTGATCCAATTAATGGTTATTCTATCATATGATATTACTAAACTTTATGCTTTCAAAATTATTGAGAATTATCTCAGTAATGGTAGCGGAGCTATGCTAAAATTTCTGAAAAATTACCACATAAATCATTTTCATTCATATTATGAAAAGAGGACTTCCTACCATATTCTAGGATTAATCATCCTAGGTTAATTGATTTATTCTCATCATAACTATGGATAAATTGATTTTAATGTTTATGCATAAATAGTTGTTAGCAGAAAGAGGAATTTCTAGTAATTTATTTAAATGTTAAAAGAGAAATTCCTATGACATTTGGAATTCCATCATTGAGATGGGAAAAGAGAAATTCCTAGCATATTGGAATTAATGAGTATTTTAATTAAATTCAAAGATGAAATTTAGATCATTATTGACATAAAACAGTCATTTAAAAACAGGTCATAAATACAGTTTCTATAATAACGAATTCTCGTCTTTCCACATCAATCCACATTATTTAATTCCACATCCATTTCACATGTATTCCTATTCTCATCCAATCACATCATTTTCATCTCATCACATCTTTCTTCAATTTATCCTCATCAGATCTCATCCACTCGTATCTACCCATCTCCACATCTCATCACATCACATTCATTTCACATCTCATCTCATTCATTCTTATCTTGATTCACATCACATCACATCTCATCCATTCACATCCCATATCATTCATTTACATCTAATTCACATGGCATCACATCTCATTTATTCACATCCTGATTTCATCACATTACATCTCATCCATTCACATCTTGATTTCATCACATTACATCTCATCCATTCACTCACATTGACATCACATCCTTTCACATACATATCCACATCCATTCTTTCACATACACATCCACATCCATTCACTCACATTGACATCACATCCTTTCACATACACATCCACATCCATTCTTTCACATACACATCCACATTTATTCTTCCACATACATCCACATGCATTCTTCCACATACATCCACATGCATTCTTCCACATGCACATCCACATCAGTTCTTCCACATACACATCCACATCATTCTTCCACATACACATCCACATCCATTCTTTCTCATACACATCCACATCCATTCTTCCACATGCATTCTTCCACATGCACATCCACATCCATTCTTCCACATGCACATCCACATCCATTCTTCCACATACACATCCACATCTATTCTTCCACATACACATCTACATCCATTCTTTCACATACACATCCACATCCATTCTTCCACATACACATCCACATCCATTCTCATTCTATCACATCCCATACACATCTTATCACATCCATTCACATTCTATCACATCCTATCGCATCCCGTTTACATCTTATCAAATCCTATCACATCCCATACACATCTGATCGCATCCTATTTTCATCTTATCTCATCCATTCACATGCTATTCCCATTTAATAGCTTTTTCTAGGTTGATCCCGATAATGGGACTTTTTCTAAATTTCTGCCAATTGCTTAGCTTAATTAAAGGTTCTTTTTCTCGAAGACTATTTCCATATTCATTTTCAATTTCTCAAATGAATTATTTTCAATATTCCTGTTTTGGAATAGAAGAATTCATGGGATTTACAGAAATCAATTCTACCCATATTTTCATTTTTGATAAATAATCATAAATTGAATTATACTAAAATTTCCTCCTCTTCCCAACATTTAAATATTTCTCATAGATAGAATAATTTTATATAAATTTCATGTTTGAATTTAATTAAAATACTCATTAATTCTAATATGCTAGGAATTTCTCTTTATTAGAATTAGGGTTGCAAGAAAGCACACAAAGCTTGGGGAAGAAGTAGCAAGAATGCACAAGAATTGGTTAGCCCTAGAATAATGGGCGTATATACAAGCCAAGGGAAAAAACCTCCTAAAGAGGAAAAAAGTGGGGTTGCAGGAAAGCACACAAAGCTTGGAGAAGAAGAAGCAAGAATGCACAAGAATTGGTTAGCCCTAGAATAATGGGCGTATATACAAGCCAGGGGAAAAAACCTCCTAAAGAGGGAAAAAGTGCCTCGGCGATCCTAAGTGTGTTCACACACATCACTACCTATATATATGGCAACAACAAATCCCCCCTGGGAGTGATGGTGTGAACGAGAGCTGGCACTCATGTATAGGGAAGTTCCATGCCCGAAGTAGATTAGTCCACAAAGGGGAGCAAGCCCAAAGCTTTGCGGAAAGCTTCAAACTTCTCACGAGGAAGCGCCTTTGTGAAAAGATCGGGGAGGTGGTCTTGTGTTAGCACATAGGCCAAGCTAATCGCTCCTGCTGAGAGTCTCTCCTTGACATAGTGATAATGCACCTCAATGTGCTTTGTGCGAGCATGAAAAACTGGGTTTCCCACAACTTCCAATGTGCTCTGATTGTCATTGTAGATAGAGGTGGCAGACTCCTATCCAACACCCTAGTCAGCCCATAAGCCGTCTGAGCCACACACACTCAACCGTAGCTGTGAAGGCTGCCCTGTACTCAGCTTCACAACTAGAAGTGGCCACAGTAGGTTGCTTCTTGCTCAACCAAGATATGCATGAGCTACCGAGCATGAAACAAAAACCACTTATGGTGGACACTCTTGTGTCATAGCAACTAGCCCAATCTGAGTCTGAAAAAGCATGTAAATCTGGCGACAACAATCCCCCCTTGGGATAAAACAACCCAAGATGTATGGTGCCACTCAAGTAGCGAAAGATGCGTTTAACTGCCTTCCAATGCTGAGACCTTGGGCTATGCATAAACCTGCTCACCTGTGAGACTGCAAACTGAATGTTCGGCCTCGTAATGCATACATAAATGAGGCAACCAATAGCTGTCTGATAGAGTGTGACATCAAAGTGATCTCTAGCATCATGAAGACTCAACTTCAAACCTGTCTCCATTGGAGTAGCAATAGGCTTGCAGTCTTCAAGGCCAAATCTCCGCTACAATGTCTTAATATACTTTGTCTAACACAAAGCAATACCTCCATCACACTGCTTAAATTGTATCCCCAAATAATGATGCAAATGCCCCAAATCTAACATCTCAAAAGAGGCATTCAAATCAGCCTTAAAATCAACAATATGACTCTCATTTGGTCCTATGAGTAGCATGTCATCGACATAGAGAGCAATGATTAGATGTACATCATCCACACATTTAACATACAAAGTGCTTTCTCTGTTGGACTATTCTGAAAACCATGTGCAGTCAAATATGCATATATCTTTTCATACCAAGCTCGTGGAGCTTGCTTTAAACCATACAAAGCCTTTTTCAACCTGCACACTTTGTTTTCCTGTCCTCTTTGAACAAAACCGTGAGGCTGCGATACATACACCTCCTCATGCAAATCTCCATTCAAGAACGCAATCTTTATGTCCAACTGATGTACATTCCAACCATTATGAGCTGCTAATGCATAAATGCTACGAATGGTAGTCATACAACAAGTGGGAGCAAAGGTCTCATCAAAATCAATGCCCTTTTCTTGAGCATAACCCTTTGCAACAAGTCTAGCCTTATAGCGATCAACACTGCCATCTAGCTTTCGTTTCAACTTTAAAACCCACTTACATCCAATGACCTTTTTACCAATAGGCAAATCACACAAAGACCATGTACCGTTCTTCATTATAGCATCATATTCACTTTGCATTGCAACCAACCAATTTTCTAATTTTTGTGCCTCATCAAATGAAAGAGATTCTTCCTCTTCACACATACTAGACATAGCCAAAGCATAACAATCTGATGCATAAGAGGCATGCTGAAAACCTAAACGAGTATGACTAGAAATAGGTGCATCAATTTTACTATCACGCAAGGTTTGCACCAGCCATTTAGGCATACCTCTAGCCTGTTCATTTTCAGCCCTATCCTCATAAATTACATCCTGTAAATCTGCATCAGAAATAGGCTAATCTATGATGTCGTTTGAAATCTGCATAGGCTGAATATTTGCCTCATTAGGACTTACATTTGAATTCCCACCTGTAAATAGAGGCAACAACGTATCAAATACATCCCGTGAGCTCACACGTGTCTCTTTGGTACATGATAACAAAGACTGCACAACATCTTCCACAAAAACAACATCTCGACTAATCAAGATACGCTTTGACTATGGATGATACAGTTTGTAACCCTTTCTCTCAGCACTGTAACCAACAAAAATGCATTTGACAGCCTTATGATCCAATTTTCTATGTTGTTGCACAGGCACTAAAGCATAGGCCAAGCAACCAAAGACACACAAGTGACCAATAGAAGGCTTCCTGCCATGCCAAGCTTCGTATGGAGTAACAGACTGCAAGGCCTTAGTGGGACACCTGTTGAGTACATATGCAGCACACATAACAGCCTCAAGAAAACGCATGTGGCAAAGCTTGGCTCTTGACCATACATCGTGCCATCTCCATAAGTGACCTGTTTTTCCTCTCAGCAATACCATTTTGCTGAGGGGTATACGGCACTGTACATTGGTGATTTATCCCACGACTAGCTAGAAATGCATCAAACTCTTTAGACATGTACTCCACCCCCCTCGATCAGAACGGAGGGTGCCCACAGTACAATTGGATACATTTTCAACCATAAGCAAAAAACGTTTGACGCACAAAAACACTTTGGACTTTGCCTTCAGTGGATATACCCATGCATGCCTTGAGTAATCATCAATGAAAGTCATGAAGTACAAGTGTTTACCAAATGACGGAGTTTGCATAGGCCCACATACATCACTATGTACAAGTTGCAATTTGCGAGTGGCCTACACAGAACCATCCTTTGGAAATGCAGAACACTGCATTTTGCCCAAAATACAGCCTTCACAAACATGTTTCAATAGTGCCTCAAGAGGGGGCAATGAAGCAACCATATCAAATTTCTGCAAACGCAGCAAACTAGCAAAGTTTAGATGACCAAAACGAGCATGCCATAGTTTTGCATCTAAAACTGCCTTTTCATCAGAAACTGCATTTGCTGAATCTTCCACACACTTGTCATAAGAATTGAGCCTATACAGCCCACAAAACAAGGTGCCAGATGTAATAATCGTATCACCAGAAGTCAAATCATGAACAATACATCTGTCATCCACAAATTTGACTACAAGACTTCCAAGTTAAGCACAGAGATAGACAATAGATTCTTCTTTATCCCTGGCACATACAAAGCGTCTGAAAGTGTGAAAGCGCTGCCATTTGCAGCAATAAGCACAATTTTACCAACGCTCTTCACTGGGTAAGAAGCATTATTGGCACATGTGACAGTATTCCCATTAGGGACAGCAGCCTCAAGACAAGTGAACATATCATGATGCGAGGTAATGTGCTTTGTAGCACCACTGTCAAAATACCATACATCACAGTCAACAGAAACTGCTAAACGTGCATTATGTACAGATGGGTCATACTGGCAATACACGCTAAACGCCCATTCTATATCCTGCACAACATTTGCAGAATCTGTATTTGTAGAAGCATCCACTATTGTGGCTGCATTTGACTCTTTCTTCTTTGCCTCTTTAGCCTTTAGCTTAGGGTAATTCTTAATGACATGATCAGTTGCCTTACAATAGTTGCACCTGATCTTTTTCTTGCCTTTATCAAGAGCCTTCTTAGACCTATTATTGCTACTTGTGTGGAAGGAGAAAAAGTTGCAGATCTACTAATAGGAGAAGAAACAGTGGAAGCGACTGCCTTACCACTTCTTCTCTGCTGGGCAGCAACAAATGCCTGATCAACTGTACGCTGCCTAGCCTTATTTTTCCTGGACTGTGCTTCTTGCAAGAGCTTGTTGACTAAAGTATCATACTTGACAACATTAGGTCTATCCTCAGTAGTAACAAGTCTCCATGTGGAAGCAAAAGTCTGATATGACTCAGGTAAAGCATCAAGAACAGTCTACACAAGAGAATGATCAGGAATAATCTCACCTGCAGAAATCAACTGTTCCTTGAGATCTTTAATCTTAGCAAGAAAAACATTCATGTCATCATCTTCCTGCATAATCTTCGATTCTAGCTCTTTACGCAGGTAAGAGATTTTTGCCTCGTTATTTACGACGACCTGTATACAAACTAGGTAGAATATCCCAAGCCTGTTTTGCTGTTTTAGTTGAACGAATATGTGGAGTGATGTTACATTTGATAGAAAGTGCAATCAAGGCATGAGCCTGCGCATCTTTACCATCCCAATGAGCTTGTTCAGCAGTGGGTAAAATAGCAGCAACAGTAGAGCTGCTAGAACCTGCAACATCCTCAACAGATCCTACATCCACAGAACCTGGACGTACATCCATACCCTGCACAATGTTCCACACTCCTTTTGCAACCAAAACATGCTGCATCATGTATGCCCAAAGTGGGTAGTTACTGTCTCCATCCAGTTTGTCATCAGTAGCAAGCAGACAACATGTGAAATACATCATTGTTGTTATCAGCCATGGGGGCCACTGACTGAAACTGATGCAAAAGCTACCTATAATGAAGCAAAGACTGAACAGAAAACAACTCGTGTTATGTAGCACGGTCCACAATAGAATACGTATGCCTATTTTGTAGAAAACTGCACTATCTCTCAATCAGAGAATGTGAGTCGGAGGGTACTAGTGGCGTAGCCCTGGGAGCCAATGCCTGCTCTAATACCAATTGTTGGAATTAGGGTTGCAGGAAAGCACACAAAGCTTGGAGAAGAAGAAGCAAGAATGCACAAGAATTGGTTAGCCCTAGAATAATGGGCGTATACAAGCCGGGGAAAAAAACCTCCTAAAGAGGAAAAAAGTGCCCCTGCAGTCCTAAGTGTGTTCACACACATCACTGCCTATATATATGGCAACACTCTTTTCCCATCTCAATGATGGAATTCCAAATGTCATAGGAATTCCTCTTTTAACATTTAAATATTTCTCATAGATAAAATAATTTTATCTAAATTTCATCTTTTAATTTAATTAAAATACTCATTAATTCCAATATGCTAGGAATTTCTCTTTTCCCATCTCAATGATGGAATTCCAAATGTCATAGGAATTCCTCTTTTAACATTTAAATATTTCTCATAGATAAAATAATTTTATATAAATTTTATTTTTTAATTTAATTAAAATACTCATTAATTCCAATATGCTAGGAATTTCTCTTTTCCCATCTCAATCATGGAATTCCAAATGTCATAGGAATTCCTCTTTTAACATTTAAATATTTCTCATCGATAAAACAATTTTATCCAAATTTCATCTTTGAATTTACGATGCTCGGGCTCTGGGTCACCGAAGATACCCACACGTGCATCGGGAAAGATATTGGAACAAGGAGTAAGAGTTGTTTTCTGAAACCGGGCATGGATCTGGTTGATCGACCTTGCTGGTCCTCAACGGATGAGTCCATGGCTTTTTTATATGGATCTGTTGGGTTGATCTTGCTGATCTTCAATGAAGATTCCATCTTGATTTTTAAAAGTGAATATATTGTCGGGTACTATGAGCTAGGAACTATCGAAAAGGCCCCTGAAGAACAGGTGGTGAGCATTCTGGTTGTCAATGATGCCATAGGTACACCGATGAAGGAATGATTGGAAATTAGGATTCAACCGGATATTTTGAAGGATTATGATCAGTGACTCTATGGTTTCATTAAATGATTGTTTTAAAGATAACTGAATCTGTGAAAAAGGCAATTTCATATTGGGTGTGTAAGTGGTGTGACTGGCGTTAAATTTGTATGAATATCCAGCTAGGGGACCTGGGAACTCTTTTCCCTGGTATCCTAGGAGGACAAAACGTAACCAAATTCCTAATTGGATCCCATCACTACAGTGGTTGGCTAACCCATGGGACTAGATGGGGTTAGGCTGGACTGATGAATCCATAAAATGAGACTCAATCTTGTTATAGTACAATAGATGAAGTAAATCCCGGATAGTAATTGTTCTATGGAAAAAGAATCAACGGTTGTGCCTCTCGAATGGGGAAAAAAGCGTTGGTTTCTATGATCCAAGTGCAAGTTTCTTCCTTGATTTGACCAAGTGACTCATAGATTCGGTAGGATAAGTTTGGTCAGTAATGACCCTGACTACATCAGAGTATAAATATCGTGGAGGAATCGCCCACGCTTTCCGGTAGGGGAAAGTTTTTTCGGGTTCGGTTTTTGAAAAACCAAGGGATTAGTCTCTTGTCCAGATATCCGTGGGTGAGGCCCCAAGTGAGGGATCCTGCCCCGCGCAAGAAGTGCTACTTCCGCTGCTAGCACCCCTGAATCCGTTGCGTGGAGGGGGCGGGGATCTTTCAGTGCACACATACACATGTTGATATTGATGTGTCGCACACACATAAACATGATGATAGTGATACATGTGCACATGTTACCATTGACACATATGCACATGATGATGATGTTTGTGATGGTGATGTGTATGAGTTAGATCATGTGGCATTAATCTTGGTGGGAGGGATGGCAGAGAGCACATCGAGCATCATAGAGCTACCTATCTCTATTCCTAGTGATCATAGGGATACATTATATGACCATAGTGATGCATCCAATGATCTTGATGGGCATTTGACTAGTTATGATCATTCGGCTATTTACACATGGGGATGACACTTCACATGTTGATGAGCACATCATAGACCATGAGGAGCATAGACCCAAGGTTCTAGTATTAGATTTGTTGGTCTATTCTTCTAGAGTTGACACATGTGGAGATTTTGGATACAACCACTACTCCTAGTTTTCATAGCATTCTTGACAGCATTCGTGTGGATCGAGTTGTTATGATTGAGCACTCAGGGATAGTGCATGAGAGTAGTGATGAGTTCATGGAGGTGAGACATCATAGGAGTATGTATATCAATCATATTTTTAGCATATCCTATGACATTGACCTTGAGAGCTTTACATTTGATCTAGGCATTTTCTTAGATCCAGTGTTATTGGAGATTGATGTATCATGGGATTTAGGTCATGTAGAGATACCATTGATGGAGATTGTGTATACTTTTGGGGATGAGCTTAGTGACCTTGGAGATTCTATTGATAGTGAGTTGGTTGATACCACTTATCTCTCTTGTGTAGACACTTTGTTAGTACTTAGTGATGGTGATCTTTATGATGATCTAGCTTTTATTTTGGAGGGACACACACATATGGAGTGTCTTGCTACACATGGAGATATTGTGCATGGGTCAGATCATACTCATACATACATTGATATGGTGGATCATGCCTTTGACTTTTCGAGTGGTGCTACATGGGACCGTGGCATTTCACATTCGACTCTACATGAGGCCAACCTTGAGATGTGTTCTTTTGGCTCCTATGGATGCCAACACAAGCCTATGTTCTTTGGAGCCAGGACATATTTCTTTGGATGCATTCTTTGCCATTTGAGGAGCATAGTTTTTGGATATGTGGCTCGACATTCAGATGCATCTATGACATATTTCAGTCTTGGGCCTACATGATGATTCTTTTGTGTTAGGACCATTTGACATTCTGGCAAGGAGTTTCGAGCTTCTTTAGTGGATACCTTTCATGCCAGATTGACACTGTGGTCATGAGGATGGGCTTATGAGTTTCCCTTTAGACCATAGAGCTACTATCTCTTTAGAGTCAAGATTTCCTTTTGATCCAGGAGCTACGAGGAGTTGAGCTTTCCTTTTGACCCCAGAGCTACTACCATTTTAGCTTCGACAGTTTGGGATTTATACGATACATATCCCTTTGATCTTGGAGGATACTTGACTAGCTTTGTCATTGATAGTGGTTCCTTATCCTCTCTACTTGCACCAGATTATCGTGGGACCATTGCCTTGGATTTTGTATGTCTCGGATTTCCTTTCAATCTAGGCTGTTGCATAGATACCCTCATCATCGATGGGAGCCCTTTATCCTTTCCATTTGACCCTGAGGGTCATATGATTCATGTATGGATCTTCCACTACATTGACATTTAGTCATAGATGTGATTTTTGGCTCTTGTACATAGCCACTTACTTGTATATGTCTTTTCTTTGGGCACGACCACCCTTCGATCTCGAGGACGAAACATGTTAGGAGGGGAAGGTTTGTAACAAAGTGGTTTTAGGATGCACATGCACATGGGATGGGCCTAGGCACATGGTCTTAGGGTCATTTACATGTGGGATTAGGGCACATGGGCCTTGGGACTATAAAAGGCATGTGCTTTAGGAGTATTGTACCTTTTGATATCTTGTAATATTCATTACATTTAATTTCCATGCTCCTTAGTGCTAATCTCTCTTACTTTACCTAATGCAAGCTAATTAGGATAATATTAGGCTAATTCTAGGATAATCTAGATGCTCCTTTCTTGCAAATTGTCAACTATATAGAACTCTCATAGAATACATCCCAATGTTACAAACACTATAAATAAGCAAAGTATGGCACCCTCACAAAGTTCGGCCTAGTGTTATAAACACTATAAAGAACAAAGTACTACTATATAGCAAAAAATAGAGATAAAGGTTTTCTAGAGAATGCAACCTAGTTCTATCAACACTATATAGAACAAACTTGTGTTGTTACTATATAGCATAGGAAGCTATAAAGAACACTATAAACACTATAAAGAACAAAGTACTACTATATAGCAAAAAATAGAGATAAAGGTTTTCTAGAGAATGCGACCTAGTTCTATCAACACTATATAGAACAAACTTGTGTTATTACTATATAGCATACGAAGCTATATACCACTTTCAAAGAATGTAACACAACTTCATAAAAACACTATAAAGAAACAAAGTAAATATGAAAAAATTGTAACACCACACTGGCACCACTCCCAATGCTGTATAGTTGCTAACCTTTAGGAAGCACAACTATATAGCAACTTACCTATTATTAACTATAACAACTCTGCTTCCTAGCAGCACTACTAGTATGAAGTATTATCCTTAAAGAGCTACCAAATGGATGGTTCCATAATAATATACAACACAAAGCTCTGCTACTCTCCTAGAAGATGCAACATAGTGTCGAAAGAAGGCTACAAGTAAATGTGAGTGATCTACCTTTACATTCTCCAAGGCCTCATGCAAATGATTCAATGTCTTCCATGTTGCTTAGTTTGGATAGGTCCTCCCTAAGCACAGTTAAACTTGGATAATTGGACAAGGATGCGAAGGTTGCAAAAATGGCCTCAAAATTCTTGCTAAAGGCTAGGAGCTTATCTCTCTTCACCCTCTGCTTTATGGAGGTTACAGATAGCCTCCTCCAACAATAATCTGCGATTCATCAAGCATGGCCTTCAATTTTATGATGCGCTTTGATCTTTTCGCTTAATATCATGTAATGCTTGCTTCCCTTCATCATCATAACCACCATGCATTTTTTTCCTTGCTTGACAAAATTTTCATTACAACATTTTCATACTAAAATATTTCAGAAGAAGCAGATGAAGAGAATAGCTGGTAGAACTCCCTCTTCTTCGTATCAAGCTCACACTTTGACTCACATGCATGCATAATGGCTTCCATTGCGTGAGTCCAATTCACCATGTATTTATCCTTGTCAATAGTTAGCAACACATAATTTAAATTTTTCTAAACAAATCCCTTGGCAAACCACATGGAGAGCTCCTTGGGTGGAAGCTCTTGGTACACCTTGACATGAAGCACCATTAGCTTCATGTATAACTCCCGCTTCAACTAGTAGCACTTTACTTTGTTGCTTGCTTCCATATTTGGGCATGTGAAAATAGAAAACTAGTCCTCATCCAAAAAGCTTACAAGATTTAAACTCTATGGACTAACTCCCCCCTCTTGCTAACCATGTATCTCCTTGAACTTTTCTGATGTCCTATAGAATTTCCATAATTTGTACCAAAGTTGACCTCTGGGAGGTCAAGGCATCTTGTGAGGGTGGAGTGGAGTTGGAGCTAGGCCTAGAGGGGGTCGATTTCTTAACGGGGATTCTCTTAAAGTTCTTTGTCGGGCTTGTTTTTTCCTTCTTTGGAGACATGTTCTCACGAATATGGTCGCGTGCTTCATTCAAAATCTACCTCTACAGAAGAAATAGATAGAGTTAGAATTGACTTGACACACTTATAAGCACTGCATAGTTTATTCAACTTGGTGATATACCTTCTCCATTCTCTCTCTCTCCTCTCTCTCTCTCTCTCTCTCTCTCTCTCTCTCTCCACACCCACACACACAAAACAAAATACCTATACATCAGTGCCTCAATCAAAGTAGAGGATCTATAGCTCATATCCAATATAGAATATTCACAATGTGAAAATAGCCTCGTCAAAAGACTGATGTTTGCATGCTCTCCATGCACACGTGTGACAAGAAAATTAATCATGAGATGGCCAGCCTCGTCATCAAAAGACTGATGTTTGCATGCTCTCCATGCACACGTGTGACAAGAAAATTAATCATGAGATGGCCAGCCTTATTTGATATATACTAGATATTAGACTTAATTTAGCCCTTTATTTTTCACTATAAAGGGCTTTGTATAGTTTTAACACTGATCCACATTACCATGCTAACAGCCACATATATCCACTTGGCCTTGGGAAAGGGAGAGAGACGTGAGATCCATGAGTGTCACCTATCCTAGGGTATAGCCATGTACAACATGAGTGTACATTATCACTGGAGTCAACAAATGGAAAAGATAAAAGAGGCACTGATGATAATGGCTACAGTTGAGCTAGAGAGTCAAAGAGGTCAAAGAGTAGTGAGGTGAGGAGACGACGACAACAGTGGTCAGAGAGGTTGGAAAATATGGTAGCCCATCTATAGGTTTCCCCACCACTAATCCATTTATCATCCCAATGAATGTTTTGGATAATAATTAAGGCATATGCATACTCTTATCCCCAAATATATAATCCAATAAGACATCTCTCCTAGGCATAAATGTTGGCATCCAATTAGCCCGTTGGCTACCACCCAGATCACTACTCAGACTGACTATTGTGCAACAAATTGAGCCTTCTTGTTTTGTAACAAACTTGTAATAGATTCTTGAAGAACACATAGTACCAGTGTGGTTGTTAAGGGGCAAAGGTTGATTAGAGGATAGGAAAGACTTGGTCTAGCTGGCTGAGATTATAGGGAAACGGCAAGAAGAAGGCCCACTCATTACATGGAGTAGAAAACAGGAGTGTTGGTAACCATCCTAGATCTCATATGGAAGAAGCTCACCATGGATTCTTGTGCCATAGGCATCAAGGTAATGTGTATTCATTAAAGATATCAAAAGGTACCTTTACAACTATGTGTATTCTTGTGCCATAGGCATCAAGGTAATGTGTATTTATTAAAGATATCAAAAGGTACCTTTACAACTATGAGCCATTGTCTTATATACCTTGGCCCATTTCACACTCAATTATTATGTCGATGCCCATAAGCCTAGGCCCCAAAGCCCAACATATGAACATGCCCATGAACCCATGGGCACCACCATATTACAAACCATCCCCGCCCAAAAAATTTCATTCTCAAAAAAATCTTCAACTTCATTGGTATGAGGTGCCCACTATATACATGTAGATGCACTGACAAAACTATCCCAAAACTATCCAAAGAGCTTAGCCACGCTTAAGAGCTTCATAATCTCTAAATGTAATGCTCTTAGAACAACCACCAAAACATAGCATCATGTGATACACAGTCCCCATGAAGTGCATATATCAATAGCATCCCAATTAAGCATCATATTAGCCTCCAAACACTGAATCTCAAAAAATTATAGCAAGCATATTCACTACTACATGGCTCAATTCACTCCATCGGATGCATTCAACAAGTGCTCATATCCTTCCAATATGTGGGCATGCTTCCATGTAGCTTTATCTTGAGGTAATCCCTTCCATTTTACAAGGTATTCTTGAAAAGAATGATTGCGAAGTACCCTTTCCCTCATGCCCAAGACTCTCTCGGGAATATACTCCATCATGCCATCCTCATACGAGGTAGTTCATCCAAGACTTGCACTTCTGGTCCAACATCTGCCTTCAAATGAGATACATGAAACACATTATGAGTTTGTGTAGTAGATGGAAGTAGCTTGATAGACCTAGCAACTAACAACCTACATCATGTAGTTGTGATCAACTCCTAGAGCTTAGGTAGATAGGTAGCTTAACATCCTAGTGGTGATCAACTCCCAGAGCTTAGGTAGATAGGTAGCTTAACATCCTAGTGGTTGCTTATCGCATTGGGTACCAATGCATTAGTCATTGCACTCTCCTAGAGCCGACTAGGTGGTTCGAAACCACCTAAGTGTTGGGTCTTCATCTAACACTGACACTTTTGACATTCCTATTGGAGAACTCATACACCAAGTAGGGGAGTAGGAAGATAGAGGCTAGTTCTAAAGGTCAGTCGTACACAGTAAGTCAGTAGAGAAAAGCTAGTTGGAATAGATCTAGAAAGGAAGTGTGCGCACATTGGTGTTAGGAATGTTAATGAGAACATTATAGAAGTACAATGGAGAGTGCATGGAGAATGAAGGGACCTCAAATAAAGCAATGTGGTACCACCGTAGACAAGCCAAATCTGGAAGAAATGAAGGATAATTGCATTATCCAAGAAGACTTCTAGAAGGGATTCCATGCCAGCAAGAATGGTAGATTGAGGAACCACTGAGAATTCCAAAAGGAGATCACCAGGAACTTTAAAACAAGAGGCAGGAAGCTCAAGAAGAAGAAGAATCGGCACTGTGGGAAGAGCAAGGAGGATCCATATGCAAGAATGTTTCTCAAGTACCCAAAGTTCAAAGGCAAGAGCAAGGAGGATCCATATGCCCACATCTTTGCCTTTGAAACCACATTCTTGGGCCATCCAAGCTCCTTTGTTGCAAAAGACAGAGTATTTTGTTGTTGCGAAAGCTTTGGGTGGCAAAGCCACTAAAGTTGGTATGCACAATATGGTCTGGAACACTTTCAAATATTTGAAGAATTTAAGAAAGAATTCTTGAAAAGATTCATGAAAGACAAGACCATAATAGAAGTACTGGAGAAGCTGTAGAGGCTAACTCACAAGAAAAGACCATAGAGGATTATGCAGCTAAATTTTGAGCACTACTAATGCGTTTGGATTAGCCCAACAAACCTTCTTGAAGGCACATTGAGTCAGAGTTTGTGAGAGGATAGAGAGGAAAGCTCTAGATAACGGTGGCCTCATATGATTTGGATACCCTCACCTTCAAAAACAAGTGGTGGCGGGAGCAACAAGAGTTGAGGGGATATTCAAGCAAACAAGCAAAGAACCCAAGAAGAAAAAGAAGGATAAAAGGAAAAATAAAGAGGAAGAAACTTCTGAATTGGATTCCAAAGAAGACACCTAAGAATCGGTGTCCAGTGAAGAGTCAGATGCTGAAGAGATAAAGCCCTAGAAAAAGAAAGGTAGTAGACATTCAAGAAGAATTGAGGGGCCACCGTAGTCAAGATTTTTGGAGGACACACAAGATCCGGACTTAGACGAGATGTTTGGTGCACAAGGGTGTAAAAATCAAGGTCGTGCAAGGAGGAATGCAATTGAAAAGCATGTATACAACTATGCACTATTTGCGAAAGGAGCAACCACACCACAGAGACGCTTTTTTACAACAACTCTGAACAGGAATTTGAGAGTGATGGAAATGCAGCAACAAGGCCCATTTGTCAACCAAGTCACCATGGGGGCTCAAAATAATAAACCATATGGAAGAGGAGGTGAAAGATTTGGGAAGAGGGGAGTTCTCTTTTACTGTAATGGTCCAGGGAATAGACAAAATGATTGCCCCATATTATAGCACCATCAACAGGAATTACAAAGCAGCAAGGCAGCAAAGGGAGGAAAACCCAACAGGAACTGATGCAATAGTAAACATGGTAAAAGTGGACCAGGGAGCATGAAAACAACAAGAAAAACCACTAGAGGTGATGGCTGTGAGACAAGATTGCAAGGACTTATCAAGACGTTGATGACAGGCAAGAGTCCAGAGCCAGAACAGAAGTAGAAGCTAGAACAGTGGGCAGAGCAGCAGAGAGTTCGTGAGAAAATCATCAAGTTAGTGGAGAGTGCACAAGGGATGGTGTGGGCAATGCAGGAAATCCCCCTCCTGGGAGCGCATTGTGGATGAGAGTCCGAAAGCCTAACCAAAAATCTAGGAATCACGGACATGCAGCTGGCTTCATTCCATATTTGCATGGCTGATTAGAGAAGAGTCTGACCATTTGGAATAATAAGGGGAGAACAAATCGAAGTGGCAGGATGCATGTTCACTATCGTGTTCATAGTCTTAAAAATGACTGAGATCTTATGCTATTGGGAAGACCATGACTCACAAGCGGAAGGATCAAGCACAACTAGGATACGAACATGATATCAATCCGGAGGGGAAAAAATAAGGTCTACATCTGAATCTGGCCAACCAACCACTACATGCAGAAGGTCTAAATTACCTGGAAGGTTTATAAGATGACGAAGAAGAGCAGATCTTGAAAGAAAATCCATATCTGATGTCACTATATTTGAGGTGGATATTGAGAGGATTATACAGAGATACAATCTAGAAGTATTGGTCACACATCTTGAAGTGCTATTGAATGAAGAGAGTGCAAAGGAAGATGAGGAAGACACTCAGGACAGTATGGCAGAATTGTAGGCCGAGCAGGAGAAGTCCATGAAGGCGGAAGACCAACTGAGGAAGCGGAACATCAGAGTCTAAGAAGATGAGCTCTAAGAAGTAAACCTAGGAGACGAGTAAGAGCCCATAATAGTCAGGGTCAGTGAATACATTAGGGGAAATATGGGGGGGTTGTTAAGGTTTTGAAAAATAGTATCTCCTCCAATGAGGGAAAGGCAATCGTTACGGTCCATGCCATTTCTAAATTCCTATCAAGAATTTTCTAACTTGATAGCTTATTTGTTTTAGTAGCTGCTTTACAATAGTTTAAACAAGTTATTAACAATCGATCTTCCATATGAGATAGAGCAATGATTGAATGAGGTCCTCAATATCAAAAAACTTATGCTTCAATCTCAAACTAAGACCTTTCTGTGACCTTATTATTCACATACACATACACGCGTATGTGTGTGCGAGCTCATATGTACATATTTCAATATACAATCTATAATAGAACACCTTAAGGTACTCTTAAATTCACAACAAATCCTCTAGCATAACAAAGAAAAAGTTGGAGGCACTCCATATCACTAAATCCCAAATAACTAACTTGATACCAATAAATCATGCATCTTGAACATTGAAACCCATTTTGAGTGCAAAAAGGGAACTTGGATTTTGGATCAAGATGGCACATGGAAGCCTAGCAATTGTTGTGATGGCATATGAGATAAACATGACATCACAAAGCCAAGTTTAAGTATTGAAGAAAGAAAGCTATATCTACATGAAAATGCTATATATGTGATGTACACACACAAACTCACACTTTTAAGAAGAATATCTCTCTCTCTCTCTCTCTCTCTCTCTCTCTCTCTCTCTCTCTCTCTCTCTCTCTCTCTCTCTCTCTCTCACACACACACACACACACACACACACACCCTTTAAAAAAATGAAAATTAGCGTAGCCTTTTAAAAAAAATGAGCCTTAGTAATTTGAAAATTTGAAAGGGGATTTCATCCTTGGGCGCTCATAAATACCCAAGCACTATATCCACTAGTGGTATGGCCTATAAACTTTTTAAAGCATCATCAATGAATAACAAGAAACTCTCTTTCATTGTAAATGAATGCATCTTAAACTCTCTTTCAATGCATGACACCATGAAACCCCTTATATGTCAAACTTTATTTTATGATACTTTACAATATCTACTCGAACAACTTTCTCTCTCTCTCTCTCTCTCTCTCTCTCTCTCTCTCTCTCTCTCTCTCTCTCTCTCTTCACATTATACACCCAAAACGTAAAAAATAACAAAACCAAAAGCACTCAAAATTTCATGTAATGCTAAAATGAAGTTGGTATTTTACACAGTGTGGAAATATCTTTGTGACTTGGAATTTCACTATGCAAGCAATAGAAAATTAATTTGGCATGTCCGCGGGCAAGTAATATAGTGGTTTGATACTTGGGTTGTCACATAAGGCATGCCACTATACAAACATACTCTCATAGAGCCAAGGAGTTAACAAAATCTAATATAATTAACTCAATTATATCCATTAGTTATTGAGTTACAATTTAACAGTACCTAGGTTAGCCTTCAAAAGAAAGGCAAAGAATTTTAACGAGAAAGGGGTGCCTCAATTCATTCTTGAGCCAATTGAGAACTCAGGAGTCCACGATCAAGGGAACTAAGTTACAAGGTTTGTAAATTTTCTAGGCTATAGAGAACTGAGTCCACACTATGGTGGTAGTGGGAAATGAGCTCTAGTAGTAAGCCCACATGCAAGTTTATTGAAATTGAGTCCACACAATGGTGGTAGTGGGAAATGAGCTCTAGTAGTAAGCCCACATGCAAGTTTATTGAAATTGAGTCCACACAATGGTAGTAGTGGGAAATGAGCTCTAGTAGTAAGCCCACTATGCGTCACATACGAAGGAAGCAGCCTTGGGGCTATAGAGAATTGAGTCCACACAATGGTGGTAGTGGGAAATGAGCTCTAGTAGTAGTAAGCCCACTATGCGTCACATACGAAGGAAGCAGCCTTGGGAGTTGAACTTCGAGCAGCGTGCATTTTGTCCTGCCCAGTAGTGTGTCGTCTCTATCGCACAACAAAGATATAGAGCCAAGCATGATGAGAAGGAGGAGCTGTAGCCTATAGTGATGTATTATAAAAACACACAAAAATGATGTAGATACAAGCATGACCGCGAGGGGCTTGGTGGGGGGAGCTACGACAGCTGCATGCAACTCACAATGAAGATATAGATTTCGGGTGGTGGACTATGGAGGAGAAGCAGCAACTTGCAAGGTAGAGTTTAACTTCAAAGATAAAGAGTCAATCTTGATGCACACAGTACGACCACGATAACGAGGTGAGCTGTGTCCTGCTATCTGTGTGCCGCCTCCATCGCTCATGTGAGAGTGAGAGAATACTTGTGTGCTGTGTGTGCGCGCGCTGCATATATATATAGAGAGAGAGAGAGACGATGCACAGAGATGTATTTGATTCAGATGTGTCGTTTAATTCATTCATTTGATTTATATACAAAGGTTCATTTGTGTCGTTTCGACATTAGATTATGGTTGTGTTGTTTTATTCACTTGCGTTCATACACCCCCTCCTTTGAACAAGGACTACACCCCCTCCTTTGAACAAGGACCTCGTGTTGTGTAGACCAAGATGCTTGCTACAATTCTCATGCTTCATTTGCGGAATCGCCTTTGTCAGGAAATCAACCCATTGATTGTTTGTTGGGTATACTCCAAGATGACTTCTCCCTGTTCTGCAAGCTGTCTAACAAAGTGAAACTTATGACGAACATGCTTAATTTTAGGATGATGTGTTGGGTTGTTAGCCAAATGAATACATGATTGATTATCAATGTAGAGAGTGACAGGTTTAGGTTTAAAAATTCCAAGTTCACTGAGGAGTTGTTGGATCCACACTCCCTCCTGTGACAAGCAGTTGAAGCAGCAACAAATTTGGCTTCGGTGGATGAGAGTGCAACACTTTGCCAAAACAAACACATAGCCAGAAGTGGAGATGCTAGTGTCCACATCTCCCCCCCAATTAGCATCCAACCAACAAAGAAGATGTGGGTGAGTATTTGGTGAGGCTACATAAGTAATTCCATGATGTTTTGTGTGTTGAATAATACGGAAGAGGCATACAAGGATTTCTCAATGGTGAGCAGGCTTACGTATAGATTGGATAAAGTTCTCAAGCTACTTCCCACCCACAGATACTAGGGCCTTTGATATCCTTACAATTCCTCCCAAGAGGTCCCACAAAGCTGAAGGGTCTACTATTGAAGATGTTACACATGAGTATAAAACAAGAAAAGCACTTGACTAATCAATCCCCTTTTCAGAATAATAAAAGATCTTGTTTCTACCTGTTTCAGCCCAAAAGAGAGAAAATATTCTAGAGAGAGGTAATTCAATTTTTAGATATCTTTGGATGGAAAAATATCCCTTCTTATTAAAATAAATCCCTCGAAACAGAAGTTTAAAAAGAAATTCCTAAGGTGCATTAGAAATAAATTATAATGTGCACAAAAGACCTTAGCCTGAGGATCAAGATTTTTTGAAAATTTTGGATTAAGGTTCCTATGGACCAATAAGATTAATCCAAATGTAGGGAGGAGATAAATTGAAGAATAAAAGAAAAACCCCCCCAAAAATGACTAAATGCTCACATAAGATGAAGAGTGGACTAAGGACCAAAGAAAACAATTAAAAAAACTGAATTTTGACACCTCGGAGTGGGGATCTCCCCTCATGAAGTAGGCGCCTTTTTCTCGTCATTACCCCCAATTCTTAATCAATAAAATGAGATATTTTTATCTCTTCTCTCTCCTGTTTCAAAACTAGATCCAAAAAGTAAGCTGAACTGACCCAAAAATGGTCGAAAATTGACCAAACTGATCTGGAAAATTCTAGAATCAGTTTGGGTTAGAGGCTCACTTTTTCCTATAAATAGAAGCCTCCCCCTTTGTGAAAGCTTAATGGTGTTTATGCATTGTTACTCCACTCTCCTGTCTTGCGCCATCTACATTAAATTTCTTAATCATTCAATTGTTTTTGGCCTAATCCTCTCCAAAGTGAATTGGTGGCCACTCTTGCTTCAAACAAGAGTAGAATCCTCAATCCCTCAAGCCAAAGGAGAGCTTACAAGTTCCATGTAAGCTAATTTTCTTACTTGTTTACAAATTTCAAATCTATGATTTTCTTGATTTTTATGTTTTGTAAAAGATTGAATTAAATTCAAATGCTATGCCTTGATGAAAAGGCCACCCCCTTCTCTTCTTTACATTCCAACCTCTCTTAATCCTAGAAAGATTAACTAAGGGATTAATTAAACTCTTCTTATTGTTTGCTCTCTTGAATTTAGAAAATTATGTAGATTATAGTTCTATAAATCTAATTTGGGTTAATTTAAGTTAAATAAAGAATGATAAAAATGAGAAATGGTCAGCCATACAAAGGAGGTTATGGCAATATTTTCCAGAATTTTGTGAAAAAGAAAGTTTGTTTTTATGTTATTCCAAAAGAGTAATTCCCACCATTTTTGCATCTAAAAGAAATATTCTAATTACTCCATGTACATATTCACCTATGAATATGCATGGATATCACTGATATTAATTATTAAAATTGATTTCTATGCATAGAAAGATGCATAATGAAAAAAAATTTATTATAAAAGTGTTATTCTTATTAAATTTAATTTCTATACATAGAAAGATGCATAAAGAAAATTTTTTTATTATAAAAGTGTTATTCTTATTAAATTTAATTTTTATGCATAGAAAGATGCATAAAGGAATTTTTTTTATTACTAAAGTGTTATTCTTATTAAATTTGATTTTTATAGATAGAAAGATGCATAAAGGAAGTTTTTTTATTATAAAAGTGTTATTCTTATTAAATTTTTTTTTAATGCATAGAAAGATGCATAAAGGAAATTTTTTTATTACAAAAGTGTTATTCTTATTAAATTTGATTTTTATGCATCGAAAGATGCATAAAGGAAATTGTTTTTATTATAAAAGTGTTATTCTTATTAAATTTAATTTTTATGCATAGAAAGATGCATAAAGGAAAATTTTTATTATAAAAGCGTTATTCTTATAAAAATTGATTTTTATAGATGCATAAAGAAATTCTTTTTATTTTAAAAGTGTTATTCCTATTAAATTTGATTTTATGCATAAATAGATGCATGAAAGGTTTTTTTTATAGGATAGATTCTTTGGCCCTATTGCTACCCTACTAATACAAGAAAGCAAAACTCCGAGTTCAAGGAGGGTACAGCCTGGATGAAGGAATTATATATTATAATAGCAGGCTATGCATTCTCAATGATGAGGGAACCAAGGGTCAAATTCTGAATGAAGCCCATGATAGCCTTATAGCAGGACATCCAGGTTTCATCAAGACCTACATGTCTACAAAGAAAAGCTTCTTTTGGCCTGGACTAAGAAAGGATGTACTTAATCATGTACGTCAATGCCTGATATGTCAAAAAGTCAAAGCAGAGAGAGTAAAAATGCTTGGGAAGTTACATCCATTAGACATCCCCCAGATGAAGTGAGAATGGATTTTATTATTGGACTACCTTCAATGCAATCAGGTTACAACTCCATCTTTGTGGTAGTTGACAGACTAACCAAAGTTGCCCATCTGATTCCAGTAAAAGAAACCTACACTGCAGTGGATGTGGCCAAAGTTTTCCTCAAAGAAATCTTCAGATTGCATGGCCTACCCAGGAGAATAGTAAGTGATCGAGATCCCAAATTCACGTCAAGATTCTCGACTGCATTCTTCAAAGCAGTAGGAACTTTCTTGGATCTCAGCACAGCTTACCACCCCCAGACCGATGGTCAAACAGAAAGGGTGAACCAAGTAATCGAAGATATACTTCGGTTATGCTGTGGGGCAGGGAACCCAAGAAGTGGCTAAGCTATCTACACCTAGTCGAATTCGCCTACAATGCTTCTTATCACCGAAGTATCGGGATGAGCCCTTTCAAAGCTCTGTATGGACAAGACTGCCTAACACCATTAACTTGGTCTGACCCATTGATTAGGGTCGAGATGTCCAGACAGATGCTTGACGACATGGAGCAGCAAATGCAGTCAATCCGCAAGGATATAAAAGAAAGCTGCCCAGGATAGACAGAAGCAGTATGCAGATAAGAAGAGGTCAGACAGAAGATGTCCAGACAGATGCTTGACGATATGGAGCAGCAGCAGATGCAGTCAATCCGCAAGGATATAAAAGCTACCCAAGATAGACAGAAGCAGTATGCAGATAAGAAGAGGTCAGACAAAAAATTTGAAGAAGTAGATATGGTCTTCATTCGAGTAGTACGCCCCAAAAGAAGTTCTCTATCTCTTGGGAAGTACAAGAAGTTATCCCCCAGATACTGTGGGCCATATTCGATTACAAAGAAAGTAGGTGACTTAGCCTATGAACTTCTTCTGCCTCCTCATCTCAAAGTACATAATGTATTTCATGTCAACCTACTTAAGAAGTATGTACCGAGCCCGAATCATGTGCTAAATGATGAACTCTTAACTTCTTCAACCCAAGGACAGATGGAACTCCAACCTGAAAAAGAAATCCTTGATGTTCAAGAGAAGGTTCTCAGGAATAGAATTCTAAGAGAATTATTAGTCAAATGGAAGTTTTCCCCTTCCAACAATTAGCCAATTATCATGGTCGGGCAAGGGCCACATACCATCGGGCAAGAGCCATGAATTAGGCATCCCCCATGACCACCGCGATGAGTCGAGCGCTGGAACAGCGGAGGGGTCTCGTATGGATCCTCCTATCTCGGGTGATCCACCACCCGAGGAGGAGGAGTCACTCGAGTGTCTATCTTTTTGAAGACGCCACCTGGGAGAAAGAAGCCGAACTGATGCGGGATTACCCCCAGTTTGTGAGATGAGGACATCTCGCATTTTTCAAGTGGGAGAGGATGTAAGATTCCTCCCCATCTCCTCAAGATGTCCAGTTTCTTCCCCTGTAATCAATCGCCTTTTCAGAATAATAAAAGATCTTGTTTCTACCTGTTTTTGCCTAGAACGAGAAAATGTTCTAGAGAGAGGTAATTCAATTTTTATATATCTTTGGATGGAAAAATATCCCTTCTTATTAAAATAAATTCCCTCGAAACAGAAGTTTAAAAAGAAATTCCTAATGTGCATTAGAAATAAATTATAATATGCACAAAAGACCTTAGCCTAAGGGTCAAGATTTTCTGAAAATTTTGGATTAAGGTTCCTATGGACCAATAAGATTAATCCAAATGTAGGGTGGAGATAAATTGAAGAATAAAAGAAACCCCCCCCCCCCCCAAAAAAATGACTAAATGCTCACATAAGATGAAGAGTTGACTAAGGACCAAAGAAAATAATTAAAAAAACTGAATTTTGACACCTCAGAGTAGGGATCTCCCCTCATGAAGTTGGCGCCTTTTTTCATCATTACCCCCAATTCTTAATCATAAAATGAGATATTTTCATCTCTCCTCTCTGCTGTTTCAAAACTAGATCCAAAAAGTAAGCTGAACTGACCCAAAAATGGTCAAAAATTGACCAAACTGATCTGGAAAATTCTAGAATCAGTTTGCTTGGTTAGAGGCTCACTTTTTCCTATAAATAGAAGCCTCCCCCTTTATAAAAGGGTAATGGTGTTTATGCAGTGTTACTCTACTGCTGTCTTGAGCCATCTACATTGAATTTCTTAATAATTCAATTGTTTTTTGCCTAATCCTCTCCAAAGTGAATTGGTGGCCACTCTTGCTTCAAACAAGAGTAGAACCCTCAATCCCTCAAGCCAAAGGAGAGCTTACAATTTCCATGTAAGCTAATTTTCTTACTTGTTTACAAATTTTAAATCTATGGTTTTCTTGATTTTTATGTTTTGTAAATGATTGAATTAAATTCAAATGCTATGCCTTGATGAAAAGGCCACCCCCTTCTCTTCTTTACATTCCAACCTTTCTTAATCCTAGAAAGATTAACTAAGAGATTAATTAAACTCTTCTTATTGTTTACTCTCTTGAATTTAGAAAATTATGTAGATTAGAGTTCTATAAATCTAATTTGGGTTAATTTAAGTTAAATAAAGAATGATAAAAATGAGAAATGGTTAGCCATACAAAGGAGGTTATGGAAAAATTCTCCAGAATTTTGTGGAAATTAAAGTTTATTTTTATGTTATTCCAAAAGAGTAATTTCCACCATTTTTGCATCTAAAAGAAATATTCTAATTACTCCATGTACATATTCACCCATGAATATGCATGGATATCACTGATATTAATTATTAAAATTGATTTCTATGCATAGAAAGATGTATAATGAAAAATTTTTTATTATAAAAGTGTTATTCTTATTAAATTTAATTTCTATGCATAGAAAGATGCATAAAGAAAATTTTTTAATTATAAAAGTGTTATTCTTATTAAATTTGATTTTTATGCATAGAAAGATACATAAAAGAAATTTTTTTATTACTAAAGTGTTATTCTTATTAAATTTTATTTTTATGCATAAAAAGATACATAAAGAAAAAAAATTTATTATAGAAGTGTTATTCGTATTAAATTTGATTTTTATACATAGAAAGATGCATAAAGGATTTTTTTTATTACAAAAGTGTTATTCTTATTAAATTTGATTTTTATGCATAGAAAGATGCATAAAGGAAATTTTTTATTATAAAAGCGTTATTCTTATAAAAATTGATTTTTATGCATAAATAGATGCATAAGAAATTCTTTTTATTTTAAAAGTGTTATTCCTACCTCGTGTACTTGCCTGGAGCACCTCTATTTTGGTATAGTCTCATGAATGGGGATTGTCCATACCAATGCTGCATTTTTTAATAAAAGTGTTATTCCCATTGAAGTTGATTTTTATGCATGGCTCATGCGACAAAGCCTGCCCAGGTCTTCGAGCCTCCGTATGGTTGAAAAATGGTATGCTTCCGGTACGATGGGTGAGGGCTAACGAAGCGGTCCCTCAGTGAAGTGCCAAGACACCTAAGGAGGATCCTGGAGGGTTCTGACCAGGCGATGCACGGGCTCGCGGTGCCTAGGACACCCATGCATATGTCATGGAAGATATGTATGATGGACGAAATGATTATTGTAATCTGTTACTGGATCTCGTTAATCAACTGGTCTCAACGGAGAGTCCAGAGAGTGATACTGTTTTTTGAGAAACAAGGGACTAGATGGAAATTTTGAGTTATGATATCTATAACCAATAAGTGTTTGTCAATGGATTATTTTATATGTTAAAGTTTTAAAGAGGAGTGTGTGCATATCTGTATTCGAAAGCAAAAGTTAAGAAAGGCATTCAATTATGGGTGGGTGAGTAATTGTCTGGTTCTACCGATTTCAGTGGGGGTTGGGGGTGGTGGCTAACCTATGGGCCGGATGGGGTTAGGCTGGAATCAGTGGAGTTTCAATAATTTAATTGAAATAATAGGAATACGCTTAGAATTCGAGTAGTTAAATAAAACACTGAAGAATTTCTCAAATGAATAGATCAATGGCTATGCCTGACTTCAGTTTTAAGAAAAAAGCATTGATTTCCTCAAATGATTAGATCAACGGCTGTGTCTGATTTCGGTTAGGAAAAAAGCATTGATTTCTTCAAATTAAGTCAGTGGTAGTTTTCCTTCTATATTTGGTTTAATCAGGTGAAGGATAGTTCAGTCTCTTGATCCCGTTAGAAAATTCGTTAAGAAAATCAAAAAGGTGGAATCCTCCCCTTTTTCCGGGCAAGGAAAATTTTCCCAGTTTCAGTTTCGGAATGACCACCAGTTTAGTCTCGTGTCTGGACATTCAAGGGCGAGGCACTGAGTGGGAAACCCTGCCCAAGAGGAAGCTACTTCCGCTGCTAGCAACCGGGAATCTGGTGCGCAGAGGGGTCTCACAATATGTATTTGAAATGACGTTTTGAACACATGACCGTCACTTTTAAACCCACCACGTTTCATTAATTAGTGAGAAATATTTGCTTAAGTGTATTCATTTTCTAGAAGATTTAAGTATTCATTTCCTAGAAGCTTTAAGTAGAATTTTGGACTTAGCAGAAAATACAATGAAATCTAAGTGAACAACTGTTTATTACACTCCATATACAAAGTAACCTCTCTCTCTCTCTCTCTCTCTCTCGCATGCACATACACACACACACATACAAACACAAAGAAAAGAAAGAGCACAAGGAATGGGGGAGGAACACCACATCATACACCTTTGTGTCAAGTGTGTGCGCAATCCCACATGCGTGCCAGAGTTAAAAGAATGGAGTCTGTGCAAGTGGCGATTGAGTGGTCTAAGAATATGTAAGGTTTATCTATACACATATTTTTAAAGCAGATAATAATTTTTTTGGTTGGGATCACTACTCACTAATTTGGGCTTTAGTGTTCTGTATGAGATTTGACCAAAAAGGTAATTTGACCACCATAAACTTATTTTTTTGCTTGTATAAAATACAAGTTTCAATAAGATTCTAGATGGATAAGTATGTTAAAGGAACCATATTAGGCAAAATTTGGACTCAAAAAGGGCCCTCTAAGAAGAGCCATGTCATCACTTTGTTAGAAAAAAGGGGGCCATAGCAGTGAGCCTTATGAATCTTACATCAAAACCCCTTTTTTCTAGCAAAGTGATGACATGGCTCCTCCTAGACGGCCCTTTTTTGAGTCTGAATTTTGCGTAAAGATTTTTTTCTCCCATATAATGCACAGGTAATTATGTGCTCATGGTTTTAATCTAATGCCATATGAGTGGTGTTTTCAAGTGGGGGGATGACCAATTATTATAAGGAGTTGAAATGAAATGCTTTGCTCATGGGTTCCCAAACCACTTGCAATGGAGTGTTTTAAGTTTTTCTTAACCGAGATTTTGAGGCCAGCAGACCCCTCAACCATAAAAAGATCCTCCAATTTACTATTAAGTAATATGCATATGAGGTCTCACCTTTCATCTTCCCAAACATCGTAGGAGATTTTTTTTTGTAAAGGGCTGTCTTTGTCTGTGTTAATATTAATATATATAACTATTGTTTTTTTTATAAAAGTTTTCCTTAACCACGTTCTAACGTACTTATACGAAAAGTTCAGAAAGGGAGAGATGCGCGAGGGGCGTGAGAGATGCGCTGGACGTCCACGACGTGGGGGCGAGTTGGGAAGTCAACGATCTTGCGATATTATCTTCTCGTTCAGTTGAAGGAGTCTTGCGATATTATCTTCTGAGTCTGACACGACCAATGTGGCTCGGAGAAAGGGACACTCCGGAGTCCGAATAGGGAAAACCGGAGGTAGGAAGAGGCTGCCAGCTAGTGTGAGCTTGAGAGATCATATATAGAGAGAGAGAGAGAAAGAGCTAGGAAGATAGTACGTTCTCGTGTGTGTGTGTGTGTAAGAGAGAGAGAGAGAGAGAGAGAGAGAGAGCACGCTCGGAGCTAGCTATGGCTGCCCACTTCTCTCCACAGGAAGAGAACCAAGCCCCCTACCGTGGCTTCCAGCCCACCCAATTCGACACGGTGAACCTCGGAGTGCCCGTCCGGTTGGGCGTCCCAGCTGGCCCGCCCACCTCCCACTTCGACTCCCCGCCCATCAAAATGAGCACCATGGGCGTCGCCATGGCACCTTCGCCCGGCCTGTCCCACATGAGCCCGAGGAAACCCCCGCAAAGCACCAGCAGCCCTAGCGGCTACGGCAGCGGTACCCCCATTCATGCCGATCTCGTCATCGCTGACCTGGTGCTGCGCTTCCTGGCTAGCATGTCCCTTATCGTGGCCCTGGTTGTCCTGGCCTCCGATACCCAGACAGTCGATTCGGTGACCCTCAGCTTCTCAAGCTCCACTTCCACCAAGTAAGTACACACCCCAAGCCTTGATTTAAAATACCACGTTTCTGAAGATATGAGTTAATCAGGATTTAACCTTTTACACTCAAATTTCAAACCCTTGTTTTACAATCCTCACCCTTTTTTTTTTTGCAAACCCTTTATAGAGAAGAGAGAGGAAGAGAGAGCAAGCACCCTTTATAGAGCGGAAAGGAAGAGAGAGCAAGCACCCTTTATAGAGCGGAAAGGAACGGTTCCATAGAAATCATCAATGGAAAGCACTCTCTCTAACTCTTTGTAACTCCCTCTACCTCACTCTAACTCTCTCTCTACCTCACACTCACTTAGACACACACACACTCTCTCTCTCTCTAACTCTCTCTCTCTAACTTTTTCTATTTCTTTAAAACTAGCCAACCCTCTCTCTAACTAGCCAACCCTCTCTCTCTCTCTCTCTCTAACACACACACTCTCTCTCTTTCTCTCTCTAACACTCACTCTCTCTCTCTCTCTCTCTCTCTCTCTCACTCTCGAACTCTCTGTAATTGTCTTTCTATCTCACTCTTACTCACTCTACGTCTCTTTTAAACTCTCTTAAGCTCTCTTTCTCTCTCTACCTCTCTCGCTTTCTTTCAAATTGGCTAACTCTCTCTCTAACGCTTTATAACACACACTCTCTCTAACTCTTCCTCTCTCTCTCTCTAACTCTTCCTCTCTCAATATCTCTTAGTCTCTCTGTCTCTATTTCTCTTGACCTGGCCAACTCTCTCTGACACACTCTTTCTATCTCTCTCTTTAACACTCACTCTACATTCTCTCTAATTCACTCTTTCTAACTCTCTCTTCCCTTAACTCTGTCAATCTCTCTTTTTCTCTCTAACTCTCTCTATTTCACTCGAATTGGCCAACTCTCTCTCTTTCTCTCTCTAATGCTCACTCTTTCTTTTTAACCTACTCTCTTTACCTTTAACTCTCTCTCTCTCTCTCTCTCTCTCTCTCTCTCTCTCTCTCACTGAATGTCTCTCTAACTCAATCTCTCTCTCTCTCTCTCATACTCACTTACTCTCTCTCTTCTCTATTTCTATCAAATTGGTCAATTCTCTCTTTCTCTCTCTCTAACACATACTCTCTCTCTCTCTCTCTCTCTCTCTCTCTAGCTCTCTCTTCTCTAACTCACTCTCTAAAACTCTCTCCCTCTTTATCTCTCTAGCTCTCTCCCTCTAACTCTCTTTAACTCTATTTGTCTAATTCTCTTTCTCTTTGTAACTCTCTTCAACTCTCTCTCTCTCTCTCTCTCTCTCTCTCTCTAATTCTCTAACTCTCTCAATATCTCCTACTCTCTCTAACTCCCTCTCTCTCTCTCTCTCTCTCTCTCTCTCTCTCTATCCCTCTCTAACTATGATTCTCTTTATCTCACTCTTACTTACTCTCTCTTTACCTAACTCTTACTCACCCTCTCTTTAACTCTCTCTCTCTCTCCCTTCCTCTATATAACTCTCTCTCTCTCTCTCTCTAACTCTTTCAATCTCTCTTACTTTATCTCTATTTCTCTCGAGCTGGCCAATCTCTCTCTCTCTTTAACACTCACCCTCCCTCTCTTAATTTCTATCTCGATCTCTCTAACTCTCTCTCTCCTCAACTCTCTCAATCTCTGCTACTCTCTCTAACTCTCTCTATTTCTCTCGAAATGACCAACTCTCTCTCTCTCTCTCTCTCTCTCTCTCTCTATTTCTCTCGAAATGACCAACTCTCTCTCTCTCTCTCTCTTTAACACTCACTCTTTCTCTCTAGCCTACTCTCTTTACCTTTCTCTAACTCTCTCTAGCACACACACACTCTCTCTAACTCTCTCTAACACACACACACACACACACACTCTCCAACTGTCTCTCTTTAATTCTCTTCATGTCTCTAAGACACTCTCTCTAACTTTTCTCTCTAATTCATTCTCTTTACCTCTCTCGCTCTAACTTTGTGTCTCTTTAATTCTTTCTTTTGAACACTCGTTAACTATCTCGATCACTTTTACTTTCTTTAACTCTCTCTATTTCTCTCGAATTGACTAACTCTCTCTCTAACTCTCTCTCTCTCTCTCTCTCTCTCTCTTTACACTGTCTCTAACTCTCTCTACTTCATTCTTACTCTCTCTCTAACTCTTTATATTTGCCTTGAATTGGGTAACTCCCTCTCTACGACACACACACACACACTCTCTCTCTTTGCCTTTCTCTAACTCTCTCTCTTTATGACTTTCTCCAACTCTCTCTCTAATTCTCTCTTTAACTCTCTTACTTTCTCTAATTATCTCTATTTCTCTCAAACTAGCCAACTCTCTCTCTCTCTCTCTCTCTCTCTCTCTAACACTCACTCTCTTTACTTTTCTCTAACCCTCTTTTACTCTCTCTAACTCTCGAACTAGCCAGCTCTCTCTTTTTTTGTCTCTAACACACTCTCTCTCTCAATCTTTTTACCTTTCTCCAACTCATCTCACTCTCTTTTTTTCTCTTTCTAACCCCGTAACTCTCTCTTTAACCCCCCGCTCTCTCTCTCTCTCTCTCTCTTACATTGTCTCTCTCTAACTCCCTCTCTCTAACCCCGTCTCTCTCTCTCTCTAACCCCCTCTCTCTCTTTCTCTCTAACACACACTCTCTCTATTTCTCTCTCTAACTCTCTTTCTAACCCCCTCTCCCTCTAATTCTCTAACCCTCTCTCTCTCTCTAACTCTCTCTCTATTTCTCTATAACACTTACTCTCTCTTTAACTTTCTTAACCTTTCTCTAGTTCCCTCTCTCTCTCTCTCTCTCTCTCTCTCTCTCTCTCTTTCCTCTTTCCTCTTTCTAACCCCCTCTTTCTCTCTAACTCTCTAACCCTCTAACTCCCTCTCTCTAACTCTCTTAACTTCTCTCTCTCTAACTCTCTCTAATTCTCTTTATATCTCTCTTTTTCTCTCTCTAACTCTCTAACTCTCTCTCTCTACCTTTCTCTAACCCACTCTTTCTCTCTAACTCTCTCGAACTGGCCAACGCTTTCTTTGTCTAACACTCTCTCTCCAACTCTCTTTACTTTTCTCTAACTCTCTCTCTCCAACCCTCCCTCTCGCTCTCTCTCTCAAACACTCACTCTCTCTCTCGCTTTCTCTTTAACTCTCTCTCTCTAACTCTCTAACCCTCTAACTCCTTCTCTCTAACTCTCTTAACCTCTCTCTCTCTCTAACTCTCTCTAATTCTCTTTATATCTCTCTTTCTCTCTCTAACACTCATTGTTTCTCTCTAACTCACTCTCTTTACCTCTCTCTCTCTCTCTCTCTCTCTCTACCTTTCTCTAACACACTCTTTCTCTCTAACTCTCTCGAACTGGCCAACGCTTTCTTTGTCTAACACTCTCTCTCTAACTCTCTTTACTTTTCTCTGACTCTCTCTCTCTAACCCTCCCTCTCGCTCTCTCTCTCGAACACTCACTCTCTCTCTCTTACACTCACTCTCACTCTAACTCTCATTCTTTCTGTTTCTAACCCCGCTCTCTCTTTGTCTCTCTAACACTAAGTGTTTCCCTCTAACTGATTCTCGTTACCTTTCTTTATATCTCTCTTTAACTCTTTGACCTTCTATTAATAAGATAGATACATACCACGTGGCATGTCGTCCCAAAGATACAGAAGGAGAAAGGAGAATGATCGATTAATTAATCCATGGAGGTGTTTGATGTCATAAAGGTACGCGCTAGCAGGAGCCATCATAGGGGCGATCTACTCAATCTACGAAACTATTTCCGCAGCAATCCGCCTGGCAACTGGAGGACTGATGCTACCAGGATCAGCCTCGCTCTTTCTTTCTTACATCGGCGACCAGGCAAGACCCCATCAATATCTAGATCGCAACTTGTTATTTTGCGACATCATCTAAATCAATTCTACTCCTTAATCAACAAATCTAATCAACTACTGTGGGTCTTCCTTAAAATAGATTGTGGTCTGCTTGCTGTTGACGGGTGGAAGCGCCGCCGCTGCAGTTTTTAAAGAACTGCGAGACGCCCAAATCTGTGATACCTACGATACTCTGTGCAATCAAGGCGCTGGCGCTGTTAGCATGATTTTCGTGGGGTTCTGTTTCCTTGCGGCTAGTTCCGTCATCTCATCCTTCTGCTTCTACAAGAATAGGACCTAGCGAAAAGGTCTTGCTGTATTCCAATTGTATCTGGTCTCGAACGAGATGCCCACGAGTTTGGAACGTGTTTTTCAAGATTTAGTGTATTGTTTATATCAATTTTTGTGTGTATCTGATGGTTAGAAAAGCCCAAAAATGTGTATGATCATGGTGAAAATCAGGCCTCCTTGGGGAGCTTTTAACTAAACCACTCTTGTAATAAATATAAACAATTATGACGCCAAAATTCTAACTTGGATAGTTTGAGTTGTGTCAAGCTAAACCACTCGTGTGATGAGTGGGGCATGTGGGCTCTCTCTCAAACTTACCTTAGATTTATCCACTTATCATTGAAAACTGTTAAAAATAACGTTTGGTGGATGTCATATTGTACAATGTAATCTTTGTTATAGTCCTCTATGAATCTAGAAAGGTATCATGCGGTACAATCTAGTCTTTGTTAAAGTCCTCTATGAATCGTGAAAGGTGTGTTCGATTGGCCACCTCCACATAAAGCAAAACCTTTGCAATCTTTAATCACCCCATCTTGTCAGAGACTGTCACGTAGGCTGTAATGCCTGTGTCCGACGGCAGACCGGATGGCCATATCCGGGGTTCAGTGGGAGAGGACGCCCATGCGGAGTCATGGGCGGCCAGGCTAGTGTGGACGGCAGGCCACACACTATATAGCCTGGGGGATGAGGGGCAATCCTCATTCTTCCTCTATGGCTGGGTGGTGAGCCAGAGGCCGTCCCCTCTCGTGGTAACGCCCGTAGCGGCGTTACGGATATCTAACAGAGACCCATGCTAGAGCTCCTAGGATGATTACGACTCCAGCCATATACTGTTGTACTCACTGTCACTTTTGTACTCCCCCATATTCATGTATTCATGTATCCATGTACTCATGTACCCCATTTTGACTAGTAGCATTAGCTTCCCCCCTACTGATGTATTGTGGGACTATCTCTTTTCTTTTCCAGACAGTGTATCAGATGTCACATGGTTGTAACTTTGGTCTCATAGGTCACTTTGGCCTTTTGAAGACGTTAATATAACATTTCATTTCTCTCTCTCTCTCTCTCTCTCTCTCTCTCTCTCTCTCTCTCAGCCCAGTGAAGGAGTTTCTAGTGTACTATATGTATTATTGGCCACATATGAGCCTTTGGAATCCTTAATCACTCCACTAATTCATTTCTCTTTTAGGTCGAGGAGTTCCTAATGCTATATGTACTATCATGTACACATGTCATGCATCACACATTTATCTGTTATATTTCATGATTTAAGTAGATGCTACCTAACTTTTGAAACAACCACAAATCACATGAGTGTGGAGAGTCTAAACAAAGTTTACTTACATGATTTTGTGAACATAGGGTGTTTCCCTCATTCGAGATTTACAATATAGTACGGACACCCATTACATAAGTGTGTGGACATAGTTGGCATAAGAATGTCTTAACCAATATGTGGTTAACATACTCCCCTTTTCCTAAAGTCGATCGCGTCCTCGTGATCGGTGAGGGGTTGTCGAGGCACACGGGGAAGTGTCGCACTTGGTTGGTTCTTCTATCTCTCCAGAAATGAGAGGGATGGGGGAGTTGGTAAGATGGAAAGAAGTTAGTGTAGTACTGGAAACCAAAATGAATGAGTTCTTGGAACTGAAGTAGGATAGCCAGATGATTGAAGAATACCATCAGGAATTTGCCCTTCTCCTCAAATATTCTCCCCTTTTGGATGAAGAGCAGCTGATGGCCAAATTCATTCGAGGGATGAACGAGCCATTGCGGACACTTTAGTGAAAAATGCCAAAACAGTCTCAATGGCAGAAGCTGTCAGAATGGTAAAGGACTTTGTCGAAGCATTTGTTGTTAAGGTCTTGTCGAAGCGTGCACCCTCAAACTTTAGAAGGTTCCAAACCCCGAGAAGTGCTTCAAACTTTCCACCGCCAAAGAGGCAGTAAGGCCCTAATCAGAATCAAGATGCTGGGAGATTCAGAAGTTAAGGAAGAACCTTCCCTTAGAACACTTTCTTAGGAGCCCCATCTCTTTCAAGGATTCAGAGGGATGAGCTTAGAAGTGAGAATAGGTGTTTTGGGTGTTAGGGTTTCGGTCACCAGCTTAAAGACTGCCCGACTCCTGTCATGTCAAGAGGACAAGAAAGTCAAGGACCCAGAGTGCAGAGACCAGCCCCTTTGTATCAGTCAAATCAGGGTCCGTCTTGCCAAAATTAGGGTCCGTCTTGCCCGACTCCTGCCATGTCAAGAGGACAAGGAAGTCAAGGACCCGGAGTGCAGAGACCAGTGCCTTCGTATCAGTCAAATCAGGGTCCGTCTTGCCAAAATTAGGGCAATCCCAGGAGGACTCCAGCTCAACCATCTGCCTCTGTTCAGAGTAATCTCAGAACTCCCTCCTAGAACTGGGGTAACCAAAGAGAAAGAGTTCCGCCCCAATCTGCAGCCATAGAGCAGTTATGATAGCGGAAGTAGTTGAAGAGGAAAGAGGTCAGATTTATGCCGCGATTGAAAACCAAGGGCCAAATCGTCAATTCTCTATCATCCATGCTCCAGCTGAGTATAAGGGTAAGCCATTTAAGCTTTTGATTGATTCAGGCAGTACTCATTCACTTATTTACCTAGGATACCTGCGTAAGCTAGTCTTAGAACAAAAATTAGGGAAACCTATGCAAGTTGAATAGGCCAGTGGAAATATTCTTTTCACTCACCAGATTGTATTCAGTTCAATCTAGATGGGAATGTAACTGACTGCCAGTTTAGAGTCTTACCTTCTTTGGGAGTTTTCGACGGAATCCTGGAATGGATTGGCTCCACAAAAATCAAGTTGACATTTGTCACAATGGAACCATTTCCTTCCGTGACCTTCACGAGAACAAAGTTCAAGGAACTGGAATTTTCGGATCCCCAAATCTGCAATTAGTAAAAGCTTCTAGGTTACTGAAAGGACTTCGAAAGAAGCAGCTCATTTATGTTGTCAAAATGAATCTGGTAGACACAAAGTTAAAGGCTAAAGAGCCAGAATGGTTGAGTATGATGATTTATTCCCAGCATAGCTAACCGAGATGTCTCCAATTCAGGAAGTAGATCATGAGATAGAATTAACCCCCGAAGCTCAGCCAGTAGCCCAACACACGGACAAAATGCCAGTCCCTAAAGCCATTGAACTCAAGGAACAGCTTAGGCAGCTGTTAGAACAAGGGTTTGTAAGACCCAGTGTTTCACTGTTTGGGGAGCGCTAGTTCTCTTTCAGAAAAAGAAGGATGGAACGTTAAGACTCTGTGTGGATTACAGAGGTCTCAATCAGCACTTAAGAATAAGTATCCTATCCCCCTAGAATTAATGAGCTTCTGGACAGGCTAAATAGAGCCGAGATCTTCACAAAGATAGATCTCAAATCACAGTATTACCAGATCAGGATTAATGATCAAGATATCCTGAAGACAGCCATCAATACTCACTATGGGCAATATGAATTTACTGTCATGCCATGGATTGACAAATGTCCCAGCTACATTCAATCGCCTAATGCAGAACATTCTCAGAGAATACTTGGATGATTTTGTTCTTGTTTTCTTTGATGATATTCTGATTTACTCAAAGAATGCAGTTGACCATGAAGCTCACGTCCGTAAAGATCTTGAGATTCTAAGAAAGCACCAACTCTTTGCAAAAAAGAGCAAATGCACTTTCTTTGTTGACCATGTTGAATACTTGGGCTTTCTGGTATCCAAAGACAGAATTTCTTCAGATTCTGCAAAAGTCCAAGCAGTCATAGATTGGCCTGAACCAAAGACAGTGAAAGAAGTCAGGGGATTCTTGGGATTAACTGGTTGGTATAGAGTTTTTATACCTAAGTCTGCTCTCATAGCTTCCCCTCTGACTAATCTTCTCAAGAAGAATACCCCGTTTCAGTGGACTGCCAGGTGTCAAAGTGCTTTTTGATAAGCTGAAGACTGCCTCGGTAACCAAGCAGGGAGGTCATGCAGTGGCCTATGAATCCCGAAAACTCAGAACGCATGAGAGAAATTATGTTGTTCATGACCTGGAGCTACTTTCAGTAGTCTATGCCCTGAAGTTGTGGAGACATTATCTACTGGGTCAAAGATTTACTCTGGTGTGACAGATCATCAGAGCTTAAAGTGGATCTTCACTCAGAAGGATCTCAACATGCGCCAAAGAAGGTGGATGCAGACCCTGGAGGAATTTGATTTTGAAATCAAATACCGCCCAGGCAAAGAAAATGTGGTAGCAGATGCCCTCAATAGAAAAGCCTCCTTGCTTGCAATCACAATGGCGTCAAATCCATTGATTAATAAAGCAAGAGAGAAGATCATGCAAGATAGATTCTTTGGCCCTATTGCTACCCTACTTATGCAGGAAATCAAAACTCCTCAGGAGTTGAACTAAGTTCAAGGGTACAGCCTGGATGAAGGAATTATGTATTATGCAGGAAAGCAAAACTCCTCAGGAGTTGAATTGAGTTCAAGGGTACAGCCTAGATGAAGGAATTATGTATTATAATAGCAAGCTATGCATTCCCAAAATGATGAGGGAACCAAGGGTCAAATTTTGCCCATAATAGCCTTATAGCAAGACAAATGAATCGGGTGGTTACACGATCAGGGTGCCCAGTTTTGTCCACTTAAGCACCTTGTAAATAGTAAAAAAAACATGCATTTGTTTACCTTTAGTGGCCAATCTCTCCTAGCTAATGAAGGAATCTCCTTTCAAGTTCTTTTTTTGGAACATCACAAGCAAAGTTGGGATTATAGTTGCATAATCTGATTAAGCATTAGATAGTTGAAGGTCCTCATTTCCTTAGGTGCAAAGTCAATGTATACACCCTGTCCCAAAATCTCGACTGATTCTATAAAATGCTAATATCTTTTACATATAAAGTCATATGAGATTCCCACTTTGGACCTTAGATCTTCACATAATATAGAGCTCAACTTGATTTTTTGAGAAAATTTTAAGCTATTTGTCTATTTTCTTTAAATATTTCAAGGTCTTTAAAGTGTTATAATATATGCCACTTTTTGCACCCACAATAACTACCACTTAAAATGCTCAATCTTGTAGATCAAAAGAGTGGTAGATAGTGAGACATTAGTAGAATGTGGCAGTTAGTCAAAATTACAAATCCAATGGTTGGATTTTTTATGATCTCTTTTCCAAAATTCTTACAGGCTATCAGAAGGCTTGCAACTATTAATAATCTAATTACTAAAATTACATTTTTGATGTAAATCATCTAAAACCTATAAGGACTGGTGTACTTGTAATGGTGCATCTATGAAAAAAATTTGGATCACTCTAAGTATCATGAAAGATCATTTTTTATAATTTCATGATATTGTTAATTAATTTTGATTAATCAGAGTAATTTGTATTAATTTAAGTTATATTGGATTACTTTGAGTGCATGTGTATTTTCTATTAGTTACTTTATCTCATTTGAAGTACCTTGCCCCCTCCAAATTTTCTCTCCAAGCATTGTCTCAGTCCAGCGTAAACTGGACAAAACTGGACACCCTGATTTTGCAACAACCTCATCCAGGTTTCATCAAGACCTACATGTCTGTAAAGAAAAGCTTCTTTTGGCCTGGACTAAAAAAGGATGTACTTTATCATGTATGTCAATGTCTGATATGTGAGAAAGTCAAAGAAGAGAGAGTAAAAATGCATGGGAAGTTACATCCATTAGACATCCCCCAGATGAAGTGGGAATGATCAGTATGGATTTTATTACTGGACTACCTTCAGTGCAATCAGGTTACAACTCCATCTTCATGGTAGTTGAAAGACTAACCAAAGTTGCCCATCTGATTCCAGTAAAAGAGACCTACACTGCAGTGGATGTGGCCAGAGTGTTCCTCAAGGAAATCTTTAGATTGCATGGCCTACCCAAGAGAATAGTAAGTGATCGAGATCTCAAATTTACGTCAAGATTCTGGACTGCATTCTTCAAAGCAGTAGGAACTTTCTTGGATCTTAACACAGCTTACCACCCTGACCGATGGTCAAACAGAAAGGTTGAACCAAGTAATCGAAGATATACTTCTATCATGATGTGGCAGGGAACCCAAGAAATGGCTAAGCTATCTACACCTAGTTGAATTCGCCTACAATGCTTCTTATCATCAAAGTATCGGGATAAGCCTTTCAAAGCTCTGTATGGACAAGACTGCCTAACACCATTAACTTGGTCCGATCCATTGATTAGGGTCGAGATGTCCAGGTAAGAAAGAAAGAGCGAGGCTGATCCTGGTAGCATCAGTCCTCCAGTTGCCAGGCGGATTGCTGCCAAAATAGTTTCGTAGATTGAGTAGATCGCCCCTATGATGGCTCCTGCTATAGCGCGTACCTTTATGACATCAAACACCTCCATGGATTAATTAATCGATCATTCTCCTTTCTCCTTGATGCTCGTCTTGTATATCTTTGGGACGACATGCCACGTGGTATGTATCTAAATAAGAAGGTCAAAGAGTTAAAGAGAGATATAAGGAAAGGTAACGAGAATCAGTTAGAGGGAAACACTTAGTGTTAGAGAGACAAAGAGAGAGCGGGGTTAGAAATAGAAAGAATGAGAGTTAGAGTGAGAGTGAGTGTAAGAGAGAGAGAGAGAGTGAGTGTTCGAGAGAGAGAGCGAGAGGGAGGGTTAGAGAGAGAGAGAGAGAGAGAGAGAGAGAGAGAGAGAGAAGTAAAGAGGATTAGAGAGAGAGTGTTAGACAAAGAAAGCGTTGGCCACAGTTCTTTGACCAAGACCAAGCTCTTTCATCAGTTTCGAGGAAAGAAGATGTGACCAATTTAGAAAAATACACTCAAAACTCTCGCCAAATCTGAAAATAAGTTTGAGACCCTTCGAATTGATCTGTGGATCAAGGTTATAGAATTCGAGGAATTCTGGTATGAAATTCAAAACTCCGATCAAGAAGTTTTGGGGATACTGATTCAAGAAATACTCTTTGTATTCAAAAGAAAATCAAACTGGAAACTTGCATAGAAACCCTATTTTTCTTAAAGGATTGTCTAACGCCAGAATGTGGAGGGATTGTCTGACGCCAGAATGTGGAGAGAGCATTTGGTATATGTTTTTCTAAGGGAAGTTCGGTTGCAATAGCTGGCGAGGAGTGTTCAAAGGACGGGTCACGTGGCAAAGCCTACCCAGGTTTTGACCATCCTTGGTATGGTTGAAAAATGGTGCGTTTCTAGTACGATGGGCAAGGGCCAATGAAGCGATCCCTCAGTGAAGTGCCAGGACACTTAAGGAGGATCCTGGAGGGTTCTGACCAGGCGATGCACGGGCTCGTGGTGCTTAGGACACCCATGCATATGTCGTGGAAGATATGTATGATGGACGAAATGATTATTGTAATCTGTTACTCGATCTCGTTGCTAATCAGTTGGTCTCAACGGAGAGTCTAAAGTGATACTATTTTTTGAGAAACAAGGGACTGGATGAAAATTTTTAGTTATGATATCTGTAACCAATAACTGTTTGTCAATGGAGTATTTTATATGTTAAAGTTTTAAAGAGGAGTGTGTGTGTATCTATATTCGAAAGCAAGAGTTCAGAAAGGCATTCAATTATGGGTGGGTCAGTAATTGTCTGGTTCTACCGATTCTAGTGGTTGGGTGGTGGCTAACCCATGGGCCTAGGCTGGAATCAGTGGAGTTTTAATAATTAAATTGAAATAATAGGAATACGCTTAGAATTCGAGTAGTTAAATAAAACCCTGAAGAATTTCTCAAATGAATAGATCAATGGCTATGCCTGACTTCAGTTAAGAAAAAAGCATTGATTTTCTCAAATGATTAGATGAACGACTGTGACTGATTTTGGTTAGGAAAAAAACGTTGATTTCTTCAAATTAAGTCAGTGATAGTTTTCCTTCTATATCTGGTTTAATCAGGTGAAGGATAGTTCAGTCTCTTGACCCCGTTAGAAAATTTGTTTAAGAAAATCAAAAAGGTGGAATCGTTCCCGTTTTTCGGGCAAGGGAAATTTTTCCGATTTCGGTTTCAGAATGACCACCAGTTTAGTCTCATGTCCGGACATTTGAGGGCGAGGCCCCGTGTGGGAAACCCTGCCTCACGCAAGAGGAAGCTACTTCTGCTGCTAGCAAATGGGAATCCGTTGCGCGCAGAGGGGACAGAGGGGTCTCACAATATGTATTTGAAATGACGTTTTGAACACATGACTGTCACTTCTAAACCCACCACGTCTCATAAATTAGTGAGAAATATTTGCTTAAGTGTATTCAATTTCTAGAAGATTTAAGTATTCATTTCCTAGAAGCTTTAAGTAGAATTTTGGATTTAGCAGAAAATACAACGAAATCTACCCAAACTCTGGTAAGTGAACAACTGTTTATTGCACTCCATACAAAGTAACCTCTCTCTCTCTCTCTCTCTCTCTCTCTCTCTCTCTCTCTCATACACACACACACACATATACAAACACAAAGAAAAGAAAGAGCACAAGGAATGGGGGAACACCACATTATACACCTTTGTGTCAAGTGTGTGCGCAATCCCACATGCGTGCCAAAGTTAAAAGAATGGAGTCTGTGCAAGTGGCAATTTTGTGGTCTAAGAATATGTAAGGTTTATCTATACACATATTTTTAAAGCAAATAATAATTTTTCTGGTTGGGATCACTACTCACTAATTTGGGCTTTAGTGTTTATGAGATTTGACCAAAAAGGTAATTTGACCACCATAAACTTATTTTTTTGCTTGCATAAAGTACAAGTTTCAATAAGATTCTAGATGGATAAGAATGTTAAAGGAACCATATTAGGCAAAATTTGGACTCAAAAAGGGCCCTCTAAAGAAGAGCCATGTCATCACTTTGTTAGAAAAAAGGGAGCCATAGCAGTGAGCCTTATGAATCTTACATCAAAACCCCTTTTTTCTAGCAAAATGATGACATGGCTCCTCCTAGACGGCCCTTTTTTGAGTCTGAATTTTGCCTAAAGATTTTTTTCTCCCATATAATGCACAGGTAATTATGTGCTCATGGTTTTAATCTAATGCCATATGAGTGGTGTTTTCAAGTGGGGGGATGACCAATTATTATAAGGAGTTGAAATGAAATGCTTTGCTCATGGGTTCCCAAACCACTTGCAATGGAGTGTTTTAAATTTTTCTTAACCGAGATTTTGAGGCCAGGAGACCCCTCAACCATAAAAAGATCCTCCAATTTACTATTAAGTAATATGCATATGAGGTCTCACCTTTCATCAAACAAAAGAAGGGTCGTAGGAGATTTTTTTTTTGTAAAGGGCTGTCTTTGTCTTTGTTAATATTAATATATATAACTATTGTTTTTTTTATAAACGTTTTCCGTACCCCCCGCCGTGCACGTTCTAACGTTGTTGATGCACTTATACGAAAAGTTCAGAATTCAAGGTCTACGCGTGAGGGGCGTGAGAGATGCGCTGGACGTCCACGACGTGGGGGCCAGTTGGGAAGTCAACGCAAACGTGCATCTTCTTTGCGAGTTGGGAAGTTGCGATATTATCTTCTTGTTCAGTTGAAGGAGTCTTGCGATATTATCTTCTTGTTCAGTTGAGGAGTCTGACACGACCGATTTGGCTCGGAGAAAGGGACACTCCGAGTAGGGAAAACCGGAGGTAGGAAGAGGCTGCCACCTAGTGTGAGCTTGAGCGATCATATATACATATAGAGAGAGAGAGAGAGCTGCAAGCTAGGAAGATAGTACGTTCTCGTGTGTGTGTGTGTGAGAGAGAGAGAGAGAGAGAGAGAGAGAGCGCGCGCTCGGAGCTAGCTATGGCTGCCCACTTCTCTCCACAGGAAGAGAACCAAGCCCCCTACCGTGGCTTCCAGCCCACCCAATTCGACACGGTGAACCTCGGAGCGCCCGTCCGGTTGGGCGTCCCAGCTGGCCCGCCCACCTCCCACTTCGACTCCCCGCCCATCAAAATGAGCACCATGGGCGTCGCCATGGCACCTTCGGCGTCCGGCCTGTCCCACATGAGCCCGAGCAACCCCCCGCAAAGCACCAGCAGCCCTAGCGGCTACGGCAGCGGTACCCCCATGCATGACGGTCTCGTCATCGCTGACCTGGTGCTGCGCTCCCTGGCCACCGCGTCCCTTATCGTGGCCCTGGTTGTCCTGGCCTCCGATACCCAGACAGTCGATTTGGTGACCCTCAGCTACTCAAGCTCCACTTCCACCAAGTAAGTACACACCCCAAGCCTTGATTTAAAAACCACGTTTCTGAAGATATGAGTTAATCGGGATTTAATCTTTTACACTCAAATTTCAAACCCTTGTTTTACAATCCTCACCCTTTTTTGGCAAACCCTTGTTTTACAATCCTCACCCTTCTTTGGGCGTAAACACTGAGGATTATATATATATATAGAGAGAGAGAGAGAGAAGAGAGAGAGAGAGCAAGCACCCTTTATAGAGCGGAAAGGAACGGTTCCATAGAAATCATCAATGGAAAGCACTCTTCTAAAATGAACTATATATATATATATATATAGAGAGAGAGAGAGAGAGAGCAAGCACCCTTTATAGAGCGGAAAGGAGCAGTTCCATAGAAATCATCAATGGAAAGCACTCTTCTAAAATGAAGTTCCATAGAAATCATCAATGGAAAGCACTCTTCTAAAATGAACTGTAAATAACACACTAAAATTTGCCATTAGGCCATTATTTCTAATGATGTTGGGTTCTATTTCTATGACAAGTTGAACATTTGTAGCACATGGTCTTGAAGTGTGGGCAAAGAAACTTCATCAATATGATATCTATAAATCAAACTACTTTTATCAAGATGGGCATTAGGAGGCTCAAAGGAAATAGCCCTGTTTTTCTATTATAGCTATTAACCATATTAAAATCTACATTAACCTAAACAAACGTGAATTAATGCACACAGAAACCATTATAATAGTCCAAGGATAAGTAACATATGTCGGCAAAAATGCAATCTCTTGTAAAAACTATCATTTATGCATACTCTTCCATAAACATTCACATGTTTTATTTTAAAAATCCCCATCGAGACTCATGTAGGATGATGTGTGCCATTTTGATTTTTATGAAAGGCCTAGACTCACCTTTCGGTAGGTTGATTTCCCTTCTCTCTCTCTCTCTCTCTCTCTCTTTTATTTTTCACCTTTAAAACAAATTCTACTCTCTCTCTCTCCCCCTCCTCTCTTTATCTCTCTTCCATCTCATCTCTTTTCCCCCTTAAAAAAGGCACATTAATATAATAAAATACCTTTTAAAATAAATTCTCTCTCTCTCTCTCTCTAACTGTCTCTTTCTGTTTTTAAATTCTCTAATTCTCTCTCTCTAACTCATTCTCTCTCTATAACTCTCTCTCTCTCTCTAACTCTCTGTAACTCCCTCTACCTCACTCTCACTCTCTCTCTACCTTACACTCACTTAGACACATGCACACACTCTCTCTCTAACTCTCTCTAACTTTTTCTATTTCTTTAAAACTAGCCAACCCTCTCTCTTTCTCTCTAACACACACTCTCTCTCTAACACTCTCTCTCTCTCTCTAACTCACTTTCTTTGCCTTTCTCTCTCTCTCTCTCTCTCTCTCTCTCTCTCTCTCTTTGTAACTCTCTTTTTATCTCACTCTCACTCACTCTACGTCTTTTTTTAACTCTCTTAAGCTCTCTTACTCTCTCTACCTCTCTCTATTTCTTTCAAGTTGGCTAACTCTCTCTCTAACGCCTTATAACACACACTCTCTCTAACTCTTCCTCTCTCTCTCTCTCTCTCACTCTTCCTCTCTCAATCTCTCTTAGTCTCTCCGTCTCTATTTCTCTTGACTTGGCCAACTCTCTCTGACACACTCTCTCTATCTCTCTCTTTAACACTCACTCTTTATCTTTAACATTCTCTCTAATTCACTCTTTCTAACTCTCTCTCTCTTCCTTTAACTTTGTCAATCTCTCTCTCTAACTCTCTCTATTTCACTCGAACTGGCCAACTCTCTCTCTCTCTAATGCTCACTCTTTCTTTTTAACCTACTCTCTTTACCTTTAACTCACTCACTCTCTCTCTCTCTCTCTACATCACTCTCACTCAATGTCTCTCTAACTCAATCTCTCTCTCTCTCTCTCTCTCTCTCTCTCTCTCTCTCTCATACTCACTCTCTCTCTTCTCTAATTCTATCAAATTGGTCAATTCTCTGTTTCTCTCTCTCTCTAACACATACTCTCTCTCTCTCTCTCTCTCTCTCTCTCTCTCTCTCTCTCTAGCTCTCTCTCTTTACCCTTCTCTAACTCACTCTCTAAAACTCTCTCCCTCTTTATCTCTCTCTCTCTCTCTCTCTAGCTCTCTCTCTCTTTACCCTTCTCTAACTCACTCTCTAAAACTCTCTCCCTCTTTATCTCTCCAGCTCTCTCCCTCTAACTCTCTTTAACTCTATTTGTCTAATTCTCTTTCTCTTTGTAACTCTCTTCAACTCTCTCTCTCTCTCTCTCTCTCTCTCTCTCAATATCTCCTACTCTCTCTCTCTCTCTCTCTCTCTCTCTCTCTCTCTCTCTCTCTCTCGCTATCCCTCTCTAACTACAATTCTCTTTATCTCACTCTTACTTACTCTCTCTTTACCTAACTCTTACTCACCCTCTCTTTAACTCTCTCTCTCTCCCCCCCTCTATATAACTCTCTCTCTCTCTCTCTCTCTCTCTCTCTCTCTCTCTCTCTCGCTATCCCTCTCTAACTACAATTCTCTTTATCTCACTCTTACTTACTCTCTCTTTACCTAACTCTTACTCACCCTCTCTTTAACTCTCTCTCTCTCCCCCCCTCTATATAACTCTCTCTCTCTCTCTCTCTCTCTCTCTCTCTCTCTCTCTCTAACTCTTTCAATCTCTCTTACTTTATCTCTATTTCTCTCGAGCTGGCCAATCTCTTTCTCTCTTTAACACTCACCCTCTCTCTCTAAATTTCTATCTCAATCTCTCTAACTCTCTCTCTCCTCAACTCTCTCAATCTCTGCTACTCTCTCTAACTCTCTCTATTTCTCTCGAAATGACGAACTCTCTCTCTCTCTCTCTCTCTCTCTCTCTCTCTCTCTCTCTCTCTCTCTCTCTTTAACACTCACTCTTTCTCTTTAGCCTACTCTCTTTACCTTTCTCTAACTTCTTCTCTAACTCTCTCTAGCACACACACACTCTCTCTAACACACACACACACTCTCTGTCTAACACACACACACACACACTCTCTCTCTCTCTCCAACTGTCTCTCTTTAACTCTCTCTCTCCAACTGTCTCTCTTTAACTCTCTTCATGTCTCTAAGATACTCTCTCTAACTGTTCTCTCTAATTCATTCTCTTTACCTTTCTCGCTCTAACTTTGTGTCTCTTTAATTCTTTCTTTTGAACACTCGTTAACTATCTCGAACTCTTTTACTTTCTTTAACTCTCTCTATTTTTCTCGAATTGACTAACTCTCTCTCTAACACACACTCTCTCTCTCTCTCTACATTGTCTCTAACTCTCTCTACTTCATTCTTACTCCCTCTCTAACTCTCTATATTTGCCTTGAATTGGGGAACTCCCTCTCTAACACACACACACACACTCTCTCTCTCTCTCTCTCTCTCTCTCTCTTTCTCTCTTTAACACACTCTCTCTCTTTGCCTTTCTCTAACTCTCTCTCTCTATGACTTACTCTCTCTTTCTCCAACTCTCTCTCTAATTCTTACTTTCTCTAATTATCTCTATTTCTCTCAAACTAGCCAACTCTCTCTCTCTCTCTCTTTACACTGTCTCTAACTCTCTCTACTTCATTCTTACTCTCTCTCTAACTCTCTATATTTGCCTTGAATTGGGTAACTCCCTCTCTAACACACACGCACACACACTCTCTCTCTCTCACTTTCTCTCTTTAATGCACTCTCTCTCTTTGCCTTTCTCTAACTCTCTCTCTCTCTACTCTCTCTCTAATTCTCTCTTTAACTCTCTTACTTTCTCTAATTATCTCTATTTCTCTCAAACTAGCCAACTCTCTCTCTCTCTCTCTCTCTCTCTCTCTCTCTCTCTCTCTCTCTCTCTCTCTATAACACTCACTCTCTTTACTTTTCTCTAACCCTCTTTTACTCTCTCTAACTCTCGAGCTAGCCAACTCTCTCTTTTTTTTTATCTCTAACACACACTCTCTCTCAATCTTTTTACCTTTCTCCAACTCATTTCTCTCTCTAACTCTCTTTTTTTCTCTTTCTAACCCCGTAACTCTCTCTTTAACCCCCCGCTTTGTCTAACTCTCTCTCTCTCTTACATTGTCTCTCTCTAACTCCCTCTCTCTTTCTTTCTCTTTCTAACTCTCTCTCTCTAACTCCCCATCTCTCTCTTTCTCTCTAACATACACTCTCTCTCTAATTCTCTTTCTCTCTTTCTAACCCCCTCTCCCTCTAATTCTCTAACCCTCTCTCTCTCTATCTCTCTATTTCTCTATAACACTTACTCTCTCTTTAACTTTCTTTACCTTTCTCTAGTTCCCTCTCTCTCTCACTCTCTCTCTTTCCTCTTTCCTCTTTCTAACCCCCCTCTCTCTCTCTAACTCTCTAACCCTCTAACTCTCTTAACTTCTCTCTCTCTAACTCTCTCTAATTCTCTTTATATCTCTCTCTTTCTCTCTCTAACACTCACTGTTTCTCTCTAACTCACTCTCTCTCTCTCTCTCTCTCTCTCTACCTTTCTCTAACCCACTCTTTCTCTCTAACTCTCTCGAACTATGGCCAACGCTTTCTTTGTCTAACACTCTCTCTCTAACTCTCTTTACTTTTCTCTAACTCTCTCTCTCTAACCCTCCCTCTCTCTCTCTCTCTCTCTCGAACACTCACTCTCTCTCTCTCTTACACTTACTCTCACTCTAACTCTCATTCTTTCTGTTTCTAACCCTGCTCTCTCTTTGTGTCTCTAACACTAAGTGTTTCCCTCTAACTGATTCTCATTACCTTTCCTTATATCTCTCTTTAACTCTTTGACCTTCTAATAAGATAGATACTACCACGTGGCATGTCGTCCCAAAGATATAGAAGGAGAAAGGAGAATGATCGATTAATTAATCCATGGAGGTGTTTCATGTCATAAAGGTACGCGCTAGCAGGAGCCATGATAGGGGCGATCTACTCAATCTACGAAACTATTTCCGCAGCAATCCGCCTGGCAACTGGAGGACTGATGCTACCAGGATCAGCCTCGCTCTTTCTTTCTTACATCGGCGACCAGGCAAGACCCCATCAATATCTAGATCGCAACTTGTTATTTTGCGACATCATCTAAATCAATTCTACTCCTTAATCAACAAATCTAATCAACTAATGTGGGGCTTCCTTAAAATAGATTGTGGTCTGCTTGCTGTTGACGGGTGGAAGCGCCGCCGCTGCAATTTTTAAAGAACTGCGAGACGCCCAAATCTGTGATACCTACGATACTCTGTGCAATCAAGGCGCTGGCGCTGTTAGCATGATTTTCGTGGGGTTCTGTTTCCTTGCGGCTAGTTCCGTCATCTCATCCTTCTGCTTCTACAAGAATAGGACCTAGCAAAAAGGTCTTGCTGTATTCCAATTGTATCTCGTTTTTTTTTGCATGAGGTCTCGAACGAGATGGCCACGAGTTTGGAACGTGTTTTTCAAGATTGTGTATTGTTTATATCAATTTTTGTGTGTATTGTTTATATCAATTTTTGTGTGTATCTGAATGGTTAGAAAAGCCCAAAAATGTGTATGATCATGGTGAAAATCAGGCCTCCTTGGGGCTAAACCACTCTTGTAATAAATATAAACAATTATGACGCTAAAATTCGAACTCTAGATAACTTGGATAGTTTGAGTTGTGTCAAGCTAAACCACTCGTGTGATGAGTGGGGCATGTGGGCTCTCTCTCAAACTTACCTTAGATTTATCCACTTATCATTGAAAACAGTTAAAAATAACGTTTGGTGGATGTCATGTTGTACAATGTAGTCTTTGTTATAGTCCTCTATGAATCTAGAAAGGTATCATGCGGTACAATCTAGTCTTTGTTAAAGTCCTCTATGAATCTTGAAAGGTGTCGTTGGATTGGCCACCTCCACATAAAGCAAAACCTTTGCAATCTTTAATCACCCCATCTTTTAGGTGGACGAGTTTCTAGTGCACTATATGTATTATTGGCCACACATGAGCCTTTGGAATCCTTAATCACTCCACTAATTCATTTCTCTTTTAGGTAGAGGAGTTCCTAATGCTTTATGTACTATCATGTACACATGTCATGCATCACACAATTATCTGTTATATTTCATGATTTAAGTAGATGCTACGTAACTTTTGAAACAACCACAAATCACATGAGTGTGGAGAGTCTAAACAAAGTCTACTTACATGATTTTGTGAACATATATAATCTCTTATAAGTATATATGCTTGTTAGTTAAATATTTAACAGCCCTACTAAAGTCACATACATTCGAAAAGTAGTAGATAATACACCTTATTGATGCATTTATGCAAGTGGAGTGTATGATGAGTATGTTGCTTGTGTATGCTCTCTCCCTCCCTCCCTCACACTCTAAGTAAATAGATTCTCCTTCTTCTCATCAACCATTTTGTTAGAATCCTTGGCATTGAGGTCTTAAAGGTGAGCTCTTTATAGAATTATTTTGATATACTGATGTAGGCTTGTTACCTCTAAGAGCTTTGGCTTCAACCCACTTTGTGCAGTAATTCATTGCCACCGGAATATATTTATTTCTGATTCTGTGAGCTAGAGGCTTGAAAGGTCCTACAATGTCAGACCCCATTTTCGAAATGCTTTGAGTGAGGCAATATCATAGTGTATTTGGCTGACCTAACTGCTGATAGAAGTCACACACTTTGGCAAACTGTGCTTCTTTTACAACTATGGGCCACCATAATCCTACCTGAAATATCTTTCCGCCTATAATTTCTCCAAAAAAGTGTCCCCACCCAGTAACGCCCTGATGTGCTTTTGTAATCACTGTAACTTTCTCATGGTCTTAAATGCATCTTCTTAAAATTTGATCCACCTACATTTTATACAATTTGCCTGCTAAGACAGTAAAAGTTCTACTATGGAGTGCTAGCCTCCTCTAGTGCTGTTTGGTCATTCCCTCTAGAAATGCTTCATTTGATATGAACATTAGCATTTCATCATACCACATGTTTGGTTGAATATCGAGAATAAATAGTTTGGCGTTCAAAAACTGATTTGGTACTCCATTCATCAGTGGTTCTCCTCTAGAGGAATAGAGAATCTGTAGCTACATGCTCACTTCCAAGCATGTGTTCTTAGACTATGGTAAAGTCGAAATCCTATAATAATAGTGCTCATCCATATTGCCAACTTTTACCAATGAGATTATGAAATAAACCAATGCTTTGTGACCAACATGGAAAACAAAATGATACCTAGAAGATAATGCCTAAACTTATTAACCAAAGAAACCATGCCCAAGGCTTCTCTCTCTATTGTGGAGTAATTCTTTTTTGTAGTAGTAAACATCATCTGGCTTGCATAATACATTGGGCGAAATGCACTTCTAATTGCAACATCCGACACTCCTCAAAAACATGGAATAACCTTTCCCAATCTAGGGGTTGTACTATTAGTGATGTTGCTTACATCATTTGAGATTCTAGAATGCATGCTCGCATTTATCATTCTAGGGGTTATACTATTAGTGATGTTGCTTACATCATTTGAGATTCTAGAATGCATGCTCGCATTTATCATTCCATGTATACTGAGCATTCTTCTTTGTGAGTATGTATAATGGATGTGCCACATGTGGCAAATAACAAAGGAACATTGTGTGCCATTTATCATTCCATACATACTGAGCATTCTTCTTTGTGAGTATGTATAATGGATGTGCCTCATGTGCCAAATAACAAGGACCATTGTGTGCCATTTAATTTTCCCAAGAAACTTGCCTAATTCTTTGATGTTACCTGGAGCTTAAAGCCTGACTATAATGATCACCTTTTGGAGATCCATTGCTAAACCTTCCTCTAAGACTATATGTCCGAGCAATGCTCCACTCCTCACTGCAAAGGCACATTTTGCCGGATCGAGGCTCAATCTGGTTTCTCAACACCTGTCTAGATATAGCGTCAAATGATGAAGATTCTCTGAACGCTTTCCAAACACACTGAAATCATCCACATATACCCGTGTTAAGGAAACCCTACCCTAATGTGTCGTGAAAAATTTCCTATCTTCCGAGCTCCAGTATCTTAGTATTAACCCAATTCTAGGGTTAATAAGATCTACCTCCATTATCTTACATCAAGGAGTCATGATAAATGCACCAAAGTGACATACATTCAAGATATGAAGCAATAGTGTCCAAAGCTACAACTTGGATGGGTGCCCGTAAAATGGTGTGACAGAGCACATTTATGGTGATTCCCGCTTCAAGAGTGTGTGGTAGCAAGATAGGATGAAGTCCTAAGTGATGTACTTCATGGATATATTATGAGAGTAGTCATTGTAATAGCATTAGGCCTCTTATGAGCCTAAAGTGTCTAGCCAGCTATAGTTTAAGTGAGTGTGAATACTTATGGCCATGTATATAAGTGAATATCTCTCATAATACAATATACTCTCCCATTGTGCAATTGAGTCTTGCTAATCCTCTTGCTAATCTCTCTCCCTAATGCATGCTAGTGAATGTGTGTGAGTGAAGTGAGGTGAGAGGAGGGACGAGTACCCGTAGTGCAACGCAGCGGTGTGACAATGCTCACGAGGAGGCACAGTGGAATTTCTTCTGAAGGAGTTATGGAGCTTGGAGACCTCAAGTGTTACAAGCTTGGCCATTGGAAAGATCCTCACGATAACTGCGGTTCACCAGGTAATCTCTTGTTGGATGCGTTTCAATGAGGGTTAGGGTGAGCCTTAACATCGAGCATAGCTCAAGAGATCCATTGTAGTAGCCGCTCATCATCGTCATCCTCCCGCACTCATTGTCACACCGAGGCGGTTGCTCTAATCCAACGGGTGATGCAAGCTCTCTCGTGAAGATCGTGTGTCCGTGGAAGAGGATCGTGTTGGTTAGCCTAATCACGAGAGAGAGAGAGAGAGAGAGAGAGAGAGAGAGAGAGAGAGAGAGAGAGAGGAAACAGGAGGGAACAAGTGACTAGCTTAAATCTCTCCCAAACCCAAACCCTAAGCACACCACACATGCTAGATTAGAGTTCAAAGAGAGGGAGAGAGAGAGACAGAACACTCCACTTCTATTGCACAAATGGGAGAGCATGAGTTACAAAAAAGAGAAATCAGCTTTAATAGTTCCAAGCCTTTTCCCACTAGGCTGCGCCCAAGAGTAAGTGACCCAAGGCGCCCAACACATAGTTACAAGGCTTTTCTCCTATGGTTTGGCCAACTGACCAAGATTCTCTTGTCTGTCCTTTGAAGCTCAATACTTGGGAGTGTCTTTAGGGTGTTTCCCCCATCAAATGACGGGATTTAAAATATAGTACGGGCACCCATTACATAAGTGTGTGGACATAGTTGGCATAAGAATGTGTTCACCCCAATATGTGGTAAACATACTCCCCTTTTCCTAAAGTCGATCGCGTCCTCGTGATCGGTGAGGGGTTGTCAAGGCACGTGGGGTTCTTCTATCTCTCTGGAAATGAGAGGGGTGGGGGAGCTGGTAAGATGGAAAGAAGTTAGTGTAGTACTGGTGATTCAGTATCCAGGCGAGTCTGATGGGCTCTTATGAGTTTGCTTTTTTGGAGTTAGAGTACTTGAATGAGTAAACTAGCATGGAATACTTAATGACTAGTATCCCAGTGGTAGGTGGTATGATTAAAGAGGAGTTAGTAAAATAATGGTAGGTGGTATGATTAAAGAGATGTTAGTAAAATAATGGGGTTACTAAGAAGGTGGCAAGGGGGGAATTGCGAAGGGACAAGGAGGCAACATGCATGGAGATTACTTGCGCTATGAGATGCTGTATGTCGATGGCAATGTTCATGAAGCTCTAGCATTTTTGTCAAGACACCGTGATGGGTATCTTGGCTCTTGTGGATGTTGAGTCATCAGGATACTGTGTTCTCTCTTTTTCTTTTTATGCTTTATCTTCTTCTATCATTGGAGCTCTGGGATCCTATGTTAAAAGGAGTGGTAGTCGATGTCAAGGATCCATAGATGTGGAGCCGAAGAAGAAGTTAAAGGTAGGATTGATTAGGCATGAAGCACAGTTATGAAGCAAGGGTGATTAAGAAGATCTATGTGATGGGTTGTAAAATGGACCAGGCTTGCGCCCACCATGGTCCCTCCATCTAGAGATGTACCTGGATGGTTGTCGATGATAAAACTTTATGTGGTGTGTGCACATAGGACTGAGCCCAATGAGATTTTCAGCTGTTGTGCATGGTGAGGGCAAAATGTGTGCCCGTAGTCCTAATCACCTAGAGACTCCTTTTTTTCTTTTTCTCTTTTTTTTGACATGTGTTTATTGGTCAGCACCCTCTATGTGGCTAGAGTTGTGAGCTTACCTTTGAGTGGTTAGATAAGATCAGCATTGTGTAGCATTGCCCCTTGGTTTGGTGACGAAGTTGAGGATCAGGGTGGAGCTTCGTGGAGGAGGCTCTGTGTGTTGAAAGGGTTGGGAGAATTGAGCTTTGGAGTGCCCATGGGTTGGGTGTGGGCAAGTCTAGAGGATTTTGTCAAGGAGGAGGGGACTTGCCTGCAGTTGGTTGCCAAACCATCTTTGTCGATGGGACGGGTACTGGCGTGGTGGGTGTGGTTTGGGAAAACTGCTAAGGTGTATGCCTTGGGAGCTAAATGATGCAATTGCCATCATGGAAACCTTGGGCTTCTAAGAGACATTTGGGCACCCAATGTTATCGAGAGTGATGAAGGTCTGTGGGTGGTTGGCAAGGCTTCCGGGCACGAGGCTTTGTGCTATGAGGTGGTTGTCGACGCGGAGGAGAGGCTTTTGATTGTGGCTTGGGGAGACACAAGTGTGTCTTTCCTTCATTGAAGCCTTGTGCTTTGAGCACATTGGTAGACACCCAGTGTTGTTGGATTTGCTGTGCTTGGGGTTGCTGAGCCCGTGGTTGTGGGACATTTTGTCGTGGCTTATTGGGGAGTTTTTGTGGTGGATGAGCACAAGTAGCATGCTTAGGTAGCTAGAGGCAAGTGTTAACTTCATAGTAGCCTTATGCTTGTAATAGGTGGCTGGGGACTACTAGCCCCAACGTTGAAGCTTTATCTTAGGGTTAGTGGCTTATTGGGGAGTTTTTGTGGTGGATAAGCACAAGTAGCATGCTTAGGTAGCTAGAGGCAAGTGTTAACTTCATAGTAGCCTTATGCTTGTAATAGGTGGCCGGGGACTAGCCAACGTTAAAGCTTTGTCTTAGGGTTAGTGTTTGTTGGCTTAGTTGGCTTTTTGCGCTTGGGCCTTAGAGATGGCTGTCTTGGGATCCATACTTCTATGTAGCCATCGTAGAATCCCTGAGCGGCAAGAAGATTCTTGGGCACCCACCATTGATTGTCATGATAAAGATATGAGGTCAGGATGCTTGCACTCTCGGGGGGTTCATCTGAAAATATGTAAGCATAGCATGTGAGTTCAAATGAAGGGGTTTCTTAATTTAGAATTTAAAGGTAAATTTACAGAAATACATTTACAAAAGGGGTTTTTTAAATCGATTTTGGAAAAAAAAACGTAAGTCCATAAAGAAAAAAGGGTCATTTTATTCATGAAAAATTCACAGGTAAGGGGTTTTTTAATACCCCTTGAATGCACGTGATACATAGGGTTTCTTAGTAGTGCACCCCCCGAGCTTGCACTGTGGGTGGTCGAGGTTGTAGAGTTGAGGGGAAATGTCAATGTGATGAGGCTTGATTGTCATTGGTGAATGGTGTCGACAGTGGCCAATTGACTAGCTTTGGTGAGGAATGGGGTGGGGGAATAGGGGAGTCTGCCAGTGACAAGGAGTGGGCGTGAGGGGGAAGAGAAGTCGAGGGTGAGGGTGTGTGGATGATTTCCTCTTGGGGACACAAGAGGATAGTGGCCTTTTTGCCATTGATTTCCATGGTGGCCGTTTCTTCACGCCAATTGATTTGGCAGGGAGTGCCATCAATCCACTCTTTTCCAATAATAATCCAGCTTGGGAGTGCCCCTACATCAATGACATGAAATCTCCACTCCAAATGGTTATTTTCGATAGATATTTTAGGAATGAAATACCCAAAACTCATTAAACGCATCTCATGTGAAATTTGAATATAAGTGCTTTCTTTTGTTAGTGTGGGTTTTCCAAAAACTCATTAAACGCATCTCATGTGAAATTTGAATATAAGTGCTTTCTTTTGTTAGTGTGGGTTTTCCAAGAGCTTTCCACGCCTCCAAGAATATGAGATTGGTGTGGACCATAGAATATATGGGCTTGCCACCGTTGTAGACCATTCTTAGTCGGGATTCCAATCCATATTCTTGGTGGTTTGAGTTCTGGTGGTAGTTTGGCGGCAGTGGAAGACCTACCAATTATTGTGGGTAGTGAGGGTGTACCATTTGTTGAAGCAGTTGGTGGGGGCAGAGAATTAGAGTCGATGCACTCACCATCTCCCAGGGAGAGGACCATTGTGACCTTGCCCTGGGGAAGCTGGAGGGTATCTGTATTGTTTGTGAAGTTGATTGTACTTGTAGCATTTTGGACCCAACTTCCTCCAAGGATGAATACTTCTTTTATTTCACCTATGGGACCACATAAAACTTACACACCAATGGGTTAGAGATAGTATGTACAGTTTGTGTAAAGGACCCAAGGCTTTGTATGCGTTGTCCACCAAGCAATTGAATTTTTGCATGGGCAATTTTAAGATACGGTTTGCCTAGAGAGACCCATGTTTCCCATGGCAAAAGATTGTGGCTAGCTATGCGAGACACCAAGGAATGTTTTGTTTGCATGTTTCTACCAAAGGGTAAATCTATCTAGACCTGAAGGGTGGTTGTTTTAGGTTGTGGAGCTACACTTATGCTCAGGGTGTTAAGAGAGGCAATGACTTTGTAGGGTTCATGAAGGGTCTGGCCATTTGGGAGCACGAATTGTGTGTTGAGTTTGTGACCTGGGAGGGTGTCAAGTGTAGAAAGCATTTTAAGCCAATCGTGATCGACTTCGTCACACTATTGACAGAAGCGACCATGCATGGCACCCATGCGTCATCAAGGGCTTGATGAAAAGCATCGCAAAAGAGATCATTGCTCCTGGGGCGGTGGTCATAGAGTCTTCAGCAAAGGGAGATTCGGCCTTAAGCGTTTGAGATTGTTTGCAGAGGTAGAAATGATGCAGGTCCCAGTCATGGATTAGTAAGGTTCGTCTCATCAAGGGTCGACCTAAGATGGCATCATAGGTGGCATTACGAAAGTCCATGACCATAAATGTGAGGTGGAATGTCATGTCATAGACTTTGACCTTGAGGTCATGCACTAGGCCCATGGGTTTTGCAGAGTTCCCATCCGCAAGCTTGATCACCAATTTGGTGGGATCATGGCAAGGTTGGCCCTAGTTTTCCCAACATGTTTATGTGAGGATACTTACACTAGAACCTCCATCTAAGATGCCTTTGACCACATGTCCGTTAGAGGAAATGGGCAATGCTGCGTTTATGTCATCACCTTCAAAGTATTCTCTCAGCACATTGATGCGAATTGTGGGTTTATATTTGGGTTGTGGGTTGTGGTGAGACAGAGTAAGTTTGGATGATGGGGCTTAGATTCTTCTGAGGAATTTGAGGGAGCTTCCTCTCCTCCATAGAATCCTGCAGTTTGGGTTCCATCCAATTCCAAAGGTCATTCCATAAATTTGGACTACCTCTTAACAAGGTTCCAATGAGAATTCCGATTTGGGAGAAAAGGAAGGCACAGAGGCCGGCCAGGTCACATTGATGAGTAGGGTATTCATGAGGAGTGGGGCCTTGATCATAGGGTGGACCATCAATAATATATGGAAGTTCAAGTTGGTCCTTATTTGACAGGTGTGGAGATCGAGAGGTGGTTGTAGTAGGAGGATAAAATACCTAACACCATATTAAACACTGTTGTGGACAAAACAGGTAATATTTCCTAAAAATGAGAAACATTTAGCATCTTTCAAAGATTCCATAAAAAAACATTAAGTTTTTTTTACCTCTTTTTAAAAAGTGGTCTATGCATGCGTACAACACTGCCAAAAAACGATAATATTTTGGGCACTTTACATGTTTCTTACAAAAATTGACATGAAAAAAAAGACTTCATTTTGCTTACTTTTTGAGATTATAATTAAAAATCTAACAATAAGTTTTTAAAAAGCATGCCAAAATAGAGACAATGTTTGTTATTTCCATCTTCAATCCATTAAAAAAATGATACAACTGTAAAAGAAGCCATTTTCTAAACATATAGCTTATGGCATAGGTATGGTTCCTCATAATCATTTCTACAGCATCACTAGTCGATGTGCCTTTCTCCCTGAGAATGTAGATGAGGCATCCTCTTCTTCACTATCAACAGATACAATTTTTTTCTTCTATGTGTACACTTGAAGCTTAGACTCCTTGGGTCATCTGCCATGTTAGCATGATTGAGGATGTGCTACAGAGTGCAACTATCAAAAACTATTTGTATAATTATATTACAAAAGCGTTATCTTGATACAATTATTATCTTAATTGTAAAACCCTATTTTGGTTCTCGATGAGAGTAGTATTAAAATCCATTTTGAAGCTCTTAAGTATCACAATTTCTTAATTGATAATATATACTTTTTTAAAAAGAGTTCGTTAGTACATATGAATTTTAAAATATCATGAATAAGCTATTTAAAAGTTGTCTAATTTTGAAAAAAAAATCCACTCATTTTTAAAGAAGATGTGTCCTTGATGTGACAAAAAATTCCACTCATTTTTAAAGAAGATGTGTCCTTGATGTGACAAAAAAGGGTTAAATGGTAATTTTAGTTATTAAATGAGTTTAGAAAGTATGAAAAATGTCTCTTTATAAAATAAAAGTTTATACTTTCCAAAATACTTTTTTGCAAAATATCAGGCCACGGACTCAGGTTCGAATCCTACTGGTTACTACACATAGTAAGGATGTTTTAGCTATAACATTTGCGGCCAACTTAATGCTGAGTAAGAAATTCTCATCTAAGAGTTGATGTTTTCCATCAACTCTTAGCTATAACATTTGCGGCCAACTTAATGCTGAGTAAGAACTTCTCAGCTAAGAGTTGATGTTTTCCATCAACTTGATACAAAACATCAACTTTTATGAAAATTTGATATTTTGCATCAAGTTGTTGTAAAACATTAACTTTATATTCAAAACATTAACTCTATGTAAAAGATCAACTTTTTTTACAATACTTGACGTTTTGTATCAACATTATACAAAACATCAACTTCCCACAAAACTTGATGTTTTACATCAACTTTGATGCAAAACATCAAGTTTTATGGAAAAGTTGATGTTTTGCATCATAAAATCGATGTAAAACATCAACTTTTTCATTAAGCTTGATGTTTTGCATCGATGCAAAACATCGAGTTATGTGAAAAAGTTGATGTTTTGCATCAACTCAATGCAAAACATCAACTTTTCCACACAACTGATGTTTTGCATCAAAGTTGATGCAAAACATCAAATTTTCCACACAAATCGTTGTTTTGCATCAAAGTTGATGCAAAACATCAACTCTACCACAAAACTTAATGTTTTGCATCAAGTTTCAGATGCTATAGAGAAGAAAGTTAGAGGATCAGAGATCGATTTTCACAAACGGCCTGTTTTTGGGATTCCGTTCTCGCGAAGCATGCTTAGACAACCTATTCCATAATTTTTGAGTACTAACATGACTATGTTTCAATGTGATTTGCATACATCACAAAGCGACTTACTGCATCAATAAGTTGCTTTGTGACGTCTGCAAATCGCATCGAAACATAGTTGTGTTCATACTCAAAATTTGTGGAATAGGTTGTCTGAGCATGCCTACGCAAACGAAATTGTTAAAAAAAAGGCCGTTTGTGGAAATCAACCTGCGATCCTCTAACTTTTTTCTCTAGAGCATCTAAAACTTAATGCAAAATATCAAGTTTTATGGTAGAGTTGATGGTTTGCATCAACTTTGATGCAAAACATCGAGTTGTGTGAAAAATTTGATGCAAAACATCGAGTTGTGTGGAAAATTTGATGTTTTGCATCAACTCGATGCACAACATCGAGTTGTGTGGAAAAATTAATGTTTTGCATCAACTCAAGTCGATTGATTCGCCAATCTTGATTTTTGTTCTATAATTCAATTTTAAAACTGAAGAACTATAAGCAAATACACATGGTGTGACCATCTATGTCGAGGAGGGGGGTGCATGTGAGCCTGGACTCTGCCATGCTTATGTGCAGTAGTATGCTCTCTAGCATAGGGGACCTTGAATCTACCATCATCATGAAAGCTCTAAGCTCTTATCTACCACCATTCTAGAAGCCCTAAGCTCTCCTCTTTTCTCTTTGTACACAAAGACAATGTTGCGAGCGAAGATTGTATCTCTCAGCATCCTTTGCATGTCCTCTAAATAATTATAACTAGAGTTCATTCTACACTACCCTTCGACATACCATCTTTCAACATCCTTCACATGCACTATAAATAATTATAACTAGAGCTCATCCCTACACTACTCTTAGAGCTTCTCTACCACCATTCTAGAAGCCCTAAGCTCTCCTCTTTTCTCTTTGTACACAAAGACAATGTTGCGAGCGAAGATTGTATCTCTCAGCATCCTTTGCATGTCCTCTAAATAATTATAACTAGAGTTCATTCTACACTACCCTTCGACATACCATCTTTCAACATCCTTCACATGCACTATAAATAATTATAACTAGAGCTCATTCCTACACTACTCTTAGATATACCATCACCTATGTTCATGATAATGGCTATCTGGATCAAACATCAACATATGCATATTATGAATTTTTGCCACCACCACATATGTACATGATACAGGCTACAATTTCTTCCTGTCCCCTTATCCATATTGCATAACAAAAATTTCCTTCATGAAAAAAAATGCCTATGTGGGTCGAAATTTACACCCATAGGCTATATGATGTCTGTCTCTAAGATTGTCCTGTTGAAAAAATCTCTCTTTTAGCATACTTAGGTTTACTTAGAGCCTCCATAGTTACCATGTTCTATATATATATATGAATACAAGTCTACCTTTTCACACCTATAAGTTGACCTCTTTAAACTCTTAGCATTGGCTGTATATCATGCCTACTATCTGCTTATAAATAATAAAGCAAATAATTATATCATGCAAATTGTCAAGGTAAGTATATACTAAAGGCTTTACTATTTGGGTCTAGAAATAGACTCAAGGATGTTTCTAGATTTTTTCTTAAATTATGGAGCTTATATTATTATGTATTCTAAAATAGAATAAGTTTTACTCTAGACGCTGCTACATAGGTCCCTTAAACTATGTGCCTTATCTGGCATTAGAAGAGGTAAATATGAGTGCATGCTTGCTCAAGACTCATTTAAAATTTAAGAACAAAAGCATGTATTAATAGAGGAATGGCCCTAGGACCATTTTGTACCTCTGATTGTTTATAATGGGAGTGGTACAAGATGAGAAAAATATGAAAATATAAAATAATGTGAAAGGAGACACCAACGAACTATATGCCATGCATGATGGCTACTGATCTTGACACTTAAATTGGTATAAACTAGAAGAATTCAACTAACAATAGGCCATGTATGATAGTTACTGATCCTGACACTTGAATTGTTATAAACTAGAATGATTCAAATAACTTGCATTTGTAATCAAATTTGAGACTTGTTGAAATATACAAGTGAATAGGGTGTGTGTGGGAACAAGCTCTTGGATAGAGGCTGTAAAAGAGGAGATGTAATTGTGAAAGAACCTGTGAAAAGGTGAGAAGAATCTACTGGGAGAGAATAATGGGTAGCATGAGGGAATTTAGGAGTGTGGAGTTATTCTGGGAGATAATCAGGGAAAAGAGAAGAGGTGGAGAGAATCAGGCAAGAGGTGGAGATATTCAGGGAGTGAATCATGGAGAAATCAAGGGGATTTGATGCTTGATGTAAACACTATAAATTGAGGCATAGCCCTAATGAGAATTTGCTGGTTTTTGAGTATCCATGCCTACTTTAATCTATGTGCTAATTATTCACTAATTACGTCTTAATCACTTGCTAATCACTTTGTTAATTATGTTGATTCTAGTGTTTGATCCACCATAGCTCATCATTAAGCTCAAATTTCAACATGGTATCAGAGCCATGCCTAGAATCAATCAGATTTATGAGCCCATTAGTGAATTAATTAGGATTAGTAGGTAATTAACAAAAAAATCAATTTTTAGTGAGTATTTCATCTTCCCCTTTACCCCCAGCCAGTGGAGGAGCCCTAGCACCTTGCATACTCAATCATTTGCCAAGCCATTCTAGCCCAAGGTAGCTAACCCAAAGGGGCTCCAGCCTATGCAATTACCTGTGCAAACCGCCACGCAAGACTGCAGATTTTTGCTAATTTCTGGGTGTTATTTTTCTGAAGAACTTTGAAGATTTCTCCTTGTGCAAGTCAAATTGATTCAATTCCTCCTAGCCCAAGGTGTAATCAACCATGCTCTACAAGCTGGTGAAGTCAGAATTGAGTTTCATCAAGTCTACAGTGAGATCCAAGCTCTTCATCAAATCTGCAGGTGACTTTGGTAAAACAGAGATTAAGCTTTCATTATTTGGTCAAATCTTGTGTTTCTTGGCTTAATCCTCTACTAGACTCATTGCTATTGATGCCTTTGAAAGCATTTGAGCTCATTTGAAGTGGAAGGCACCAGATCTGGACTCCCCGCATACTCTGTTTTTTGCACATAAAACAGAGCATTAATTTGCTAATCAGTGATTAATCAGTGCTAATCACTGTACTTTGGTGCAATTGAGGGTTCAAATTAACCATTAGGTATCTGATACAGATCCCTATAACTTCAGATTGCAAATCGGAGTTGGTTTGATACTCCAACCATCCCGTACAAATTGGTTACCCTTAATTTAGTGTAATTTCTGGAAAATTGTGCTGATAAAATTTATGAAAATCATCATTTTGCATTCAACCCTTGGTTAATACCTGTAAATCTCACTCAAATACAAGATTATTCACAGCCAGAGTTGCATTTGGAATGTGCATGAGAATGAATGCTATACGCATTATGTATTGGGCACATTTTATCAGTGTAAAAATGGGAACAGACACTGCCCTTGTCCAGATTAAGGCAAGAGGTAAGACCTCCTGCATAAATTTGGGTTTGCATTGCATAATGATACAAAATAAACATAAAAAGCCCAAAGGAACTGTCAGCAAAGAAAGAAGAAGAATATCTCTTCCCAAGAAGAGGATCCACACCAAGAAGAAAAGCTGAAGGAAGACATGGACACGAGAAGAGAAGCTGCCCCGAGAAGACTGGAGGAAGAGACGGACGCGTGGAGAGCTGCTGCCACGAGAAGAAGACTGAAGAAAAGAGAAGATGTGAGGCTCCAAAGAGTGAGGAGCCATGTGAAAATCTCTGAGAGAGAGAGAGAGAGAGAGAGAGAGAGAGAGAGACCCCACAACCCAATGTAACCTGCCCCAATAAAGTAAAACCATCTCTGAGCCACCGATGATGTAGGCCACGTGGTAGAAGTATGTGTGAGCACTTTAGTCAAGGTCGCGGGCACTTATAGTAGCCTTGGATACATTGAGAGAGAGAGTGTCAAGGACGATGGAGTTTAGGGACTTGAGGCACTGGTCGCGAACTGTCAAGTAAGAAAGAAACTTGATACAGGGTCCAGGTGTGCTGAGATAACTTGAGGGGAGGAGTAGACACTGGTCGCGGACTACCAAGTACGGGGAGGCAAACTTGGTATAGGGTCTAGGTGTACTAGGATTATTCACTTGAGGGGAGGTGTTGAAATATACAAGTGAATAGGGTGTGTGTGGGAACAAGCTCTTGGATAGAGGCTGTAAAAGAGGAGATGTAATTATGAAAGAACCTGTGAAAAGGTGAGAAGAATCTACTGGGAGAGAATAATGGGTAGCATGAGGGAATTTAGGAGTGTGGAGTTATTCTGGGAGATAATCAGGGAAAAGAGAAGAGGTGGAGAGAATCAGGCAAGAGGTGGAGATATTCAGGGAGTGAATCATGGAGAAATCAAGGGGATTTGATGCTTGATGTAAACACTATAAATTGAGGCATAGCCCTAATGAGAATTTGCTGGTTTTTGAGTATCCATGCCTACTTTAATCTATGTGCTAATTATTCACTAATTACGTCTTAATCACTTGCTAATCACTTTGTTAATTATGTTGATTCTAGTGTTTGATCCACCATAGCTCATCATTAAGCTCAAATTTCAACAAGACTTCTACATGAATAATAAAGAAAAGAGGAAAACTAATAAACAAGATACATAAGACTTGAGGCTCTAGAAAAGTAGAATTACATTTCTGTTATACAAGTGAAAGGATACCCATTGAGATTTTGTATGTCAAGATGGGTCTTTTGGCTTGAAATATTTACAAGATTTGTGATAACATACATGAATGAATATTGCTTTTGTGTCCAAAGAACCTTTCCTTTAATGACGCCGCCTCCATAAGTATTCCTCCATTACAATCTTTGTTTCAAGATTTATCTTAGTCTTCTGAAAGACATTGTTATGTGTGTAGAGTCTCGTATTATGAGCATATACCATTGACACAACCAATGGATAGTTGTGGTTTTTAAGAAGCCTTGAAGTTCCTTCGATGTCTGATTCCATGGCTTTGGAAATACAAGATAGGAACCTGGCATGTTCCACATAATTTGATACAGTGTGTCATCAAAAATCAAAGTGTTGTCTCCATCCAAGTCTTGAAAATATGTCCAGATTGCTGGTAGGTTCTTGTGGTAAGCATGCTCATAGTACCCAAAGAACATAGGACTTTTAAATAACATCCTAGTGTCTTGGCACATCTCTTGGCTCAGCACATACTTGAATTTCATATGATGTTTTGGAAGACATAAATTGAGGATGTGAAGAATATCATCTAATTTTCCATCTAATTTGCATGTACTCCAAATCCAAACCTTGAACCATTGAAAGCGAAATTCTAAGAAATTTTCTGCATCCAAACGCACAACATGGTACAATTCATTGCTTTCTTGAACTATTTGCATATGCTTAGTCCAATATGGCATCTCATCAACATGGTCTAGCTCAAATGATTTAAGAAGTATTCCAATCATATCAAGAATGAGAACCCTTCTTTGATCTTTAAGTGAAGGCACACATGCGAACATTGGTTTTCGTGGTACCAAAGATAATGAAACATGCCAACATAGCATCAACGGATTTGATGACTTGCAAACATTTTGATTTACAAAGATTGCTCCTATGCTATCATTTGAAATAGGAACACACATAATTAGCCAAATTCCTTCATTCATATTACAAGACAAGGAAAGAATAAAAACCCTTTATGTTTAGGCTCAAACAAGGGTTTACTGGAGGTATAGTGATCTTGGGGCCATTTCAAAGAGAAATAGTTAAAAAGTGTCTATAGTAGGATGGCCCTAGGATCATTCTGTACCCCTTCTTACACAACAATATATTACAACAATATAATAGTCCTAGTAAGGCATGCTAATCTAGACCCTGAGAAAACTCATAGACAAAGGACTTGAGGACTTGTGGTCACACAAAAATGACCCTGGGCCCATTCTTGCACTTGTTCTGCATGAAAAGAATGGCCCTAGGGCCATTCTTGGATGCCCCAAGGCCACTATTGAATGCTCTTTGAGGCCAAGGGCCTTATTTAAAATGAAAAAGAAAGAACCCGTAGCCATTCTTACACCTGTTGTGCATGAAAAGAATGGCCCTAAGCCCATTCTTTGATACTGAGGAGAATGCAAGACAGTTGGATGATCCAAGAATGGCCCTAGGGCCATTCTTCAATGCCTAGAAGGATGCATGAAAGTTGGGTGATCCACCAAGCCAATGCTAGAATGGACCAAGGTCCATTCTTAGATGCCCCATGGCCATCTCCAACATGACCTTGAGGACTTGGGGTCATGCCAGAATGGCCTAGGACATTCTTGCTCTTGTTGTGCATGAAGATGCCCCATGGCCACTCATGCATGCTCCTTGAGACCTTCAAGGAACAACAATGGCCTTATTTACCATAAAATAATGGCCCTAGGTGCATGTTTTAGAATGGTCCTAGGGCCATTCAAAACTCCTTGTGCAAAGCTATTAGTACAAGGTGCTAATCAAACCTTGAGCGAGGGGCTTTAAACTATAGAAGGACAAAAGAGAAGATATTAAATAATATATTGTAGAATGGTCTTTAGGTACATTATAAGAAACAAGTGGTATATAAACTTTATGTTGTGAACACACTTAACAACAGGCCTCAAGAGGGTGCACTCCGACAAAGAAGTAGGGTGCACTCTGACGAAGAAATTGTCTAACAAAATATGAGAAAATTTGAAATAAAGGAGCCTCCTTAGAATAGGATACACTCGTACTATAGGCTAATACTAGAAAAAATGCAACAAAGTTCAAGACTCTAAAGACTAAAATAATCCATCAAACCTTAAATAAAGAGAATAAACATGTACATCAAGAGAATAGAGATATCTCCACAAAACTTGAATAGATTCATAAAGAGAATAAACATGTACATCAAGAGAATAGAGATATCTCCACAAAACTTGAATAGATTCATAAAGAGAATAAACATGTACATGATTGTGAATATTTCTAAACTTCCAAGTTATGTCTTGATTTAAAGTTCTTGATCCATTGCATTACATGAATAGATCTTTTGAAAATTCTACAACCTAGAAAAGCCTGCACATAAAAGGTAATGAGATGAAAGTTAGAATGTTACAGTACACAGTTTCTGAATATATCTGTAATATAGTGAGAAATTCTAGATAGGATAATACCTTTGCTCTACTTTTACTGATATTTAGAAGACCATGATCGTTTAGCAATTTATTGATAAATGCCTTTGCCGACTGAGACCTCAAGTTAATCCCTCCTTTGCAACCCAATCTTTTAGCTAGAGAAATCAAATTTGATGGGTGCTTGAAATTTGAGGACCTTCTTTGATTAGAATATCCTTTATCTCATCTCCCATGATGTGAGACAAGCTACCACTAAGGCTTTGCATGCTTCTTGCACCCATCGATTCTCCTTTATCACCTCTCTTTCCACCTGTGTCCTTCACCTTAGAAAGGTCTTGTAATTGACTTGCAAGAGGAAGTTTACTAGTGTTGAACCTTGTTTATGACCAAATCACATTATACTCTTGCCAAATCACATTATACTCTTGCCATTTGTCAATAAAATCACTAACAAGGTTATATAAACCAAATCACATTATACTCTTGCCATTTGTCAATAACATCACTAACAAGGTTATATAAATCATGGCCATTCGATACTGGGAGCTAACCATATCGATTATTTTCAATGTGACAATACGTATATCTTTTGCATCATCAAGAAGCATTAAGTATGGTATGAGAACATTGTCATCTTTCTTATCTAAATCAAACTTGTTTGGAAAGATGCAGTTATTAGAGGGAGCAACACAAGCTTTATATGGAGAGTCATCAATAAGAATTGTCCTCCCTGGATCACATTGAAAGGCTTTTGACATTCTTGCAAGTGGTTTAAACATTACCTCAACACCTAGGTTATCTAGTCTTAACACTTTTCTCTTCTCAAAACTATAACATGCATTCTGACTCCAAATAGCAAAGAAAGGAAGTATTCTCCCAGCTCTCATCTATTGAATTTTTCTAAAACATTCTGCAAAAATGATATACACCCTGGATGGAGAATATGGTATCTATTTGGAGCATACATAATGGATTGGTTTAGTGCACATGGCTGGAAGCAACGCTTCAAGAGTAATCCATTTAAATGCAATACCACAGTCAGCATTGCTCTCTTAGATGTGTTTTAGTGGAATTGAATCCTTCATAACTTCAATGGCAATTTCATTCGTGCTAGTATCCGCGATGCTTGATGTTATAGTTATTTCATACGGATCATAAGAGGCTCCTACGCAAAATAACTCTAATGATAACATTTTTAAGCATGATATGGCCAAGATAATTTAATTATCTAGCTTGCACAAAATTTAAACTATGATAACCTTGCTCTAGGGGGCCATTCTTTCCATGCACAATAGCATTAGGAATGGCCCTAGTAGGGCCATTCTCGCATGACCTCAAGGCCATCCTTGCATGCTCTAATGGCCTGATTACCAAGTTAGAGTGGCCTTGGGCATCAAAAAATGGTCCTAGGGCCATTCTTCTTATGCACAACAATTGTAAGAATGGTCCTAGGTCCATTCTTACATGCTCTAATGGCCTCAAGGTCATGTTGGAATGGCCCTAGGTCATCTAAGAACATCTCATAGAGTGGTGCTCACATAAACAAGAAGAGAAAGAATGGCCCTAGCATTCTTTTCATGCACAACCATTCCAAGAATAGACCATTATTCTAATGCAGAAGAGCTATTCTATGATTCCCCAAGGCCATTCCAACATGACCTCTAGGGCCATTCTTCCAATGCACAAATAGGAATAGGAATGGCACTAGGGAGATTCTTGCATGCTCTAATGCAAGCCCATGTTGGAGTGACCTTGGGAGTCTAATAATGGCCCTAGGTTCTTTCTTCTCATGCACAACAATTTAATGATGGTCCTAGGGCCATTCTTACATGCCCTAATGACCTAAAGGTCATGTTGAAATGGCCCTGATAATAGTCCTGGAGTCATTCTCGCATGAACAAGAGGAGAAAGAATGGCCTTAGGCCATTCTTGCTTCACTTCAAGGCCACGCTGGAGTTGTCATGAGGCATCGGAGAATGGTCCTTAACCATTCTTAGTTAGCCTCAAGGCCATGTTGGAGTCCTAGGGCCATTCTTTCTATGTACAACAATTACATGAATAGACTATGTACAACAATCACAACATTCTTAGTTAGCCTTAAGGCCATGTTGGAGTCCTAGGGCCATTCTTTCTATGTACAACAATTACATGAATAGACTATGTACAACAATCACAACATTTATACTAAAACTATGAAAGATTAACTTGGAAAAATAATTAAACGTGAGAATGTAAATGATTAATATTTATGTCATCAATTATCCTCGGGGGGGTCACTATATGTAAATCCTCTATATCACGTGCGTTCAAGGCCTATTTAAAAAGTCCCTTATCTGTGAATTTTTTAGTGAATATAATGTATCCTTTCCTATTCAAATCTGTAATTTTTTTTTAAAATACAATAAATAAATCCCCTCTGTAAATATATTTCTGTAAGTTTTAAATATTTAAAATGCCCTTCTGTTGAACCCACGTGATAGTTACATATTTATACGAGTGACCCCCCCGAGCAATTATCAAGACACATAGAATCAAAGAAAGCTATAATTAGCTAACACTTCTCTTCACCAGTATGAATATTGCATAAGGTCTCCACACATATGTAGCCATACTCTATTGAATTGACATTCTTATGTAATGTACACCACCAAGGGGGTAATTCTGGGCGAAGAGTAAAACATACATTTGGTCTCATGTTTGTGCATTGACAGCTGTTTATGTATCCTGCTACATTTCTATAATCTACATCACCCACTGATGTACACCCTATCCTCTAGACTATCTACCTTGAGATCCTCTAGACTATCTACCTTGGGATCCTCTAGACTATCTACCTTGGGATCCTCTTCAAATGAGTACTTTTGGATTCAACTTGCACAACCCCTTCCAATCATGGAGATAGTACTTGTCTCCACCATAATGAAGAATAGTCACACCTCTTGGAAGAGAAGAGGATAAAAAAAGTCCAAGACCTACTTTTTGTATGGTTGAATAAAATGGACCACAAAGGTTATATTATTAATTTCAAACATTTCATCAATTGGAATATGAAAAATGGATGTTCTAAGAGGATCACGCTCTCTCACACATCGCGCAACACATGGTATAGGGAGCTATGCTTGATTTTCTTTCCGACATCTTCTATAATCTTTAGCCAAGTATAGAAGATGTTGTCAGGGCATGTAACCATGTGTGTGTGCTTCTGTGCAAAGTAGGCACCCATTGATAATTCGGCACTCGAAGAGAATTTCTGTCATCAACGAAAAAACAAACAGAACATAAACAACAAGACAATTCCAATTCTGGTACATCAAAAAAGCTATCAAACAAGATTAAAAAACATAAGATACAATGACTTACATCCCAATTTATGTAAGAAGGGTGTCCCTTCGGCTAACTGCTAGTCTTGAAGGCTTTTTATAATGCTCGTTACTAGCTTCTCAAGTGCTTTAATATGTCACTATATGGTTGCTTTGTGAATAATGCTTATGCCTCTAGATTTGCCATCTTGGAGATGGCCAAAGCATGAAACATGAAGAGTCCAAACTATTGTTCAGTTTATAAGGTGTAAGACTTGTACTAAACATTAAAAATAACAAACTCGTCTTTAACCACCATTATATAATTGGAAATGCTTAATATAATGTAACACACACTCACACACACAAATAATATATAAATGTAATCTTATTTTTTTAGGCACAAACCTATATGTTGTATACTACACTAATATTTTTAATTATTATATAATATACAAAATAAATTGGTAATATATCCTTACATTTATTATAGATTATCATATATTATACCAACATTTACACTCACGTATTTTATATATTCAATTTTATAAATATACTATTTTATATATTCTTCTTTCTTTTCACTTGAAATAATAAATAATAAACTATTCACTAAAGTACATATTATTTCAAAGAAGCTACTTATTATAATTCTATTATCCTAATAGCATCTATCTTTATTTTTCTATAATTTATTTACTTATTTTTCTTTTACACAGAAGCACAGTACTTATTTTATATATTGTTCTTTCTTTTCTATTCCAACAAAAATTAAAATAATTAAATAATAAAATCTTCACTAAAACTTTTTTATTGCATAGTTTTTCTTCTTATTGAGAAAAACTTATTATTTTATTAGCAAAATTAAAAATAATTATAAAAACTATACATAAATCAATCTTAAATCACCAACAATGTCATAAATCTAAATCACAAAAATGACCTTGAGGCCTTGGGGTCAGGCAAGAATGGCCTTATGGCTATTCTTCCACATGTTGTTCAGGAAAAGAATGGGCCTATGGCCATTCTTGGGTGCCCTTAGATGCCCTAGGGCCATTCATATTGTGCATGAGAAGAATAGCCCTATGGCCATTCTTGGCGTCCTAGGGACATTCCCAAATCTGAAATTTGAATTTCAAACTAGAATTTTCTCGTCGAATTCCCAAATCAAATTTGAAATTTGAAATTTAAATTCAAATTATAATCTCCCCGCCTTCCTCTTGTTGAAATATACAAGTGAATAGGGTGTGTGTGGGAACAAGTTCTTGGATAGAGGCTGTAAAAGAGGAGATGTAATTGTGAAAGAACCTGTGAAAAGATTAGAAGAATCTACTGGGAGAGAATAATGGGTAGCATGAGGGAATTTAGGAGTGTGGAGATATTCTGGGAGATATTCAGGGAAAAGAGAAGAGGTGGAGAGAATCAGGCAAAAGGTGGAGATATTCTGGGAGTGAATCATGGAGAAATCAATGGGATTTGATGCTTGATGTAAACTCTATAAATTGAGGCATAGCCCTAATGAGAATTTGCTGGTTTTTGAGTATCCATGCCTACATTAATCTATTTGCTAATTATTCACTAATTACGTCTTAATCATTTGCTAATCACTTTGTTAATTATGTCGATTCTAGTGTTTGATCCACCATAGCTCATCATTATGCTCAAATTTCAACATGGTATCAGAGCCATGCCTAGAATCAATTAGATTTATGAGCCCATTAGTTAATTAATTAGGATTAGTAGATAATTAGTAAAAAATCAAATTTTTAGTGAGTTTTCACTTCTCCCCTTCACCCCCAGCCAGTGGAGGATCTCTAGCACCTTGCACACATATAATTAGGGCATAAGCTTCTAACACAAGCTAGCTAACCCATAGGAGCTCCAGCCCATCGAATCAGAAGCGCAAACCGCCCACGGAAGCTCCCGATTTTCGCTGATTAAAAAGCTACGTTTTTCTGAGATGATTTGGTGATTTCTACTTCCACAGATCAAAGGTCTCTAATTCCTCTTAGCCCAAGGGGTAATCAAGCATGCTCTACAAGCTGGTGAAGACAGAATTGAGTTTCATCAAGTCTACATTGAGATCCAAGCTCTTCATCAAATCTGCAGGTGACTTTGGTAAAACAGAGATTAAGCTTTCAATATTTGGTCAAATCTTGTGTTTCTTGGCTTAATCCTCTACTAGACTCATTGCTATTGATGCCTTTGAAAGCATTTGAGCTCATTTGAAGTGGAAGGCACCAGATCTGGGCTCCCCGCATACTCTGTTTTCTGCACACAAACCAGAGCATTAATTTGCTAATCAGTGATTAATCAGTACTAATCACTGTATTTTGGTGCAATTGAGGGTTCAAATTAACCATTAGGTATCTGATACAGATCCCTATAACTTCAGATTGCAAATCAGAGTTGGTTTGATACTCCAACCATCCCGTACAAATTGGTTACCCTTGATTTAATGTAATTTCTGGTAAAATTGTGCTGATAAATTTGTGAAAATCATCATTTTGCATTCAATCCTTGGTTAATGCCTATAAATCTCACTCAAATTCAAGATTATTCACAGCCAGAGTTGCATTTGGAATGTGCATGAGAATGAATGCTATACACATTATGTATTGGGCACATTTTATCAGTGTAAAAATGGGAACAGACACTGCCCTTGTCCAGATTAAGGCAAGAGGTAAGACCTCCCGCATAAATTTGGGTTTGCATTGCATAATGATACAAAATAAACATAAAAAGCCCAAAGGAACTGTCAGCAAAACATTGAAAGATGTTGCTCACATGGAGCAAAAAGACTTGACGGACGAGCTCATGGCCCCAACCATGAAAGAAGAAGAATATCTCTTCCCAAGAAGAGGATCCACACCAAGAAGAAAAGCTGAAGGAAGACATGGACACGAGAAGAGAAGCTGCCACAAGAAGAGAAGCTGCCCCGAGAAGACTGGAAGAAGAGACGGACGCGTGGAGAGATGCTGCCACGAGAAGAAGACTGAAGAAAAGAGAAGATGTGAGGCTCCAAAGAGTGAGGAGCCATGTGAAAATCTTTGAGAGAGAGAGAGAGAGAGCCCACAACCCAATGTAACCTGCCCCAATAAAGTAAAACCACCTCTGAGCCACCGATGATGTAGGCCACGTGGTAGATGTATGTGTGACCACTTTAGTCAAGGTCACGGGCACTTTATAGTAGCCTTGGACACATAGAGAGAGAGAGTGTCAAGGACTATGGAGTTTAGGGACTCGAGGCACTGGTCGCGGACTGTCAAGTAAGAAAGAAACTTGATACAGGGTCCAAGTGTGCTGAGATAACTTGAGGGGAGGAGTAGACACTGGTCGCGGACTACCAAGTAAGGGGAGGCAAACTTGGTATAGGGTCTAGGTGTACTAGGATTATTCACTTGAGGGGAGGTGTTGAAATATACAAGTGAATAGGGTGTGTGTGGGAACAAGTTCTTGGATAGAGGCTGTAAAAGAGGAGATGTAATTGTGAAAGAACCTGTGAAAAGATTAGAAGAATCTACTGGGAGAGAATAATGGGTAGCATGAGGGAATTTAGGAGTGTGGAGATATTCTGGGAGATATTCAGGGAAAAGAGAAGAGGTGGAGAGAATCAGGCAAAAGGTGGAGATATTCTGGGAGTGAATCATGGAGAAATCAATGGGATTTGATGCTTGATGTAAACTCTATAAATTGAGGCATAGCCCTAATGAGAATTTGCTGGTTTTTGAGTATCCATGCCTACATTAATCTATTTGCTAATTATTCACTAATTACATCTTAATCATTTGCTAATCACTTTGTTAATTATGTTGATTCTAGTGTTTGATCCACCATAGCTCATCATTATGCTCAAATTTCAACACCTCTTTCATGCATAATGTTTTCCCCCTCTCCCCATATCACTTTTGAAATTTGGATTTGAAACCACCCTCATCGGTAATTTTCCCACCCATCTACGTCCAGCGCTTCTACACTACATCATGCAAGAATGGGCCATTCTTGGATGCCCCCATGTCCATCCCAAAATGACATTGAGGCCTTGGGATCATGCAAAAATGGCTCTTGGGCCATTCTTCCACATGTTGTGCATGAAAAGAATGGCCCTATGTCCATTCTTGGATGCCCCACGGCCATTCTCTAAAATGACTTGGGATGCACTGGGGCCATTCTCAAATCGCACCCACGTTAGGTATGCATTGGGGCCATTCTTGCACCTGTTATGCATGAAAAGGATGGCCCGGTTGGGTGGCACCAAGGATATGCTAGAATGGTTGAGCATATTGGTATGGCTAGAGCACTACTTGAGGACTTCATCAACGTTAACACAAGCGGATGCCTAACAAGAGTAGAACTATGCTGGATGGCTCAAGGGAGACTCAGTTAAGGGTACCCCCAAAACATATAAGCAGGTTGACATATTAGATGAGATCAATACAACGCTTGATCAATTGGGATATCAAAAGAAGTTATCCAAGTCTTGTTTTGGGAGAATATGGAATCAAGAGTATCCCCACGTGGCATTGACAAAGACAAGTGAGTTCTCTAGTGCAGCTTGTGTAGTTCATTAAAGGCTAGAATGGGAGCCAAGCCGAGTCTACAGGAAAGAGCAAAGATCAAGGAGGAAATAAAAGTTCACATGAGTCAACAAACATGTACTATGCATGGCATGCATTTTCAAAATTACAACCAGAGAAATATGTGTGCATCATCCATGATAAGATGGATCAAAAGAAGACGGCCATTCCTAGACTACGAACGGTACCAAAGGACACAAATTTAGCATGGCAGCTGCAAGTGGCATTGATTGGTATGATCACTCGTGGACATGGGGAGGGGCATTACGGTCACTTTATACTAAATGGGTTATGACCATCGGATCCTAATCTCACAATTGGATCAATCGCATTGTGTTTGCATAACCTAGAGTGGTTGGATAAGCACCCCCTTGGTGATCTAGCTACAGATGGGGCTTCAAGGAGTAATGTTTCACTTCTCCATGCCTTGAGCTCAAGGGAAGCTTTAGATTACCACTATGATACTGATGGTAAAGAGCTTATTGGCCAAAAGGTATCGAGTGACAATGCACATGCAAATTCCACAACAACCATTGCTCCAGGAGAACATGCATTAGGTCCAAATGATTTACAAGGTGTCAACGTGATTTCAGATTTTCACAGATTGCCAGAGAGAACTTGCTACTGTAACTAGATAATTGTGGAGGTGAAAACAAGAATCGATATTTGTTTGCATATCTATCTCTTCTAGTTGCAAGGGGGGTTTGTTTGCATATCTATCTCTTCTAGTTGCAAGGGGGGTTTTTAAACTGTCCAATTGGGATTTTTAGTGGTCTGACACACACATGAGGACATAGATGCAATGTTTAGTAGGTTCTCAAAAAAATAGAGAGTCAGAAATACCTTCGCTTTACCACATTTGATGGACGCCTTAAGGACCATCTCAAGCTCTTCACCAGTGCCTTTTTTGCTAACTCAAGTGCCTGACTTCAAGCCATATTGTGATGGATACATTTGTGATGGAAGATGCACTTATAGGCCACTCTAGGCCACTTCAATTTCGATTCTTCATGAATGGAGACACACGAGTAATGCAATATAAAGTGCATGTAGCGACACTTGATTGGAGGCCTACGAAGGTATTCAACTGTGGAAGAAAGATAGTGAAGGTAAGCCATTGTTACCACTAGGTAATCCACCTTTGTTGTCGATGGTGGGGGGCAGAGCATGTAAAGGGGCATGAGGATGTGATATTAGGTATAAAATCTTATATTAGATTTTGGAAAAATCTTGGAAATGGTTCTTTTGTTCCAAGATATCATAGACCTATGATAGATTTCTGGAATAATGTAATCCAAGAGCTTGATAAACCAATTATAGCATCGGAGGCTAGATTGTACACACATTTTTGGGCAAAGTCTCAAGGCTCTCAACCAGTGGGACATGGATGCTTCCTTTGATCTTGAAAGGTTCTTCGGTTACAAGGAGTACAATGATCATTATTATGGGCCTCAACGAGAGAAACCAAGGGAAGAATTCAACCCAATGCTAGATGTCCAGCAAGGAGGCTTTATCTTGTTGCTCCCACCAAATAGAGATGTGTATCCTATTTGGCTTGCGATGGCTAAATCCAACATTGATATGGATAGGAAGTCACCAAACTACAAGAAGATTATGATATAGTATTGGGCACCGTGTGCAAGAAAGGGTGGTTTGACAGATGCAAAGGCCTATGCTGATTGTTGGAAGGGGTTTGGGGTGGAGAACAAGGTAGATCCTCGGGTGTGGGAAGAGGCAGATGCAATTGTGTGGTCATGGAGGCAAAGAAAACCAGGGCCTTATATGAGAATCAAGATACCACTCAAGGAAGCCAAAAAAGAACAAGAAGGAATGCGCCTAGGTGGAGCATATATCAACCTTATGAGGAAAACTTTGACAGTGCCTGCCTTGAAGAGTTATGACTTTTGTGGGTGCTATGACTTTTGTGCTTTAAATTTGAATGATATTTAAAATGCAGCAGTCTCACTTTAAGTTATTTGAAAATTTCTATTTCTCACAACCTAATTTGCAAATGAGATTTTTTTCCACCATCATAGTCTACCATCGTACTTGTTCCAGACTTGGTATTTAAATTTAAAGATTGTTCCATTTAATTGTTGCCAGTGAAAGTAGAGTTTCATTTATTAGTTTGATCCACAATCATGAAGTTTGTGGGTATTTATGTACAAGACATATGTGGCTTCATTATTATGGTGTTTATCAACACCACCTTCCTACATGATCTATCTATCTCCTTGCAAGTATGGAATGGCCCAACAGCCATTCTTTACACATGTACAAATTCCCACAATAAGTGGTAAATTCCTAATTTAGGCGAAACATACCAATTTTAAAATTCCCAAAATGTAAGATTTTTTGCATTTTATCTAATATGGACTTACCTCAAAAAATTTGGTGTGCGGACCTCATGAGTCTATCGGACTCTATGTCAGTGTTCGCATCAAGTTGTTTGATGTGAACATGGGATTTAGGCCCGTTTGTGGATTAAGCATTGGAGGATGAGGAGGTGCAGGAGGGGCAAAATTGTCATTGGTCAACATCATGTTGGGCGAACGGATCGTCCTCGGCCTTGAGCATTTGCAGGGGATCTTACCTTACCTAGTGCAGAAGTTTAAGTTTAATGGGGGACAACGCGCACTCAGGTACACGGTCAGAGGTTACGAAAACGGGTGGTGGTTCAAGTTGAGCCTGGTATCACTCTACTAGTGCTTGGGCCTCCTGAGGATGTTGCTTCTCAAGGATGGCATTGGGGTAAGTGGCCATGCGTTTTTCTCGTTTGGTGAGTTTTTGATGGACTGAAAAGATGCAGGGGGGAAGAGAGCTTGAGCTCTTGCAAGCACACACACTCACAAAACCCTAATAGAGAACACACGAGGTGAGAGGCTGAAAATCTTCTTCTTCTTCTTTTACTCAACACTCAACACACCACATACAAAGATAAGAGTACACATAATATGAAAGGTACTCAACCAATACATACAAGGGTTCTCTATAGTGTGAACCCAACTAAATGAGCTGGCGCTATAACTATGCCAGTCTCTAGAATGGCTGCACAGAGCCTGTCATCCCACTGGCTGCATATCACCCAAGATCTCACCAACCATGCCAGTGGTATAAGTGTGGGGCCTATCCCCCAGGCGGGTCATCAGTGTCCACCGCCTCACTAGATGAGCTCGATATCTCAACACTTCCCCTCGAGCTCAACTCCATCTCATGTACACCAAGCGAAGCCCTGAATTTGCGGAGCTTCTATGTACCCAATGCTTTGGTGAAGATGTCAGCTACCTGATCCTGTGTGCTGACATAAACAAGGTCAAGGTCTCCTGCCAAGACCTTCTCTCTGACAAAATGGTAGTGGACCTCTATATGCTTCGTACGAGCATGAAAAACTGGGTTCCTGGCCAACTGTATACTGCTAATGTTGTCACCACAAAAAATGACAACTTGTCTATCCATTGATAGACCCAAATCAGCAAGTAGCTTTCTCAACCAAGCTACCTCACATGCTGCCATAGCAGCTCCTCTGTACTCGGCTTCTGTACTAGATAGAGCAACCGTAGGCTGGTTCTTGCTGCTCCAAGTCATAGTAGCACTCCCCAAAGAAAACATGAAGCCACTAGTAGATCTTCTATCTGAGATACTACCAGCCCAATCATCATCTGTGTACCCATGTACACATATCTCTGTCCCAGTTTCATAAAACATTCCACAATGCAAAGTAGACCTCACATACCTCAGTATGAGTCTCAATGCATCCAAATGCAGTTTCCGTGGAACCTACATAAACTGACTCACCAACCCAACAGCATAGCTCAAATCTGGTCTGGTGATCGTCATGTAGATTAAACTTCCTACTATGCGTCTATACATAGTAGGATCCTCCAAAATCTCTCCTGAATATGCACTCAACTTGCCATTCTGATCCAATGGCACGGAAATAGGCTTACAGCCTGTCATACCATACTTGGACACAACATGTCCAAGCCATACTATCTCTGCAGTAATCCAATACCATGTGGTGACCTAATCACTTCAATGCCCAAGAAATATCTGAGCTCACCCAGATCCTTCATCTCAAACTTCTGTCTAAGCAAGATCTTTACATTAAAGATCTCTGCATCATGATCCCCTGTAATGATCAAGTCATCTACATAGATGACAACAAGCACAACCCCTCTATCACCGTGTCTCACGTACAGCGAGAAATCTGCATTGGCTACATGAAAACCAATAGTGACAAGATATTCTGAAATCTTGTCCAGACCATGCTCTTGGTGCTTGTTTTAAGCCATACAAGGCTTTCTTTAACCTACAAACATGCTCGGGGTGACTCACATCCTCATAACCAGGTGGCTGCAACATATACACCTCTTCTTGCAAATCCCCATGCAAGAATGCATTCTTTACATCCATCTGATGTAAAGACCATTGCTTTGATGCAGCCACTGCTATCACAACTCTCACTGTTGCCATCTTCACAACTAGGCTAAAAGTTTCCTCATAATCAATGCTATATGTCTGCACATATCCTTTGGCTACCAACCTAGCCTTATACCTGTTTATGCTTCCATCACTGTTATGTTTTACTTTGTACACCCACTTGCATCCAATGGCTTTCTTGCCTTCATGCAATTGCACTAAATCCCAAGTTTCATTTCCATATAGTGCATCCATCTTCTCATCCATAGCTTTCTCCCAACACACATTTCCAACAGCCTCATCAATGCATGTGGGCTCTACAATCTGCACAACCTTTGCCATATATGCATAGTGATGTGCCACATAACCATCATAGGTAAACCTCTGCACAGGGTTTTTCACTCTCCCAGATCTTTGTAGCTTTTCATTCATGGCTTCCATAGCCTTCTTTACACCAAGTGTTATCATAGCTGGGATCCCAAGCTCCTCATCAAATCCAAGGCTCATCTCTGAGCCACTAGACTCTCCATCAACATGAGAATGCCCTGCAGAAATCTCAGGCATACTAAGAGGCTTAACCACTTTCTCTTTTCCTTTACGTGATGTACTAATCACATTTGCAGGACTGGTATTATGATGCAGCCTGCCACTCCATGGTCTGTCAAACAGACCCAGTAGATGAGGACTCTCCTGGTCCACTCAAAGACTGTGATTGCTGACCTGCATTCTGTGCAACTACACTTCCACTCACATCAGCCCCAACAGCTTCTTTTTCAGCAACATACCAGCTGCTCATCTCATCAAAGACAACATTCCTACTTACCCTCAACTCACGTGTAACAGGGTTATAACACCTGTATCCTTTTGCTCAAGGGAATATCCAATAAACACACATTTTTCAACTTTTGGATCCAGCTTAGTTCTCAGCTCATTTGGCACATGCACATATGCAATGCATCCAAAGACTTTCAGATGAGACAAATCAGGTTTTCTGCCAGTAAACCTCTCCTCTGGAGTTACATCATGTATGGCTACAATTGGAGTCCTGTTCATGATGTATACTGCTGTAGAAATAGCCTTAGCCCAATAGCTATGCGGCATATTCTTCTCTTCCATCAATGCTCGTGCAATCTCAGCAATGTGCCTGTTTTTTTGCTCAGCAACTCCATTTTGCTGCGGAGTGTATCTGCATGTAAACTGTCTCCGAATACCATTCTTCTTCAAAAATTTAGAGAAATCATTGGAGAAGTACTCTCCCCCTCCATCTGAACTTAGACACTTTACATATTTCCCTGTTTGCTTTTCAACCAAAACTCTGAAATTCTGAAAGTGAGTAAACACCTCACTCTTCTCCTTCATGAAATATACCCACACTTTCCTTGTGTGGTCATCAATGAATGTCACATAATACCTGCAACCTCCCATAGACATGGTCTTCGTAGGACCCCATACATCTGAATGCACAACATCTAGTGCATTTCTGCTCACATATCTGTTACGTGGAAATACATGCTTTGTTTGCTTTCCAAATTGGCATGCTTCACATATTCTCTGCATACCTTCCACTTTAAACTTTGGCAGCCCTGTCACACAATTCCTTTAGTCTGCATAGACTTCATTCTCTGCACATTCATATGTCCAATTCTCTTATGCCAAATTTCTGTGTCTGTAACAATTCCTGAATCATTTGCAAACATCACAGCACTCATTTCAGCCCATTCAACGTAAACATTCTGCCCACTCTGTTGCCTTTTGCAACCAACCTGCACTTGTCTTTAAAGTCTTCAACATAACAACCATCAGGGTTAAACCGAACCTGCAAAACCCTGCTCAATCATCTGGCCAACTGAAACTAGATTCTTTGATATGTTCGGAACATGAAGTACATCTGCAAGAGGTACTTCACTTTGCCATCCTCCTGCATAGACAATGGCACATCTCCAACATGGGCAATTGGATGAGCAGTGTCAACCCCTGTTTCCATAAAACCTGGTCTTTCAAGGTTTTTCATCTCCTTGAACCACTCCCCATGACTTGTCATGTGGTTTGAAGCACCTGAATCCACATACCATACATCATCTTTTTGTGCTGCTTCAACATTTTCAGACATGGCATTCACGACATGCTTTATAACAAACAACCTTTCATTATCCTCATTGTTTCTGCTCGAGGATGCATAGTTGTTCTGTTGCACTTTCCCATTTTGCATGTCAGCCTGCTTCTTATAACATTCTGCCTGCACATGTCCAGGCTTACCACAATAAAAGCATTCACGTGCATCATTATATTGCCTTTGCCAATTTCCATGTCTTCTTTGACTCTCCCTACCTCTGAATTTGCCTCTTCCACCTGTGTGTTGTTGATGTTGTTGTTGTGTATTCTGGGACTGTTGTTGTTGTTGCTGCTAACCATAATTCTGATTACCTATTCGGCCACCTCCTTGACCGCGTCCACGGCCTCCTCTACCTCTTCCTCTTCCTGAACTTGTGTAGAAAGCCTGTTGCTCTGAACTGTTGTTTTTTTGTGAAGACTGTTGGTCTTCACCCAAGCTCTTCTCTTCTATTAAAGTTGGGAATCTTTTTCCGAGTCTGAATAGACGTCTTGAACACCTTGTATTGTGGCTCGAGACCACGTAGACAGACTTCCACCTTATCATCATCATCTACTGAAATACCAATAGATGCAAGGGATTCCACAATACCCTTTATCTTCACTGCAAGGGATTCCACAATACCCTTTATCTTCAATGCATAGTCATTCACAGACATGCTCTTTTTCTCCACAGTCTGAAGTTCATTCTTCAACTGTATCTTACGTGCCTTGGTATTTGTTTCATAGAGTTTTACCAAGGTGTCCCACGCCTCCTTGGGGGACTTGGCATCCTGAATGTGCCCAATCATGGTGTCCTGTATACTAATGGGGAGAGCCAATACATAACTTTCCTGGCTCCTTGGTTCCAGTCTTTAAACTCTTTCACATTTGCAGCAGTCGAATTTATGTCCGGTATCTCCGATGCCTCTTCATGCTCACCTTCTATGTAGTCCCAATAGCCCTTTCCCATCAGGAAATTTGTCAACCTGAACCTCCAAGCATGGAAGTTGTTCTTATCAAGCTTCTCAGCCACAATCTGTGTTATGCCATCATTTGACACCTTGCCAGACACACAAATTTACTAGAAACATCACTCTGGTTTGTCCTGCACAAACTGCTGTATTTTTTACAGTGGTACTGTAGTACTCTCAAATGTCACAACCAGTGACTTCAATATGCATACATACACCCAATGGCAACTGTTGATCTCTTTGCAGCACCCACAGTGTCTGCACAGCCAATCTGTCTTCCTGCACAGCCAATCTGTCTTCCTGCAGTTCTTAAAACAGAGTTCTGCAGAGAATCGATGACTTACCCGCAGTGCTCGAAATCGCCTGCTTTCTGAAAAATGGAGGTCCAGACGCGCCCGAAACGCATTTTTGGCCAAAAAATTCCATCCGATAGGACAATATAGTTGCCCTATAGCTTTACTCCCGCGAAGAAAGCTCCTCAATCAAAGATCGCTTGTTGGTGCCTCCCGTAGAGCTCCCGACAAGGGTGTAGTCACCAACACAAATAGGGAGGAGTAGTTGAAGCTCTTACCCTCGTACCGCTTCCTGTGGTTCTCTTGCTTGCAGCTCAGCCCTTAGCGTGAACCAGGCTTTGATACCATGAAAAGATGCAGGGGGGAAGAGAGCTTGAGCTCTTGCAAGCACAGACACAGTCACAAAACCCTAATAGAGAACACACGAGGTGAGAGGCTGAAAATCTTCTTCTTCTTTTACTCAACACTCAACACACCACATACAAAGATAAGAGTACACATAATATGAAAGGTACTCAACCAATACATACAAGGGTTCTCTATAGTGTAAACCCAACTAAATGAGCTGGCGCTATAACTATGCCAGTCTCTAGAATGGCTGTCACACAGCCTGTCATCCCACTAGCCGCATATTACCCAAGATCTCACCAACCATGCCAGTGGTACAAGTGTGGGGCCTATCCCCCAAGCGGGTCATCAGTGTCCACCGCCTCACTAGATGAGCTCGATATCTCAACATGGACTACATGGGGGAGTGGTAGTTTGGCACGATCATTGCTCCTGGAGGAGGAGGATGTGGTCTTTGTTGAGCCCGTGCGGATGGTAACGTGATCGTCTCCATGGCCAATGTGCTTAGAGCGTTGTTTCTTTTGGGATGTGGCCTTCTTTAGCTTGCCCTCCAACCATGTGACGACATTCAATGGGACAGTCGAAATATTTTCATGTTGAATGCTCAACACGTTGAGGGATAGCATGCCTTTGATTGAGAAACTGATTGTAAAGGGAAATCCTTATAGCAATGGTCAATTCCACCGCCATGACATTGTGGTTGCATTGGTAGACTTTTCTTTTGAGATGAGGGCAGTCCACCACTCTATGGGGTCAATGGTACAGGAAACAAAAGAGGTGGTTGTGCACAAGTGGTTTAGGGTTCATGTGAGGCATCAACAAAGGGAGATGAGCTGTTAGGGGTGCCTCGGGGATGGCGGAGCACATGGGTTCCACAGGTTTAGCAATGGACCTGATTGGAATCTTTCCATGAGCAATAGGGTGTGCCTGGAGAGGAAATGGTTGGCTCGGGGGTTCACCTAAAAATATGTAAGTACAGCACGTGAGTTCACATGAAGGGGTTTTTTAATTCAAAATTTTAAGGTAAATTTACAGAAATACATTTACAGAAGGGAATTTTTAAATCGATTTTGAAAAAAAACCCATAATTCCATAAAGAAAAAGAGGACATTTTAATTATGAAAAAATCAAACGTAACGGGTTTTTCTAATACCTCGTGAATGCACATGATACATAGGGTTTCTTGTAGTGCACCCCCTGAGATGGTTGGGATGGAAAGATTGGCAGTGGAGAGGGGCATGGTGGCACATTATGTGAGCAGTTGGTTTGGGGCGGTGCCACCAACAAGGCTTGGGTCCCAAGAGGAGAGGAAGGTAACACTACAAATGAGCTTTGGGTTGTTATTGGCGCGGTGGCGAATTGCATGGAATAGCTTTCTCGCATGTTGTGATCGAGAAAGATCGCCCATTTGTAGGCCTTATTAAAGGTGGAGGGGTCCTTGACTAACAGGTGGTCGTGAAGCCTTGGATTGTGCAAGCCCAAGAGGAAAAGATCCATTAATTGCTTCGCTGTCAATTTTTCCCTCTCTTCGCAACATGAATCAAGGTCCTTGATGTGAGCGATGTAGTCGTGTAATGTTTCCTTAGGCTTTTGTTCCAATTGGAAGAACAATTGAATGATGGGCTCCATCTGGGTCCGTTGGGTGCAAATCCAAGAATGAAGGCCTCTCTCACCGCTTTGAAAGTGCTTTGTGCTGAGGGTCCAAGGATTGGAACCATTGCACAGCCTTGCCTTCAAGGCTGAGTCCAAGGAGATGGACTTTGGTTGCATCGTCAAAAATTTCAAATGCCTGATAGATTTGGTTAAAGACCTCGATGTGGAATACGGGGTCTCCAGCTCTATGGAATTTTAGCAGAGGTTTAAAATTTTTCGTCCACATAGATTTTGTACGTGATGTTTGTGGGTCCTGCATGTGTTGTGACACTCCCCTTCCTAGAGCTTGTGCTAAGCTTAGAATGGCAAGTTGTGGCACAAGGGGAGGTTGTACAAGAGTGGGGGGTAGGAATAGATCCGTGGTGGATAGAGAAGATGGTACATGAATGTGCTCAGGGTGTCTATCCATGCCGTGGTGCATGTATGGACCCCACTAAATGAGGTCTCTTCACACAGATTGTTTCGCCCTATCGGCCAAGCATGTGTGGCATGGCAACCACATGTGAATGAGCAATTGAGGCCGGGGTGTTGCCGAGTAGAATGGAGGCATTGGGGGAATGTAACCATGATAGAAAGGTGTCCATGGTGTGTGGGGAAGCTTAAAAAAGCTTCAACGGTGGACATGCAGGCCGAAAATAGGAGATTTAGCTCACTTTTGCCGTGCGTTGAATGCACTCTTAAGGTTAAAAGTGGTCTTTTGAGGCGTTTTATGCATGTAAAAATGACCCGAGTGAGTCGGGGAGGTAGATCAAAAGAACCTTAAAAGTTTTGGAAAATTTAAATTTTTTAAAAGTATTTTTTTTATAGCCGTATGCTTGCAAGCGTACGCTCGTGGCTTTAGTAATGGAAGGGTCATCAAGTGTGGAACAACCGTACGTTTTTTTTAAAAAAAAATTTGGGTACATTCCTATGCTTATAAGCGTACACTCGTGGCATTAGTATGGAATGGCTGCGGGACAAGTGTGGAACGGCCATACAAATTTATTTTTTCAATTCTTTTTTTAAAATTCTTTTTTGGGTATGGCCATACGCTTACAAGCATACGCCTGTGGCTTTAGGTTGGTATGGCCGTGGCAAATTAGAATTTGAATTTCAATTTAAAATTTGGAATTTGGAATTTGAATTTCAAATTGGAGGGAAGTGAGTGAGAGACAACTAAGATCCCCTCATTAATGGTAGGTAGGTAGGTGGGAAAGGACTAAAGTTAGAGGCTACCTTTAAATTAGTGGATTTTGACTAATTTAGAGGCACTCTAACTTAACTAAAGATTAATTCTCTTAATCCCACAGTTAATCACTCCTCAACCCTCTTCTTTTCCCTCAAATTACTCCTAATTGGTGAGGAGTTTAAGCATGAGGATTTGATAGGTGGATTAGCAATGTTTATTCTAATCCTAAGATGTGATTATCCCAAAATAAATTCACTAATTAATCCACTCAAAAGAGGAAAAATTAGATAAAAGAGACCAAATTAGTGCTAATTCTTGCTAATTAAGACCTAATTGGAGTGAACGAAGCATAGATATAAGTCAAGGCAAGTGTTTAGAGCACTAATGCCAATCCAATTGGTCTAATTACAAGAAATTAGTTTCAACTTTTTAGTTTTTTACTCTCTTTTAAGTCTACTAATCACACTAACCAGTAGGTTAATGATAATTAGTAAAAATTAAGAGATAGTTTATGTTTTTTTTATTTGATTAGTATTCTATCTAGTAATGCTAACCTACCTATGTAAAGGTATTAAGAAAAATAAAAAGGGTTACGCTAAAAATTAAGAAAAAAGATTTAGGTTTAAGCAAAAATCTACTTTGATTAGGCTCCCTAATCACCCAAATCACAAGTTTTTTAACTCAAACAAGTAGTAGTCCTACTCTAAACACAAAGGGATACATGAATCTTAACAGGAACATAAAAAAAACCAACAAAAAAAACATCAAAATACAACGAAAAATAAAAAAACCGCACGCCAAAGAGCCTACCTGGCACTGAGCTATGGGGCCCCGTCTAGATTCGAATCAAAAAATCACATGCCAAAGAGCCTACCTTAGCTATGGGGGCCCCGTCCAGATTCGAATCAAAGATGGCATAGACAAGTAGCGGATGGCGTTACCCAGCAGCAGCGCCAAAGATGTTAAGGAAATCCTCGTAAGAAGTTGCGTGTTTGTCGAGATCGAGCATGGATCAAGATCTCCACCATAGCTGCTCGTCACCGCCGTCCTCCCGCACTCGTTGGTCACACCGAGGAGGTTTCTCTAATCCCATGGGTGATGCAAGCTCTCTTGCGAAAGATCGTGTGGGATCTCTGCGGAAGAGGATCGTAGTGGTTAGCCTAATCGAGAGAGAGAGAGAGAGAGAGAGAGAGAGAGAGAGAGAGAGATGAAGCAAGAGGGAACAAGTGATTAGCACTAATCACTCCCAAACCCTAACCCTAAGCACACCACCACCCATGCTAGATTAGAGTTGCAAGAGAGAGGGAGAGAGAGAACACTCCACTTCTATTGCACAAATGGGAGAGAATGCGTTACAAACAAGAGAAATTGGCTTTTATAGTTCCAAGCATTTTCCCACTAGGCCACCCAGGAGTAAGTGACCCGGGCCCCCCAAAACATAGTTACAAGGCTTTTCTCTATGGTTTGGCCAACTGACCAAGATCCTCTTGTCTGTCCTTTGAAGCTCAATACTTGGGAGCGTATTTAGGGTGTTTTCCTTATCAAATGACGGGATTTACAATATAGCACGGACGCCCATTACATAAGTGTACGGGCATAAATGGCATAGGAATGTGTTAACCAATATGTGGTTGTTAACCAATATGTGGTTAACAACCCTTATGAATGTTATGAGGTATGCATAAAATATTTCTTGAACCATTCTTTATAAGGTAGCCAATGCATTCTTTAATCCTGTTGAGATATCGAGCTCATCCAGTGAGGCGGTGGACACTGATGACCCGCCTGGGGAATAGGCCCCACACTTACAGTGGCATGGTTGGTGAGATCATGATATGCGGCCAGTGGGATGACAGGCTATGTGACAGCCATTCTAGAGACTGGCATAGTTATAGCGCCAGCTCATTTAGTTGGGTTCATACTATAGAGAACCCTATTATGTATTTGGTTCACTACCTTTCATATAGTGAGTACTCTTATCTTTGTATATCTTTGTATATGGTGTGTTGAGTGTTGAGTGAAGAAGAAGAAGATTTTCAGCCTCTCACCTTGTGCGTTCTCTATTAGGGTTTTGTGTGTGTGTGTGTGCTTGCAAGAGCTCAAGCTCCCTTCTCCCCTGCATCTTTTCATGGTATCAGAGCCTGGTTCATGTTAAGGGCTGAGCTGCAAGCAAGAGAAGCACAGGAAGCGGTACAAGGGTAAGAGCTGCAACTACTCTTCCCTATTTGTGTTGGTGACTACACCCTTGTCGGGAGCTCTACGGGAGGGACCGCCGGCAAACAATCTCTGATTGAGGAGCTTTCTTCGTGGGAGTAAAGATATGGGGCAACTATAAAGTCCTATTATCGAATAGAATTTTTTGGGATGAAAACGCGTTTCGGGCACGTCTGGACCTCTGTTTTTTAGAAAGCAGGCGATTTCGAGCACTGCGGGGTAAGTCATCGATTCTTTGCAAAACTCCGTTTTAAGAACTACAGGAAGACAGATTGGCTATGCAGATATTGTGTGTGCTACAAGGAGGTCAACAGTTGCCACCATTGGGTGTATGTATGCACATTGAGGTCACTGGTTTTGTGACATTTGAGTCTACTACAATACTGTTGTAGAAAATACAGCAGTTTGTGCAGGACAAACCAGAGTGCTGTTTCTGGTAAATTTGTGTCTGGCAAGATGTCAAATGATGGCATAACCCAGATTGTTGTTGAACAACTTCCATGCTTGGAGGTTCAAGCTGACAAATTTTCTGATGGGAAAGGGCTATTGGGACTATATAGAAGGTGAGCATGAAGAGGCACCGGAGATACCGGACATCAATCTGACTACTACTGCAGATGTGAAGGAGTTCAAGGATTGGAACTAAGGAGCCAGAAAAGTTATGTATTGGCTCTCTATCAGTATATAGGACACCAAGATTGGGCACATACAGGATGCCAAGTCCCCCAAGGAGGCGTGGGACACCTTGGTAAAACTCTATGAAACAAATACCAAGGCACGCAAGATACAATTGAAGAATGAACTTCATACTGTGGAGAAAAAGAGTATGTCTGTGAATGACTATGCATTGAAGATAAAGGGTATTGTGGAATCCCTTGCATCTATTGGTGTTTCAGTAGATGATGATGATAAGGTGGAAGTCTGTCTACGTGGTCTCGGGCCACAATACAAGGCGTTCAAGACGTCTATTCAGACTCGGGAAAACATTCCCAATTTTATAGATTTGGTGTCCATGCTAATTATAGAAGAGAAGAGCTTGGGTGAAGACCAACAGTCTTCACAAAACAAAAACAGTTCAGAGCAACAGGCCTTCTACACAAGTTCAAGAAGAGGACGAGGTAGAGGAGGCTGTGGACGCGGTCGAGGAGGTGGCCGAACAGGTAACCAGAATTATGGCCAGCAGCAGCAACAACAACAGTCCCAGAATTCACAACAACAACAACAACAACACGTAGGTGGAAGAGGCCACCGATTCAGAGGCAGGGAGAGTCAAAGAGGTCGTGGAATTTGGCAAAGGTAGTATAATGATACACGTGGATGCTTTTATTGTGGTAAGCCTGGACATGTGCAAGAAGATTGTTGTATAAGAAGCAGGCTGACATGCAAAATGGAAAATTGCAGCAAAACAACTATGCATCCTCGAGCAAAAACAATGAGGATAATGAAAGGTTGTTTGTTATGCAGCATGTCGTTAATGCCATGTTTGAAAATGTAGAAGCAGCACATAAAGATGATGTATGGTATGTTGATTCAGGTGCTTCGAACCACATGACAAGTCATGGGGAGTGGTTCAAGGAGATGAAGAACTTTGAAAGACCAAGTTTTGTGGAAACAGGGGATGACACTGCTCATCCAATTGCCCATAATGGAGATGTGCCATTGTCTATGCAGGATGGTAAAGTGAAGTATCTTGCAGATGTACTTCATGTTCCGAACATAACAAAAAATCTGGTTTCAGTTGCTGAGCGAAAAAATAGGCACATTGCAGAGATTACGCGAGCATTGATGGAAGAGAAGAATATGCCGCATAGCTATTGGGCTGAGGCTGTTTCTATAGCAGTTTACATCATGAACAGGACTCCAACTACAGCCATACATGATGTAACTCCAGAGGAGAGGCTTACTGGCAGAAAACCTGATTTGTCTCATCTAAAAGTTTTTGGATGCATTGCATATGTGCATGTGCCAGATGAGCTGAGAACCAAGCTGGATCCAAAAGCTAAAAAACGTGTGTTTATTGGATATTCCCTTGAGCAAAAGGGATACAGGTGTTATAACCCTGCTACACATGAGTTGAGGGTAAGGGGGGATGTTGTCTTTGATGAGATGAGCAGCTGGTATGCTGCTGAGTTGGGGCTAATGTGAGTAGAAATGTGGTTGCACAGAATGCAAGTCAGCAATCACAGTCTTTGAGTGGACCAAGAGAGTCGTCACTCATCGAGTGGTTCAGCTGATAGACCATGGAGTGGTAGGCTGCATCAGAGTACCAGTCCTGCAAATGTGATTAGTACATCACGGAAAGGAAATAAGAAAGTGGTTGAGCCCCTTAGTATGCCTGAGATTTCTGCAGGGCATTCTCACGTTGATGGAGAGTCTAGTGGCTCAGAGATGAGCCTTGATGAGAGGAGCTTGGGATCCCAGCTATGAGAACACCTGGTGTAAAGAAGGCTATGGAAGCCATGAATGAAAAGCTGCGAAGATCTGGGAGAGTGAAAAACCCTGTGCAGAGGTTTACCTATGATGGTTATGTGGCACATCACTATGCATACATGGCAAAGGTTGTGTAGGTTGTAGAGCCCACATGCATTGATGAGGCTATTGGAAATGTGTGTTGGGAGAAAGCTATGGATGAGGAGATGGATGCACTATATAGAAATGGGACTTGGGATTTAGTGCAATTGCCTGAAGGCAAGAAAGCCATTGGATGCAAGTGGGTGTACAAAGTAAAACATAACAGTGATGGAAGCATAAGCAGGTATAAGGTTAGATTGGTAGCCAAAGGATATGCGTAGACATATGGCATTGATTATGAGAAAACTTTCAGCCCAGTTGCCAAGATGGCAACAGTGAGAGTTGTGATAGCAGTGGCTGCGTCAAAGCAATGGTCTTTACATCAGATGGATGTAAAGAATGAATTCTTGCATGGGGATTTGCAGGAAGAGGTGTATATGTGAGTCACCCCGAACATGTTTGCAGGTTGAAGAAAGCCTTGTATGGCTTAAAACAAGCACCAAGAGCATGGTCTGACAAGATTTTTGAATATCTTGTCACTATTGGCTTTCATGTAGCCAATGCAGATTTCTCGCTATATGTGAGACACGGTGATAGAGGGGTTGTGCTTGTTGTCATCTATGTAGAATTAAAGGGGACCATCATGCAGAGATCTTTGATGTAAAGATCTTGCTTAGACAGAAGTTTGAGATGAAGGATCTGGGGGAGCTTAGATATTTCTTGGGCATTGAGGTGATTAGGTCACCACATGGTATTGGATTACTGCAGAGACAGTATGGCTTGTGTTGAGAAAACGTGGTGCTCATGCTAGATCAAGTGTGTGGAGAGGAGAGACTCACAAAATACAAGAATAATATCTTGCTTGTTAAGTTGCTTATACATACAACTAGGCCTTGCTCACATACAAAATGCCTCATGGCCTCACCTTTAAATAGATGAACAAGTGGACCTCAAGTCCATTCACACACCCTTCTCTCACCCTTCTACATAACCTTAGTCCCTTAATACCCCCCCTCAATACCAACTATGGAAGGATGGAATAGGTGGTATTGGACCATAGGATGCCTTTATAACATTAGGCGTACAAGGTTTGGAATATAGGTGTGATTACATTGAGAATTAAAACAATTTCTCAGCAGAGGTAGAGGCTGATATACAAAGTTGGCCTCTGACTCTTTGTTAGGACATTTAGAAGTGATATGCCCCGTTTGTTTACATTTGTTACATTTCATTTTGTTGGGATATTTGACCCAACAATTATTTGCCAAGTGTCCCACCTTTTTACAATGGGCACATCTTACTTTGACCACTTGATGTGACAAACCTTGTTCCATAGTCGATGAAGTGGTTGCATGTGAAGATTCAGCTGGTCCCTTTGGCCTCTTTTCTTCGTCAAGAAACGATTGGATGAATCCTTCGAGGGTGGGATTTGGTATGTTCTTCAGGGTGGTGACTAAAGTGGGGTACATCTTTTTGACCGCTTTGAGTAAAACAGCCACTGCATCATCTTCATCCATTCTTGCATTCACTGATGCAAGTTGAGCCATAAGGCCCTTCAAGTGAGAGATGAAGGCTCCAATGCCCTCTCCCTCTTTGAGTTCCAAGCTAAAGAATTCGATCTTGAGTGAGATCTTGGAATTCTTACCACGAGCTCCATAGAGCTTATCAAGCTCATCCCATTTCTCCTTTGCAGCAGTCGGAAGCTGGTCCACATGATGGATGAGTGCCTCATCAAGATGAAGCATGATGATGGCTTGTTCCCTCTCATCATCTTCAACATCCTTCAGCCTTTCCTCGATAAATCACCTTGGTGCCGGAGATGAATGGCCAAAAGCCTTTGGACATCATCTTATACTTGACAAGGACTTGCCAAGTATGGAAGCCCTCTCCTGAGAACTTCTTAATTTGAGTATCCTTTGACATTGGGTGTTGAAAGAGATTATGAGAGAGTGAGGGGCTGATTATGAAGAGAAAAAACCAAAAATTTATGATATTTAGGTTTAATTAGAAAGAGAGAGGCTTATTCTAGTGCAACAACCCTAATTGAGTTAAGAATGTTGCATAAATAGGAGATTAAAATAGTAATTTTATGAGTTAGCACTTAGGGTTTGTGCTTAATTACTGATTTTTGATGAGGGTTGGCTTCATTAGTGTTAATGAACACTTTGGTTGGTGATTAAGATCACCACTAGTGTGTATAAAACACAATTAGTGCTAAAAAGTACATTTTTAGTGTCAAATGACACTTATTTTGGTGATTAACTCACCATTAGTGTTTAATAACACCATTAGTGTTTAAAAACACTTTTTCTTTGTTGGATTAATAGAGTAATTAGTGTTAAACAACACAATTAGTGCTTAAAAGTACACTTTGAATCACTTTGAAAGCTTAAAAATCGATGTTGATGTTGAAGCTTGACGGGCAGGCTTATGGCTACCTCATGTGGATGGAAGCCACTTCAAAATCAAGATAAAGATCAGCAATACTCATTCACACTCACACTTGAGTGATTAGAGGAAGGGAGTAGTTGATTAGAGCAAGAAAACCCAAAACTCAAGCTTTAATGGAAGCTTGAGGAAAAAGAAGAAAGAGGCGCCTGGTTTTTGATGATTCATGGCGCGTTCATGGACGGTTGAAGCTCATATCAGAGCTGTAGCAAGTAGACACAATGGGCTACCATAACCCTAAGCTAGCTTAGCTTATTGTGGTCTACAGCCGGGCTATGGCTGTACGACTAGCAAGCGAAACAGAAAACGGCGCTGGCAGATTGCAGAGAAAATGCCACGGCGAATACTGGACTAATCACCAAATTAACTTTACGATTGGAAACGCCCACGAGTCCTCTTGATCTTCCATGTTGACATCTCCACTTGATTTTGCCTCTACCAGCGGGCTGTAGCTCCTCCACCATGAAAGGGTTGAGCTCCACACAAGAAGGATAAGCAAAAAGTGGATATTTTTGACCTATTCTACACCACAAGTGGTTCAAATCACCTAAGCTCTAGATACCATGTTGAGAAAACGTGGTGCTCATGCTAGATCAAGTGTGTGGAGAGGAGAGACTCACAAAATACAAGAATAATATCTTGCTTATTAAGTTGCTTATACATACAACTAGGCCTTGCTCACATACAAAATGCCTCATGGCCTCACCTTTAAATAGATGAACAAGTGGACCTCAAGTCCATTCACACTCACACCCTTCTACATAACCTTAGTCCCTTTAAATAGATGAACAAGTGGACCTCAAGTCCATTCACACTCACACCCTTCTCTCACCCTTCTACATAACCTTAGTCCCTTAATAGGTTGGACATGTTGTCCAAGTATGGTATGACAGGCTGTAAGCCTATTTCAGTGCCATTGGATCAGAATGGCAAGTTGAGTGTAGACTCAGGAGAGATTTTGGAGGATCCTACTATGTATAGGCGCATAGTAGGAAGCTTGATCTACATGACGATCACCAGGCTGGATTTGAGCTATGATGTTGGGTTGGTGAGTCAGTTTATGCAGGTTCCTTGGAAGCCGGAAGCCGGATTTAGATGCATTGAGACGCATACTACTGAGGTATGTGAGGTCTACTTTGCATTGAGACACATACTGAGGTATGTGAGGTCTACTTTGCATTGAGACGCATACTGAGGTATGTGAGGTCTACTTTGCATTGTGGACTATTTTATGAAACTGGGACAAAAATATGTGTACATAGATACACAGATGCTAATTCGGCTGGTAGTATCTCATATAGGAGATATACTAGTGGTTTCATGTTTTCTTTGGGGAGTGCTGTTGTGATTTGGAGCAGCAAGAAATAGCCTACGGTTGCTCTATCTAGTACAGAGGCCGAGTACAGAGGTGCTGCTATGGCAGCATGTGAGGTAGCTTGGTTGCGAAAGCTACTTGCAGATTTGGGTCTATCAGTGGATAGACAAGTTGTCATTTTCTGTGAGACAACATTAGTAGTATACAGTTCGCCAGGAACGCAGTTTTTCATGCTTGCATGAAGCATATAGAGGTCCACTACCATTTTGTCAGAGAGAAGGTCTTGGCAGGAGACCTTGACCTTGTTTATGTCAACACACACAGGATCAGGTAGCTGACATCTTCACCAAAGCATTGGGTACAGAGAAGCTCCGCAGATTCAGGGCTTCACTTAGTGTACATTAGTGTACATGAGATGGAGTTGAGCTCGAGGGGGAGTGTTGAGATATCGAGCTCATCCAGTGAGGCGGTGGACACTGATGACCCGCCTGGGGGATAGGCCCTACACTTACACCACTGGCATGGTTGGTGAGATCATGGGTGATATGCGGCCAGTGGGATGACAGGCTGTGTGATAGAGAAGACTGGCATAGTTATAGCGCCAGCTCATTTAGTTGGGTTCACACTATAGAGAACCCTTGTATGTATTTGGTTGAGTACCTTTCATATAGTGAGTACTCTTATCTTTGTATATGGTGTGTTGAGTGTTGAGTGAAGAAGAAGAAGATTTTCAGCCTCTCACCTTGTGCGTTCTCTGATTGGGTTTTGTGCAAGAGCTCAAGCTCCCTTCTCCCCTACATCTTTTCAAATCCAAATGTCATAACATTGGAGGCAAACACCCCCCATTATGTGGACGAAAGTTGTCTTTTCTTTGTCTTTAGGTGCCATCCATACCTAATTGTAAAAACCACTAAATCCATCCAAAAATGAAGACATTTCATGACCACCACCACCAACATCCAAAAGAGAATCTATGAAAGGTAATGGAAAGGGATATATGATAGTGGCTGTATTCAACTTCCTATAATCCACACATACTCTAAACTTCCCATTTTTCTTGGGGATGATGACAATTTGAGACACCCAACTAGCTTTGTTAATAGGGTAGATGAAACTTACTTTTAGTAGCAACTTATCAATCTCTTCTCTAAATTGCGGTGGGCATAATTTGGATTCATCCGAATTAGGCTGCCAGATGGGAACTAAATCTTCCTTAAGATTAATTTTATGTTTATAAAAACTAGAATAAATACCCTTCATGTTTGTTTAGCTCCAAGAAAATACATCTTTATATCTAGATAGTAATTCTTGCAATTGTTTCCTCCATTCCTCTATGAGTTTGGCACTTACCCCTGGACCATTTGAGGATTCTGATCATCTCCCAAGGTCATTTTGGATAGTTTACCTTCTTATACCCAGCCACTTTTATCCATGTCCTTTTCATGCGCTTCTCTCGAGAAATTAATGCTTTAATCTCTTCTAGAACTTCAACTTGCTCAATTTTTAGAAGAACCTACTTGACCCTATGCCCTATATTTACCAGTATGTTCTCTTCCATTGATGTCACTAGGACTAGGTGTACTACCATGTCATCTAGCTCATATTGAGAAATGATTCGGTCCACATCCACCTCAAATAAGGAAACTAGATCCGGATTCTCCCTTAAGATTTTCTCTTCCTCATAGTCCTCCACTCCTTCTAGCTAGTTGAGTCCTTTTGCATAGAGTGGTCAAACTGAGACACTCTAACCTTTTCCTTCCCTTTGTGGGATGGTGAACCGTTTTGTTTCCCAATTTTGGTGGATCTTCCCATGGCATAGCCATGAAGTAACAATGGATATTCTCCAAATTTTTCCTTCGTCCGAAGTATCACAAAGGATACCAGAAATTTACATTCAGCCACACTAATTTCTTGATTACAAATGATGCTTGCTGGCATAACTCTCTATTGATCTGCCATCTTGATGACAAAGGTTTCATTTTCCCCATTTTGCACTTGCACTTGGAAGGTTATGGGTAGCTCTTTTGGAGATAGCTTGAGAGAGTTTATGGATTTAGAGTTGATGAAGCTATGTGTAGTCTGGGAATTCACCAAAATGTGTGAAACTCTCCCATTAATTGTTCCCACTAATCTCATTGAAGTAGAGAGTATGTCAGGGTTTACTTTGTATGATAATATAGGTAATGATGGTACTAGCATGGATGAGTAACTAGTTACATGTGCATGAATATATGGATAGTGGTGTGATTGATGATATGGATTCTTTGTAGGATGACACTTTGAGGGGTGTCTTGGCTACAGGTGCCCTTGGCTATCATGTTTGGAGTGGGCTGTTTCCCTTTTGATCTAGGTGGACGTGACAGTTGTTCAGAGTACACAAGAATGTTATGAAACACTTGAAAGTGTTCCACGAGGGGGTTTGGCTATATGTGAGGAGAATTTTTGTGATGCATGCAGATGGGACTTGAGAAAACCTAGAGGAGGAGAAGCGATGAGAGCTTTTGATGGTATGACTTGGACAAGTCATGGATCTTGTGAGCGGGTCAATCTAGTATGTTTTTGGAGCAATCCTTGCATGAGGATGAGTCACAAGTTGATGAGCAGTTGTTGCTGGAGCTTCTGGATGATGCATTGGAGTGGGCCAAATAATGAAGATGAAATAATGGATGAAGTGCATAAGGAAATGCCAATAGTTGATGAGCAAAATACTCCTACTCGTGACTTAATGAGTATTGATGTGGTTATGTTACCCAAAGTGAATGCTTTAGATGTGAGGCAGATCATTTGCATATGTGGTGCATGGATAAATATAGGAGTGGTACACTTATTTGGAGACTCGCTATTGTGGGATGCAAACCTTTTGTATGTGGTTTGGTAAAAAAAGCAAGTGCAAGGTGGCAATTGAAGAAAGCTGCACGTTAAGGGTGGTGAGCCTAGGTCGCCGCGCACCGCTTGGAGCTAGAAGGAAGCCCCACCGTTCAAAGCCAGAGGAGGTCCTAAAAGAGACGAGAGGCCCTTGGCACCAGCAAGCAGAGGGCCTCACCAATGTCGGGAGGAGCATGGAGAACGGTAGGATCTCCTTTAGATTTGTGAAGACCAACCTCATATCGCAGAGCAAGGCTCAGGAAAAAAAAAGGAGGAAAGTAAAGTTATTAATAATTATAGTCTCAAAAGTATTTTGTTTTTGATGGGCGCACAGGTCCACTCGTGTTAATGCTCCATGGCTTTCCTGAATTTTGGTATTCTTGCGAAAGCTAGTTACCCTACTGGATATGGCGTATCAGATATTGTCGAGGGTGTGGACAAATACACCGTTTTTCGCATTGTGGGCGCTTGCTTGACGCGTTGCAAAACAAGTAGGCTTTTGTTGTGGGCCATGATGTCGTATGTTGCTCATGCGTACTGAGGCCTGACCGTGTAAAGGCTTGGTAGTGTTTATCATAGTCCACGTTCACCTATCCGGCCTCCTATTGAGAACCTAGGACTTGTACTTGGTCTGAAGGCTTCTCCATGTGCAGATTCCACGTTTCCTTGAAATTGAGAATCCTTTGCTTTAAGGTCCTAACATGGAGGACATTATTATTTGTAATTACAAATGCACTTTGACTATCAATAAGGATAAAAGTAGGACTTGTATTGGAAACACCAAAATTGCCCATCAACCTTCATAGCCACACATTCCACTATGTTTTAAACCATGGCTCTCTAGCTTCACATGATGAGTTAGCCATGGTAGGTTAAGCCAAGAGATGCATGGTTGTCCAAGAAAATAAAAATTTATTGATGTGGACTAGCGTGTGTAGTAATCATCTGCCTAATCAGAATTGCTAAATGCAAGAAAATAAAATCCACCTCCTTTATAATCCATGGCTTCTTTTAGATGAAAAATATGCTTGACTACTTGTCAATGTTTAGTTCTAGGACCGTGCATGAAGTTTGTCACTTGATTGCCATTGTATTTATGTGTTGTAATTTAGATTAAGGTAACCATAAGAGCTAAGAAATTCTGGATCAGAATTGAGGAATTGTACAGGATAAGGGTGTGTCCAATTGGGGAACAACTAGTCCAGGATGTTATGAAGTTGGAGTGGGTAGTGGGATTATAGTCATGGGCAAAATAAAAAAGAGGGATCATCTAGCTCAGGGCAATTTTTTATTTGTGTAGAGGGATTCATATAGAATCAAGAGGTGGTCAATGTGTGGACACTCAACGTAGGGGGTTTCCTGGGGTTTGAGGAGGTTGAAAGCCCATTAGTTCAAAGGACTAGGAAAGAGCAAGGGGCTACTAGGAAAGAGCAAGGGGCCACATTTATCCATCCAAAGAGGCTGCAACTATTGGTTTAGGCTTTCCTTGTTTCACAAGGACTTTGATGATATCACTTGGGATGTTAGATGCTTTTGGAACAGGTAGTTTGTGAGCCCCAGCATCTTGCATTTGTGGTGTTTGGTGTTGTTATAGAGCCCAGCATCTACAATGTCTCTTACTTTTGTGGTGTTTGGTGTTGTTATAGAGCCCAGCATCTACAATGCCTTTTGTGCACTTGTTAGAGGCCAGCATCTACAGCCCTCACAATGCCTTTTGGGCACTTGTCAACATCATCATTGTGAATCCACTAATTGTTTATACTTAAACTTGATTTGTTTTCATTGATTGCATGCTACGTTAAAAGCACTACAAGAATATTTATCACATAGCATTTGTGGAAGGGTTTAGGGAGGTCGAGTTTGCATGTATTCCATATTCATAGGAGAAAGATTAGTTGTACACTCTAGCCTTTAGTTCCTTCTTGTAGCTCTGGTATAGTGTTATGTGTGTATATCTCCTTTGTTAGCTATTTCTTATCTAGATATGGCTCCATTACCCAGGCGAGATATATTTCCTGACATCTCTTCGTCGTCGCTAATTTATTGGTAGCCGTCTTGGTTGTATTCAATGGGCATTGATAGTACTTATAGGTTGTTGGGATATTTGCATTTTATGTTAGAGATGCGTATTTGTAGGCTACAAATGATAGGTAGTGATGTATTTGGGAATGCCTTTTCTCTTTTCGGTTGTAGATGAGGAGGTAGTAGATAGCTGGACTATGTGGTTTGATGGAGCTAGCAGAGGGTCTACAAAGTCTGGATCATGTGGCATTGTTTTACATCATCTTGTTGGGTGCATTAGTCTTCTAGGGGTTAGTTTGGGGGAATGTTTTAGTAACAAGATGGCCAAATATTAAGCTTTTCTCATTGAGTTGAGGGAGCTGAGAAAGTTTGTGGCATCTTTGGTTCATGTGAAAGGGGATTCACAATTATTTATCCACAAACTTTTGGGCATTTCTAAAGCACTCCATTCTCTCATGCATTACTACTGCCAACAAGCTTATGACCTTATTTTGTATTTCCCTGACCCCATTATTGAGTATGTTCCATGTTGTCAAAATGCCATTGCTGACACACGTGCCGCAATGGCTCTCTCTTGATCCTTTGCCCAAAACCTGGGGATTTTGCCAACTTGTTCTCACTTATTAAAGATCTTAGAAGGATTTGGGAGGATATTCAAATCACAAAGATCTTTGGGGTAGAGTGTATATCTTTAGAAGTGGGTATGTCGAGAGATCAATGTTATGCTTTGGGAGAAATTAGTTTATGCTCTTACACACATTTTTAGGTAGTTACACGAGGTCACTTTTTCTCAGGTAGTTCCACTATACCTTGACATCATGGTTCTGTAGCCCAATGGATTAGGCACTAGTCTCAACCAAAAAATCTAGGTTTACACTAGCAAGCTAGTTTCCCTGTAGGACACCATCATTAGAGTTTTTTTGACCCCCAAGCATTTTTTAAGTACATTTCACGTGCATGTTTTATGTGTGTCATTATTTATCCACACTGTACAAGCATACCATTTTAACTATTAGCTCACACGCTTATACCATGGCAATTGCAATGATGCTCTCACTTGGTCTTGGCCAAAGTTTCACGTTCTCGCAGGAAACTTCAAAGTAAAGCTCATAAAGATCTAGGCGTCAAGGAAAGAGATGGTTCCTTTGTGATGACAATGAATGTCAGCCTGATTCTTTTGGAGCCAATACATTCCAAGGATTCCATCATATATTCCCAGGGCTAGAACTCTGAACTGGCACTCTGTTACGTTCCCATCTAGGCTAAACTGAATAAGGTCAGTCTCTCAAGGTGAGTGAAAAGAATCTTCCCACTGGCTAATTCCACTTGCATAGGTGATTTTTGATTTAGGACTAATTTACGCAGACATCCTGGGGAAATAAAAGAATGAGTACTGCTTGAATCAATCAAAAGCTTGAATTGCTTACCCTGGTACTCTGCTGGAGTCTAGAGGATTGAGAATTGATGGTTATTTCCTTGATGTCTTTCTCTTCCTCTACTTCCTCAGCTATGGTGACTACTCTAACTACTGAAGTGGAACTCTCTCTCTTTGGTTATTCCAATTCTAGGAGAGAGTTTAGAGACTTCTTTGGATGGAGGCTGCAGGCTGAGCTGGCACTCTTCTTGGGTTACCTTGATTTTGGTGCGAGGGACCTTGATTGGACTGATATGAAGGAGTCGGTCTCTCTGAACTCTAGGACCCTGGCTTCCTTTGCCCACCGAAGGAGATGGCCAATCCTTGAGCTGGTGCCCAAATCCCTGACATCCAAAGCATTTGTTCTCGCTTCTTGAAAGCTCTTCCCTTGCATTCTGAAGAGAGCCGGAGTTCCTGAGAATGTACTTCAGGGGAAAGGTCTTCCTTCATTTCCAAAGCTTCCCATCTCCACATTCTGGTTAGGACCTTGGTGTCTCTTTGGAGGCGGAGAGTTGGAAGAACTTCCTGGTGTCTGAAATCTTTTAAAGGATGAGGGAGCTGGCTTTGGCGGGACTTTCACGATGAAGACTTTGGCAGTCCTTCACCATTTTGATAGCTTGTGCCATGGACACTGGTTTGGCATTCTTGACTAGTGTGTCCAAGGGTTCGTTTATTCCCCGAATGAACCTGGCCATGAGTTGCTCTTCATCTAGAGGTGGTGAATATTTGAGTAAAAGAGCGAAGGCCTGGTGATATTCCTCGATGGTTTTGCTCCCCTGCTTTAGCTCTAAGAATTCGTTCATTTTGGTTTCCAAAAACCCAAGTGGACAAAATCTCTTCCTCAAATAGGTTTTAAGGGCATTCAAGGACTGAGTATTCTTGTCCAGACGGTTGGTGTCACAATGGTGACCCTGGCTGTTTCCACTATTTTTAGCCTCGCAAGAGCCATTTTGCTTTGCTCATTGTAGCCTGTGACGTCAAAATATTCTTCCATAGCTTCCACCCATTTTCCCACAGTCTCGCCCAGGTTCTCCCCTTCTCCTTTGAAGGGTCCTGGCTAAGTTCTATGAAGAGCCTTGCGAACGTCGAGGTCAAGCTCATCATCTTCAAAGAGAGGGTCTGGCTGACGGCCACGGTTTCCTCGTCTCATGATTCTGCCAAAAATGATATATTATTAAATTTTTATTTTGATATCGTCCACGAGATCCTAAGACTTAAGGGATTCGGAAAATAATTTCTTAAACAAGATAAATGATCTTATTGGGTGGAGATCTATGACATATGTCCGGTAACAGATTTTTCTTTATCAGTTCGTCCATAAACAATCACTTATACAATAGGGAATTTTTCTCCAGAATACATTTCTTTATTTATATAAAAGTTACAATATGTACATAGAACAGCTCGGCTCCATAAATCAAAATCTCCTCAGGAGACGCATAAGACAGCGGTACTGATCTTCTCCTTTAGGAATAAAGCGACTAAGGAGACTGTAGATTTGGCATGAAAGTCTGAAATTCCAAGGCGTTGAATGATATAGAATGACATCATGTACCACTTTTAGCTTCATCAGAATCATGGCTAATGAGAGGTTCTGCCGCCTCAGCATTGCATGCTGGTCGCAAGAGGCGTGGACATACTGCCCTGCAAACCACTTATGCTATTGTCTCTCCGCTCGGTCAGGAAAATATAAATCCTTGAAATGCCATGCGAGTCTGACTCGGTTTGTTTGAGTTGCAGCAGAAGAGGTGAGATGCGCGAAGGTGAACGCAGTCATGTCTTGTGACTGGGTGAGGTCGGGAACACCAGATAAGAATGGAACTTCCATCTAAAAATAATAATTTCTTTGATGAAAAATTCTTTATTAATGAGACTTGCAGAATAAAAGTATATTATGAAAAATGCTTTTTTTTTATTTTTTTATTATCAATTTTTGATAAGAATTCGTTTATCCTTAGTAGCTTTACCAGCTGTGGGGTCCCTGGCCCCTCCGCCGTGCCATGCCAGCGGCGCGACAGAAGCGGCGTCGGCCTTCCTGCACGGGGCGAGGATCCACACTCCGGGCCTCGCCCACGAATGTCCGGGACGAGAGGCTAGCCCGGGCGGTCCCTCCGAAACCGGGCCCGGAAGACTCCCCTCGCCCGAAAGGCACGGGCGAGGATCCACACTTGGGCCTCATCCACGGCTGTCCGAGATGAGAGGCTAGCCCGGGCGGTCCCTCCGAAACGGGCCCGGAAGACTCCCCTCGCTCGGAAGGCACGGGCAATTTCGTCGCCGGCATGGCACCACGGAGGGGCCAGGGACCCCACAGCTGGTATCAGAGCTTTGTTGAAAGCTAATAAGGATAAACGAATTTTTATCAAAAATTAATATAAAAAAACTGAGAAAAAGCATTTTTCATAATGTATTTTCATTCCGCAAGTCTCATTAATAAAGAATTTTTAATCAAAGAAATTATTTTTTTAAGATGGAAGTTCCATACTTATCTGGTGTTCCTGACCTCACCCGGTCACAAGACATGACTGCGTTCGCCTTCGAGCATCTCATCTCTTCCGGTGCAACTCGAACAAGCCGAGTTAGTCTCGCACGCCATTTTGAGGATTTATATTTTCCTGACCCAGTGGAGAGACGACAGCATAAGTGGTTTGCAGGGGGCAGTATATCCATGCCTCTTGCGACCAGCGTGCAATGCTGAGGCAGAACCTCTCATTGGCCATGATTCTGATGAAGCTAAAAGTGGTACATGGTGTCATTCTATATCATTCAACGCCTCGAAATTTCAGACTTTCATGCCAAATCTACAGACTCCTTAGTCGCTTATTCCTAAGAAGAAGATAATAGCTCCCTTGGCAGTAAGTGAACGTTTGTATCAGGTCGGCATGGCTATGGCCTAGTACCGCCATCTTATGCGTCTCCTGAGGAGATTTTGATTTCTGGAGTCGAGCTGCTGGAATCACCGCTTTTTTTCCTCAATTACGAGGCACAGTCACTAATCCCCTCCCAGAAAACAAGGTCTTCTCAGGATTTAAACTAATTAACGTAACTAATCGTATGTAGTTGTTTTTCGTTCCGATCCAGCCTATCCGGTTAGCCAACCACCCCCCGACCATTGTATTGGTGGGATTCCTTTATAAATATTTGGTTGTGTTTTTACCCGGGTACTGAGGAAAAGAGTTCCCAGACCCCCTAGCCGGCGATTCATGCAAAAATTAAGGTAGGCATACCACGTACACACCCAATATGAAATTACCATTTATAACAGATTCGACTGGCTTTAAAACAATCCTTCAATAAAAATCATAATATTTTTTATCATCATTTTCCAAAATTTCGAGTCCATTGTATTACAATAATATCCTCAAGACTCTCCGTTGAAGACCAGCTGGCCAACCAACGAGATCCTGTATCAAAATTTGGTTCCCAAAAATCTTTCCTTTTAGTCCATCCGAAATCTTCCTCGACATACGCATGGGTGTCCTAGCAACCGCGAGCCCGTGCATCGCCTGGTCAGAACCCTCTAGGATCCTCCTTAGGTAGCACTTCACTTAGGGACCGCTTCGTCGGTCCTCGCTTATCGTACCGGAAGCACACCATTTTAACCATACCGAGGCTAGTCAAGACCTCGACAGGCTTTCCCGGCGAGTGACATCCCTTGACGACTCCCCGCCAGCTGTTCCAACGAGCCTCCTCTTAGAAAAACATAAGCCAAATGCTTCCTCCTCAGCATTCTGGCGTAAAATAATCGAACTTTGAATAAAAAAACAGAGGTTCCAATGCAAGTAAAATTCCAATTTGAGATTGGTTCCAAAAACCTTTTTTCCATAATTCCCAGTTTTATAATGAGGATCCTTGATCTCTCATCAAGGTAATCTACCCATCATTTAGTCCGATTGTCCAACTAGATTCTTGGTGAGTTCGGTGAGGAAAAACTAGTTCCGGTAGTCTATTCTTTGTGATTAGAAACTGGAATTGGTCACGAAATTTTTACTTGATTCACATTGAGAGATGGACAAGTAGGTTTACGGTCCGTCCCTCTCATAGTCTAACTAAATTCATTTGGTTTAGTTCTACAAGGATTCCCTTCATATAAATATCTAGTTTTGGGTAAATATCCATTTAGTGATTTTACCAATTAAAATATCCAAAGATATTCCTTCTATCACAATTTCTCAACCTTAATTCATTAGGTAAAATTATGGTGAAAATTCATCTTTTGACACTAAAATTTAATTCAAATCCATCTTTTCTTAATTATCATAAAAATTCTTCTTTGTAACTAAATATAATATCTATTTTTTAAAATAATTTTAAAATCTCTATTTTTCTTATTTTAATGAGTGCAATCCAATTATCATGGAAATTTCTCTTTTACCATAAATTAAATCTATTTAAAATTCTTCTTAAAAATTATAAAAATATCCATTAATTTCATTAAGCTAAAAATTCCACTTTTCTCATTTAAATATTTGAATTCCAATATAGTGGGAGTTCCTCTTTCATCATTTAAACTTATCTATGCAAAAAGATAAATTTAACTAAATTTTCTCTTAAAATTTAAATAAAAATCTCCATTATTCTCTTTACACTAGAAATTACACTTTCCTCATTTAAATATTTGAATTCCAACATGGTGGGAATTCCTCTTTCATCATTTAAACTTATCTATGTAAAAAGATAAATTTAACTAAATTTTCTCTTAAAATTTAAATAAAAATCTCCATTAATTCCTTTACACTAGGAATTACACTTTTCTCATTTAAATATTTGAAGTCCAATATGGTGGAAATTTCTCTTTCATCATTTAAATTTATCTATGTAAAAATATAAATTTAACTAAAATCTTTCTTTAATTTTTAAATAAAATATACATTATTTTAGCAATTCAATTTTTCTCTTACTTCATTGGAATACATGGATTTCCATCATCATGGGGATTACTCTTTTAACATAAAAATGGATTACTAGGAATTCCTCTTTTTCCTAATTAACTATTTATGCATAAACATAAAAATTAATTTTTCCATGATTATAATGAGAATCATTCAATTAATCTAGGATGATTAATCCTAGAATATGGTAAGAAGTCATCTTTTCATATTATGAATGAAAATGATTTATGTGTTAATTTTTCAAAAATTTTACCATAGCTCTGCTGCTATTACTGATAATTCTCAATAATTTTAAAAACATAAAGTTTAGTAATATCATATGATAGAATAACCATTAATTGGATCAATATCCAATTATGGACTTGTTTCCTATTTTTTCCATGATTTAAATAGCATAAAAACATTAAAAAGCCGCTTATTTGGCCTCAATTTGACAAGCATAGAAATTACTTTTAGATTAGAGAATTGGTTCATGAGAAGCTTCATTTGAATATAGAATAGGTCATAGGAATGACCATTCTTTGGGGGAGAGAGAGAGAGAGAGAGAGAGAGAGAGAGAGAGAGAGAGAGAGAGAGAGAGAGAGAGAGAGAGAGATACTTCAAAAAATATTATAATTTAAGCATAAATGAAAATTTATGTGTTTTTTCACTACAATTCATTAAAGAACTTCAATTGTATTAAAAAGCCATTCAATTGAATGCTTATCAAGCTTGAGAGGGGTTGAGAAGAGAGAAACATTTTGAGATTTAAAAAAAAAGACCATAAACCACACTTTACCTCCTAGATTGCTTGATTCTTTAATCAAAGTAGAGGCCCCCAACCAATCAATTGGTTTGGTATGTTGATGAAGACTCCCAAGGAAGATTGAAGAGAGAGAGAAGCTCCAATCTCTTCAATTTGTAGAAGAATTTTAGAGGATAATAGAAAATAAGCTTATCTTAGAGTAATACCGACATAGTTTAGTTCACAGATGAGAATACAAAAGAATGAGGGTCTATTTATAGGTGAGGGAGGCCACTAACTAAGTCCAATTGAGTTCTAGAATTTTCTAGCTTCAGTTTGGCTGAATTTTGGACCAATTTGGCTCCCTTTTTGATTTGGTTTGATCCAGGAGAGAGGAGAGATAAAAAAATATCCTTTTTTTAAGTTTAAAACTCATCCACACATGTGAAATAGGCACCTCCTTAAAGGGCTCCCTTCTCCTTACCAATGTGTCAAAAATAAATGATTACTCCAAAATATCTCATTTTTTTATTAACACTTCATAATTTTTAACTAATAAATCTAGTACTCAGTCAACTCTTCATCTTATGTGGGCATTTACTCATTTTTGGGTATTTTCTTTTATTCTTTGGATTTATCTTATCCCAACACTTGGATTAATCTTATTGGTCCATAGGAACCTTAATTAGACCATAATGTAAAATTTTCAGAAAATCTTGACCATTAGGCTAAGGTCTTCTAAATCATTTTTAATTAATTTCAATTGCACCTTGGAAACTCTATTTTGATTTTTTGTTTCAAGGAAACATTTTTTTGATATTTGTAGAATTTATTTATCCAAAAATATCCCAATATTAATTTACCACTCTCTAGAAATTTTTATCTCACTAGGCCAAACAAGGAAAAATAATATTTTCTTGTATGCAAAAACATAGAATGGTTACAAGGGATTGAAGTAGAGGCTTATTTGTTATTTAGGCTGAGGAGGAATCTTACAGGTTTTAGGGTAACAAGAGATGATCAATGCAATGAAAAACATTGAAATTTACGTAAAATTAACAAAAGCACATGATTTTTGGGAGGTTTTTGTTAGTATGCAACTTGTTAGTACCTCATTAGTGAAGAAAAGAAAAGAGGCCAAACACAATACATTCAAGGCCCAATGTGGCTCAATGGACACGCTATTCCCCAGCAAGCGTGCCATTTATATCGAAGCTCTTTATGCCAACTTATGAATGGAGGCTTAAACCAAGTGTCGCGCAGAATTTGTGTAGCACTCTTGAGAGCACATAAGATCTCTAATTGGGACCTAATATACCATAGGTAGCAATTAAAGAGTCAGCGGGCGTGTCACTCACCTTGGAAACATGCTTGCGTTTGGTCTATCCTCATTGTAGACTCGTAGATTATATTGAGAAGAAGCACATGCGAGCTTGACCTCCGCATCATCACAAACACCTCGTAGCTCAATCACACTCATCACTTGATCTCATCTCTCACACACACACTCATGAGACACTCACACATGCATAGATGATCAAACAAGAGCTCAAGCCTACACTAGGAAAACAATAGGCAAGAACGTGAAAGAGTAGAGAGCAAGAGCACACAATGTATTCAGATAAGAGCACACACTGTATTCAGATAAGAGCATACAATGAGAGCATATAAGAGAATGAGGTGTGAGAGTTATGAATTGGCCTTTATACCTAGCCCATAGTGTTCATACATGGCCAGCCATAGTTAAAAAATAGGTTCTCAAGTACCCAAGGTTACGTAGGCTTGTGCAAACACCTATTGTAAAGCATGTAATCTCACTAACTAATCCCATGGCGTGCCTTTCACATAGACAATCAGTGATCATGCATGAAAAATATTTAAAATAGGACTTATAAGAATGAAAGGTGGCAATCCCGATGCCCATGGCTATAGGAGGTGGATATCGGTGTGGTGGTTGGCATCAACATTTGAAAGGTAGTCGGAGAGGGTTAATAATTCCTCATATTTGCTCATGTAAAAAACTACCAACAAGCAAGCGTAGGATTATACTTTACCAGGTTGGTAATGAGGCACATGTGGCCTAGTTACACAAGAAAGAGTCTAAACATATGAACGAGAGACTTCATTATAGTCTAATATGGTCATAATTGGCTGATATGGTCACAGTTGGTCATTTTAGACCATCATGGGTTTGGCTAACATGGCTACCGTAAGTCCATGCCAACCTTTGGCGCTATATATAGACTAGTGTGTAGTATTTTTTCATCATTAATTTTATTATGTTCAAGCATTCTTATAAAGCAAGACGGCCTACGTTCGTAGAATCCTTTTTCTATGAAGGTGGTGTCAGTATATGAGTAGAACTGGAACTCATAGGGTGAGTTGACTCACGGCTCTCCATAGGGTTGCCATTTAGAGGAATCTCTTTTGATCTCCATCCCATCTTTTGTTTGGCATCGATAGTGTCGTTGTAAAGGGTTGTGGTGTGAGTTTTCTTGACTTTAGGATCCAAATGTATGGGTTTTCTTCATCATAGAAGCCTTGCACTTCCAACAGCTTGGTCGGGATGACCCAATGGACTGTTAGCTATATCAGATCGAACTAACATTTGAGGCCATTGCCTTGCACTTCTAGCAGTTTGGTTGGGATGACCCAATGGAATGTGGAAGCCTACTACTACCTAATAAATCAAATTAACATTCAAGGCCATTCCTTGAATCTCTTTAGCTTTGGAGATGGGGGAACTGTTTACGAGGTTTTTGGCATCTAAGTAGAAGGTTTTATGTCGTAAAAGCCTTGAACTTCTAACATCTTGATGCAGATCAAATAGGGCTTGCAGGGGTTTGGGTAAAACATTGTTGCATGGGGCTCCCACTTAGTCGATCTTTGCTTATGGGTAGGCTTTTGGCTCAATGATGTCTGCAAGTCTTTACATGGATATCATCCTTTCCTTGGATACTAGCTAGAGTTCTTTTGGGTACCCACTCGATGTTTTTTGTAAAGGGTTTCCCTGAAGGGTTAGTTGAGGTTAAGGTTTGGGGGTGATCTTTGTCTTCACCCGCTGAGGTTTTGGATCTCTATAGTGGTTTGAGTGGGTGGTGGTCACAATGTGGTGGGATGAGAGGAGTGTTAAATGTTAAGGGTTACGTAAGATGATGACTTGTAATTGTAAGATGATGACTTGTAATTGTAAGTGGAGGATGAGGCTTGGGATGGTGATATAGCGAGGTGCCCTCATCCATCCACCAAGGGTACAGTGACCATTTCATGAGGAAGCTCGATGTTATATGGGTTCTTTTTTGTCCATTAGCTACACAATCAATCCATCCCCTCAAAAGGATGATGCACTCTCTTACTGTGTATAAGGGGGTCACATAAAACTTACAAGATGTAGGTTTAGTTCTAATATGGAATTCATCTTCAAAATAATGGACATGCATGGATTGGAAATTGTTTATCATGGTAATGGTTACCTACTACTACTACGGATGGTGCAAGGGATTAGCAGCCTGAAACACCATATTAGTGAATTTGGGAATTTTCCGATTCCCATTTTTGAATACTTAAAAAAGGGGACATGGATAACATGTTTGTAAGTTTCTCAAAACCCTATCATATGACCTATTGTTGGAAAGCGCTTGAAAAATGGAATCTAAAGAGCTATAAAGCGCTCATTTTGGATTAGTGGTGTTCAAGTTATGGTTAATCCAAACTTTTGACCACGTGTCCCAAACTTGTGGGAAATTCCCATATTCCCCAATATGGTGTTCTGATGAGTTCCACGTCTCCCAAGGCACCACATTGTGGCTATCCCTGATGTCAATGAAGGTGAGCCATGGTGCAAGGAGTGGGATACCTAATGAGGTCCACATCTCCCAAGACGACACATTATAGCTAGCCCCGATGTCAATGAAGGTAGGCAATACAGCTAGGTGGTATTTTTGGGAAAACTCTCTAGCTCAAGGTGAGTGGGCTCCACCATTGGTTTTGTTTCTACTATGTTAGAGAGCATGATCAATGGATGTGATTTTAGTATCATCCAATCATGTAAACCCTGTCCCAAGTTTCTATGTGGAAGAGTTTCCATGGTTACTAGAACATGAATCATGAATCTAATCCTCGAAGTCGCCACGATTCGATAGGGGTTCATATTATTTTTGTAGCCTTTTTGTGCTCCTTGGTGTTTGCACACCGATGGAAGATGTTGAGGAGGCTTGAGAAAGAAGTGCTTCCCTCTCACACAAGCTCGGGGATAAGGGATGAAGAGAGAGAGAGAGAGAGAGAGAGAGAGAGAGAGAGAGAGAGAGAGAGAGAGAGAGAGAGAGAGAGAGAGAGAGAGAAGGAGAGAGAGAGAGAGAGAGAGAGAGAAAGAGAATTGGAGAAAACCTAAACCACCTATAACACCCTAATCAATGAAATGAAAAACTATATAAGAAAACAAACATAGAAATCTATCAAATATTACACACAACTATACACATCCCTTGACACAACCCTCTCTCCAACACCATGAACAATCCCAAGCATAAGGTTAAGCTCTCACTCACAGAAAGAGTGCTCTCACCATTCCATATGAAAGGAACCCAAGAAAGGACAGCCACACTTTCCCCATCTTCCTCCAAGCAAGATGCAAACCCTCAAGCACACAAACTTCCATCTTGCAACACAACCTTAGTAGCTACATGACAAGAAGAAGGCACAAGAGATCTTTCACCCTCACAACCCATACTCTCCCTCATATAAGAACTTACAAGAGGGAAAGGGGAATAAGAGGAGAATTTGAACAAGAGAAAGCTCACACTGTCACTCAAGAACAAGACATAAGAGTGAATTCCAACTCTAGGGTAGAGGGGAACGAGCTCTCCCTCACCCATGCTCTTATTATATAGTAAAAACAAGGCTATGCTTGTGCCACATGGCAAGCATAAGAGAGTCACACAAAATACAACTAATGAGGTGTGGAAAAGCCTATTATCCTCGTTACCTAAGGCAAGTACCATAGGCTATGTGCACTAAGTAAATAATATATAATGTGTGCAATGTATAACACCAAGTAAATAATACAATGTGCGCACTGTGCATGTACACCTAGAGTGTCTAATGAAGCTCAATGTTGGCCTAGGTATTAACCTCATAAGTTAACATTTCTCCACCTCTAATGCACATCTAGTCTTATTGGATGTGGATAAGGTTGTCTAAGGTGGAATTACAATGGAGGAAGTATAAAAAAGAGATAAAATGATGAAGCACAATAGGCCAAAGAAGATAAAAAAGATGTGTTGATGAAGCGCATGTCAAAGAAGGAAGTATAGGAAGTTTCCCCACCTCTAAAGTGAAGCATATTTTGGTGAAGAGAGGTGAGAGGCTCCCCCACCTACAATGTTTAGCCCATCCACATGAAGATTGTTGAGATATCAAGCTCATCTAGTGAGGCGGTGGACACTGATGACCCGCCTAGGGGATAGGCCCCACACTTACACCACTGGCATGGTTGGTGAGATCATGGGTGATATGTGGCCAGTGGGATGACAGGCTGTGTGACAGCCATTCTAGAGAGACTGGCATAGTTATAGCGCCAGCTTATTTAGTTGGGTTCACACTATAGAGAACCCTAGTATATATTTGGTTGAGTATCTTTTCATATTGTGTGTACTCTTATCTTTGTATATGGTGTGTTGAATGGTTATGAGGATGTGAGTCACCCTGACCATGTTTGCAGGTTTGATGAATATTCGGCTAAGGAGCCTGGGAACTCTTTTCCCTAGTACCCGGGACAAAACCTAACCAAATTCTTAATTGGATCCCATCACTACAATGGTTGGGCGATTGGCTAACTAACCGACGAGACTGGATGGGGTTAGGCTGGACTGATGGATCCTTAAATTGAGACTCAATTCTGTTATGGTACGATAGATAAAGTAAATCCCGGACAAAAATTGTTCTATGGAAAAGAATCAATGGCTATGCCTCTCAATGAGGAAAAAAGTGTTGGTCTCTATGATCCAAGTGTAATCTTTTCCTTGATCTGACTTGGGACTTACGGGTTTGGTCAGATCAGTTCAATTAGTTAAGGTTTTTGACTACGTTAGAGAAAAGTTATCCTGGAGGAATCGCCCGTGCTTTTTACAGGCAAGGGAAGTTTTTCTGAGATCGGTTTTGGAAGAACCGATAGATTAGTCTCTTGTCTAGATATCCGTGGGCAAGGCCCCGAGTGTGAGACCTTGCCCCGTGCTACTTCCGCTGCTAGAACCCCTGAATTGGTTGCGCGGTAGGAATAGGGACCTCACATGGTTGATAAATTCCAAAATCTCCTTAGCGATTGTGTTGTACATACACTTGAGAAGGATTCTATATGATTGGTTGAAGTAATTATGCATTATGGAGCTGATTATGAGTTGATTAAACAGGCTATCTATTGTGATTAGTGAAATAGAGGGTGATTAATTGGCTAATTACTCTCCCAACTTAAACAATTGGTCTGATTCCTTTTACATGGAGTTAGTAGACATCAATGTTAAGTTAATAAATGTCTGGTCTCTCAATTTGGACAAGAATAAAAGGAATTAGAGTACTTTTACTATTAGTCTTTTCTGGTTTTACTGGTTTTTCTTAAAACAGAGAAGGGGATTTGATAAATTTGGTATGTACACACCTTGGTTGGTGTTGATATGCAACATTGAGCTTGTTTAGGTGTCAATGCAAGTTATCCACACTTGAACCACTACATTGCAATTTGAAGCCTTGGAAAGCACACCAAAACAGGGTACCTTGGATTGCGTATGCCAGTTCATTTTGGATGCAATGAGTTTGTTTTTCTACATCAAAAGTGAAGTTTGTTGAGTACTTTGGAGTATCTGGAACACTTATAAGAGTGTGGCTGAGCTGAGGAAGGCTCATTTACAAAACTGGACGTGTGCGAAGGTGCATTTGCATTGAGCAAATATGTCAAACAACCCAGTACAGATTGTGGGTGAAAAGTTGGATAGGAAGAACTTCTAGGCATGGAAGTACAGAATCAAAAGATTTCTGAAGGAAAAAGGTTTTTGGAACCTTGTTATAGGTACGGAGCAAGAGCCGGAACTACCCCGACAACCTACACAGCAACAGGTTGTAGCTCATAAGCAATGGTTAGAGAGAGCATACAAAGTTTTGCATTACTTGTCTATATGTATCTCGGATGCTATACTCATACATATACATGCTGAGAATCACAAGGATGCATGGGATACATTGGTAAAGCTATTTGATAGACACTAGTGCTCGCAAGTCTCAATTGAGACAACAGATTCAAAATGTGAAATGGAAAGGAAGGAGCATCCATGATTATGTACAAGAGATAAAGAAGTATGCAGATGCATTGGCAACAATCAATGCCCCCATGCTTGATGATGATTTGGTAGACATTACCTTATGTGGTCTTGGCAAGGAGTACAAGTCTTTTGATACATCTATCTCAGTTCGGAGTACAGGTTTACCAGATTTTGATGAGTTAGTTTCACTCTTGCTTGTTGAGAAAATCAAACTCAGTGACTCTTTTCATGATGCATCTACTAGCCATGATTATAATGGCAGAAATCAAGCTTTCTATTCACAAAGGGGATCTAGAGGCAGGGAGAGATTTGCATTACGTGGTCGTGGTTGTGGTAATGGTCGTGGATGGCAGGACAGGTCACCCCACAACAGAATTTTCAGCCTTCATATGGTGCCAAAGGGTCGTGTGGATATACACATCAGAGAGGCAGAGGTAATCCTCGTGGTAGAGGATGTTGGCAAGGCCAACAAACATCTATGCAAAATGCGGAATGTCATTACTGTGGGAAATTTGGTCATATGACACGTGATTGTTTCCGCAAACAAAATGATTTGAGAGGGGGTAGAGCACAACATGGTGGACATTATGTACAACATGGTGGAAATTATTCAAGTGGTGGAAATTATGCATCAAGCAGTAATGATGGTGGGCAGCGCAAATCACTTGTTTGCCATGAAAGATGTTGTGGGATCTATGATGACAAATGGTGAAAGTGATGACACTTGGTATATGGACTCTGGAACATCAAACCATATGACTTGTCATGGCGAATGGTTTGAACATATGAAGCCTATGGATGTGAAAGGCTATGTGGAGACAAGAGATGATACCCAACATGCTATCACACATGTTGGAAGTGTACCATTGGTTATGCACAATGGTGAAACAAAGTCTATGGCAGATGTCTTGTATGTGCCTTCTATTACAAAAAGTTTGGCCTCAGTTGGTCAAATGGTCAAATGGGGTTTACAGGTTTGTTTCAACGAGCATGGTTGCTTCGTTGAGGATTTCAAAAATGGATGTAGAGTCATTGCCAAAGGCAAGAAAGAAGGCAGGTTATCTAAGTTGGATACTGGGATTCCTGAGTTGAAATCAGCCATGTTCTCTAAAAGCTGAAATGTGGTACAAGACATTGACATGTGGCATAAAAGTATTGGACATGTGAACATACAAAGGTTAAAGAACATGCAGGCAAGAGGCATTGTTAGTTAGCTTCCTAGATTCAAGTATGATGAGAATATGCATGTTTGTGATGCTTGCCAGTTTGGAAAGCAAGCAAGGTTTCCGTTTCCTAAAGAAGGCAACATGAGTAGCAGGCCACTTGAGATAGTCCATAGCGATGTATGGGGTCCTGCACAAAACCCATCCATTAAAGGCAGCTTGTATTATGTGACATTCATTGATAATTTCAGCATAATGACTTGGATTTACTTTCTAAGAGAGAAAAGTGAAGTGTTGGGAAAGTTTATGGACTTCAAAGCTTTTGTAAAGAAGCAATATGGCTCTTGGATAAAATGTTTGAGGACAAATGGAGGTGGTGAATACACCTCACATGCTTTTGAGAATTTCTTGAGAAAGCATGGCATAAGAAGGTAGTTAACTTGCAGGTACACACCTCAGCAAAATGGTGTTGCTGTGAGAGAAAGAATAGAGTCATTTGTGATGTGGCCAAGGCAATGCTCAATGAAAAGAGCATGCCAGACTGTCATTGATTCCATTGATGCTGATGTGCATGTGAACTTGCCACAAGCAAGTTCTATTTAGTGTTGTGGATAAAGGGAAAAAGAAGGTTGAAGGAATTGGCATTACAGGTTATGAGTCATCAAGTTCAGAAAGTTTGGATGAGGAACTTGGCATACCAGTTTTATGCACACCTGGTGCAAGAAGGTAGGATAGATATGTGCCCCCACATGCTAGAGTGACAGGTGTTCAGAGTGATCCGCATGCGTGCATTGTGGAGATCCCAAAGGGTCAGGTATCTAGTTGATAGGTTGACATATCGTGACTTTGCTATGCATTACCCATATATGATCTCTTTGGTGAAGCATGTGGAACCTACATGCTATACAGAAGCTATTAGGAAGCATGTATGGGAGAAGGCAATGGATGTTGAGATGGACGCATTGGTTCATAATGAAACATGGGATTTGGTTGCCTTACCCACAAGGCAAAAATGTCATTGGTTGCAAATGGGTTTATAAGGTGAAATGCAAATCAAATGGTTCCATTAAGCGCCATAAAGCGCGATAGCTAAGGGTTATGCACAAACCCAAGGCTTGGACTATGATGAAACATTTAGTCCAATTGCAAAGATGGGAACAGTGAGAGCAGTCGTTGCTATGGTTGCAGAAGCAAATGGTTGGGAAATGCATCAAATGGATGTGAAAAATGCATTTCTAAATGGTGATTTACGAGAGGAAGTTTATATGGCACAGCCAGAAGGATATGTACACCCGAGGTATCCCACTCATGTATGCAGATTAAAGAAAGCATTATATGGTTTGAAGCAAGCACCTCGTGCTTGGAGTGATAAGATAAGCCGATATCTTATCTCCCTTGGATTTTCTTCAGCAGATTCTTCACTCTATGTGAAGAAAACAGATCATGGGATTGTCTTACTTGTCATCTATGTGGATGACTTGATTGTCACAGGAGATCATGCTACAGATGTTATGCATGTGAAGAAGGTATTAAGTGGGTAGTTTGACATAAAAGACTTGGGTGAATTGAGATATTTTCTTGGGATTGAAGTGATCAAAGACCATGCAGGTACATGGTTAGTGCAACGCCAATATGCATTGGATATATTGGCAAAATACGGGATGACAGGGTGTAAGCCAATGAGTACACCTTTGGAGCAGAATGTGAAGCTGCGGGCTGATTTTGGTGAAGAGTTGGATGATCCATCTATGTATAGAAAGGTGGTTGGTAGTCTTATTTACATGACTATCACACACCCGGATCTCAGTTATGCTGTGGGGCTAGTAAGCCAATTTATGCAGAGCCCTAGAAAACCTCATTTGGATGCAGTGAGATACATTATGCGATATGTAAAGACCACTACACATTATGGTCTTCTTTATGAGCATGGTAAAGGCTTGGATGTACATGGCTACACAGACGCAGATTTTGCAGGTAGCTCGTATGACATGAGGTCTACTAGTGGTTATGCCTTTACATTTGAAAGTGCCGTGGGGTGAGTTGGAGTAGCAAGAAGCAACCTACTGTTGCTTTATCTAGTACAAAGGAGATTGAATACAGGGGTGCAGCCATTGCTACATGTGAAGGAGTATGGTTAAAGAGTCTCTTGACTGATTTGGGTGAGCCAACATGAGCAGCATACAGTTGGCCAAGAATCCAATTTTTCATGTGCGGACCAAACATATAGAGGTCCTATCATTTTGTCAGAGAGAAAGTGTTGGATGGTACAGTGGATTTGCAGTATGTGAAGACTGAAGAGACATCTTTACAAAGCCACTTAGGAGGGAGAAGTTTGAGTACTTCCGTACTATGTTGGGAGTACATGGGATGAGCTTGAGGGGGAGTGTTGAGAGCTTTGATAGCCCAAGCTCATCTACATCTTCATCTATGGCAGTACATCATGAGCTTGAGAGGGGATGTTGAGATTCAAGCTCGATGTCAGCTTGTGCCAGTTACACTATGTGCTGGCATGTTAGGTAGTAATATGTGTGAGACATAAATGACCGCGTCCCAGCTGGTCATAGTGTGTGGACATTAGCTAGGGTTAGCAGTGTGTGGACACAACACAAGTAGTGTGTTGTAGATTATGGATTATGGCTTTATGCATTGTGTGAGAAGGGAGATGGCTTCCCTCTATGATTAGGGTTTGCAATATCTATTAGGGTTTACTCCTCTGTGTGTGTCTCCTCTCCCTCTACCTGTTTTTCATCAAAGTAGACTACATGGGAGCTCTACACAGTACGCAGACACAGTGGATGGCATGGCATGTGTAACTTGGGCACGTGCAACTTGGAAACAGTAATAAGCATGGGAGACTTGCCGCATGGCTTGGAGTATTTGCAAAAAAAAAAAGGGAAGCATGGCATTGATCGTATGCCTCAAAGAACAAAGAAGATAACCAAACGCAGTGTGGAGCAGTCGAACTTCACACAACTAGTGACACTGAATGAGTTGAGAGATTAAAGCGGATATAAGGTGTAAGAGAGTGGTCATAGAAGAAAAGGACCATCAAAGGTTGCCATAGAACCTGCACATAGAAGCTGTACATTGAAGTGTAGGGGCAGGCTCCAAATGTGAAAAAGGTATCAACATGTAAACTACAGGCGCAGCAAGGTCGAGTGGACTATTGCGGGAAGCTCACTGAAAGGAGCAACAATAGATATGCCTTCTTGAAAGCAATTGAAGCTCAGCTATGGTGGATCTGAGCAGTAGAAATCTCAAGAAAAGCTAGCTATGGCATTGGTTGCAAAGAGAGAAACTAGTGACTCGAGAAAGAAGACGACCCAATACTGTGAGTGGGACCCATGCTCAGAGAATGGTCCGCATAGAAAGAGCGATGGAGGAGTCGAGGTCCACTACAAATGTTACTCTACGACCTACACAAAGTGAAGATGTTTAATTATTTCTTGTTTTTTTTTGTTCTCACCCTTATTAAATCTAAGGGTTGATTCACACCATTGTTCACATGCCTTTAGAAGGCACATTTACGTGTTTCAAGGGTTCATTCACACACAACTGAATTTTCATAACCTTTTAAGAAGATGTTCACACACACATGAGGGTTCGCTGCTCGGCTTCAGCCAAAAGGCATTGTATTTGTTTCACCCATGTATATGAGGGAAACTGTGCCCGAGCTTGCATGCTCAAAACGAGATGTGTATTCACCCATTGGTATAAGGATTGCCTTGCCCGAGCTCATCGAGGTGCTCAAAATGGTTGTCGTGGTGTGTGCATGAGTGATGCACGTGCGAGGTGCATGTGCATGGGTTGGTTCCCACCCGAACATCTATGTTCAAATCGGAATCAGTGGTTCCGCTCTAGTAAGTGGGCTAGAAATGGACTTCCGTGTCTAAGATGGTAGACACGCACACACATGTTCATTGGCTAACACTCTAATTTCGAATTGAGGGGGAGTGTTGAGAGACGTGTTGCATTTGGTAATGCTACATTGGTGTTATGGGTGATGGGTGAGTTATGGAACACCTCAATTAAGAGGGGGTGTTGAGAGATGTAATCAGGGTGTTATGTGTATGTGGGAAAGCACTCTAGAAGTTCAAGATATTGTGGTAAGATAAGAATGCCACATCTAATATTGTATGATGTGTGAGTGTTGACCAAAAGAGTGGAAAAGAGTATGCCACATGGATGCACACATGTAAAGTGAAATGAGGACTATCTATATTAGAAGCTTCATTGTATGGTTCATTGTGATAGAGAACTTGTGTTGAGTGTGCAATCTCTTTCTCTCTCTCTCTCTCTTTTTGTAAGATCCCTCCCAAGCCATGTAACGATTCTCTTTTAATATAGGTTTCAAGAAAAAAGAGAATGCACTTCAAGAGAGACTATAAGGCTAGAAATGTTAAGAAAGTACTAGAGTAAAAATATTAGTTCCAAAAATCTGAAAAGAAATAAGAAGATAAGAATAGATCTATTAAGAGATAAATATCTCCAAAAATAGAATTTCGAATTTAGGTTATAGGAGGTCATATTTAGAGTAATTTTACATATTTAGAGTCCATGCACACTAAAAACATGGAAAAGCAATGCGTTTTTAAAGATGACGCTTTTACGACTATATACAGACGTTAGACTAGATGGCTTCTAATTCTTTTGATTAGATACATGACCATATTCTGAGTTTTTATCAGAGAGTTATGGCGAAAATAATTTTTTGATTTTGTCTGGGCCTCTGCACAGAGAAATTGTAAGAAGGCAGCAAGTAGCCTCAAGGTGATTCTAGACCTTGAGATATATATATATATATCTTCATTCTCACTTGTGTATATTCTTAGATATTGGTGGAGTCCTCACACAAAGTAAATACTCTCATGTTAACTTCCTTATGTAAATTAGTAATTGAATAATCTTAATTTCTGAAATCGTTTCAAAAATTGATATTTCTTTTTAATTTTTCACTCGTTTAAGCATGAAATTATGTAAATTTTACTCCAAAATTACTATATAATTAGTAAAATTCTTAAAAAATTATGAATAAATTAAGTTTAGCTAAATTCTACATGAAATCACAGAATTTGATTTAACCTCACTCTCATTAATTTTATTGCGCTCTTAATCATGCATTTTTTACCCAAATTGTATAAATTTGACTTAAAAAATTAAGCACGCTTTACATTAATCACATCTTTATATAAATTCTAAAAATTTAATAGTAAATAAATCCTCCATAATTTTTAAAAAATTATTAAGATAATTTAGCTAATTTTTAAGATAAAATTGCTATTTTTAAGCCAAAATTTAGATTCCAACATTGAAAAATTAGAGAAAAATAAGGAATCAAGAATTCATGCAAAAAAAATTAACTATAAAACTCTTATGCTTAATTTTTGGGCTAGAAAATTAATGACTAAGTGTTTTTTTAACCATTCTAGCTCATTTTTACTTTGCCCATGTTGGTACGAGAGTTGCCTAGGAGCACATGAATAATGTAATAAACAAGTGATAATGTTATGACTGTGTTTAAAGATCTATTTGTTTTCAATTGTTTTGGAAGAACTGTCTTAATGAATCAATGACGAGAAATAATTAAAGAACTTATTTTTATATGTTTCACACTATGGTAGGACCTAATTAGATAACAAAAATGATTGGGTGCGAGGGTGGAAAGTGGGTGGATGGATTCCCTAACGATACCATCCTATGGATGAGTAAACTCGATGAGTCGGGAAACTTTCCAACATAATTATTATTTATGATCCATAATAGAATAACGTCCAAACAAGTCCGTTTTAAGAGAACGAGCTAGTAGCCGTGCCTTATAAAGAAAAGAGAGAAAAGGTGTTAGCTTCCATGAACCAAGTGTGAACTTGTTTCATCCTCGATTACGCATATTGAGTGCTATTTGATCGAAAGAATAGATTCCTATTAGAATAATTGCGTTTTTCCTACGCGAGATAAAGTTAGGTCTCTTCGTTTGCTCGTATCCTCATATTTCCACAAGATCGAAGTGTCGTCAATCAAAGACAAAAAGGACTTAGATGCCTATCAAAAAGATCCCCTTGAGCCAACTAGGGCAAGGACCTTACACTTTCTTATGGAGTTTATAATGTGATATAATCTACCTTAATTCTTATGCTTAATCTTGTATCTAACACCATGATCAATCCCATATTAGAATTGATCTCTTGTCGAGAGTCTAAGAAGCACTCGTAGCCACCCTGGTGCCACAGAACAGTGAAAGAGATAGCTCCACTGCCTTCATATTGTGTACGTAGCAGCCATGGATAAAGAGAAGACTCACATTAACGTCGTGGTCATCGGCCATGTCAATTCTAGAAAGTCCACTACCACTGGCCACCTCATTTTATAAGCTAGGTGGAATTAACAAGCGTGTCATTGAGAGGTTCAGGAAGGAAGCAATTGAGATGAACAAGAGGTTCTTCAAGTATGAAGTATGCATGGGTTCTGGACAAGCTCAAGGTTGAACACAAAAGTGGTATCACTATTGATATTGCTCTGATACCATGTTAACAATCTTAATATGGCATTGCTCATGGTGTCAAGATTAAACATAAAAATTAAGGTGGATTATACTACACTAAAAACTCCATGAGAAAGAGAGAAAGAGAGAGACTGCACTCAAATACAAGTTCTCTATTGCATTCACAATGAACCATACAACGAGGCTTCTAATATAGATAGCCCTCATCTCACTTTACATGTGTACATCCATACGGCACACTCTTTTCCACTCCTTTGGTCAACACTCTCACACTATACAATATCACATGTGGCATTCTTATCTTACCACAATATCTTGCACTTATAGAGTGTTTTCCCACATGCACAACACCTCGGTTACATCTCTCAACAAAGGTAGCACGGCACACACAGAATGGATGGCAAACACTCCTTGGGCCCTCATTTCAAATCCAAAAAAGCATTATATATCAAGTACTGTCTGTATTGTTGGAGTGAGGACTGTGATTAAATGATGGATTAAGTGTGTTATCTTTGATGTTTGTCAAGTAAACTGATCCTTAAAGCCACCAATGTTGCAGAGAGCCTCCAAATTCTAGGTTTGGAGGTATACAGTATCTTCCAAAGTCTTGGAAGAGCCTATATGATTCTAAGAACATCTTACAACCCTACCCATACTAGGTGGCAGTAAATGAAGCTTCTGCGAGCGGTCACACTAACTGCCCACAGTCATAGAGGGAGAGATTGAAGAAGCTATCAGATGTCACGAGACGGGAGAATAGTGCATCACGCACCGAGCAAAAGAGTTTCCCATCAACTTGCAGAATCCGACCGATAATGTTAGATTGCACAGCTATAGAAAACATTCGCGGCCGTCTCTCTTTGGTGTAGGAATCCAAAGCAATCTCAATTCTCTTCATCTCTTCATTGACAGAGAGTTCTTGGTCAGCGTTCCCTTTCAACACTCTAGACAGCACACGAGCCAGGACTACCGCATCTTCAAGAGCAGTGCATCCCCCTTGAGCAACATTCGGGGTGATGGGGTGCATTGCATCACCTGCTACTGTCATCCCATTATGATACAGCTTAGAATCCATCCATGGCCATAACCATCTATCAGAGATTGTTGATTCGTTCAATGTCTCCATTGAGGTCCTCTTTACTACATCTACCACCATCTCCGGCCAACCTTTAAGTAATTGTAAAGCCTCCTCCTTGATAACTTTAGGATCTGTTGTTCTCCTACCTAAGTCAATGAGGAAAAAAAAGACAGTAACTTATTGGAAGGAAGTGAAAATTAGGTAAATGTCTCCCTAATCTACTTTGATGATGTGCAAGAGTTCTCAAATGCCCAAACCTGAAGGATGATTGAATGAAAGGAACCAATACACTCTGTTTGAATCCAGGGGAAAGCCACCCATTCGAACACCCAGCCCTAGTGTTTGTTTCAACGTATTTTTGAAATTATGTCCCTGGGGATAGACGGCTAGTCCCCGTATTGCAGTATAACCAGCATAATGTGTCTCAGAAATTCCCAACTCTTTCGCCACCACTGAACCAATGCCATCACATCCAACAAGGACCTGCATGCATTCAACATTTTTTAGGACATGAATGCAAGCAATCCCCATTCTCTCATTGCAGTCTGCACCCCTCAAATGGTTCTTTAGGTTTTTCCAAACAACCTTCAAGAGCTTCTTTTGCATTTAAACAGAAGGGTAATGTTGGAAAAGTGGCATGCTTCTTCCTCAACTGCGCATGTCTATCCCCGCATGCATGCATGCACACACAGAGGAGAATGGCTTTAAAAAAAATGTGTGTGTGTGTGTGTGTGTGTGTGAGAGAGAGAGAGAGAGAGAGAGAGAGAGAGAGAGAGAGACCCTTGTTTGTATAGAGGAGCCATTCATGAGCTCCACTCGAGTGTAACCTCCATCTACATTGTGCAGCTTCCTCACTCGAGATTCATAACAGACAGTACCAGATGGCAGTGAATCTGCAAGGGTTTCAAGCAGCACACTTCTGTCCACCCCACGAAGCTCAACATCCCTACCATGCCATCAAAATTTCAGTTGCAGAGCGTAATTGGACTCAAAAGATCTGAAGAAGGTGTTCATGCGTCCCGTCCCAAAAAATGCCTCTACTTACCTGTTGTCACTGCAAACATCCCAGCTTGATAGGCATTTGCCATCAGGTGTGTCGAACTCCAACCTGGACAAAGGCAGAGAACAAGCTTAAGGGTCATATGCTCGTTGCCTAAGTCAGTGACAAAATAAGCATACATAGGGTGGGGCGTGGAAGGTATATGTACCCAGAAAGCCGCACAAATCTCTCCCTCAGACTGTCTGCAATTCCGAGGGCTTCAAGAGCATGCCAACCATTTGTCCACACGGCAAGAGCCGTCCCTGCTGCCCTCAGTGAGGGGGCCTGCTCCAACACTCTGGACTTGATTCCCAACCTGCAGCAACCCTCACATATCAAATTGGATCATATAGATCACGAATGCAGGGCTTTCACCTTGGAATGTAACGCTTATGGGCCATGATGCTACTGCCTCAGCATAAGCTTCTACACCCATGCATAATAGGACCATGGTCCATAAGTACGCTATTCTTCCATGGCCACATGCTAAGCACAGCTTAATCTACATTCGTGGGTACATTGATGGCCATGGCAAAGGTCACATGTATGAATTGGTAACTTGAGAACCGCCAAGTTAGACATGTATGTATGCAAAGGTCACTTGAAAAAGGATGGCAAGCATGTCTGCATGGGTACATGTAGCTTGCACGGCAATCGCAAAGGAGTGTAAGGCGTGCATACCTGTGGAGCGCGAGGGCAGTGGCCATGCCTGCGATTCCGCCGCCAACGATTACCACGTCTTCGACCTGAGGTGTTGTGCTCTGCGGATGAGCTGCGCTCGATGCAAAGGCTGTGCTGCCGTTCAGCGCCATGGAAGCTCTCCGGAGAGGGAGGGAAAGATCTGTGTGTGTGTGTGTAAGTGTTTTCTCTAGCGCAGGTGCCATGCAGGTATTTATGTCTTTGTGTGCAGGGCTATGGCGTCACTCAGGACGTTCATGCCATGGCGTCACTCAGGACGTTCTTCATGATTGACCCCTTGCTCTCGTGCTTGGTCGGACGTTCTCTTCTCGCGGAAAATGTTCTATTATATATAATGCCCCGATATATATATATATATATTATATTATATTATTCACACTTTTTTTAAGTACGTGTATATATTTCACATTTTTTTTCTAGGTGTATTAATTAAATGCCACTGATTTCGTATTTAATTAATACAACCTTAGAATATGGGTTCTCCACAAAGTCCACTTTCTCTCTCCTTCCCCCTATAATGAGCCCTTTGAGCCTTTTTATAAAGAATTGTGGAAAGGATATGGGTGAATGCATGCAAATAGAAAGCAAATTTTGGGTGAATGTATGCAAATAGAAACTACATAGGGGGTCATCATTTTATTGCCTTAAATAGAGAGGATATAGGGTTATCATTTCATTGACTTTTTCAAGCATTAGTTATTACATACTCTTATTCTTAAAAATCTCACATAATATATTTAATGGAAATGCAAAAAATATTTTGGTGCCATATTGTTCCAATATATAATTATAATTATACTTAATCATAAATTCTAGGTTGAGTCATGCATATCCTTTTCGTGTTCTTCTTTTTTAGTGAACGCCCAATACCCTTCTCTGGGCCACTTACTTGTGGAATTTGTCTTTTTTGGCAAGAGAGTGACTGCGTGGATAAGTTTATTTACCATGGTAGACACTCACTACAGGGCTTTTGAATGTCAAAAACTAGATTGTAACAAGTATCCCATGTAATATTCACTACAATAAGTTGCATACGCTCGTTTTACAGGAAAGGAATGAGGTCTTCGTTAAATATCTCACACTCCATAAATAAAATGAGTAGAAATGATGCTAAGCAACTTTCAAATTATAACAACTCTAAAGGCTCAATAAGTTTAAATTTCAAATTAGAGATAGTTTACATAAGTTTGTAAGACCATCTTAGGGTTGGATACTTGAATCACATGCATACTTTCAATGCAAGAATGTAAAAGAGGATACAACAACGTGAGAACACTCACATGAAGTAGGATTTGTCACAACACAAAACTTTCAAACTCAAATTGCACACTAATAGAGATGGAGAAGAATATTCTATTATTGAAGTGATACAGGAATGCACACACAACTTCAAGAAGATGAGGAAGCTTGAGCACAACACAGTAGTGTATTATGAGTGCCAAAAAATGAAAGATAACAAGCCCTAGAAGATAATGGGCGTATATACAATGCACGGGGGAAAAAACCTCCTAGTGAGGGAAAAAGTGCCCCGGCGGTCCTAAGTGTGTTCACACACATCACTACTATAATATGGTAACAAATCCCCCCTGGAGTGATGCGGTGAACAAGAGCTAGCACTCATGTATAGGGAAGTGTCTAGCTATGTGGACGAATCCACAAAAGGGAGTAAGCCCAAAGCTTTGCGAAAAGCTTCGAACTTCTCACGAGGCAGAGCCTTTGTGAAAAGGTCTGCAAGGTTATCCTGTGTTGGCACATAAGCCAAACTGATCTCTCCTGCAGAGAGTCTCTCCCTGACATAATGGTAGTGCACCTCAATGTGCTTCGTACGAGCATGGAACACTGGGTTCCGCGTAACTGCCAATGCGCTCTGACTGTCAGTGAAGATGGTGGTGGCAGATGGCTGCCCAACACCCAAATCAGCCATAAGACGTCTGAGCCACACACACTCAACCGTAGCTGTGAAAGCTGCCCTGTACTCAGCTTCACAACTAGAAGTGGCCACAGTAGGCTGCTTCTTGCTCAACCATGATATGCATGAGCTTCCAAGCATGAAGCAAAAACCACTCGTGGACACGCGTGTGTCATAACAACCAGCCCAGTCAGAATCTGAAAAAGCATGTAAATCTGGCGGCAATGATCCCCCCTTGGGATAAAACAACCCAAGATGCCGAGTACCACTCAAATAGCGAAAGATACGCTTCACTGCCTGCCAATGCTTAATGCCTGGGCTATGCATAAATCTGCTCACCTGTGAGACTGCAAACTGAATGTCTGGCCTCGTAATGCATACATAAATGAGGCAACCAACAGCTGTCTGATAGAGTGTGACATCAAAGTGATCTCCAGCATCATGAAGACTCAACTTCAAACCTGTCTCCATTGGAGTAGCAATAGGCTTGCAGTCTTCAAGGCCAAATCTCCGCAACAATGTTTCAATATACTTTGTCTGACACAAAGCAATACCTCCATCACACTGCTTAAATTGTATCCCCAAATAATGATGCAAATGCCCCAAATCTGACATCTCAAAAGAGGCATTCAAATCAGCCTTAAAATCAGCAATATGACTCTCATTTGGTCCTGTGAGCAGCATGTCATCGACATAGAGAGCAATGATTAGATGTACACCATCCACACGTTTAGCATACAAAGTGCTTTCTGTTGGACTATTCTGAAACCCATGTGCAGTCAAATATGCATGTATTTTTTCATACCAAGCTCGTGGAGCTTGCTTTAAACCATATAAAGCCTTTTTTAACCTGCACACTTTGTTTTCCTGCCCTCTTTGAACAAAACCACGAGGCTGCGATACATACACCTCCTCATGCAAATCTCCATTTAAGAACGCAGTCTTTATGTCCAGCTGATGTACATTCCAACCATTATGAGCTGCTAATGCACAGATGCTACGAACAGTGGTCATACGACATGTGGGAGCAAAAGTCTCATCAAAATCAATGCCCTTCTCTTGAGCATAACCTTTTGCAACAAGCCTAGCCTTATGGCGATCCACTGTGCCATCAGGCTTACGCTTCAATTTGTATACCCACTTAGTGCCAATGGCCTTCTTGCCAGGGGGCAAGTCACATAAAGACCATGTACCATTCTTCATAATAGCATCGTATTCTGCTTGCATAGCAGCCATCCAATTTTCTGAACTTTGTGCCTCATCAAATGAAACAGGCTCACTTTCATCGCACATACTAGAAACAGCCAATGCATAACAATCTGACGCATAAGAGGCACCATGAGAGCCAGAACGAGTGCGACTAGACAAAGGGGCATCCAACTTGCTGTCACGCAAAGTCTGCACCAGCCATCTAGGCATGTTCCTAGAGCCCTCAATCTCTTGTCTCTCATCCTCAAGTGCATCATGCACATCTGCATCAGATATAGGCTGATGTGTGCCATCATTTAAAACCTGCATAGGCTGAAAAACTGCCTCATGAGGTATTGCACTTGACTGTGCACCACTGAAAAGAGGCAACAATGTATTATAGACATCACGTGAGCTGATATCTGTCTCCTTAGTACATGAAACCAAGGGCTGAACTGCATCTTCCACAAATACAACATCACGGCTAACCAAAATGCGCTTTGTCTGTGGATGATACAAACGATAGCCTTTGCTCTCAGCACTATATCCAACAAAAATACATTTGACAGCTTTGTCATCCAATTTTCTGCGATGTTGCACAGGCACTAATGCATATGCCAGGCAACCAAAAACACGTAAATGGCCAACAGATGGCTTGCGGCTATGCCAAGCCTCATATGGAGTGACAACCTGTAATGCTTTGGTGGGACACCTGTTTAGTACATAAGTGGCACACATGACAGCCTCAAGCCAAAAACCATGTGGTAGACTTTGACTCTTAACCATACATCTTGCCATTTCCATGAGAGACCTGTTTTTTCTCTCAGCCACACCATTTTGCTGTGGTGTATACGGCACTGTACATTGGTGTTTTATCCCACGCTCAGCCAGAAATGCATTAAATTCTGAAGACATATACTCCCCCCCTCGATCTGAACGGAGGGTGCCCATCTTACTTTCTGACACATTTTCAGCCATAACCAAAAACTGTTTGAAGCACAAAAACACTTCGGACTTTGCCTTCAAAGGATATACCCATGCATGCCTGGTAAAATCATCAATGAAAGTCACGAAGTAAAGGTAGTTTCCAAATGATGGAGTTTGCATGGGACCACAAACATCACTGTGAACAAGCTGCAATCTGCGTTCAGCTCTCACTGATCCATCTTTGGGAAAGGAAGCACGCTGCATTTTACCCAATATGCAGCCCTCACAAACATGCTTGACAGGTGCCTCAAGCTTAGGCAAAGAAGACACCATTTCAGATTTCTGCAGGCGCAGCAAACTTGCAAAATTCAGATGACCAAAACGTGCATGCCACAGTTTTGCATTTGAAATAGCCTGCGTATCCATAATAGCACATGCTGAATCCTCTACACATTTGCCATCCATATTGAGCTTATACAGCCCTCGACATAGTGAACCAGATGCTACAATGATGTCACCACAAGAGAGATCATGAACAGTACATCTGTCATCCACAAATTTTACAACCAAACCTGTTTTGGCAAATGCGGAGACTGACAGCAGATTCTTTTTGATCCCTGGCACATACAATGCATCAAAAAGTGTAAAGGTGTTGCAATTTGCAACATTCAGCACAATCTGTCCAACTCCTTTAACGGGATAAGAGGAGTTATTGGCACAAGTGACAGTATTCCCTGTGGGAGCAGACTCAAGGAAAGTGAATAAACTGCGCTGCGAGGTGATATACTTAGTGGCACCACTGTCAAAGTACCATACATCTGAATCTACTGCAGACATACATGTGTCATGCAAAGATGGGTCATAACTGCACTGCGCATTGAATGCCCATTCTGTATCTTGAACAACATTAGCAGATTCATTGTTAGAAGGAGAGGCATCTGCAACAACAGCCATACCAGCCTCTTTCTTCTTAGCCTCTTTCGCAGCCAGCTTAGGACAAGCTTTGATGACATGATCATTTCCCTTACAGTACTTGCAAAATGTCTTCTGTTTGTCACCCTTCTTCTCATCTTTGTCTTCCTTCTTTGGTTGCGCAGCATTTGCAGATTTCTGCTTACTAGAAGAAAAGCCAGCTTTACCTTTCCCGCTTCTCTGACTAGCAACGAAAGCTTGATCTGCGACACGCATAATATTCCTGTTTTGCCTTGACTGGTCTTCTTGCAGCAAAACAGAAACTAACTCCTCAAATGATAAGGCATTGGGATTGCCTTTCATCATCAAGCGAAGAGTGGAAGCAAAACCCTGATAAGAATCTGGTAGACCATTCAAAACAGTCTGCACAAGTGAACTGTCTGACAGGATTTCATCTGCAGAAATGAGCTGCTCTTTGAAATCCTTGATCTTTGTCAAAAAGCTATCCATAGAATCACCTTCGTTCATATGCTCACTCTCCAACTGTTTTCGGAGGTAAGCAACACGAGCCTCATTTCTTGCCTGATACAATGTGGCAAGTACATCCCAAGCATCCTTAGAAGTCCTGCAGGAGCGAATATGTGGGATAATGGTACGTTTGACAGACAGCGCAATCAAGGCATGAGCCTGCGCATCTCTACCATCCCAACGAATCTGCTCTGCTGAAAGTGGTGGTTCTCGAACAGCTGCTACAGCACTTGTGCCTGCACCATCATCTACAGTACCTGTTTCTGATGTGTTTGCAGCATTCCCAGCCACAATGGGACGTGCATCAATACCCTGCACAATGTTCCATAACCCCTTTGCTACCAATACATGTCGCATCATATATGCCCACAATGGATAGTTGGTGCCATCCAACTTATCCTCAGCAGCCAACATGCGGAATACATCATTGTTGTCAGCCATGGCCAATGACTGTACTACTAGATGTAAATGCTGCCTGTAAGAGGTAAACCTGTATAAAATCGACCTGTGCTATGTAGCACAGCCCAAAACAGACGAATGGGCACCTGTCCTGCAAATTTTAATCTTGACAGAAAATCTGCACAGTAGGACGATTTTGCCTGCGCAGTACTTGGAATGCAAAAACGGAGGGCATATACTAACCTGCAGACGCTCGTGAAACCTCGTCGCAATCGGAGGAGATGAAGCGGCAGGTGCCGGTGATGCTGCCCGGGAGGAGGAAGCCTGCTCTGATACCAATTGTTGGAATTAGGGTTGCAGGAATGCACACACAACTTCAAGAAGATGAGGAAGCTTGAGCACAACACAGTAGTGTATTATGAGTGCCAAAAAATGAAAGATAACAAGCCCTAGAAGATAATGGGCGTATATACAATGCACGGGGGAAAAAACCTCCTAGTGAGGGAAAAAGTGCCCCGGCGGTCCTAAGTGTGTTCACACACATCACTACTATAATATGGTAACAACCGCTCCCTACACATACTCCCATGCCACCTCCCCTAGTACCACATGTACACCCCCTTGCCACTTGTCCTCCTACGTACACCCCTTTGAGACCCCTCCTAGGATAGGTGGTTCTCCCTCCCCGCCCATGCACCTTGTTCAGATCTTGTTCAGATGTGCCCCACCCTTGTCCAGATGGGGCCCCCACCCGAAAGCACTTGCCCCCTCTACTAGTGTTGAGATGTCAAGCTCAACATGAGCTGACACCTACAAGGCGCCTACATGACCATTTGACATTTACATCACTGGCGGGTTTCGTAGCTAGCATTGATATATCTTCGCCAGAGATTCTACAGCTGGACTACAACGACTTGTCCACACCAACCCACTCCAGTTAGTGTGTTCACATTATGAACCGCTTGTATATACTCTATTATGTGTGTTAGTCACTTTATCTTCTTTTTAGACTTCTTTTGTTATGTGAAGAAGAAGAATTTTCAGTCTCTCACCTTGTGTGTTCTCTTCTAGGGTTTGTGTGAGTATGTGTGTGCTTGTTGCAAGAGCTCAAGCTCTCTTCTCCCCTACCATTTTTCATGGTATCAGAGCCTGGTTCATGCTAAGGGCTAAGCGGCCAAGCAATAAAAGCACAAGAATCAGTACGAGGGTAAGAGCTTCATCTACTCTTCCCCCTTTGTGTTGGCTACTACACCCTTGTCTCGTCGGGAGCTCTTCAAGAGGCACCGACAAACAAACTTTGATTAAGGAGCTTTCTTCGCGGGAGCCGAGCTACAGTACAGCTATACCTTATGTTGGACAAAATTTTTTGAGCCAAAAACGTGTTTCGGGTGCGTTTGGACCTCCGTTTTCGAGTTCGTAGGCGTTCACAGGCATTGCGGGTAAGTTTTGATTCTCTATAGAACTTTGTTTTTTGGAATTGCAGGAAGGGCGACTGGTTGAGCAAACACTGTGTGTACTATAAAGAGGTCTGAAAATTTCCATTGGGTGTATGTATGCAAATTGAGGTCATTGGTTGTGACAGTTTGGGTGTAGTATAGTACCACTGCAGAGAATACAACAGTTTGTGCAGGTCAAACACGAGTACTGTTTTTGGCAAATTTGTGTTGTAGACAAGATGTCAAATGATGGAATAAACCAGATTGTTGCAAAGAAGGTTGACAAGAACAACTTCTATGCTCAAAGGTTTATATCGACAAATTTCTTAATGGGAAAAGGTTACTGGGACTACATGAAGGTGAACATAAGGAGGTACCAGAGATACCGGAGATTAATCCAACTGCTGCAGATGTAAAAGAATTCAAGGGTTGGAATCAAGGAGAAAGGAAAGTCATGTATTTTTCTATCAGCATACACGGCACTATGATTGGGCATATACAGGATGCTAAGTCACCCAAGGAGGGATGAGACACCTTGGTGAAGTTGTATGAAACTAACATTAAGGCATGAAAGATTCAATTGAAGAATGAGCTTTATACTATGGAGAGGAAAAATATGTCTGTGAATGATTATGTCTTGAAGGTCAAGGGCATTGTGGAATCCCTTGCATCACTTGGTGTTTTTGTTGATGATGATGATAAGGTGGAAGTGTGTCTACATGGCGTTCAAGACATCTATTTAGACTCGGGAGAATATTCCCAACTTCACAGATCTAGTGTCAATGCTGATCATTGAAGAGAAGAATTTAGGGGAAGATTAATAGTCTTCATAAAACAAAAATAGTTCAGAGTAGCAGGCCTTCTACACAAGTGCAGGTAAAGGACGAGGTAGAGGTTATGGACGTGGCCAAGATAGTGGCCAAATAGGTAATCAGAATTATGGTCAGAGTAGCAACAGTCCTAAGATTCGCAACAGTAGCAACAGTCCCAAGATTCGCAACAACAACACACAGGTGGATAAGGCCAGTTTAGAGGCAGGGGGGAGTCAATGAGGTCGTGATAATTGGAAAAGGCAACATAATGATAGACGAGGTTGTTTTTACTATGCTAAGCCTAGACATGTGCATATAGATTTCTATAAGAAGAAACAGAGTGACATACAAAATGGAAAAGTGTAAAAAAATAACTATGCATCCTATAGCAAAAATAACTATGCATCCTATAGCAAAAATAATAAGGATAATGAGAGGTTGTTCATTATGCAACATGTAGTTAATGCTGTGTTTGAAAATGCTATTAGCATCATGTAAGGATGATGTATGGTATGTTGATTTAGGTGCTTCGAAGCACATGACAAGTCATGGTGAGTGCTTCAAGGAAATGAAGAGTCTTAAAAGACGAGGTTTTGTTGAAATAGGGGATGACACTACTCATCCGATTGCCCATGTTGGAGTTGTGTCATTATCTATGTAGGATGTCAGGTGAAGTAGGATGTCATTATCTATGTAGGATGTCAGGTGAAGTACCTTGCAAATATACTTCATGTTTTGAGCATTACAAAGAATTTGGTTTCAGTTGGCCAGATAATTTGGTTTCAGTTGGCCAGATAATTGAGCAGGGTTTGCAGGTCTGGTTTAACCCTGATGGCTATTATGTAGAAGACTTTAAAGATAACTGCAGGTTGGTTGCAAAAGGTAACAGAGCGGGCAGAATGTTTATATTGAATGTAGATGGCTATTATGTAGAAAGATAAGTGCAGGTTGGTTGCAAAAGGTAACAGAGCGGGCAGAATGTTTATATTAAATGTAAATATGCTTGAAATGAATGCTGCAATGTTTGTAAATGGTTCAAGAGTTGTTGCAGATATAGACATTTGGCATAAGAGAATTGGGCATGTAAATGTGCAAAGAATGAAGTCTATGCAGACTTAAGAAATTGTGACAGGGCTGCCTAAGTTTAAGGTTAAAGGTATGTAGAAAGTATGTGAAGCATGTTAATTTGGAAATAAAACAAAGCATGTGTTTCCACATGACATAAATGTGAGTAGGAATGTACTAAATGTTGTGCATTCATATGTATGGACTCTTGCAAGGACTATGTCTATGGGTGGCTGCAGGTACTACGTAACATTCATTCATGAGACCACACAAGGAAAGTGGGGGTGTATTTCATGAAGGAGAAGAGTGAAGTGTGCACTCATTTTCAGTATTTCAGAGTGATGGGTTGAAAAACAGACAAGAAAGTATGTGAAGTGCCTAAGGTGCGATGGTGGAGGGGGATAATATTTCTCCAATGAGTTCTCTAAATTCTTACGAAAGAATGGCATTCAGAGACAATTTACATGTAGATACACTCTGCATCAAAATGGAGTTGTTGAGCAGAAAAACAGGCACATTGCAAAGATAGCATGAGCATTGATGGCAGAGAAGAATATGTCGCATAGCTATTGGGTTGAGGCTATGTCTACAATATTTATATCATGAACAGGTTTCCTACTGCTGCAGCCATACATAATGTAACACTAGAGGAGAGGTTTACTGGTAAGAAACCTTGTCTCACTTGAACGTTTTTGGATGTATTGCATATGTGCATGTGCCATATGAGTCGCATACTAAGCTAGATCCAAAGGTAAAAAAATGTGTGTTTATTGTACTCCTTTGAGAAAAAGAGATATAGATGCTATGATCTTACTACATGTGAATTGAGGGTAAGTAGGGATGTTGTATTTGATGAGATGAGTAGTTGGTATGCTACTGAAAAAGATGTTGTTGGGGCTGATGTAAGTGGAAACATGGTTGCATAGAATGCAAGCTAGAAATCACAGTCATTGAGTGGACCAGGAGAGTCCTCATCCAGCGGTTCTATTGATACACCATGGAGTGACAGGTTGCATCATAATACCAATACTTGAAATGTAGTGGTACATCACATAAAGGCAAAGAAAAAGTGGTTGAGTCCCTTTGTATGCCTGATATTTCTACAGGGCATTCTCTTGTTGATGGAGAGTCTAGTGGGTGTTGGAGATGAGCCTTGATGGAGCTTGGGATTCTAGCAATGAGGACACCTGGTGTGAAGTGTGTGTGGACACAACACATAGTGTGTGTTGTGTATTATGGATTATGGCTTCATGCATTGTGTGAGTAGAGAGATGGCTTCCCTCTATGGTTAGGGTTTGTAATATACATTAGGGTTTGCTCCTGTGTGTGTGTCTCCTCTCCCTCTACCTATTTTTCATCAAGGCTAAGGTCCTTTATACCTATTTTCAATTAATTCCAATTGCACATTGGAAAGTTCTTTTTGAATTTCTATTTCAGGGAAAACCATTTTAGACATTCGGAGGATTTTTATATAAAAAAAATATCTCAATTTTGGATTACCTCCCTGTACATTTTCTCTCTCCAGGCCAAAACAGGGTAAAACAGAATCTTTCTTTTTTTTGAGAGGGAAATAATTATAAGATCAGAAGGGAAGGTTCTTACACCTGTACACCTCAAAAGCTGGAGGGAAGAATCTTACAAAACACACTAGTGAGGCTTCTCAAAGGTTGTTCTTCAATATATCTTGATGGGAAAATGTCTGCAACCCACATACCATAATTAGTAGAACAAAAGAAGCCATTTCCAAAAAAAAATACAACCACATACTTACAGTTGTAAGGGAGCCTATTCCTCTCCATGGGGGAGGAAGATACATGTTTATAGCCATGTAGACATGTTGTATTATTGCCTTAATTTCTCCATTCTCATCCTTCTTGAAATGAAGAATCCTTCCCTTCCAATGGTGTTCCAAAACACCACGGGATTAAGAACTCGATGTGGACCTGTGGCCACCCAATCTTTCACCCTAAATGGATGCTCGATCCACTCACCTTCATCATCTGTAGTGTTGTAGAGAAGGTATTCAAAGATGGAATCACTTGGTCTCTTACTAGAGGTAGGCATAATGAGATGTATGGGTGAAGAAGAGTTAGGAAAAGAGAGGGCACAATAGCTTAAGAAATGATTAAAGAAATAGAAGATTAAAGTTTGGTATGGGTGAGCAAGAGAGAGAAAAATGAGATTAGGGAGAGTACAGTAGCTTTAGAGATGATTATGTAATAATATAATATTAAATAAGCTTGTGGAAGAGGATTAGAGAGATATTAAGAGCTTAGAGAGCTAAAATGAGCTTGAAAAATGGGTTTCCCACCATAGAATATGATTAGATAGCCTTTTTTGAGGTAAAACCACCTTTTTGGAGAGAAAACCAAAATTTTAAATTTTTAGGGTTTTTTTGCCTGAGCTACACTTTTTTATTTAAAAATGTTGGCCCATGTCATTTCAAAAAGGAGATTTGACTCTTGCCTTGAACTTTGGTGTGACCTCTAGAGAGAGGTGGAAGATATGGGGACAAGGCTAAGAAATGTAATAACTACCCTATATTTTATAGCTAAAGCTAGTGGATAGAATGTACACTCCTCCCTCCTCCCCGCATCCCCATTGAAGTGGTCAGCACACTGCTAAAAAGATGCAGGGAAGAAGAGAGCTTAAGCTCTTGCAAGCACACACACTCACTCAAAAATCCTAGAAGAGAACAAACAAGATGAGTAGCTGCTGAAAGTTGATCTTCTTCTTATTAAACAAAAAAGAGGTCTACAAAGGAGATAAAGTGACTAGAGTATATACAAGCAGTCCATAATGTGAACATGCTAACATGGAGTGGGTAGGTGTGGACTAGTTAGTGTAGTCTAGATGTACAATCTCTGGCAAAGATATGTCGGTGCTAGTTATACCAAACCCATCAATGATGTAAATGTTAAACGGTCACGTAAGCGCCTCGTGAGTGTCATCTCATGTTGAGCTTGACATCTCAACACTCCCTCTCAAGCTCAACTCTAGCTTATAAACTCCAAGTATATCTCAAAATCTACGGAGCTTCTTAGCTCCCAAGGCCTTCGTGAAGATGTCAACGACATGATCCTGTGTGCTAATGTAGGCCAAGTCAATGTCGCCTTCCAAGACCCTCTCCCTAATGAATTGGTAGTGTACCTCAATGTGTTTTGTCCATGCATGGAAAATTGGGTTCCTGGCCAAATGTATACTGCTAAGATTTTCACAATATATGATAACCTTTCTCTTCACATCATGCAACCCGAAATCAGCAATAGCTTGCGTAACGAAGCTGCCTCACACCCTATACTCTGTCTCTATACTCAACAAGACAAATGTGGCCTGCTTCTTACTACTTCATGTCATAACAACACTCTCCAACGAAAACATAAATCCACTGGTAGATCTCCTGTCTAAGATGCTACCTGCCCAATCTGCATCTATGTACCCATATAACTCCAATGGTACACCTGCTACATAAAACAATGCATAATCAATAGTGGCCCTCAAATACCAAAGTGTAAGCAGCACACTGTCAAGATGTGGTTTGCGCAGAACATCTAAAACTGGCTCTCTAAGCCAACATTGTAACTCAAATCTAGCTTGTTGATCGTGACATAGATCGAACTCCCCACAATCTTCCTGTACATAGTGGGATTCTCCAACACATAACATACATATGCACTGAACTTGCCATTTTAATCCAAAGGCATCGCGATTAGCTTACAACTAGCCATCCCATACTTATACAACATTCCAATACATATTGTCTTTGTGACAACCAAATACCATTAGCTATGCGAATGACCTCAATGCCCAAAAAGTAGCGTAGATTTCCCAAATCTTTCATGTCACAAACTTCCTTTTGAGAAGGCTTTTCAACATGCTCAATCTCTTCCAAGTTCTCACCCCCAACCATAAGATCATCTACATAGATGGTGATGATCACAATACCCTTATCACTCTTGCACACATACAAAGAGTGATTTTCATCTGCCATAGTGGAGCTTGCTTTAGCCCATGTAAGGCCTTACAAAGATTACATACATACTCTAGGTGACCTGTATCCTCAAAACTAGGTGGCTGATCTATATATACTTCTTCTTACAAGTCACCATACAAGAATAATTTTTTACATCCATCTGATGTAAAAACTAGCCTTTAGTTATAGCCACCACAATCACAACTCTCATAGTTTCCACCTTTACAACTGGGGGGCAAACATCTCCTCATAATCAATCCCATATGTATGTGCAGATCCTTTGGCTACAAATCTAGCCTTATACCTGATTATGCTATTATCTCACTGTTATGTTTCACCATATACACCTACTTACATCCAATAGCTTTCTTGCCTTCAAGAAATGACACCAAATCCCAAGTCTCATTTTCATACAATGCATCCATCTCCTCATTCATAACTTTCTCCCAATACACATTTCCCATAGCCTCATCAAAACATGTGGGATCTACAACCTACAAAACTTTTTCCATGTAAGCATAGTGATGTGCCACATAACCATCGTAACGCATAGGGTCTTTAACTCTTCCAAATCTTCATAACTTTTCATTCATGGCTTCCAAAGCCTTCTTTACACCATGTGTCCTCATTACCAGAATCCCAAGCTCCATCTCCAAGCCACTAGACTCTCCCATCAACAAGAGAACGCCCTACAAAAATATCAGGCATACCAAGGGGCTCAACCACTTTCTCTTTGCCTTTATGTGATGTACCAACAACTACATTTCTAGTACTGGTATTATGATGTAGCCTGCTATTCCATGGTCTATCAAATTGCATAGCTACATGACGACTCTCCTAGTCCACTCAATGACTGTGATTACTAACTTGCATTCTGTGTAACCATATTTCCACTTACATAAGCCCTAATAGTACCTTTTTCACAACAGCATACCAGCTACTCATCTCATCAAATACAACATCCCTAATTACCCTCAATTCATGTGTAAAAGTATTATAACATCTATTTCCCTTTTTCTCAAGGGAATGCCTAATAAACACACATTTTTCTGCCTTTGGATCTATCTTTATACACGCAACTCATCTGGCACATGTACATATCAATACATCCAAAAACTTTCAAGTGAGACAAATCAGGTTTCTTGCCAATAAACTTCTCCTCTAGCGTTACATCATGTGTGGCTGTAGTAGGACTCTTGTTCATGATATAAAATGTTGTAGACATAGACTCACCCGCCCAATAGCTATGCGGCATATTCTTCTCTGCCATCAATGCTCATGCTATCTCTGTAATGTGCTTATTTTTCTGCTCAGCAACTCCATTTCATTGTAGAGTGTATCTACATGTAAACTGTATCTTAATGCCATTCTTTCGTAAGAAATCAGAGAACTCATTGGATAGGTATTCTCCTCCTGTATCTGACCTTAGACACTTCACATGCTTTCATTTCTGCTTTTCAGCCATCACTCTAAAATTCTGAAAATGAGTGAAAACTTCACTCTTCTCTCTTCATGAAATACACCCACACTTTCCTAGTGTGGTCATCAATGAATGTTACATAGTACTTGTAGCCACCCATAGACATAGTCGTCGCAGGACCCCATACATCTGAATGCACAACATCTACTACATTCTTGCTCACATTTCTTTCATGTCGAAATACATGCTTTGTTTTCTTTCCAAATTTATATGCTTCACATACTTTCTTCTTACCTTCAACCTTAAACTTAGGCAGCCTTGTCACAATTTCTTTAGCCTGCATAGACTTCATTCTTTGCACATTACATGCCTAATTCTCTTATGCCAAATGTTTCTATCTGCAACAACTCTTGAACCATTTGCAAACATTGTAGCTTTCACTTCAGGTATATTTACATTCAGTGTAAACATGCTACCCACTTTGTTCCCTTTTACAACCAACATACACTTATCTTTAAAGTCTTCTACATAACATCCATCAGGGTTAAACCGCACCTGCAAACCCTACTCAATTATCTAGCCAATAGAAACTAAATTATTTATAATGATTGGAACATAAAGTGTATCTACAAGGTACTTCACCTTACCATCCTACATAGACAATGGCACATCTCCAATGGTTCAGAGCACCTAAATCAACATACCATACATTATCCTTACATGTTGCTATGTCATTTCGAGACACAGCATTAACTACATGTTGCGCCTCTCATCATCCTCATTATTTCTGTTAGAGGATGCATAGTTATTTTGCTGCACTTTTTCATTTTGCATGTCATTCTACTTCTTATAGCAATCTGCTTGCACATGTCTAGCCTTACAACATTAAAAGTATCCTATTGTATCATCATGCTTCCTTTTCCAATTACCATGACCTCTTTGTCTCCCCAGCTGTGTGTTGTTGTTGTGATTCATGGGAGTGTTGCTACTGCTACTAACAAAACCCAAGATTAAAGCCTAAGGTTCAAAGGTTATTATCCATGTAACTTCAGAATTATAAAAGGCACAAGAATCTACCCAAAGAGGTGAAAAGAAGGCACCCTCCTCTGTAGAGAATCAAGGAGAAAAATGAGGGCAGTGCCCACCTACATTCACTCCACCTATCCTATAATCATCCTACCTCTCCACATTCCTCTCCATCTCTCCTAAAATCAAGCCAGCTCTCCTATTTTTCAAGGATGTACTCTTGGCCTATAAAAAGGCACCTTTGGGAATGAGAAATTAGTTCAAGTGTTTTGATTCATACTCTCTTCATTATTGTGTGATTAGCTTAATCTCATCTTAACCATATTCTTAATCATCCACTAAGTAATGGCATACATATGATTTGATCCACCATAAATACATCATTCTTTCAATTTTCTTTCATGGTATCAGAGCTAGGCCATCCCTTGGTACCTTAATTACACTCATCTAATCACCTTTCACAATATTATCAATAGATCACTAAGTTGTTTATCATCATAAACTTAATCTAGCTCCTCTTCCCACAACACACACACTCCTTGGAGGTCTCAGATATCTATGCACACTTCATAATTTGGTGATCTAAAACTTGGAGCTTCTTTAGTACATCAGGGCACACAACTGGTCAGTTTCTCTGAATCATCATGTGCTACTGTAGATTACTACGCTTTTTAGAATACGTCATCGGCTTGCATAACCCATAACTCATTGAAGCATGAGTCATTCAAGAAATTGATTGAGGGATTTTGTAGCCCTAGAATATAGCTTCAAACTCCTAAAAGGGTTCTCAAAAAGATCAACCACACAGGCTACACAAGGGAGATTATCAGTCGCTTGTTTTCTGTCGAATACCACATTAAGAAAAAAAAATTCAATTTGCTCAATTAATCTTTGCATAATTGGTTTTTTGAGACATTAAAGCTGTAAATATTCATTTCATGTGTTGCTAAAGCCTTATATAGCCTCACATCAAGCTTTCCCTCTTATTTGGTACTCCATTTAGGCACTCCAAATCAGGGTACCCTCTGCACATGCCAACAGTGAGCTTACCTCTGAAAAACCAGCAATTAATCCTTATAATTGAAGTGTTTGGTGATCATTTCTTGGTCTAAACCAACATTAGAGAGTTTTTATTGATTTTTATGCAAACATTTTTGACTCCTACTCTCATTCTCTACCCTAATTGTACCCACCAAAGATATATAGTTTTCTGTATACAAAACAAGGTGCTTATCTCAATGTAATTGGGATTTTGGGATAATTAATCACAAATTGTAAGAGACTAGACACTGCCCTGGGTTCATCTCAATGGTAAGACCTTCTCATGGCTTCATTTAAAACTCCAAATAAGTTTAATGGCCATGGTTTTCACACCTGGCAAACCAAAATTAAGGGGTACTTAATGAAGAAGAATCTATGGAGTCTTGTCAAACCACAACCTAATGGAGATGAAACTTCTGATGTTACTACTAAAGGAACCACTGCTACATTGCAAGCCAAAGATGAGCAAGCATTAGGCATCATAATCACTGCACTTGATGATGATTACATTCATTACATTGACGATGATGACACTGCTACAAAGGCATGGGACGACACACTTGAAAAAATCTTTGGTGCTAAGGCTAAACACTCCAAAATTAGTCTTAAAATGCAATTGTATGAGCTTAAAATGGAAGATAGTGAAGGTTTCACTAATCAACAAACTTAAGAGTCTTATGATTGAACTTGTGTATGTGAAAGCTCCAGTCTCACTGAGGAAGATGCCATTGCCATACTGTTAAAGGCTATGCCTTCAAATTTCAATCAAATAGTCACTGTGCTTAAAGAGAAGGAACCCATTCCTTCTTTGGAAAGTGTGATTAACTCTTTGCAGAAAGAAGAGAAAAAGCGGGTCAAAGATGACTTTGGAAGTGCTTCCTATGCTATCTCCTCCAACAATATGAAGAAGAAGTGAGCAAGTTGTGGAAGAACAAATCATCTTACTAAAGACTGCTTCACCAACAATCCATGTGTTCATTGTGGAAAGACTAACCACTCATCTCAAAGGTGCTACCTCAAGGACAAGAAAGGAAAGGAGAAATTCAACATTGTTGTAGAAGAAACCATCCTTGCTCAAGTGTGTGAAGATGAAGATGACTCTAATGCCTTTTAAAGCATTATCTAAGTCATGTATTAGCTATGCCTTTTGTTTTTGGGAACACTAGTTGTTGAGTAAGCCTTGCTGTTTCCTTTGAGTTCCTTGATGTGAGCAAGCATCTCATCCTTGTAGTTCTTGTGTCACTAGTGCTAATCTTTGTAGGCCATCTTCATGGCATGCTAGTTGATCATGTAGCTCATTGTAGTTCTTTTGGAGGGCCTTTTTGTGATCCTTCAGGGGGGCCATGGCCGAATCTTCCTTAGATATGTCATTCCCTTGGAGTAGGGCACCATGCTAGCCCCGCAGGTTCTCCATGTCGATCATCTCGGTGCCTCCGAATTGATGAGCTTAGGCTTCTTACCCAAGAGCTTGGCATTTTATGCTTTACATCGTGCGAGCTCTTATTTGAGGTTGGCCCATCTTTGTGCGGAGGTCATCATGGGTGGCAGAGGTTGATGCTTTGGGTGGCAGAGGTTGATGCTTTGGGTGGTGGGGGGGCTGGGTCGGAGCTATCAGGGCACTTGGAGCGGGAGGAGCGGAGTGGGGCAGGCATTCGACTAGGCACTCTGGATTGCACGTTGCATTCATCATCCGAGTCGGCATCTTATTTTTGTAGGAGGGCCAGTGTTTGGGGTAGATCTTAGGCGGATTATTTATCAAGCTTTATGTATGAATTTTTGGTATTTTAGGAAGTCGATTAGTTTTGGGATCTTGGAAGGCAAAGAGTCGTGGGAAGTTTACATAGCTAGAGCCGTTTTGTTTAGTAATACATGAATGGGGTTCTTGGCAAATTTTGGGAGTAGATATAGCGGATCCTGTAATGGCAGCATAGTAGACAGATTTTGGACTAAAACCATATTGGGGAGTTTAGGAAAATCCCATTACTTTGGGAATTTTCCTTTTAATACACTTTTTAGTGTAGCTTAAGCATGCCAATTCCAAAGTTTTTGGAGGATGTGGATTTAGAAACTACTCTTTAAGAGCTTTCCAACAATATGTCATATGAGGGGGTTTTGACAAAATCTTAAAAGGGTTCACCATGTCCCCATTTTTTGATCTTGGTTTTGTCAGAGTGAGTGTCATCTGTGAAGTGTCAAACCTAAAAGAATGGAGGAATACTGCTCTGTAAAGGCAACAATAAACACTGGCGATCACAGTGCTTATGAAGGGTGTTCATGGTCGAGTTTGCTTTCTTCTGTAAGGGGAATGAGTTCCAAGAAGATGCAGAGCAATAGTAGAAGTAATGGTTGTTGAGGTGGTTATGTTTTCTGGGAAGTCAAGTGCTAGGCGGTAGTTCGGGCTGGAGAGTTCGCAGCAGGTTCTTCATTCATATTTTACTAGGTGGGCAGCGAGGCAGTGAGGTTTTCAGCAGCATGACCCAAATGCAAAAAGGCATGAAGGTGGTGAAGATCGTGGAATGCAGCGTGATAATCCGGAGTATGCATTAGAGCCTGGTGCAGAGGATTTAGCAGAAATAGAGGAGTATGGAGGCCTTTTCAATGAGCTAAGAGAAGAAAGGCAATGGGATCCGGTGGTGATAGGAGGCGTTTTGTTACAACATTTGTTTCTCGTTAGGAGGCAATTGGATTTTGATCCACTGCGGATTGGGGGGGTTACCAGCACCACCTCCATCACCAGTATCGTGCTCATCATCTTCTGCAGGGCATTTGACCCCTAATTCGCTAAGAAATAATAATGGCAGCAGTGTGGCTAAAGCTGATTTTCGCATCAAATTCGGGACCTTTTCAGGGAAGTCTAAACAGGACCCCGATTTCCATGTAGCTCAATTTGAGACAAGATGGCAGGCCAGAGGATTTGATGGAGTGTATGCCATGCAAGCCAAGATGCGGCAATTCCAAGCGACACTCGAGGGAAGAGCCATGCAGTGGTTGAGCAATTTCAATGTGGGTTATTTTGGAGATTATTTGGCACTAAAGAATGCATTTTTGAACAGGTTCAGAAAGGAGAAAACTCTGAATGATGTTCTTGCAAAGATTAAAGCAATTAAGCAGAGGAAAATGTTTGTGGAGGATTACACTCAGAAGTTTAATCAGTATCTGAGAAGGCTTGCAAATGCGGAGAGGCCGATAGATGAAATAATGTTGGCCGATAGATGAAATGTTGGCTAGATATTATATGAATGGTTTGCGGAAGGAACTGCGGAATGCAGTAGCAGGTGTGGATGTTGGAGCAGGTATGGATGGTTTGATCAAAACCGCCACAAGAGCAAAGAAGCGCTTTGGAGTAATTAATCCAAGTCCTTCAAAGAGGGGTTCTCGGGAATCTAAGAAGAAAAAGAAGGGAAGGAAGAAGAAGAGATCTTCAGATGACAGTAGTGATGATGATTCTAATTCAGACACAGATTCCGATTCTGAATCAGAGACAAGTAGTGATTCAGATTCAGATTCCGATTTAGGTTCGAGTTCAGACAAGGGGGATAAGCAGCGGAAGCATAAGAAGAAGGATAAAGACAAGTCCAAAGGCAGCTTGGTTGAAAAGATGGTGGAGAAAAAGTTGAAAGAAATGGGGGTTAACCGAATCAAGTAGCAAGAAGCCTCATTGTGATATCTGTGACATTGATGGTCATAAAACCACTAATTGTTGTTGGTACAATCCTAATTTTAGGGGACCAATTTTGCAACACATTCAGCAAAGGATTCAGTAAAATTTGCCACATGCAAGTGGAGTCTTTCTGGATGTTGCAGGACAGCAGAGGACATTTAATAATTCGGGTTGGCATGGCCAACAACAGTAGTGGAGGCCCCCTTTTAATCAAAATAGGTCATACAGAGGAAATTTTAATCAAGGTTACCGACCCAGATATGGCGGTTATTCAAATTTTCGACCTTGGGGAGGTAATTAGCAGCAACAGCAGGGATGGCAAGAACCCCCAAATTGGAGTTCGCCAAATTGGAATCCGCAGGTATGGGATCAGCAGCAGTCACCAAATACTCAGTTACCACAGTTACCTGCACCACCTGCTCAGCAGGGGGAGGCAGAGAAAACACCTCAGAGTAATTTTATTGATGTTGAAGTGGTGGAGGATCAGGTGACAAATCAAGTGTCAGCGGAGTGTTCTCCAGAGTGTGATTGTTCGCAATGCAAGTCTAGTGAGCCTGAGGCAATGGCAGTTAGACGTTCTAAGGCAAGGCTTAAACCACCATTGGATTGGGAAGCACAGAAGGAAGTTCAAGATTGTATACATAGCCTCTAAAAGGTTCTGTACAAGACATTAACAAACAATACTCACTCCACACCATTCAGAGCACAGACTCTGATTTATCACAACAGCATAATGATTGCACAAACATCAAGAAATACATGATAAACACTGAGAAAAGACATAGCAAAACTTCTCTTTCATTCATTAGCGATCAGAATCATCGCCATTCCCGAGATGCAATTGTCAGGGAATAACCACTCAGTTCAGATTCCAAAAGGTCACACGTAACTAACCCCTAAGCCCTTTGACTAAGGTCTAAGAATTACATAAGAAAGCCCTAACACTTGGCACAGCCTGGTGGCTAAATTTTTCCCAAAAAATTGACCTAAACCCATCAATCCCTGATCAGCAAAATCTGATTTTTACAAATTTAGGATACATCCATATGGCTTCATACAAGCTAGATGAATAAGGATATCCATACTCCAAGAACATGGAATAGGACATAAGAATCTGCATGACTCTTTAGCATCTGCAACATATCTTGATGAAAATCCTCCATCTTCAACATGTACCAAAAATGGCACTCCAATGTACTTCAAACAAGTTAGAATCATTATCATCATGAACAGTTGGTTAATTGAAACCATTGCATACATCTTTGGCTTCAAAAACTGATTCAGTAAATCAAAAATATGCTTCAGGAAATTTGCATTCTGAAAATTCTGATTTGAAATCTGAAATTCTAAATTCTGAAAATATGGATCCTGTAACTCTAAAATCTGATGTTCAGATTCTGAAATTTGAAAATTTGCAATAATCTAATCCTCTGAAATCTGTTTTTCAGATTCTGCAACTTGAAAATCTGCAATCTCTTTCTGAAAATCTGAAATTAGAAAATCTCCTAAAATTGCAAATCCATCTGTCTTTTGAAAATTCAGATTTTTCAAAATCTGATCACATACTCCTGTTAATCTGATCTGAGAGACCACCCCCAACATGATGTCAGATTGAAGTTTCTGAATTTTTGCATAAGTCAGAATTCTTGAAATCTGAAAAATTTTGTTTTTTGAAATCTGATTGTATATCCCTAATATTCTGAATTGGAATAACACTCCCAAAACCTGAAACTGATATTTCTGGATCATTCTTTAAAATCAGATTAAAAATCTCAACAATCTGATTCAATCGTCTTTGCAAAAACTTTATTGACAGAATTTTGATTTGATTTGATTGCTCCTATGACATAATCTGATCCCCATAAAGCTGGAAAACATGATTTCTAAATAGTATAAAGCTCTGTTCTCTTGACAGGAAAAATTGACCTGCATTTGAATGAGTTTTTCTTCAAATCTACAACTTCTACTGTATTCTGATCATTGTTTCCACCATGAAACACAAACTGAATAAACACTTCTCTTCTATCAACTTGGATTTTGGATTCATAAACTTCATTGTGATCATACAAAGACTGATCTCTTTGCAATTGTAAATTCCCCTGACTTTGTTGAGAACCCCTAACTACTTCTCTTTCAATCTGATTTAATTTCTTCCATATTTGATCCATTCTAAGTATGCATTTTGCTTCAATGATAGTCACACACCATTCAGATTTGAACTAAACTCCAAAAATAAACACAGATCTGAAAATATGGTTCAGTAAACATTGAAACTCAGTTGCTCCAACTTCAGGTTGTGCAGAAATTTACCTCTCCTGCATTTGTCGATGGTCAATTTGAACATCCAATGGATTATCAAATATCAGTTGCACAATTTGGTGAAATTCCTGACTTTCAAGAAATTTACCTCTCCTGCATTTGTCGATGGTCAATTTGAACATCCAATGGATTATCAAATATCAGTTGCACCATTTGGTGAAATTCCTGACTTTCAAGAAAACATTCTTGTCTTTTACTGACTACTCTCTACTGAATTTCTTCAATGTTCTTGAAGATTAATGGACAATGTGACCACTTATCTTCATCATGGCATTCAAATCTATTGAATTCTCCACCATCTTCACACCTCTCCTTAGCATGGATAAGCTTTAAAGCCCCATCATGCTCATCAAAATGTCAATTGCATGGATAGGTAAACATACCCCATCATACAATAATAACTCAACATCAATCAGCTCATCATGAAAAATGCAAGAATTATGCACATCATAATCATCCACATCATCAAGAAAAAGTAAGAATTTCTCAATCACCTCATCACAATTTTCATCAACCATTTTATTGTGGTGGGTAGTGTTAGATGTGAGTGTAGGGCCATCTTGGGACTCTATTTGGCTTCTTTGGCTCTCTAGATCCTCAATTATGCCTCTAGGCTCCATCCTTTCCATCCCATCTCCATCATAAACATGCTTTTCATGCAAGTAAACATCATCTTTTTGGGATTTATTTACTATGTTGCAATGCATCACAAATTGCACAAGAAATGTAAACTCTAATACACCATGACATCATTCTCATCACTTCTTTTGATGGATAATCTTTAACTACTCTATGAGCTAGCTCTAATGTTGGGCTAGGGGTATCTTTTGGGTTTTATTGGCTCTCTTGGCTCTCACCCATTTGTACTCCCTTCACTCCAATCACCGGCATCTCCATTTGGTAGCTAAACCATTCATCATCATCACTTGATTCACCCTCAAATTCATCCTCATATTTCTCCCTCAATTTCTCACATGCTTTCTCCAACTTTTTCACCCTCTTCTTGCTAGAACAAGATCTACATCTTCTACCCTCATGATCCCTGTGATACTCATATGCATCTTCCAACACTCCTTCAAATACATCTAGCTTCTCTCTAGCTCTCTTTATCTTCTCACATGATGATGCTTTATAAAAATGCTTGATGATTTTGTGAAATTTTGTGCATAAATCAATCATGCAAAACTTCTTGCAATCATCTCCCATGCAACACTCCTCACAAATGTATGGACACTCCTTCGTGCAATGCTCATGCTTCAAACAAATAGAGCACTTCTTCTTCTTCTTTTTACCCATCTCACATGTACTTTAAAATGGCATGCTTAAGCTCTCACAAATGATGCACCACACCATTGCAAGGCCAAGTACATGCATGCGAGGAAGAGCTTGGTGCTATACCAAGATCCCAATCAAACACCATACATGGCTGCTTAAACTAGTCATAGTACTCTCTCTCCAGGTTGCACTTTGCCCCCTTCGACCTACAAAATTGTTGCCACGGGCCACCTTCTAAGATCTCAATGTGTAACTGCCATCCTTGTGCTCTTCAATTTTGTTGCTCAATGCTTTAGTCGTGCAATCCATTGTGATTCCCTACTACGCCCTCCTTGCTAAGACTGGTAATGGTTGAAACTGCAACCTTCTCCTACTACTTCCCCTGATAGCTCTGTTCAACAAGGTTCCTCCAAGAAATGTCCTGAAAGTGCTGGTGGATTTTGAGCATCCCCAACACTTCCTGCTTTTGCATTAACATTTGAATCACTTTTTAAAATTGGAATGCCCGAATCAGATTCAGATTGTACCGAACCTATCGGAATCCCTTCTCCTAGAACAGCATCCAAAAACTGATCATGTACTTCTTCCTCATCATCAATATCCTCTGCTTCTTGATCCAATGTTTTCTCCTCTACATCTTCTTCCAAAACAGTTTCCAAAGGTCCACTTGTCCATGGAGGAACTTCATAATCTAAATCATAATCATCACCTTCTTCGTCATCATTCCTGGTTGTTAAAGTAGCATCAGCATCTCTGGCCCTTAACCTTGTATAATATCGTCTTGAATTCCCCGAATTATCTTCAGACATCCAAGGCTAGCGGTCCTCTGAATATGTCATATCCTCCCAGAACTCAGGGCATTTGAACTCGTAGGATCGCCAATGTATACATAGCCTCTAAAAGGTTCTGTACAAGACATTAACAAACAATACTCACTCCACACCATTCAGAGCACAGACTCTGATTTATCACAACAGCATAATGATTACACAAACATCAAGAAAGACATGATAAATGCTGAGCAAAGACATAGTAGAACTTCTCTTTCATTCATTAGCGATCAGAATCATCGCCATTCCCTAGATGCAACTGTCAGGGAATAACCACTCGGTTCAGATCCCAAAAGGTACATCCACACGTAACTAACCCTCAAGCCCTTTGACTAAGGTCTAAGAATTACATAAGAAAGCCCTAACAGAGATGAGGTAGCGGATGAAGTGGAGCAGTCCGGAAAGGAAGAAATGACATCTGGATAGAAGCAAAAGCAGCTTAAAATAGTGGGGAATTCAGAATTAGCATCAAGGGAATGTTTGAGGAATTATTGAATACTCCTATACAGTTTACATTGGATCAGTTGCTTTCATTGGTTCCAATTTTTAGGGACAAACTTTATTCAGTTAACAAGAAAGTCAACCAGTCCTAACATACCAAGTGCATTTAAGGAAAGTATTGGGACTTATCAGATCAGTCCAGATGATGTGGATTTTACTATCCCAACTGTGAAGCTGGAATTTGATGGTCGTATGTTTTCTGATGTTCTATTAGATGGGGGATCCGGTGTGAATATTTTGTCTGAAGCTGAATTTTCAAGGATGCCGGCGGATGTCAAGCTTGAGCACCGTTTCAAGTGCGGATGGCGGATCAGCGGAGAGTACAGCCAATTGGGATGTTGCGAGGTAAAATCCTCAAGGTGCATGGATTGCCATTTCAAGCAAATTTTGTTGTTTTGAAGATGCAGGATGCAGGGAATGCTTATTCAATGCTATAAGGGAGACCATGGTTTAAGTCCACAAAGCTTAAACAGGATTGGAAAAGAAATGAAGTGATTTTGAAAAAAGGCAAACATTCTGTAAGGATTCCAATGACTGCAAAGAAGAAATTGTCGTCAGTAAGGCCAATGATGGCTCAGACAACTAATTTTGCGGATGAGGTTGAAGATGATGAAGAAGCATGTTTTATGGAGGCAAATCCTACTGTCATTCCAGTATTTGAAGTTGATGTGGAATAGATTGTGGAGAAGTATGTTTTTCAGGAGGATTCTGCAAAATCCGACAGGAAGTCACCTGTTAAGTCCGATGAAGTGGATACAGGTCAGGGATACAGGTCAGGGATCAATTTCGGAATTAAGAGTCAGTTCTGCCTCCAAGATGAAAGAGGATTTGGATTATTTGGATGATGAAGTGTCACCCAAAGAGGCAATAACCAGAGCTGAGTTTCTATACGATAAGTTGATGGAAAAGGTGTCAAGAGTGAAAGAAGATGATTTGCAGGAATTGAATTTGGGATCTGAAGTTAACCCAAAAGTGGTCAAAGTCAGTGTAAATTTGGATGAGAGGTTTAAGGAGGATCTTAAGAGGTTGCTACAGGAGTTTATTGATGTGTTTGCTTGGGATTATTCAAATTTGTCCGGAATGGATCCGCCGGAGGTGTATAAACACCAGATCAATTTGAAGGAAGATGCGGTGCCGGTGATTCAGCAACAGTATAGAATGAATCCAAATTATGCAAAGCAGGTGAAGGAAGATTTGGATAAGCTTTTGCAAGTAGGTTTCATAATACCAAATAAATTAGGCAGAATGGTTGTCACCAATAGTTGTTGTACCAAAGAAGTTTGGAAAAATCAGGGTGTGTGTGGATTACAGAAAATTGAATGCAGCAACTGTTGTTGATCCATTTCCATTGTGAAGGCTATGGAAGCCATGAATACAACGTTATGAAGAAACGTTATGAAGAACTGGAAGAGTCAAAAATCTTGTATAGAGGTTAACTTATGATGGTTATGTGGACATCACTATGCATGTATGGCAAAAGTTGTGTAGGTTGTAGAACCCACATGTTTTGATGAGGCTATTGGAAATGTGTGTTGGGAGAAATCTATAGATGAGGAGATGGATGCATTGTATGGAAATGAGACTTGGGATTTGGTGCCATTGCTGCCTGAAGGCAAGAAAGCTATTGGCTGTAAGTGGGTGTATAAGGTGAAACATAACAATGATAGTAGCAACTTAAAGAAATATCAATCTTTTTCAAATAAAAATTTATTTTATAAATTTCTTGAATGTAAGACACTTTTTTTAATGGACTTTCTTGGGACAAATTCTACCACTATGCATAAATATGCACATTATTTGACAAGCACTCAAAAAATATTAGAATACATAACAATATAAGCTCTATAATTTATGAAAAATTCTACAAACATCCTTCAGTCTATTTCTAGACACAAAAGCCTTTAGTATATACTTACCTTGACAGTTTGCATGATATAATTATTTGCTCTATTACTTATAAGCAAATAGTGGGCATGATATACAACTAATGCTAAGAGTTTAAAGAGCTCAACTTACTATAAGATTCCTCCCCAGCCTCTCAAGATGTCCAACATCCTCCCCTGTAATCAAATCCCTCTTCTTCAGAAATATAAAAGATCTTATTTCTAGCAGTTTTGGCCTAGAGCGAGAAAATCTTTTAGAGAGTGGTATTTCAGATTTTAAATATTTTTGGATAGAAAAATATATCATCTTATTAAATTAAGTTCCCCTGAAACATAAGTTCAAAAAGATTTTTAGAAGGTGCATTAGAAATTAAGTATAATCTATTCAAGAGAATCTGTTCAAGAGGCATTATCCTGAGGGTCAAGATTTTTTTGAAATTTTAAATAAGGTTCCTATGGACCAATAAGATTCATCCAAATGTAGGGAGGAGATAAATAGAAGAATAAAAGAAAAATCCCCCAAAAATGAGTAAATACTCACATAAGATGAAGAGTTGACTAAGGACAAGGTTAATAGTTAAAAAAGAGAGATATTTAGGTGAAATGATGCATTTTTGACACCTCAGTATGGGGGAATTCCCCTCATGAAGGAGGTGCCTATTTCACATGCTTGAATGAGTTTTAAACTCCCAAATAATATTTTTATCTCTCCTCTCTTTTGTTTCAACTAGATCCAAAAAGTGAGCAAAACTGACCCAAAAATTGACCAAACTGATCTGAAAAATTCTAAAATCAGTTAGCTTGGTTAGAAGCTCACTTTTTCCTATAAATAGAAGTCTTTCTCTTTATTGAAACTTAATAGTCTTTTGCACTGTTACCCTGCCTCTCCCAAGTGCCAAAAACTGTGAATTTTACTCATAATTCATTAGTTTTTGACCTTCCCTCTTCTAAAAGATTGATGGGCCACTCTTGTTTCAAACAAGAGTAGAACCCTCAAACCATCAAGCCAAAGGAAATCTCTCAAATTATCTATGTAAGTTGGAGATTCTTCTCTTTTCTATTTCTTTTATGGTTTTTTTATGGTTTTTATCTTCTCTAAAATGAAATGATGTTATGCGTCATTGAAAAAAGGCATTCCCCATTTGCTTGTAAATGGGGATCATCGTTTTTTGGCCATTCCGAATGCAAAAGAAATGCATGCTGCACAAATAAGGTGTCGTGTTCCCTGTCATCGTCTGAAATGTAGAAATGGTACATGCATTGCACTGACCTGGACTCATGTGAGTCAACAAGCAGATTGGCATCAGTCATAGAAGAATCAAGAACATGACTATACATTATATGCACTAGAATTGTTATTTGCTTTTTGTGCCAGTGAGCACTTTGGATCTCATCTTGTTCCTGAAATGAGTAATTTTCTATAAAATCTATGACAGAGACAATAGTGTCATGTGGAAAATTGGCAAGGCACATCCTGAATTGCTTATCTTGCCAACTGGCCGTGAAATTGTGAAGCACATATTTTGGGATGGATGCAACTACGTGATGTATAATATCCCTCGGTTGAGTGCTTTTATACGATAGTAGCCATCTCTTCTTCTACAACATTGCCCATTTTAAATCTGCTCCATTTTAGAGCAAGGCTTTCTTGGACCCTCATTTCATTTGGATAGACAGCATACTACTTCTTCACACCACAACATGTGCATGTACCTCTAATGCATTCAATGGAGTGCCACTGAGAGTTTGCAGGCTTTGGACAGAGTATTGGCTCCCACACACAGACCTCAAGCTGCCAAACTTGCTCCCACTTGCTACACATGACGAGGATCTAGGTGGCCTGCAAACTGAGCATTCATTTGGGAGACATGAGCATCTATCTCCATGGAGCAATTTTCCAACATGACCAAATCTCAAGTCATTCAAACCTTGCCGTGCCAGGTCAAAGTCTATGTGTGTTTTGCAACAACACACATTCCTGTCAGTTTCTTCACATACCATGGCTTACAACACTCAAAGCTCCTTTGCCCAATCGAAATGTCAGGGCAGCATAAACTTGAGCATAAACGTCAGGACTCTCAGCATAAACTTGAGATACAACTCCATCTATTCACCCAACCCGAAACCAGCCTGTGGAAATTCAATACTTAAATTAAACAACTACTAGATTATTCACTATGAGAAAACAAAAAAATTTCAACCACCGGGTTGGTTTAGGACAGTCAGAATTTCAACTGCCTTCAATCATTAGAAAACAAATCAATTTCACCACCCATCAATACTAACAACAAAAAGGTACATTTGAACTATATATTGCTGTTACAGTTGGAAATTCAATAATTAAACTAAACAACTACTAGAAAACAAAACAATTACTCACTACAAGAAAACTAAACAATTTCAATCATTGGGATGGTCTAGAACATGATCAACTATATTGCTGTTGATGTTCCAGTTCCAACCACCAGCAGGTTGTTTTGGACGATCACATTAAGAACATCAAAACAAATCAATTAAACACATTAAGAACATCAACATTAACAATATCACTAGCTCAATGATATTGTTGTTTATTTTTGTTCCAACCATGCTGATTTAGGATAATAGTCACATACCTGTTGTTTGACCTGAACCAACTCGATGGCATTGCTGTTTATTTTTGTTCCAACCATATAATTGGTGTTACACCTAAACTAGCTCGGTGGTATGTTGCTGCATGATGTTCCTACCACCAGGTTGGTTGGGGCTGGTTTAGGATAATCACTTTAGAATTCAAACAATTTGTACTAAAGCTTTAGATAATCACAGACAACCACCTGGTTAGGACAACCACTGACCTGCGTTGTGTCAACAAGCAAGTGTATGATGTGCTCCTTAAACTACTTGTGACCCGTTTGCTTTTTGCAAATGTCCTTGTTTGGAGAAACTCTCGTGTTCTTGTGCCAGAATGATGTCACTCTAGTAGTGAGTTCCGCAGTCAGCAGGCTGTCTTTTCTTTTCTTGCATTTTGTTGAAGCCCACAGATTTTTGATTCTACATCATCCTGCATTACTTTTACTCTGTGTCTAACTGCTAGAGCAACATTGGACCTTCTGATTGACAACATCTTCGATGTTGTGCATCCAAGCCGTTTCTTCTTTGTTTTCAGGGGATACTAGCATAGCTAATGTCACCCTCTTTACAGCTAGTTGATCTAAGTTGTGCACCCCTTTCACTTTGTGTAGGCCATCTCTCAGGTTAGAAAGCAGTGTCTCTTGTGCGTGCATCTCCTGAGGTGTTGGCAAGGTTGTCACTCTATGAAGTTTAGGGTGCAAGGTAAAGCTTCTAATGACATAAGGCTTGTAATCATTTGAATGGTCTAATGTTGTTGCCATGAATTCCCCCACCAAATCGATTGGCCAAAGCTCGTGTTCTTTGCTCTGATGGAAATGTTCGAATGCATCCATCTACAACCGCTTCCTGCTGCTTCTCTGCAAGGAGTCTTATGTCTTCTCGTTGTTTCTCCCTCTGTATACGTTGCAAAAGTGTCTTGCATTGCCACTTTGAGCTTGTTTCCTTGTCTGTGCCATTTGTTTCCTTGTCTTCCAATCTGCTCTTGCATCATAGCATTGAGAAAACATGTATTCAAGAATGATTGAGTTTATTTCACATGCGAGGAAACATGATGAGAACAATTGAAGAATCCACATGTGAGATTGATGAGCTCCTACCTGAAAAGTGGAGGCAACAAAAGTGTTCGGCTGAAGAAGTGCACTCGATGGACAATTGGCAGAGCATAGAAAGAAGAAGATTTTCAAAGAACATGAGTAATGCAAAGTGCAAGAAAAGGGGACGGTAATCGTTTTTATGATCCAGCTGTTAGCATGGAGGCTATCTTAATCGGGTATGCCACATGGTTAAATGCGATTCGCTAGATCTCTCTGGCCGTTTTGCGATGTGAAAATGCCTAGCATTTCATGATGTGAAATAGTGTGTAGCTTTTCAAGTGTGAAATAGTGTGTAGCTTTCATGGTGTGAAATGCTACCAAGCAGAGGTTTTCACGTCGTGAAATGGTCGCTTTTCCTTATTCATGCAAGCGGAAATACCCTAGATGGTCCTATATGCTCATTCACTCCAAGGCCAAAAAATATGCATGTAGAGTAATAGAAACTGAGCTCGTGAAACGTATGACCGTATTTCATGGCCTGAAATGGGTTAGAAATTTCATGATGTGAAATGATTAACCCTTTACCTTGTACCCATTGAAAATTGAAGATTTGCTTGTTGGTATCTAGGTACGTGTCCCTTGTCACCTTCCCCTTTTCTTATTTCCAAGGAAACCACATTGGAGCTTTTTGGTATTTATAGTTGTAGACACTTGAGTTTGGAATGAGATTTCCTTATTTGTCCTTTCATCTAGTGGGAGGAGTGAAAAGATACAGAGGAGAAGATAGCTTTAGCTCTTGCAAGCACACACACACACTCACACAAACCCTAGAAGAGAACACACAAGGTGACAGGCTAAAAATTCTTCTTCTTCTTCACACAAGTAAAGAGGTCTACTAAAAAGATAAAGTGACTAACACACATAATAGAGTATATACAAGTGGTCCATAATGTGAACACGCTAAGAGGAGTGGGTAGATGTGGACTAGTCAATGTAGTCCAGCTGTAGAATCTCTGGCGTAGATATGTCGGTGCTAGCTACCAAACCCGCCAGTGATATAAATGTCAAACGGTCATGCAGGCGCCTCGTGAGTGTTAGCTCTTGTTGAGCTTGACATCTCAACACTCCCCCTCAAGCTCAACTCCAACTCATGAACTCCAAGCATATCTTAAAATATGCGGAGCTTCTCAGCTTCCAAGGACTTTGTGTGAAGATGTCAGCAAACCTGATCCTGTGTGCTGACGTAGGCTAAGTCGATGTCGCCTGCCAAGAGTCTCTCCCTAATGATGTGGTAATGTACCTCAATGTGTTTTGTACACCCATGGAAAACTGTGTTTCGTCCACCCATGGAAAACTGGGTTTCTGGCCAATTGTATACTACTAAGACTGTCACAATATATGACAACCTTTTTCTCCACATGCAACCACCCCAAATCAGTAGCTTGCATAACCAAGCTACCTCACATGATGCCACCGCAGCTCCTATGTACTTTGTCTCTATACTCGACAAGGCAACTGTGGGCTGCTTCTTGCAGATCCATGTCAAAGTAGCACTCCCCAATGAAGACATGAATCCACTGGTAGATCTCCTATCTGAAATGCTACCTGACCAATCTGCATTTGTGTACCCATATAAAGCTCTAATGGTACACCTGCTCCATAAAACAATGCATAATTAATAGTGGCCCCCCTCAAGTATCAAAGTGTGCGTCGCACATTGTCAAGATTGATTTTGCGCAAAACCTGCATAAACTGGATCTCTAAGCAAACAATGTAGCTCAAATCTGGCCTGTTGATTGTGACATAGATCAAACTCCCCACAATCTTCCTGTACATAGTGGGATCCTCCAACACATAACCTGCATCTGCACTTAGCTTGCCATTTTGATCTAATGGCACTGAGATTGGATTACATTCAGCCATCCCATACTTGGACAACATGTCCAATGCATACTGTCTCTCTGACAGCCAAATATCCTCAGGTGTACGAATGACCTCAATTCCCAAAAAGTAACGCAGATCTCCCAATCCTTCATCTCAAACTTCCTTTTGAGAAGACTTTTCACATGCTCAATCTCTTCCAAGTTTTCACCCCCAACAATAAGATCATCTACATATATCGTGATGATCACAATACCCTTGTCACTCTTGTGCACATACAAAGAGTGTATATAAAAACCAATAGTGACAAGATACTCAACAATCTTGTCATACCATGCTCGTGGAGCTTACTTCAGCCCATACAAGGCCTTATGAACCTTACATACATACTCTGGGTAAGCTATATCCTCAAAACCTAGTGGTTGATCCATATACACCTCTTCTTGCAAATCACCATGCAAAGAACACATTTTTTACATCGATCTGATATAAAAACTAGCCTTTAGCTACAACCACCACAATTGCAACTCTCATAGTTGCCATCTTTGCAACTAGGGTAAATGTCTCCTCATAATCAATCCCATGTGTCTGCGCATATCCTTTGGCTACCATTATCCAAGAGTACCATCCAAGTTAAGGGTATCAATAAGAAGAAAACCACTGTCTCGGGAATTTTGCACACTCTTGTTACCTATGACAAGGGGACTGTGGTCCAAAGCTTTTTGGTTATGCTTGCTGGTACCATGGAGGGAACTGTAAACTTAGGGCACAAATGGATGTTAGCTACCAAGTGCAATATTGATTGGGCAACCAGGCGGGTTACAACGCAAGGACCACTCAGGGTCCTGCACCTAAGCCATCAACTCTGGACAAAACTCTAGATAAGGAGAAATCACAAAGTCAAGTGGCTACACCATCTTTGATTGTTTGCCACCCCTCTAACGCTTCAATGCCAAGAGTGGAGATAGGCAGTGTGGTCCCTAAGGCTCCGCTTACTTTACCGAAGAGTACATACAAATGGGTCCCAAAAGCTTCGTTAACGGCTACCTCTATTGCTTAATCTCGTTCAGACAAGAAGCCTCATAGAGTAGGAAAGCAGCTACCTGCCCTAGAAAAGGCAAGGTAACATCACGTTGGATTCCTAAAATATTATTAGCAGCCCAAGAGTACTACAAAGGGAATGACCAGATTTGGGTCCCTAAACATAAGCTGAATTCTTCTGCATCGCCTGTAAAATCTTGTAAGCCAAATGTTGCCACCATTCAAGACCGTGGTAAGGGAAAGGTAACGGAGTACTCCACAACACCACTTCTTCCAAAACTAGTTTGGATTCCCAAATGATATCGATTGATACCACCTAGCTCAGGAAGGGGGGAGTCACAGGAAGCTTCTAGCTCCTCATGCCATTCACACATTGATATAGAAGTTTCTGCACGCTCTACATATACCCTTGTCAATACCCACCAAGAAACCAATGATTCTACGTCTCCCCTTGTAAATGTATCATCGGAAGCCATATCCTCCATTCGTTCATGGGAGCGTACACTACCATCTCTGCAACTTGATGTGGCCACAAGGGTCATAAAAAGCTTTTTGCCCACATCACCACCTATGGATAAATTGGTTCCAAGGGGCTACAACATCATTGCAAAAAATATGATCTACCCAAGGAAGGGGGGAGCATGTACTCACGTTTGACATTCTATTGCTTCCTCCCTAACCTTCTTCCCTAGCCATGTAACTTCCAAATTCGAGGTCCGAATGTATATATATAGCTTTATATACCAAAAAAAAAAGTAAAAAAAGCAAGAGCACATTAGAAGGAGAGTTATCTGCACACAATTAGAAACAAGATTGACCTGTCTTCAACCTACTGATGCTATATCTGTGTTTGCAGATATGGCAGCAGATGCATGAGCATCACACACTTCATCCACTCCCACCTTTGGTGAGAGGTATCATCTGTACCTTTCTGAGATATTTCACATGTGCTATCCTGTAATTAAAACCGAATTGGGTCATATAGATGTACTAGCCAGCGAGGGCAATGTTGAGGAATTAGAATGGCTAATTCGCTTATTGATCACCACGACTAACCCCTACTCTGTAGAGGACGTATCCCCAATAGCCCAAGTCTTTACTTTTCCACAGGATGACTATCCTCACATAGTTACATTCTTGACGAGTCTATGTGGATGGGAGAATGAAGAAGATATATCTGACAATGAATGGACAGATGAGACTCATGGCATACCAAGGCTGATTTTATTTATTTGGATGATGTGGATAGAGGCTTAGCCTTAGGGCTATAGCCAGGAATCTACAACATCCTCTTACCTTGATCCTTAGTCTTAGTGTGGTGACCGGTAGTAGGTAGGTTAGTGTTTTCAAGTTGTTTCTAGTTTTGTGTCCTTAAATGAGTCCTTATTTTTTCCCACTAATGTGCCTCTCTAATGTGCCTCTCGTGGTATAGTGCTTGTTAGTTAATTGTACAGGTTGAAAAGTTTGAGGTGGGTTCGCTTTCATATTCCTGGGACTGCCACAATGTTCATACATGGATACCTACATCAAATTGCAAGCATTTCTCATCGAATCAAGGAGATCTCCAAAATACAGGTGTAATTCTTCCATGCCCACTCTCTTTCATTTTTACTGTTCAATTAATTGCATGAACTATAATGCATGACCACATGGAATTTGTTAAGCACTACTTAGTTTTTGAAGTTTTCTAAGGTGTTAGTGTAAATCATTAATTGAGTTTAACCTTATTTTAGAAATTCTTGGAAATCATGATGTCTTTAGTTAACCTTGGAATATGGTTGTCTTAGGTCTAGGGTTAAACCATCTTAATGCTTGAACAACCTGGCCATGTGTGAGATCCCCCTGTTCCCACCGAGCAACGGATTCGGGTACTAGCAGCGGAAGTAGCACTTCTCGCGCGGGACAGGGGTCCCACATTCGGGGCCTCGCCCACGGATATCCGGACAAGAGACTAATCCGTCGGTTTGTCCAAAACCGAAACCGAAAAAACTTCCTTTACCCGGAAAGCATGGGCGATTCCACCAGGATAACTCTTTACTCTAACGTAGTCAAGATCGTTACAGATCAACTGATCTGACTGCACCTTTAACGGTACTTGGTCAGATCAAGGAAGAACTTGCACTTGAATCATTGGGATCAACGCTTTTTTCCCCATCAAGAGGCACAGCCGTTGATTCCTATCCATAGAACAATTTCTATCCGGGATTTACTTCATCTATCGTAATAACAAAAATTAAATCTCGATTTACGGATCCATCAGTCCAGCCTAACCCCATCCGATCCCATGGGTTAGCCAACCGCCCAACCACTGTAGTGATGGGATCCAATTTGGAATTTGGTTAGGTTTTGTCCCGGGTACCAAGGAAAAGAGTTCCAAGGCCCCCTAGCCGGAAGTTCATGCAAACATAAAATTAGGCACACCACTTACACACCCAATATGAAATTGCCTTATTCTTAGCATCAGCTAACTTTAAAACAATCCTTTAATGAAACCATAGTACCACTGATCACAGTCTTCCAAATTATCCGGTTGATTCTCAATTTTCCCATCATTCCTTCATCATCAGAGTATCTATGGCATCATTGGCAACTAGAACGCTCACCACCTGTCCACTCAGAGGCCGTTTCCATAGTTCCTAGCCCATAATACTCGGCAATATAATCACTTATCAAGATGGACTCTCGTTGAAGATCAGCAAGATCAACCAACAGATCCATATAAAAGAGACATGGACTCATCCGTTGGAGGACCAGCAAGGTCAGTCAACCAGATCCATGCTCGGTTTCACAAAACAACTCTTACTCCTTGTTCCAATATCTTCCTCGACGCACGCGTGGGTATCCTAGGCGACCCAGAGCCCGAGCACCGTATGGTCAGCACCCTCTAGGATCCTTCGCAGGTGACCTAGCGCTTCACTCATAGGCCGCTTCCTTGGTCCCTCATCCACCGTACCGGAAGCTCACCATTTTAATCGAACCGAGGCTGGTCAAGACCTCGGTCGACCTTGCTACGCGAGACGTCCTCCATTGACTCTCCGTCAGCAGTTGCAACTTTATCAGTTAGGTCTCCACGACCTTAATCACAAGACGGTCAAAATGCTTCCCCAGCATTCTTGACATAAAACAGCCATTTACAAACAGCATTTACAAACAGTTTACAAATACAGTTTCTATATTAACTCTCATTTTTCCACATTGTTCCTCATTAATCCACATTACTTATTCCACATTCCATTTATATGTGTACTCATCCAATCACCTCATTTTCCATCTCTTCACTTCAAATTCCTTCACATCACATATCATATATTCACATCCATATCCACATCCATACATCCACATCCATATCCACATTCACATCCATACATCCACATCTACATGCTTATCTCCATTTTCACATCTTCATTTATACATCCACATCCCATATCCACATTCATACATACACATCCATATCCACATCCATACATCCACATCCACATCCACATTCACATCCATACATCCACATCTACTTGCTTACCTCCATTTTCACATCCTCATTTATACATCCACATCCCATATCCACATTCATACATACACATCCATACATCCACATCTACATCTACATACATACATACATCCACATCCACATTCACATTCACATACATCCACATCCACATTCCCATACATCCACATTCCACATTCACATCTATACATCCACATCTACATTCACATTCACATACATCCACATCCCCATTCACATTCACATACATCCACATCCCCATTCCCATTCACATCTATACATCCACATCTACATCCACATACATACATACATCCACATCCACATTCCACATTCACATCTATACATCCACATCTACATCCACATTCACATACATCCACATCCACATTCCCATTCACATCTATACATCCACATCCATTCACATCTATACATCCACATCTACATCCACATTCACATCTATGCATATATATCTTCATGCATATATCCATTTTCACGTTCATACATCCACATCTACATCCACATACATACATACATCCACATCCACATTCACATTCACATACATCCACATCCACATTCACATTCACATCTATACATCCACATCTACATCCACATTCACATACATCCACATCCACATTCCCATTCACATCTATACATCCACATCCATTCACGCCCTATCACAACCCATATACATCTTATCCTATCACATACACTTCTTACCTCATCCCCCCATACACATCTTAATTCATCTTATCACCTCCTAACTTATTTCATAAGCATCTTATCACCTCTTATCACACCTCTTATCACACCTCTTATCACCTCCTAACTTATTTCATAAGCATCTTATCACATCTCTTATCACATCCTATCACATCTCTTATCTATTTATAGAATACAAGAGAATTCTTACATTTGATATAAGATTTCTTTACACATTTATTTATGAATAAATTCTATTTAAGGAGATTAATACTTTCAAAGTAAAAATCAATCTTTTATGCATCTTCCTATGCATAAATTCATTTTTAATGAAAATGACACTTTTGAATTAAATTTTAATCTTTTATGCATTTTTCTATACATAAATTCAATTTAGATGAGAATGACACTTTTGAATTAAAAATCAATCTTTTATGCATCTTCTTATGCATAAATTCAATTTGGTAGGAATTACACTTTTAGAATAAAAAAATTTCTCTTATGCATCTAAGTTAAGCATAAAATCCATTTATGAGGAAAATCACACTTTTAGTATAAAAAGAATATCTTTTATGCATACCTATATGCATGAAATTCAATTATGATAAAAGTCACACTTTTATAATAAAATAATCAACTTTTATGCATACCTCTGCATGAAATCCAATATGATAAAAGTAACACTTTTGATATAAAAATTTTTCCATTATGCATACTTCTATGCATGAAATAAAAATGGTAAAAATAACACTTTTGATATAAAAATTTATCCATTATGCATACTTCTATGCATGAAATAAAAATGGTAAAAATAACACTTTTGATGTAAAAACTTATCCTTTATGCATAATCTTAAAATTCAATTTCTCCATGATTGTAATGAAATTCTTTCAATTAATCTAGGATGATAATTCCTAGAATATGGTAGGAAGTCCTCTTTTTATGCTTTGAATGAGATTATTTTATGCATAATTTTTATAAAAATTTTGCCATAGCTCCGCTGCTATGACTGATAAATCTCAATTTTTCTAAGGGATAATGCTTATTATTAAGAAAATAATTAAAATAATCTCTAATTGGATTATCAATCCATAATGGATTGAATCATTAATATACATAAACTAAAAGCATAGAAAAAAGCCATTAATTTGGCCTCAAGCATAGCTTAATCTTGGGTTAAGGAAAAGCTTTATGAAAAGCTTGATTTGGATTGAGAACGGTTCATGAGTATGACCATTTCTTGAGTGAGAGAGAGAATTTATAAAAATCATTAGAATTTAAACATAAATGAAAATTAACTTCAATAGCATTATGTAACTCTTCACTACTATTCAAACTTCAATAGCATTAAAAAAAACCCATACCAATTAAACTTCTCAAGCTTGAGAGGGGTTGAGAAGAGAGAAACATTGAGAAATTATAGAAAGATCAATATTCACTAATTACCTTACAACTTGCTTGATTCTTTGTTCACGGTAGAGTCCCCCAACCAATCAATTGGTTAAGTATGTTGATGGAGCCACTAATGGGGATTGAAGAAAGAGGGAAGCTCCAAAAACTAGTGAATTATTAAATGAATTCACAGTTTCTGGCTTAGGTGGAGTAGAGTAACGATGCATAAACACTATATATTTTTCAACAAGGGGGAGGCTTCTATTTATAGGAAAAATTGAGCTCCTAACCAAACAAACTGATTCTAGAGTTTTCTAAATCAGTTTGGTCAATATTTGACCATTTTTAGATCAGTTAAGCTAACTTTTTGGAACTAGACTTGAATGAGGAGAGAGGAGAGATGAAATATCTCAATTTTTATGAGTTTAAAACTCATTCAAGCATGTGAAATATGCACCTCCTTTAAAGAACTCCCCTTCCTTACATATGTGTCATAATGGAATCATTTTAATATTGCTCATAGTTTTTTTTTTACTAATAAACCTTGTACATTTTCAACTCTTCATCTTATGTGAAATATGCACCTCCTTTAAAGAATTCCCCTTCCTTACATATGTCATATTTTTAATATTGCTCATAGTTTTTTACTAATAATCCTTGTACATTTTCAACTCTTCATCTTATGTGAAATATGCACCTCCTTTAAAGAATTCCCCTTCCTTACATATGTCATATTTTTAATATTGCTCATAGTTTTTTACTAATAATCCTTGTACATTTTCAACTCTTCATCTTATGTGAAATATGCACCTCCTTTAAAGAATTCCCCTTCCTTACATATGTCATATTTTTAATATTGCTCATAGTTTTTTTACTAATAAACCTTGTACATTTTCAACTCTTCACCTCATGTGAGCATTTACTCATTTTTGGGTATTTTCTTTTTACAAGTTGGATTTATCTCCTCCCTACACATGGATTGATGCTATTGGTCCATAGGAACCTTAATTGGACCATAGTCTAAAGATTTCTGAAAATCTAGACCCTTAGGCTAAGGTTCTTTATAGCTATTTTCAATTAATTCCAATTGCACATTGGAAAATTCTTTTTGAATTTCTGTTTCAGGGGAACTCATCTGAATTAGAAGAGATATTTTTCTATCCAAAAATATTCAAAATCTGAATATTCTCTCTCTAGAATATTTTTCTCTCTCTAGGCTAAAACAGATAGAAACAAGGTCTTTATATTTCTGAAGAGGGATTGATTATAGAAGAAGATACTAGACATCAAAAAGGGTTTTGGGGGAGGAATCTTACATTCTACCCCACTTAAAAAACGCGAGATGTCCTCATCTCGCAACTTGTGATAATTTCGCAAGATTCACGAATTATGAGACTTAGAGAAAAATTTAAATCAGGATTAACCACCAAGAAAAAGTCTCAAAGAGAGCAAGATTCAAGATAAGAACAAGATTTAAACTTTATTCATTCTCGGAACTTATACAGTAAAGATAGAAGAACTCTTTACACTTCCATAAGCCCGTCCATCATATGATCACAAAAGCAGCACTCACAAGCTGCACAGGTATAGGGTAACTCATCTATGGGAATGATTCTGCTGGTTATTGACGCACCTATCTCAGTGGTATGAGGTGATCTAACAAAAGGACCTCTGAGAGGCAAGCCAAAAACGGGGTAAAGGCATATCTTCTCATGAGGAAGAAAATACGCCAATAAGAAGACCCGCTCAGAAAACCCAGGATGCCTTGATCTCATGACGCAGTAGTATCGGGGACCCAAACCCAAGGCTTCAATAACCATGGCCAAGCGGACATTGTTGCGAAAGTGCTGCTGACCCCAGGGTGTTACCCTGGTTATGTCTTGATAGGTCCGCCATTTGGTCTGCGCTACAGAAGTTCCCAAGTGAGGGAAAAGTGAGCGCTCATACTGTTCTATAAAATCCTTCTTCACAGACTCACTTGCGTCTTGAAGGTGAGGAATCATTATGGATAAAACTAATTCTTGTTGCCAAGCCATGAAGGAGATTAGGAAGAAAGGAGATCGATGGGAGTAAGATTACTGTGAGCGACAAGTAAAAGTTACGACTTATATAAAGGAAGGAGCTAGCGTAACTTAGAAGCCAACGGTAGCTTGCCCCACTGAAGTTTTACCGTCTTTCCATGATTTGGGTTTGGCACAATTTTCTATAGAAGGCATTAAGAACTTTGAGATGAGGAGATAAAAGAAGTTCGTAAGTTAAATCACCTACTTTCTTTGGTCCACAATATCTGGGAGATAACTTCTTATACTTCCCAAGAGATAAAGAACTTCTTTTGGGTCGTACTCGAGACCAAAACCTTGATATCCAAAACATCGATTCTCACTTCTGAACTCGTTGTTCTGAATCCTTAAAACAGGTGGGACTCTTGAGAAGTATTCAGGAAAAAGGTTCTTCCTTTTTTTTAAACAGAATCTTTCTTTTATTTTAGAGAGGGAATAATTATAAGATCAAAAAGGGAGATTCTTACTCCTGTATACCTCGAAGGCTGGGGGAGAATCTTACATTCTACCCCACTTAAAAAGTGCGAGATGTCCTCATCTCATAAAGTAGAGGACAACTCTTTTTCTTAAGATCCAATTTTATTCTGGGGTTCCTTATATTCTGGTCAACCCAACAGAATACTGGGATAAATATCCCTTAGAACTCATCATTAAATAACAATTCATTCAGATCATATCATTCATATCTTTAACATGATAAAGGTCCATTAGACCAAAAAATTTCCTTCTGAGCATTCCTCCACGGGAATTTTAGTCAAGTAAGTTCTCAATTTGTCATCCCTTAACTTGATCTAACGGTCAAGTGTTAACAGTAGCAATTTGACAGCACAATCCACTAATCTCATAGTGATTTGCTGAATCATTTTCATCATTTATCATTACAGGGACTCGTCCCAATCATCCACCTTGTGGTTTCGCTCAGCTTATTACATTTCAATCCATTTTCAGGGATCATCATTTTTCAATCAGAATCCAAATCAATTCATCGGTTCCCAAACAGAACTAAAAATCATATCAACCACATTCGAAATCATCATCTGGATAGCATTAACGCTTATAATTTCAAGTCTTAGATTTACTCGTATATACTGTCAGTAAAGAGCTGCAGTTATACTCTCGGTATATACGGATAGTCACGGCCCTTGGAATTATAAGGTAAATACCATCATGTCTAGGCCTCAAGCAAGTCAAGGATTCTATATAATTGCGGTACTTCCATCTGAAGACCCAATTACCAAATTACGAATTTCAATTTGAATATCAAATTGTATGAATTATATCACACAATTACAACCTTTTTGTGTTTCTTGATAAATTTCTGACCTATTTGTCTTCTCAATTGATCTTTATTAACCAAATGCTCTGATACCAACTGTAAGATCCCCCTGTTCCCACCGAGCAACGGATTCGGGTACTAGCAGCGGAAGTAGCACTTCTCGCGCGGGACAGGGGTCCCACATTCGGGGCCTCGCCCACGGATATCCGGACAAGAGACTAATCCGTCGGTTTGTCCAAAACCGAAACCGAAAAAACTTCCTTTACCCGGAAAGCATGGGCGATTCCACCAGGATAACTCTTTACTCTAACGTAGTCAAGATCGTTACAGATCAACTGATCTGACTGCACCTTTAACGGTACTTGGTCAGATCAAGGAAGAACTTGCACTTGAATCATTGGGATCAACGCTTTTTTCCCCATCAAGAGGCACAGCCGTTGATTCCTATCCATAGAACAATTTCTATCCGGAATTTACTTCATCTATCGTAATAACAAAAATTAAATCTCGATTTACGGATCCATCAGTCCAGCCTAACCCCATCCGATCCCATGGGTTAGCCAACCGCCCAACCACTATAGTGATGGGATCCAATTTGGAATTTGGTTAGGTTTTGTCCCAGGTACCAAGGAAAAGAGTTCCAAGGCCCCCTAGCCGGAAGTTCATGCAAACATAAAATTAGGCACACCACTTACACACCCAATATGAAATTGCCTTATTCTTAGCATCAGCTAACTTTAAAACAATCCTTTAATGAAACCATAGTACCACTGATCACAGTCTTCCAAATTATCCGGTTGATTCTCAATTTTCCCATCATTCCTTCATCATCAGAGTATCTATGGCATCATTGGCAACTAGAACGCTCACCACCTGTCCACTCAGAGGCCGTTTCCATAGTTCCTAGCCCATAATACTCGGCAATATAATCACTTATCAAGATGGACTCTCGTTGAAGATCAGCAAGATCAACCAACAGATCCATATAAAAGAGCCATGGACTCATCCGTTGGAGGACCAGCAAGGTCAGTCAACCAGATCCATGCTCGGTTTCACAAAACAACTCTTACTCCTTGTTCCAATATCTTCCTCGACGCACGCGTGGGTATCCTAGGCGACCCAGAGCCCGAGCACCGTATGGTCAGCACCCTCTAGGATCCTTCGCAGGTGACCTAGCGCTTCACTCATAGGCCGCTTCCTTGGTCCCTCATCCACCGTACCGGAAGCTCACCATTTTAATCGAACCGAGGCTGGTCAAGACCTCGGTCGACCTTGCTACGCGAGACGTCCTCCATTGACTCTCCGTCAGCAGTTGCAACTTTATCAGTTAGGTCTCCACGACCTTAATCACAAGACGGTCAAAATGCTTCCCCAGCATTCTTGACATAAAACAGCCATTTACAAACAGCATTTACAAACAGTTTACAAATACAGTTTCTATATTAACTCTCATTTTTCCACATTGTTCCTCATTAATCCACATTACTTATTCCACATTCCATTTATATGTGTACTCATCCAATCACCTCATTTTCCATCTCTTCACTTCAAATTCCTTCACATCACATATCATATATTCACATCCATATCCACATCCATACATCCACATCCATATCCACATTCACATCCATACATCCACATCTACATGCTTATCTCCATTTTCACATCTTCATTTATACATCCACATCCCATATCCACATTCATACATACACATCCATATCCACATCCATACATCCACATCCACATCCACATTCACATCCATACATCCACATCTACCTGCTTACCTCCATTTTCACATCCTCATTTATACATCCACATCCCATATCCACATTCATACATACACATCCATACATCCACATCTACATCTACATACATACATACATCCACATCCACATTCACATTCACATACATCCACATCCACATTCCCATACATCCACATCTATACATCCACATTCCACATTCACATCTATACATCCACATCTACATTCACATTCACATACATCCACATCCCCATTCCCATTCACATCTATACATCCACATCTACATCCACATACATACATACATCCACATCCACATTCCACATTCACATCTATACATCCACATCTACATCCACATTCACATACATCCACATCCACATTCCCATTCACATCTATACATCCACATCCATTCACATCTATACATCCACATCTACATCCACATTCACATCTATGCATATATATCTTCATGCATATATCCATTTTCACGTTCATACATCCACATCTACATCCACATACATACATACATCCACATCCACATTCACATTCACATACATCCACATCCACATTCACATTCACATCTATACATCCACATCTACATCCACATTCACATACATCCACATCCACATTCCCATTCACATCTATACATCCACATCCATTCACGCCCTATCACAACCCATATACATCTTATCCTATCACATACACTTCTTACCTCATCCCCCCATACACATCTTAATTCATCTTATCACCTCCTAACTTATTTCATAAGCATCTTATCACCTCTTATCACACCTCTTATCACACCTCTTATCACCTCCTAACTTATTTCATAAGCATCTTATCACATCTCTTATCACATCCTATCACATCTCTTATCTATTTATAGAATACAAGAGAATTCTTACATTTGATATAAGATTTCTTTACACATTTATTTATGAATAAATTCTATTTAAGGAGATTAATACTTTCAAAGTAAAAATCAATCTTTTATGCATCTTCCTATGCATAAATTCATTTTTAATGAAAATGACACTTTTGAATTAAATTTTAATCTTTTATGCATTTTTCTATACATAAATTCAATTTAGATGAGAATGACACTTTTGAATTAAAAATCAATCTTTTATGCATCTTCTTATGCATAAATTCAATTTGGTAGGAATTACACTTTTAGAATAAAAAAATTTCTCTTATGCATCTAAGTTAAGCATAAAATCCATTTATGAGGAAAATCACACTTTTAGTATAAAAAGAATATCTTTTATGCATACCTATATGCATGAAATTCAATTATGATAAAAGTCACACTTTTATAATAAAATAATCAACTTTTATGCATACCTCTGCATGAAATCCAATATGATAAAAGTAACACTTTTGATATAAAAATTTTTCCATTATGCATACTTCTATGCATGAAATAAAAATGGTAAAAATAACACTTTTGATATAAAAATTTATCCATTATGCATACTTCTATGCATGAAATAAAAATGGTAAAAATAACACTTTTGATGTAAAAACTTATCCTTTATGCATAATCTTAAAATTCAATTTCTCCATGATTGTAATGAAATTCTTTCAATTAATCTAGGATGATAATTCCTAGAATATGGTAGGAAGTCCTCTTTTTATGCTTTGAATGAGATTATTTTATGCATAATTTTTATAAAAATTTTGCCATAGCTCCGCTGCTATGACTGATAAATCTCAATTTTTCTAAGGGATAATGCTTATTATTAAGAAAATAATTAAAATAATCTCTAATTGGATTATCAATCCATAATGGATTGAATCATTAATATACATAAACTAAAAGCATAGAAAAAAGCCATTAATTTGGCCTCAAGCATAGCTTAATCTTGGGTTAAGGAAAAGCTTTATGAAAAGCTTGATTTGGATTGAGAACGGTTCATGAGTATGACCATTTCTTGAGTGAGAGAGAGAATTTATAAAAATCATTAGAATTTAAACATAAATGAAAATTAACTTCAATAGCATTATGTAACTCTTCACTACTATTCAAACTTCAATAGCATTAAAAAAAACCCATACCAATTAAACTTCTCAAGCTTGAGAGGGGTTGAGAAGAGAGAAACATTGAGAAATTATAGAAAGATCAATATTCACTAATTACCTTACAACTTGCTTGATTCTTTGTTCACGGTAGAGGCCCCCAACAAATCAATTGGTTAAGTATGTTGATGGAGCCACTAATGGGGATTGAAGAAAGAGGGAAGCTCCAAAAACTAGTGAATTATTAAATGAATTCACAGTTTCTGGCTTAGGTGGAGTAGAGTAACGATGCATAAACACTATATATTTTTCAACAAGGGGGAGGCTTCTATTTATAGGAAAAATTGAGCTCCTAACCAAACAAACTGATTCTAGAGTTTTCTAAATCAGTTTGGTCAATATTTGACCATTTTTAGATCAGTTAAGCTAACTTTTTGGAACTAGACTTGAATGAGGAGAGAGAAGAGATGAAATATCTCAATTTTTATGAGTTTAAAACTCATTCAAGCATGTGAAATATGCACCTCCTTTAAAGAACTCCCCTTCCTTACATATGTGTCATAATGGAATCATTTTAATATTGCTCATAGTTTTTTTTTTACTAATAAACCTTGTACATTTTCAACTCTTCATCTTATGTGAAATATGCACCTCCTTTAAAGAATTCCCCTTCCTTACATATGTCATATTTTTAATATTGCTCATAGTTTTTTACTAATAATCCTTGTACATTTTCAACTCTTCATCTTATGTGAAATATGCACCTCCTTTAAAGAATTCCCCTTCCTTACATATGTCATATTTTTAATATTGCTCATAGTTTTTTACTAATAATCCTTGTACATTTTCAACTCTTCATCTTATGTGAAATATGCACCTCCTTTAAAGAATTCCCCTTCCTTACATATGTCATATTTTTAATATTGCTCATAGTTTTTTTACTAATAAACCTTGTACATTTTCAACTCTTCACCTCATGTGAGCATTTACTCATTTTTGGGTATTTTCTTTTTACAAGTTGGATTTATCTCCTCCCTACACATGGATTGATGCTATTGGTCCATAGGAACCTTAATTGGACCATAGTCTAAAGATTTCTGAAAATCTAGACCCTTAGGCTAAGGTTCTTTATAGCTATTTTCAATTAATTCCAGTTGCACATTGGAAAATTCTTTTTGAATTTCTGTTTCAGGGGAACTCATCTGAATTAGAAGAGATATTTTTCTATCCAAAAATATTCAAAATCTGAATATTCTCTCTCTAGAATATTTTTCTCTCTCTAGGCTAAAACAGATAGAAACAAGGTCTTTATATTTCTGAAGAGGGATTGATTATAGAAGAAGATACTAGACATCAAAAAGGGTTTTGGGGGAGGAATCTTACACCATGGGTGTTGACCTCTAAGAGATAGCTTCTACCCCTTTGTAGAAAGGATGTAAGAACGCATGATAATTTGGGAGCAAAAATCCAAGGAGATAAATTAAAAATAAAAAGAAAGGCCTACAAAAAATGGCAATGTATGTCTATTATGTGCTTTCATGTTGGCCTATCACCCTATTGTTGACACTTGGTAGGAGAGGAGTATTCCACTCCACACCGATGCCCTGGGTTGGTAGGGGGTAGCCTTGCCTAAGGTGAGCTAGTAGATTCCTGGGGAGAAGGTCTTGTGGTAAACATGGCACCACCTATGACTCTGATATTTCTTGTGTCCTTAGGCTCTTGGGATTAGCTTGTTCCTAGAATAGACACATTGTGGTCATCTATTTATTTATTAAGCTTGGTAATTTTCCTTGACTTAGGCCAGCTATAGACCTTGATTAACCTTTGACACCTTGCTAACTCTTGAATTACTTTCAATAATTTTAAACTCCTGTTGATTTGCTACGCTAAGAAGACTCCATTGAGGTCCTAATGAGGACACAAAAAACATAATGCTAAGGAAAACATCCGTGGAGTAACATTCTGCACCATCAACTAAAGGAAAGTGTAGGACTGCTTAGAACAAGTCTGAGGAGAAACCATAGCATGGAACGAAATTTCCATATAAGACAATACGGAGAGCTTTGCACCACACAACTTAGCTAGCTTCAGGCATGTTCTTGGATCTAAGGATGGTGGAAATTAATGCCTTCCAAGAGACCCTCTAGGAAGCTCGCAGTTGGGACTTCCTCACACCATTACAATCAAGAAGGCAATGCTGAAACTTCTGCAACCCCACATGATCAAGAAGAAGTGTTAGAATTTAGGCACAACTTGGATCAAGAAAAGGAGTGCCAAGAGCGAGAAGTCGGGCACAGTCCAAGTCCGGAAAGCCCAAGAAGGGTGGAGCATCAAAACCAGGAAGAACAACCACAACAAAACCCCCGGAAAAGGTTCAAGGGAGCCATGGCGTCATTAGCCAAAAATTTCCCAGTGTTCTCAGTAGAAAAAGGGAAAAATGCAGATCTACATGTGAGGAGGTTTGAGGAATATTGGAAAGTGGCCAGACCTTGGGACGTGGAAGAACCAGAGCTGAGTGAAATTCACAGAGATGCTTTCATGAATACCTTCAAAGATAGAGCCACGGAGTGGGTGTCAAGATATCAAGACAACCATTTTCAAACCTATGAGGAGGTCATGATTAAATTTCTGGGAAGATTCCACAAAATAAAGCCTACAACTCAACTCTGTGATCAAATCTTGGGGGGGGGGGGTTTCACCTAAAAGTATGTTAGTATACCATGTGAGTTCAAATGAAGTGGTTTTTTAATTCCAAATTTTAAGATAAATTTACAGAAATACATTTATAGAAGAGGTTTTTTAAATTGATTTTGAAAAAAATCCATAAGTCCATAAAGGAAAAGAGATAATTTTATTCGTGAAAAATTCATAGGTAAGGGGTTTTTTTAATACCCCTTGAACGTATGTGATACGTAGGGTTTCTTAGTAGTGCACCCCCCCGAGGATCAAATTAGAGAGCTCCAACAAGAGGATATGGACAGGTTTATCTGAGACAAGTGTTGACTTATGTCCAAGATTCAAGGTCAAACTCCTGATGGAAGCATTTAAGGTTTGAGAAATTGAAGAATTCAATAGAAGAAGAAACCCTGAAATGCAGCAATATGCAAGCCAAAGAATCACCACAATATCCAGAGATGATGAAGTGGTGGCCAAAGTCACAATTCAAGTGAACAATGGACTCATCAATGATGCAGTGGTGGATGAAGTATCCAAAGTGAATGTCATCACCCGAGGAAACTGCATTGGGATTGGGTCTCAAGTGGGAGCCCATTCCATTCAACATAAGAATAGTAGATAACAGGGTAGTAGTACTTAAAGGAATCATCAAGAATGTCCCAATAAAAATCAAACAGGTTGACTTCAAGGTCAACGTGGTGGTTATTACCATAGAAAACCACATCGGGTCTTACCAGGTGTTATTGGGAAGGCCCCGGTTGAGACATGGCAAGGTGAAGCAGGACTGGGGTAGGAACAGAATCACCATTAAACATTGTTGTGAGTAAAATAGATCATTAACGAGGGTTACCTAAAAAGATTCCCTCCCAAAATGTGTGAAATAAAAATGGCTTAAAAGCACAATTTTTTGAAAACACATCTATAATTCCATGTATAAATTTAAAAATTACATGAATTTTGCTATTTTTTTCAAGATTGAGAACACGTGTGACCTTTGTAGATTTATAAACTGCTATTTTTTGTGGCATAAAAATAAACTTGATTTACAAAATGACATAGGACTCTACAGGAAGGAGGCCGGAAGCAATTAATGTGAGAGAGCGGGATTGTAGCCATGGGAACATAAAGACGCACATAATTTTTCCATATTTTTGTACCGAAGTGCAATGTAAATCGTTTTAGGCCAATGTGGGTTCTAAATGAGAGTTCTAAGTGTATTAAGTAAGGCTCACTTATGGGGTTGTCCACCCATGTGTGAAAAAGGCCTAGGGTTAGGTTTAGTGACATCTCTATAAAAGAGATGTTAGCTAAAGAAAGTGGACGTTTTTGGCCATTCTCATAAGCTATTGAGTAAAGCTCTTGAGTGAAGCTCTTGAGCTCTCTAGCTATGGCAACTCTCTAACTCTCTCTATTGTACTCTAATGAGCATCAATCTCCAATGAGTATAGCTCCACTTCTTTCTCTTAATCTGAGAGCACCATTGAAGTAGATTAATCTATGATTAGTTGAATGCTTCTTTCTTTCTCTTATGTATGCTGCATGCTTATAGTGTGTGTGTGTGTAGTCTCCATTGATGCTAGCTCTTGCCCACTTCATGGCAATGAGTTATTCATGGATAGACTCTCTCTATGAGCTTGTGGGTTTGTGAATGTTACATTCTATGCTTGCTTGAGCTTGTGGGTTAGTAGATGCACGCTTATGGGTTTGCAGGCATTAGGGAAAGCTAAGATTTAATCAATGTTTGAATGGGATTAAGAGATTACCATGCATTGCTTGTTCTCTTGATTAGTGTAGTGGATTAAAGGGATTGAGAGATTGATTGAGGTATTGAATGGTTGAATCGTCAAGTGGTGGTTTGTGTATGTGAGCTCTCCCTCATGGGATAAGCCTTCATGCACTAATCGGGTCGAGTCCTCGGATTGACATTGTGTTTCTTAACACATTTGTTGATCGGTAGTACTTCTATGAGCACTATATTGCACAGTAGAGAGAACCGCTCTACAATGGTGCCGCTGTTGGGGAGCGAGTGCCTACATTGAGCATACACACATTACCACTCCTTGTTAAGCTCCAATCGGTTGCAAAACTGTTGGGGATAGGAGAGCAGGCTTTGGGACTAATTTTGGTATTTATTTAAGACTAATCTATTATTAAATTCTCTTTATTTGTCTTGCAATTTGAGTGCGATTGGCTAGCTACGCTTCTCCCTTGAGGTCAGGGCAAGGATTCAACACACGGGAAGGATTGGAGGTAGGTGCTAAACCTGCAAATTTCAATTTGTGTGCGAAAGAGAGAGGCCTGTTTTTGCATTTCTGTCATTCTGTTTGAGGATAATTTTTACAGTTTCAATTTTCTACATGTTCGTTTTATTTTCTATTCTTAGATTAGTTTGGTTTTCTACATCTTTAATTTTGTGCATTTTAGTTCTCTGTTAAACCTGCATTTTAGTTCTCTGTTAGACCTGCACCTGTAGAGAGAAACGGAAATCTGTACACACATGAAGATTGAACATTTTGAATTTGCTGTAAATCTCATAGCTGCACACGCATTGAGTTCATTGCATACGCACTTCAAAAAAAGAAAAAATAATAATAATAAAAGAAGGCAGTTGTGCATGAACAGCGCACCGCGCGGAGAGACCCACACACCGCACCATAAAGACCGCCACCGCACACCGGCGGATAAGGGGGTCCCAAAAAAAAAGTCTGGAAAATTTTTCATTTTCTACCGCAAAAAATTGGGAGGTTATCTAACTTTTCGAGAGGAGTTAGAAAACACCCATCGTTGAAATTTCGGTTCCCAGAACCATTTTCCCATAGTGTCAGTATGGGAAACTGGTAAATTTTAGGTGATTTTTGATCCAGAAAAATACGCTATTTTTTTGGCCTAATGTGTTCGAGGGGGTTCAAAATGGGTTCTGGCAAAGTTTGAGCCAACTTGAAAATTTTTAGATTTTTTGAAAAAAATAATAATAAATAAATAAATAAATAACTTAAAATTTTACCTTATGCACTTGCGGTCGGGACATCATATAGACACTGCCATAGGGTCTAGGGCACCTTCTAGAGTGCCTACGCAAGAAAGTGGGACCCAATCGATAGGGAATTTGGCAGATATTGCTGAAACCTTTTCCGAATCCCAATCTGATACCCTTTCCAGGGACAACTAACTCATTGTCTATGGACAATCTAGGGCCGTCAAATAGTCATCCCTTAACCCCAAATAGGACACCCACAAGATCTTTTAATCCATTTGAAGCCGACATCATGGGGTTACCACACTCAATGTGAGACTTCAATATGTCTATACGAATGCTCAAGGAGCTGAGATCTTTAGGGATCCACAACAACGGTATCTCGTTAAGATCGCAGACTTTTTCTCAGATCTTGATAGAGCACCTGTAGTCAATGACCAGGGTAACATGTACATGGGTGGAGATGGTGTTCGCTCTACAAAGTCACCTATCATCCAGAGAATGTAGACAATAGGGGAGCTCTCTAAAAGTGAGTTCTTAGACTTATCAAAGCCTTCCAGAGCAAGGGAGTCTAGAGATGATTGGCTCATTGAGCCGGACATGCCTGGACATCCAATGCCTAGTCCTTAAAGCCATCCATAGATGATTTACTTTTTGTAGATCTAAATTTGGAAAGGGACAGGAAAGGCAAGAGCAAAATGGATCAGGGGGCTGAGAACCAATGGGAGTTTGTACGACAAATTCCAGTGACAAAGGTCTTTCAGGATGACCCACTTCAAGAGGTCTATAAGGACTCTTTAGAAGGATATTATGCCACAACTAGATTGCCAGAGCTAGATCTTCCTCTAGCACTTGTGGTGGTAGTCGAGAAGCTTGCAGGAGATACAAGAACCGAATCGTTGATAAATGGACCAATGAATACCGAACTTTAGATAGGAAGGAAATTCGTGAGCTCACGTGGAGAGGACAACCATTATTCATGGAAGTGTTCTCAACTAATACAGCTAAACCAGGAGAGACAGCCTTTCTTGGAGACACTGTTGATCCTCCCCTAAGAGAGTTCACTAGAGAGGGACCCTCAACATCAAAGTGGACCACTGCAAGTAGCCCAACTCTAGCACCAGGATATTATCCTACACCAAAAGTGTGACCACAGATCACACCACAACAACGTTTCTCTCACTATGACAATCGGAGGGTAGGGGAGCCAACTCGGCCTCCCATAAATGCACCTCCTGAAATGCGGGTAACAAGATCTTTGGAGGGGGTTGGTGAGGCAGGTAATAGGGGACCCACACCAATTTGGGATGCATGTGGACCATCTTACCAAAGAGAGGAACAGTTCCCACTGAGAGTGAGAGGCCGTAGGCCCGATGATGAGTATTCAAGATGAGTAAGGCCATCAACTCTTCAGAAATTGGTAAAGAAGTACGAAGGGTCGGGAGATCCATATGACCATGTAGTAGCATTTAGGCAAGCAGTTCGAGCTGAGCAACTGAGCATACGCAAGTTGAAGGATTTGGGCTCACTCTTGAGGGAAAGGCCCTTGCTTGGTTTCAGGCACTAGAGGCTTCAGACAAATCTTCTTTACGAGTTTTGGAAGAGAGATTCATTGCTGCTTTTTCCTTGATGGGGATTCAACATGACACAGTAGCAAACATCTACTCTTTCAAGCAAGGCGAGACTGAGAGTGTTAGAGACTGTGTAAATAGGATGAAGCAGTACATTAATCGTTGCCCAGAAGATGAGAAGCGATTAATTTCTCTCTTCTTAAAAGGACTCAAAAATTCAACACTGCACACACATCTCTCTTCTTAAAAGGACTCAAAAATTCAACACTGCACACACATCTCTATGCAAAGAAGCATACAAATTTCAATGAGTGTTGCCAAGATGCTATGGATTTCATAGATAACTTCAAATTCCAAGATGGTACTGACCTTGAGGTGCAACCTAGAGATCAGTGGGGTGATGACCAAAGTTCAGGGTCTAGCGCAATAGTAAATCCAGACCAGATAGCTAACCTAGTACTAAGGAGATTGGGACAAACCTATCGCGCCCACCCATGCAACCACAACAACAGCAACAACAGCGAATGAGGAGTGTACTATCTACAGGTCCTCATCTTTGTGGAGCATGGGGCGATAACCATAAAACCGAAGAATGTAATACCTTTTCTCCTCTAGTCACAAACCAACCCACAAAGAAGTGGTGCTAGGTTTGTGCTTGGAATTATACCCACACCACACAGGAATGTACTCGCATTGCAAGAATGTACTCGCATTGCAAGGAATGAGACAAGAACGTGAGCAGCAAAGGGGTGCAGTGGCTCCACAAAAGCATCAACAGTACACTAATTTTGAACGTAAGCCACCGATGGCACAAGAGCAAGCACGACCTGTACTTGGAGCTCAACCTCCTGCTCTCCTGGGACTGCTCCTGTGAGGTTTGTTGACTACAACAATTCAAATATGTGTAAAGACTTGGTAAACCCAAGCTATGTGGAGGAGGAATATGCATCATATTCATTCAAGGAAAATCTCTTTGAAAGTCCTGCATATCCAAGCCAAGCATTGGAGCCTCAATCGGGGGAACAAAATTCTTTGATGTTGCTAGGCGGCTACCAACCTAGGACTCCAGGCCCCTCAGGTCAATGGCAGCAAAGGAAAGTAGAAGCCAAACTAATGGGCCCCTGTTATGAGTGTGGAGAACCCTATTGGGCTCGTGATTGTCCACATTGCCCAAGGCAAGTAGCTCGATCCAATACAACAGTACCACAGTTTCTACCAATTGAAAGATATTGTCTAGGGTGTTGTGTAGAACACTTTCTAAAGGATTGTTTGCTGAAACCACATGAGGAAACTACCTCTCAACCAAAGGTCTCACTCAACTTTGTAGAGGCAGTTCCATCGCTCGCCACCCTTCATCAGAGAATGAGGGTGTCGTGCCACTTAGAGTCATGACTAGATCACAGACACGAAATGCCAAAATGCAGACTGATGAGACACCTTGAACTAGGGATGCAAAGGCAAATCTAGTGGACAAGACCCTACATTCCAATAGAAAAAGGACCACTAGGAGGAAAAAGAAGTGCAACAAGCAAACTAAGAGTGCATCCAACCAGTACTTCTCAAGAAGTCTCTAAACAAAACATGAAGGATCAAGCTTTTACATCCCAAGAAGTGCATGAGGAGAATCAACCTCAACCCGGGCCTAGTGCTAAACAAGATGAGGCTAGTACAACCGAGGATAGTGATGGGGGTTCTGTTTTTGTGGATAAGGTGAACGAGACTCTAGATGCCATCATTGCTCATAGAAGTCGCATTGCAGCTTTATCTGAGCTACCCAAGAAGCTTCAAGAATACCCAAACCCTCGTGAGAGGAGAAGATCAATCTAGCTGTACATTAGCAACTCATTAGGAAAGCTCAATCAATACTTGAGGGCCCACCTCCACCTATCCCTTGAGGCCCAACCTCTCTTAAGCCAACATTAGAAACCATACCAGAAGTGTCATCAAGTTGGGAAATGAAAAGTGAGCTGATCTCACAAGCTCATAGTGAGAAGTCTGCACCAATTGACACCCCATTGAAAGAAGGCATTCTGCCACCACCTAGTCTTGCCTTCCCATGCAATGATGAAGTTATTGATGCTAACGAGGACATGGCAAATGAGATGTGGGCAGCAGTTCATGAGAAAGTTAATGATAATATATCCTCTATTATTTCACCTCCATTCTCTGAAGTGGATTTTACCAGGGGCATAGAAAACAACTTTAGATGCCTAAGCATCCAGGAGGAAGTTCAAACAATTGTTTCTCCTAGAAGAAAGCATACAATGAAAACCTTACCGTCTTATTTGGGAGAATATGAGAACTGTTCTCAAACCTTGAGGATACCCTCCATGCATAGAAGGTTGACAAAGGAGATGGATATGGGTATCATGCAAGCTATTTTGTCAGTACCAGTGGCTTGTACCATACCTTTGCTTGATTTGATAAAGCTTCGACCAGAGTTGTGGAATGATATTGCCACATGTTTGTCAGAGTAGGTATTGCTACAAAAGGGTTACCATCAATGTACTATACACCTTGAGACAAAGCATGTTATGCCAGTTCCTATCAACAAAGTAGGAAAATTTTATGACGACGATCAGGGAAATGCTACCCTCCCATTAGAAGTGTGAAAAGTAGCTTCAATTACAATACTTGATAGTGGTGCAGGAGTGGGCATTGTGACAAGGTCCATTTGGGAAAAGTGGGGTAAACCAACTATTAGGAGTACCAGGATGCACTTGCAGCTAGCAGATGGAAGCTTAGAACATCCCATTGGGCTGCTAGAGAACATATTGGTCACCACATGTGGGATTGAATATGAGCACACATTTGCAGTAGTGGATTTTGGAAAGCATCCAAACTATGAAGTGATATTGGGTAGACCATTCATGCGACAATTTCAAATGATTCAAGATTGGGGATACAATTATTTGTACCTCCGACATGATTCTGTCATCACAAGGGTCAACCTAAAGAATCACTCATATCGTGATGTAACAAGGTCTCCAATAGATGAGTTTGATTTTGCTTCGTCTGAGAGCTCAAGAGTTACATTGTCAGATGGGCGAGAAGATCTGTGGATGTGTGGAGCCTCATGTAAGGATTTCAACACTGAGAGACTTAAGGGTAATCGAAGTGTATCAGATGAGGCATGCATTCCACAACCCTTCCCTGAGCACTTAATTGATCCCCTAGAATGGAGTCATATCAATGGAGTCATGTCCTTGCAACATTATCGACATGTGCTTTACCTAAGCCAATTCAATTTTGTGACTCAGATGGATATGACATTATTCCTATACGAATGGTGCAACCACGTGACCTTCTAGATGATTTGTACTATGGGGATGCATGTAGAGGAAGTCTCAGTGGAGGATTTAACACTCGAATCTGCTAATGATGCTGATAAGGAAGATGGATGGGACTCTAATTTTGATGATGATGTGATAATCCTCAAGGAAGAGTTAGGAAAGGCATCTTCAGCAGCAAAGGCTATCTTGTGTTAATCCTTTGGATTAATTGACACTTGATTGTAAATGGGTAGAAGCCATGGAGGAATATTTTGATGTCACAGGCTACAATGAGCGGAGCAAAATGGCTCTTGCTCGGCTGAAAATAGTGGAAACAGCTAGGGTAGCATGGAGGAACCACTGTGACACCAACCGTCTGGACAGAAATACTCAATCTTGGAACGACCTAAAAACCTATTTGAGAAAGAGATTTTATCCTCCTAAGAGGGCATATCTATGCTGCCATTGAAAATCAAGGGCCTAACCAGCAGTTCTCCGTCATCCATACTCCAACAGAGTATCAGGGTAAGCCTTTTAAACTTTTGATTGATTCAGGCAGTTCTCATTCATTCATTTCCCCTAGATGCTTGCGTAAGCTAGTCTTAGAACATAAATCAGGGAAACCTATGCAAGTGGAATTGGCCAAAGGGAAAACTCTTTTCACTCACCACCATGAGACAAATCTTATCCAGTTCAGTCTAGATGGTAATGAAATCGACTGTCAGTTCAAAGTCTTACCTCTGGGAGTTTTTGACGGGATCCTTGGAATGGATTGGCTCCACACAAATCAAGCTGACATACACTGTCACAATGGAACCATTTCCTTCCATGACCTTCATGGGAACAAAGTTCAAGGAACTAGAGTTTTCGGATCCCTAGACCTTCAGTTAGTAAAAGCTTCCAGGTTACTAAAAAGACTTAGGAAGAAGTAGCAAATTTATGTTGTCAAAATGAATCCAGTAGACTCAAAGCTTAAGGCTAAATAACAAGAATGATTAAGTGAATTTGATGATCTATTCCTTACAGAACTAACTGAAATGCCTCCAATTTGGGAAGTAGATCATGTGATTGAATTGACCCCCGGAGCTCAGCCAATAGCCCTGCGCACGTACAAAATGCCAGTTCTTGAAGCCATTGAACTCAAGGAACGGCTTAGAAAGCTGTTAGAACAAGGGTTTGTAAGACCCAGTGTTTCACCTTGGGGTACGCCAATTCTCTTTCATCTCAGAAAAAGAAAGATGGAACGCTTAGACTCTGTGTAGACTCCAGAGGTCTAAATCAGCGTGACAGTTAAGAATAAGTATCCTATCCCAAGAATTGATGAGCTTTTAGACAGGCTAAATGGAGCCCAGATCTTCACAAAGAATCTCAAATCCGGGTATTACCAGATCAGGATCAATGATCAAGATATACCAAAAATAGCCATCAATACTCGCTATGGGCATTATGAATTTACTGTCATGCCGTTCGGATTAACTAATGCCCCAACTACATTCAATGACCTAATGCAGGACATCCTCAGAATACTTGGATGATTTTGTTCTAGTTTTCTTTGATGACATTCTAATTTACTCAAGGAATGCAGCTGACCATGAGACTCATGTCCGAAAAGTTCTTGAGATTCTAAGGAAGCACCAACTCTTTGCCAAAAAGAGCAAATGCACTTTCTCTACCGACCACGTTGAATACTTGGGCTTTTTGGTATCCAAAGATGGAATTTCTCCAGATTCTGCAAAAGTTGGCCGAAACCAAAGACAGTGAAAGAAGTCAGAGGATTCTTGGGATTGACTGGTTGGTATAGAATTTTTATACCAAAGTATGCTCTCATAGCTTCCCCCTGACTAACCTTCTCAAAAAGAATACCCCATTTCAGTGGTATGCCAGGTGTCAGAGTGCTTTTGATAAGCTGAAGACCGCCTTGTAACCAGTCCCGTTTTGAAGCTGCCAGATTTCTCTCTACCCTTTGAGGTAGTAAACTGATGCAAGTGGTTTTGCCCTGGGAGGTGCACTCATGCAGGAAGGTCATGCAGTGGCCTATGAATCCCGAAAGCTCAGAATGCATGAGAGGAATTATGTTGTCCACGACCTGGAATTACTTTCAGTAGTCTATGCCTTAAAGTTGTGGAGACATTACCTACTGGGAAAAAGATTCACTTTGATGACAGATCATCAAAGCTTAAAGTGGATCTTTACTCAGAAGGACCTCAACATGCGCCAAAGAAGGTGGATGCAGACCCTGCAAGAATTTGATTTTGAAATCAAGTACCGCCTAAGCAAAGAAAATGTGGTAGCCAATGCCCTTAGCAGAAAAGCCTCCTTGCTTGCAATTACTGTAGTATCAAATCCTTTGATTATTGAAGCAAGTGAGAAGATCATGCAGGATAGATTCTTTGGCCCTATTGCTACCCTACTTATGCAGGAAAGCAAAACTCCACAGGAACTGAACAGAGTTCAAGGGTACAGTGTGGATGATGGCATCATGTATTATAATCGCAAGCTATGCATCCCTAATGATGAGGGAACCAAGGGTCAAATTCTGAATGAAGCCCATGAGCCGGACATCCAAGTTTCATCAAAACCTACATGTCTGTAAAGAAAAGCTTCTTTTGGCCTGGTCTGAAAAAGGATGTACTGAATCATGTACGTCAATGTCTAACATGTACTGAATCATGTACGTCAATGTCTAACATGCCAGAAAGTCAAAGCTGAAAGAGTAAAAATGCTTGGGAAGTTACATCCATTAAACATCCCCCAAATGAAGTGGGAATGTATCAGTATGGATTTTATTACTGGATTACCTTCAGTGCAATCAGGTTACAACTCCATTTTTGTGGTAGTTGACAGACTAACCAAAGTTGCCCATTCCAGTAAAAGAAACCTACACTACAGTGGATGTGGCCAGAGTGTTCCTCAAAGAAATCTTCAGATTGCATGGCCTACCCAGGAGAATAGTAAGTGATCGAGATCCCAAATTTACTTCAAGGTTCTAGACTACATTTTTCGAAGAAGTGGGAACTTTCTTGGATCTCAGCACAACTTATCACCCTGAGACCGATGGTCAAACTGAAAGGGTAAACCAAGTAATCGAAGATATGCTTTAGTCATGCTGTGGAAGGGAACCCAAGAAGTGGCTAAGCTATCTGCACCTAGTCGAGTTCGCCTACAATGCTTCTTATCACCAAAGTATCGGGATGAGCCCTTTTAAAGCCTTGTATGGACAAGATTGCTTAACTCCATTAACTTGGTCTGACCCATTGATTAGGGTCGAGATGTCCAGACAAATGCTTGACGACATGGAGCAGCAGCAGATGTAGGCAATTCGTAAAGATATAAAAGCTGCCCAGGATCGACAGAAGCAGTATGCAGATAAGAAGAGGACAGATAGAGAATTCAAAGAAGCAGATATGGTCTTCATTCAAGTACGCCAAAAGAAGTTCTTTATCTCTTGAGAAGTACAAGAAGTTATCCCCCCCAAATATTGTGGACCATATCTGATTACAAAGAAAGTAGGTGACTTAGCCTATGAGCTTCTTCTGCCTCCTCATCTCAAAGTTCATGATGTATTTCATGTAAGACTTCTAAAGAAATATGTGCCAAGCCCAAATCATGTGCTTGATGATGAAATCCTAACCTCTTCAACCCAAGGGCAGATGGAACTCCAACCTGAAGAAATTCTTGATGTTCAAGAAAAGATTCTCAGGAACAGAATTCTCAGAGAATTATTGGTAAAATGGAAGTTCTATCCTTTTGAAGTTGCCACCTGGGAGAATGAATCCGATCTGTTGTTGCGGGATTACCCCCGGTTTGCGAGATGAGGGCATCTCACGTTTTTCAAGTGGGAGAGAATGTAAGATTCCTCCCCAGCCTCTCAAGATGTCCAGCACCTTCCCCTGTAATCAAATCCCTCTTCAGAAATATAAAAAATCTTGTTTCTACCAGTTTTGGTCTAGAGAGAGAAAATATTCTAGAGAGAGAATATTCAGATTTTAAATATTTTGGATGAAAAAAATTCTCATCTTATTAAAATAAGTTCCCCTGAAACAAAAGTTCAAAAAGATTTTCAGAAGGTGCATTAGAAGTTAAGTATAATCTGTTCAAGAGGCATTATCCTAGGGGTGAAGATTTCTTTAAAATTTTGAATTAAGGTTCCTATGGACCAATAAGATTCATCCAAATGTAGGGAGGAGATAAATGAAGAAATAAAAGAAAAATCCCCCAAAAATGAGTAAATACTCACATAAGATGAAGAGTTGACTAAGGACAAAACTAAGGACGAGGTTAATAGTTAGAAAAGGGAGATATTTAGAAGTAATGATGCATTTTTGACACCTCTGAAAAGATGCAGGGGGGAAGAGAGCTTGAGCTCTTGCAAGCACACACACACACTCACAAAACCCTAATAGAGAACACACAAGGTGAGAGGCTGAAAATCTTCTTCTTCTCTACTCAACACTCAACACACCATATACAAGAATAAGAGTACACACAATATGAAAGGTACTCAACCAAATACATACACGGGTTCTCTATAGTGTGAACCCGACTAAATGAGCTGGCGCTATAACTATGCCAGTCTCTAGAATGGCTGTCACACAGCCTGTCATCCCACTGGCCGCATATCTCCCAAGATCTCACCAACCATGCCAGTGGTGTAAGTGCGGGGCCTATCCCCCAGGCGGGTCATCAGTGTCCACCGCCTCACTAGAGCTCGATATCTCAACACTCCCCCTCGAGCTCAACTCCATCTCATGTACACCAAGCGAAGCTCTGAATCTGCGGAGCTTCTCTGTACCCAATGCTTTGGTGAAGACGTCAGCTACCTGATCCTCTGTGCTGACATAAACAAGGTCAAGGTCTCCTGCCAAGACCCTCTCTCTGATGAAGTGGTAGTGGACCTCTATGTGCTTCGTACGAGCATGAAAGACTGGGTTCCTGGCCAACTGTACACTGCTAATGTTGTCACAAAAAATGACAACCTGTCTATCCACTGATAGACCCAAATCTGCAAGTAGCTTTCTCAACCAAGCTACCTCACATGCTGCCATAGCAGCTCCTCTGTACTCGGCCTCCATACTCGATAGAGCAACCGTAGGCTGCTTCTTGCTGCTCCAAGTCACAGCAGCACTCCCCAAAGAAAACATGAATCCACTGGTAGATCTTCTGTCTGAGATACTACCAGCCCAATCAGCATCTGTGTACCCATGTACACATATCTCTGTCCCAGTCTCATAGAATAGTCCACAATGCAAAGTAGACCTCACATACCTCAGTATGCGTCTCACTGCATCTAAATGCGGTTTCCGTGGAACCTGCATAAACTGATTCACCAACCCAACAGCATAGCTCAAATCTGGTCTGGTGATCGTCATATAGATCAAACTTCCTACTATGCTCCTGTACATAGTAGGATCCTCCAAGATCTCTCCTGAATCTGCACTCAACTTGCCATTCTGATCCAATGGCACAGAAATAGGCTTACAGCCTGTCATACCATTCTTGGACAACATGTCCAAGCCATACTGTCTCTGCAGTAATCCAATACCATGTGGTGACCTAATCACCTCAATGCCCAAGAAATATCTGAGCTCCCCCAGATCCTTCATCTCAAACTTCTGTCTAAGCAAGATCTTTACATCAAAGATCTCTGCATCATGGTCCCCCGTAATGATCAAGTCATCTACATAGATGACAACAAGCACAACCCCTCTATCACCATGTCTCACATACAATGAGAAATCTGCATTGGCTACATGAAAGCCAATAGTGACAAGATATTCAGAAATCTTGTCAGACCATGCTCTTGGTGCTTGCTTTAAGCCATACAAGGCTTTCTTCAACCTGCAAACATGCTCGGGGTGACCCACATCCTCATAACCAGGTGGCTGCAACATATACACCTCTTCTTGCAAATCCCCATGCAAGAATGCATTCTTTACATCCATCTGATGTAAAGACCATTTCTTTGACGCAGCCACTGCTATCACAACTCTCACCGTTGCCATCTTGGCAACTGGGCTGAAAGTTTTCTCATAATCAATCCCATATGTCTGCGCATATCCTTTGGCTACCAATCTAGCCTTGTACCTGTTTATGCTTCCATCACTGTTATGTTTAACTTTGTACACCCACTTGCATCCAATGGCTTTCTTGCCTTCAGGCAATTGCACTAAATCCCAAGTTTCATTTCCATATAGTGCATCCATCTCTTCATCCATGGCTTTCTTCCAACACACATTTCCAACAGCCTCATCAATGCATGTGGGCTCAACAACCTGCACAACCTTTGCCATATATGCATAGTGATGTGCCACATAACCATCATATGTAAATCTCTGCACAGGGTTCTTCACTCTCCCTGATCTTCGCAGCTTTTCATTCATGGCTTTCATAGCCTTCTTTACACCAGGTGTTCTCATAGCTGGGATCCCAAGCTCCTCATCAAGGCTCATATCCGAGCCACTAGACTCTCCATCAACATGAGAATGTCCTGCAGAAATGTCAGGCATACCAAGGGGCTCAACCACTTTCTCTTTTCCTTTACGTGATGTACTAACCACATTTGCAGGACTGGTATTATGACGCAGCCTGCCACTCCATGGTCTATCAACAGACCCACTAGATGAGGACTCTCCTGGTCCACTCAAAGACTGTGATTGCTGACCTGCATTCTGTGCAACCACACTTCCACTCACATCAGCCCCAACAGCTTCTTTTTCAGCAGCATACCAGCTGCTCATCTCATCAAACACAACATCCCTGCTTACCCTCAACTCACGTGTAGTAGGGTTATAACACCTGTATCCCTTTTGCTCAAGGGAGTATCCAATAAACACACATTTTTCAGCTTTTGGATCCAGCTTAGTTCTCAGCTCATCTGGCACATGCACATATGCAATGCATCCAAAGACTTTCAGATGAGACAAATCTGGTTTTCTGCCAGTAAACCTCTCCTCTGGAGTTACATCATGTATGGCTGCAGTTGGAGTCCTGTTCATGATGTATACTGCTGTAGAAACAGCCTCAGCCCAATAGCAATGCGGCATATTTTTCTCTTCCATCAATGCCCGTGCAATCTCAGCAATGTGCCTGTTTTTCCGCTCAGCAACTCCATTTTGCTGCGGAGTGTATCTGCATGTATACTGTCTCCGAATTCCATTCTTCTTCAAAAATTCAGAGAACTCATTGGAGAAGTATTCTCCCCCTCCATCTGATCTTAGGCACTTGACATATTTTCCTGTTTGCTTTTCAACCAAAACTCTGAAATTCTGAAAGTGAGTGAACACCTCACTCTTCTCCTTCATGAAATATACCCACACTTTCCTTGTGTGGTCATCAATGAAGGTCACATAATACCTGCAGCCTCCCATAGATATGGTCTTTGTAGGACCCCATACATCTGAATGCACAACATCTAGTGCATTTCTGCTCACATATCTGTTACGTGGAAACACATGCTTTGTTTGCTTCCCAAATTGGCATGCTTCACAGATTTTCTGCATACCTTCCACTTTAAATTTTGGCAGCCCTGTCACAATTCCTTTTGTCTGCATAGACTTCAATCTCTGCACATTCACATGACCAATCCTTTTATGCCATATGTCTGTGTCTGCAACAACTCCTGAACCATTTGCAAACATTGCAGCACTCATTTCAGGCATGTCTACATCCAACGTAAACATTCTGCCCACTCTGTTGCCTTTTGCAACCAACCTGCACTTGTCTTTAAAATCTTCAACATAACATCCATCAGGGTTAAACCGAACCTGCAAACCCTGCTCAATCATCTGGCCAACTGAAACCAGATTCTTTGTTATGTTCGGTACATGAAGTACATCTGCAAGGTACTTCACTTTGCCATCCTGCATAGACAATGGCACATCTCCAACGTGGGCGATTGGATGAGCAGTGTCATCCCCTGTTTCCACAAAACCTGGTCTTTCATTTCCTTGAACCACTCCCCATGACTCGTCATGTGGTTCGAAGCGCCTGAATCCACATACCATACATTATCCTTTTGTGCTGCATCAACATTTTCAGACATGGCATTCACAACATGCTGCATAACAAACAACCTTTCATTATCCTCATTATTTCTGCTTGAGGATGCATAGTTGTTTTGCTGTACTTTCCCATTTTGCATGTCAGCCTGCTTCTTATAACATTCTGACTGCACATGTCCAGGCTTACCACAATAATAGCATTCACGTGCATCATTATATTGCCTTTGCCAATTTCCACGGCCTCTTTGGCTCCCCCTGCCTCTGAATTTGCCTCTTCCACCTGCGTGTTGTTGTTGTTGATTCTGGGACTGTTGTTGTTGCTGCTGCTGCTGGCCATAATTCTGATTACCTGTTCGGCCACCTCCTTGACCGCATCCACGGCCTCCTCTACCTCGTCCTCTTCCTGAACTCGTGTAAAAGGCCTGTTGCTCTGAACTGTTTTTGCTTTGTGAAGACTGTTGGTCTTCACCCAAGTTCTTCTCTTCGATAATCAGCATAGACACCAAATCTGTAAAGTTGGGAATGTTTTCCCGAGTCTGGATAGACGTCTTGAACGCCTTGTATTGTGGCCCGAGACCACGTAGACAGACTTCCACCTTGTCATCATCATCTACTGACACACCAATAGATGCAAGGGATTCCACAATACCCTTTATCTTCAACGCATAGTCATTTACAGACATGCTCTTTTTCTCCACAGTATGAAGCTCATTCTTCAACTGTATCTTACGTGCCTTGGTATTTGTTTCATAAAGCTTTACCAAGGTGTCCCACGCCTCCTTGGGGGACTTGGCATCCTGAATGTGCCCAATCATGGTGTCCTGTATACTAATGGAAAGCCAATACATAACCTTCCTGGCTCCTTGGTTCCAGTCTTTGAACTCTTTCACATCTGCAGCAGTCGGATTTATATCCGGTATCTCCGGTGCCTCTTCATGCTCGCCTTCTATGTAGTCCCAATAGCCTTTTCCCATCAGGAAATTAGTCAACCTGAACCTCCAAGCATGGAAGTTATTCTTGTCCAGCTTCTCAGCCACAATCTGTGTTATGCCATCATTAGACATCTTGCCAAACACACAATTTTACCAGAAACTGCACTCTGGTTTTTCTGCACAATTGCTGTATTTTCTGCACAGCGGTACTGTAGTACTCTCAAATGTCACAACCAGTGACTTCAATGCACATACATACACCCAATGGCAACTGTAGACCTCTTTGCAGCACCCACAGTGTCTGCACAGTCAATCTGTCTTCCTGCAGTTCTTAAAACAGAGTTCTGCAGAGAATCGATGACTTACCCGCAGTGCTCGAAATTGCCTGCTTTCTGAAAAACGGAGGTCCAGACGCGCCCGAAACGCGTTTTCGGCCCGAAAATTCAGTCCGTAGGACTATATAGTTGCCCTGTAGCTTCACTCCCGCGAAGAAAGCTCCTCAATCGGAGATCGTTTGCCGGTGCCTCCCGTAGAGCTCCCGACAAGGGTGTAGTCACCAACACAATAGGGAAGAGTAGTTGTAGCTCTTACCCTCGTACCGCTTCCTGTGGTTCTCTTGCTTGCAGCTCAGCCCTTAGCACGAACCAAGCTCTGATACCATGAAAAGATGCAGGGGGGAAGAGAGCTTGAGCTCTTGCAAGCACACACACACACTCACAAAACCCTAATAGAGAACACACAAGGTGAGAGGCTGAAAATCTTCTTCTTCTCTACTCAACACTCAACACACCATATACAAGAATAAGAGTACACACAATATGAAAGGTACTCAACCAAATACATACACGGGTTCTCTATAGTGTGAGCTGGCGCTATAACTATGCCAGTCTCTAGAATGGCTGTCACACAGCCTGTCATCCCACTGGCCGCATATCTCCCAAGATCTCACCAACCATGCCAGTGGTGTAAGTGCGGGGCCTATCCCCCAGGCGGGTCATCAGTGTCCACCGCCTCACTAGAGCTCGATATCTCAACAACCTCTGCATGGGGGAATTCCCCTCATGAAGGAGGCGCCTATTTCACATGCTTGAATGAGTTTTAAACTCCCAAATAATGGGATATTTTTATCTCTCCTCTCTCCTGTTTCAACTAGATCCAAAAAGTGAGCAACCTGACCTAAAAATGGTCAAGAATTGACCAAACTGATCTGGAAAATTTTAGAATCAGTTGGCTTGGTTAGAAGCTCACTTTTTCCTATAAATAGAAGCCCTCTCCTTTGTTGAAACTTAATAGTGTTTTGCACTGTTACCCTGCCTCTCCCAAGTGCCAGAAAACTGTGAATTTACTCATAATTCATTAGTTTTTTGACCTTCCCTCTTCCAAAAGATTGGTGGCCACTCTTGTCTCAAACAAGAGTTGAACCCTCAAACCATCAAGCCAAAGGAAAGCTCTCAAATTCATTAGTAAGTTGGTGATTCTTCTCTTTTCCATTTATTTTATGGTTTTTATGCTTTTTGTCTTCTCTAAAATTTCAAAAGATTGGTGGCCACTCTTGTCTCAAACAAGAGTTGAACCCTCAAACCATCAAGCCAAAGGAAAGCTCTCAAATTCATTAGTAAGTTGGTGATTCTTCTCTTTTCCATTTATTTTATGGTTTTTATGGTTTTTTATGCTTTTTGTCTTCTCTAAAATTTCAAATGATGTTATGCCTCTTACAAAAAGGCATTCCCCTCTCTTCTCTAGTAAATCCAACCATTCTTTATCTTAGGTGAATGATTAATGAATAAAATCAAGTTTATTCATAATATTTCTCTTAATAAATAAGTAGAAAAATGTTACTTTAGAATGATTTAAATACTCTTGATGCATTTCTAATTAATTTTAGAGACTTAAAATTAAAAAATGGTCAACCATACAAAGGAGGTTATGTCAAATTTTTTAAAAAATTTAGAAACAAGTATTATCTTTCATTATTCCAAAAGAGTAATCCTTATGATTTCTATATTCTAAAGTGTCATTTTCATGCATAGAAGGTGCATTTTGATTATTTGTATAAAAGAAATTTAGTTTTATTATAAAAGTGTTACTTTTATCATATTTGATTTTTATGCATAAAAGTATGCATAAAAGATTATTTTTTATTATAAAAGTGTTACTTTTATCATATTTGATTTTCATGCATAGAAGTATGCATAAAAGATTATTTTCTTATTATAAACATGTTACTTTTATCATATTTGATTTTCATGCATAGAAGTATGCATAAAAGATTATTTTTTTATTATAAAAGTGTTACTTTTATCATATTTGATTTTCATGCAAAGAAGTATGCATAAAAGATTATTTTTTTATTATAAAAGTGTTACTTTTATCATATTTGATTTTTATGCATAGAAGTATGCATAAAAGATTTTTTTTAATAAAAGTATTACTTTTATCATATTTGATTTTCATGCATAGAAGTATGCATAAAAGATTATTTTTTTATTATAAAAGTGTTACTTTTATCATATTTGATTTTCATGCATAGAAGTATGCATAAAAGATTATTTTTTAATTATAAAAGTGTTACTTTTATCATATTTGATTTTCACGCATAGAAGTATGCATAAAAGATTATTTTTTTATTATAAAAGTGTTACTTTTATCATATTTGAATTTCATGCATAGAAGTATGCATAAAAGATAATTTTTTTATTATAAAAGTGTTACTTTTATCATATTTGATTTTCATGCATAGAAGTATGCATAAGAGATTATTTTTTCATGCATAGAAGTATGCATAAGAGATTATTTTTTAATTATAAAAGTGTTACTTTTATCATATTTGATTTTCATGCATAGAAGTACAATAAAAGATAATTTTTTTTAATTATAAAAGTGTTACTTTTATCATATTTGAATTTTCATGCATAGAAGTATGCATAAAAGATTATTTTTCTATTATAAAAGTGTTACTTTTATCATAGAAGTATGCATAAAAGATTATTTTTTTATTATAAAAGTGTTACTTTTATCATATTTGATTTTCATGCATAGAAGTATGCATAAAAGATTGTTTTTTTTATTATAAAAGTGTTACTTTCATCATAAATGATTTTTATGCATAAATGGGTGCATAAAAGATAATTTTTTATATTAAAAGTGTGATTTTTATCATAAATGATTTTTATGCATAAATGGGTGCATAAAAGATATTTTTTATATTAAAAGTGTGATTTTTATGCATAAATGGGTGCATAAAAGATATTTTTTTATTAAAAGTGTGATTTTTCTCATAAATGATTTTTATGCATAAATGGGTGCGTAAACGATATTTTTTATATTAAAAGTGTGATTTTTATCATAAATGATTTTTATGCATAAATGGGTGCATAAATGATATTTTTATATTAAAAGTGTGATTTTTATCATAAATGATTTTTATGCAAAAATGGGTGCATAAACGATATTTTGTTTTATATTAAAAGTGTGATTTTCATCATAAATGGTTTTTATGCGTAAATGGATGCATAAAAGATATTTTTTTATTAAAAGAGTGATTTTCATCATAAATGATTTGTATGCATAAACATATGCATAAAAGAAATTCTTCATGTTAAAAGAGTGATTTTCATCATAAATGAATTTTTATGATGATAAAAGTGTGACTTTCATCAGAATTGGATTTTATGCATAATTAGATGCATATAGAATCTTTATAATTAAATAAGGGTTATCCATATCCTCTGTTTAATTTTCGCAAAAATTGGAAAAATGAATAAGTAGAAATGCTACCGTTTCATATTCACTAAGATGGTAATGAGAAAATTCAATTAAACTATCGAAGTTGGAGATTGAGATAAATGATTATTTTATTCCTCATAAGAAATTCATGTTTTAAAAATCTATAAGTAAATATTCGTTCGAACGAAATTTAGAAAAAGAGAAATTGAAATAGTACCTTTCAAGAAAGATAGTTTAGGAAGAACCTTTCAGACCCAAACTCTGATTCTGACTATTGACCAAGACCTAATTCCTTCATCAATGACGATGTGCTCAGTTCAGGAAAAATGCACTCAAAACACCCACCGAATCTGAAACTAAGTTAAGACTTTTGATTTTGATCTGAGGATCAAGTTAACAGAATTTGAGGAATTCTGTTTGGAATTCAGACCTGGATCTAGAAGTATTGGGATACGGATTTAAGATTTATTCATGGTATTCAAACAAAATCAAAACTATAAACTTGCATAGAAACCCTGTTTTCTTAAAAGACTGTCTTACACCAAAATGCTGGAGGAAGCATTTGGCATATATGTTTATCTAAGGGAAGTTCGGTTGCAACAGCTAGTGGGGAGTGTTCGAGGGACAGCTCACACGTCAAAGCCTGCCGAGGTCTTGACCACCAGCCTCGGTATGGTTAAAATGGTGCGCTTCCGGTACGATGGATGAGGGCCGACGAAGCGGTCCCTGAGTGAAATGCCAGGACACCTAGGGAGGATCCTGGAGGGTTCTGACCACAGGAGATGCACGGGCTCGCAGTGCCGGAGGACATCCATACGTATGTCGAGGAACATATTATATGACAGACCAATGTTATTGTAATCTATCACTGGATCTCGTTGTTGACTCACTGGTCTCAACGGAGAGTCCAGAGTGATACTGTTTGTGAGAAACAAAGACTCAATGGAAATTTTGAAGTATGACATGTGTAACCAGTAAATTGTTTGTTAATGGATTGTTTTATAGAATAAAGTTTTAAAGAGGAGTGTGTGCGTATCTATTTTCTAAAGCTAAAGTTAAGAAAGGCATTTCAATTATGGGTGGGTGAGTACTTGTTTGGATCTACCGATTCCAGTGGTAGGGTGGTGGCTAACCCATGGACCGGATGGAATTAGTAGAGTTTTAATAATCAAACTGAAAAATCTTAGGATTACGCTAGGATTCAAGTAGATAGTTAATTCCCTGATAAATTTCTTGATTGAGTGGATCAACGGCTGTGCCTAATCTTGATTAGGAAAAAAGCGTTGAATTACTCAGATAATCAAATTATATCAGTGATAGTTTCTTTCTATCTAGTTTATTCAGGTGGAGGATAGTTTAGATTTTGATCTCGTTAGAAAACTCGTTTTAAGAAAAATTCAAAAAGGTGGAATCGTCCCCGCTTTCCGAGCATGGGAAATTTTCCCGGTTTCGGTTTTCGGAGTGACCACCAGCCTAGTCTCGTGCACCCGGACATTCGTGGGCGAGGCCCAGAGTGAGAAACCCTGCCCCGCGCATGAGGGGGCTGCTTCCGCTGTCAGCTACCAGGAATCCGGTGCTCGGAGGGGGTAGTGGGATCTCACACAGAGTCTTAATGTTCCATCTTTCTTCTTTTGAAAGAGAACGGGCGCACCCCAAGGTGAGACACTTGGTCTGACGAATCCCTGCTCTAACAGTTGTCTTAACTGCTCCTTAAGTTCTATGGCTTCAGGGACTGGCATTTTGAATGCATGCTGCTACCGGGGGTTAATTCGATCTCATGGTCTACTTCATAAGACGGAGGCATCTCAGTCAGCTCTCCAGGAAATACATCTGCATACTCACTTAACCACTCTGGTTCTTTAGCCTTGCATTTTATGTCTACCGGGTTCATTTTAACAACATACACAACTTGCCTTTTTCTGAGCCCTTTTAATAATTTAGAAGCCTTGACTAATTGCAGCACTGGGGATCCGGAAATTCCAATTCCTTGAACTTTATTCCTGTGAAGGTCTAGGAAAGAGATGGTTCCTTTGTGACAATGAATGTCAGTCTGATTCTTTTAGAGCCAATCCATTCCAAGGATTCCGTCATATATTCCCAGGGGTAGGACTTTGAACTAGCACCCTGGTACGTTCCCATCTAAGCTAAACTGAATAAGGTCAAGGTGAGTGAAAAGAATCTTCCCACTGCCTAATTCCGCTTGCATAGGTTTCCCTGATTTTTTATTTAGGACTAATTTACGCAGACATCCTGGGGAAATAAAAGAATGAGTATTGCTTGAATCAATCAAAAGCTTGAATTTCTTACCCTGGTACTCTGCTAGAGTCTAGAGGACTGAGAATTGATGGTTATTCCTCTGATGCTCAATACATCTGTCCTTTCTCTTCCTCCACTTCCTCAGCTATGGTGACTGCTCTGGGTGCTGCAGTCTAAGGTGGAACTCTCTCTCTTTGGTTGTTCCAATTATTCTGGGAGGGAGTTCGGAGACTGCTTTGCATGGAGGCTATAGGCTGAGCTGGCACTCTTCTAGGGTTACCCTGATTTTAGCGCTGGGGACCCTGATTGGACCAATATGAAGGAGTTTGTCTCGGAACTTTGGGACCCTGGCTTCCTTAGCTCATAGAAGGAGATGGGCAATCCTTGAGCTGGTGCCCAAGTCCCTGACATCCGAAGCATATGTTCTCGCTTCGAAGGTCTTCCCTTTGCATTTTGGAGAGAGCCAAAGTTCCTGAGAATGTACTTCGGCGGGGGAAAGGTCTTCCTTCATTTCTGAAGCTTCCCATCTCCACATTCTGGTTAGGACCTTGGTGTCTCTTTGGAGGCGAAAAGTTGGAAGAAATTCCCGGTGTCTGAAATCTCTTGAAGGATGAGGGAGCTAGCTTTGGTGGGACTTTTACGATGAAGGCTTTGGCAAAGTCCTTTGCCATTCTGATAGCTTCTACCATGGACACTGGCTTGGCATTTTTGACCAGTGTATCCAAGGGTTCGTTCATTCCCCGAATGAACCTGGCCATGAGTTGTTCTTCATCTAGAGGTGGTGAACAATTGAGTAGAAGAGCAAAGGCCTGGTGATATTCCTCGATGGTTTTGCTCCCTTGCTTTAGCTCTAAGAATTCGTTCATTTTGGTTTCCAAAAATCTAGGGGGACAAAATCTCTTTCTCAAATAGGTTTTAAGGTCGTTCCAGGACTGAGTATTTCTATCCAGACGGTTGGTGTCACAGTGGTTCCTCCATGCCACCCTAGCTGTTTCCACTATTTTCAACCTGGCAAGAGCCATTTTGCTCCGCTCATTGTAGCCTGTGACGTCAAAATATTCTTCCATGGCTTCCACCCATTTCTCCATAGCCTCGCCCAGGTTCTCCCCTTCTCCTTTGAAGGGCCTTGCGAACATCAGGGTCAAGCTCATCATCTTCAGAGAGAGGGTCTGCTGGCTGACGGCTATTAAGAGACTAAGGTTGAGTAGAAGGGTGAGAGAAGGGTGTGAGTGTGAATGGACTTGAGGTCCACTTGTTCACCTATTTAAAGGTGAGGCCATGAGGCATTTTGAATGAGAGCAAAGCCTAGTTGTATGCATAAGCAACTTAATAAGAAAGATTTCTTTCTTGTATTTTGTGAGTCCCTCTCCTCCACACACTTGATCTAGCATGAGCACCACGTTTCTTATCAACGGCCACGGTTTCCTCGTCTCATAATTTTGCCAAAAATTATATATTATTAAATTTTTATTTTGATATCGTCCACGAGATCCTAAGACTTAAGAGGTTCAAAAAATAATTTTTTAAACAAGACAATGATCTTATTGGAGATCTATGACATATGTATGATAACAGATTTTTCTTTAACAGTTCATAAACAATCACTTATACAACAGGGAATTTTTCTCCAAAAAACATTTCTTTATTTATATAAAAGTTGCAATATGTACATAGAGCAGCTCGGCTCTAGAATTCAAAATCTTCTCGGGAGATGCATAAGACGACGGTACTGGGCCATAGCCATGCCCTGATACAAACGTTCACTTATAGACAAGGGAGCCATTATCTTCTCCTTAAGAATAAAGCAACTAAGGAGTCTGGAGGCTTGGCATGAAAGTCTAAAATTTCGAGGCGTTGAATGATATAGAATGACACCACGCACCATTTTCAGCTTTAACAGAATCATTGCCAATGAAAGGTTCTGCCTCAGCATTGCACGCCGGTCGCAAGAGGCGTGGACATACTGCCCTGCAAACCACTTATGCTGTCGTCTCTCCGCTGGGTCAGGAAAATATAAATCCTCGAAATGGCGTGCGAGTCTTGCTCGGCTTGTTCGAGTTGAAGCGGAAGAGATGAGATGCTCGAAGGGGCGAACGCAGTCATATCTTGAGACTGGGTGAGGTTGGGAATACCAGATAAATAGGAAACTTCCATCTATAAAAACAATTTCTTTAATTAAAAATTCTTCAGTAAAGAAGCTAACAGAAATGAAAAATGCTTTTTTTGAGTTTTTATTATCAATTTCTGTGATAAGAATTTGTTTATCCTTATTAGTTTTCAACAATGCTCTGATACCAGCTGCTGTGAGGTCCCCGCCCGCCTGCTCTGAGGCTCCTGCGGCGGAAGCGGCATCGGCCTCCCGTGCGGGGTGGGGGTCCTACACACTCGGGGCCTCACCCGCGGATGTCCGCCGAGGACGAGAGGCTAGCCCGGGGGGCGGTCCCTCTGAGACCGGGGTCAGAAGACTCCCCTCGCCCGGAAGACACGGGTGATTCCGCCAGGAAGGTGAAAATTCTTTTAACTAGGAGATTACTCTAACGAGTCAAATCTTGACTAAATTAAACTGATCTGACTAAGCTTGAAGTCACATGGTCAGATCAAGAAGATACTTGCACTTGGTCTATGGAATCACTGTTTTTTTTCTCATTTTCGAGGCACAGCCAATGATCCCTTCCCACAAAACAAGGTCTTCTCAGGATTTAAACTGATTAACGTAACTAATCGTATCTAGTTGTTTCTCAAGAATCCTCCGATCTAGCTTATCCGGTTAGCCAACCACCCGCCGACCACTGAATTGGTGGGATTCCTTTATAAAGATTTGATTGGGTTTTTGCCCGGGTACCGAGGAAAAGAGTTCCTAGGCCCCCTAGCCGGCGATTCATACAAAAATCAAATAGGCACACTACATACACACCCAATATGAAATTGCCATTTATAACAGATTCGAGTGGCTTTAAGACAATCCTTGAATAAAATCATAATATTTCCGATCATCATTTTTCAAAATTCCAAGTCCATTATATTACAAAAATGCATCATCTGACCGTTGAAGACTAGCGGGCCAGACCAGCGGGCCAACCAATGATATCTAGTATCAAATTTTTGTTCCCAAAAACCTTTCCTTTTTGTCCATCAGATATCTTCCTCGACGTACGCCTGGGTGTCCTAGCAACTGCGAGCCCGTGCATCGCCTAGTCAGAACCCTCTAGGATCCTCCTTAGGTGTCCTAGCACTTCACTCAGGGACCGCTTCGTCGGCCCTTGCCCATCGTACTGGAAGCACACCATTTTAACCGTACCGAGGCTGGTCAAGACCTTGGCAGGCTTTGCCCGCGGGCGACGTCCCTTGACGACTCCCCACCAGCTGTTCCAACGAACATCCTTTAGAAAAACATAAGCCAAATGCTTCCTCTAGCATTCTGGCGTAAAATAGTCCTTTGAATGAAAAACAGAGTTTCCAATGCAAGTGAGATTCCAGTTTGAGATTAGTTCCAAAGACCCTTTTTCCAATAATTCCTAGTTTCATAATGAGGATCCTTGATCTCTCATGAGGGTAATCTACCTGTCATTTTATCCATTTATCCAACTAGATTCTTGGTGAGATTGGTCAGGGAAAAACTAGATTAGTTCCAGTAGTCTATTCTTTGGATTTAGTAACTGGAATTGGTCACAAAGTTATTGTCTGATTTAGATTGAGAGAAGGACAATTACGTTTACTGTCCGACCTCACGTAGTCTAACTAAATTCATTCAGTTTAGTTCTACCAAGATTACTTTCAACTAAACATCTAGTTTTTGGGTAAATATCCATTTAGTGACTTTACCAATTCAATTATCCAAGATTTTCTTTTTCCCACATAAATTCTCAACCTTAATTCATTAGGTAGAATTATGATAGAAATTCATCTTTTGATATTAGAATTTAATTCAAATCCATCTTTTCTCAATTATCATGGTGGGAACTCATCTTTTAACTAAAATATCAATACCTTTTTTTTAAATAAACTTGAAATCATTCTTTTTCTCATTTCAATGAGTGCAATCCAATTATCATGGAAATTCCTCTTTTTCCTAAATTAAATCTATTAAAATTCTTCTTAGAAACTACATAAAAATAACCATTAATTCCTTTAAGCTAAAAATTCCACTTTTCTCATATAAACATTTGAATTCCAATATAGTAGGAATTCCTCTTTTATCATTTAAACTTATCTATGCAAAAAGATAAATTTAATTAAATTTTTCTCCTAAACTTTAAATAAAAATCTCCATTTATTCCTTTGCACGAGGAATTACACTTTCTTCATTTAATTAATTGTATTCCAATATGGTGGGAATTCCTCTTTCATCATAAAAATTTATCTATACAAAAAGATAAATTTAACCATATTTTCTCTTAAAATTAAATAAAAATCTTCATTAATTCCTTTGCACTAGGAATTATACGTCCCTTATTTAAATATTTGAATTTCAATATGGTGGGAATTCCTCTTTCATCATAAAAGTTTATCTATACAAAAAGATAAATTTAACTAAAATCTTTCATAAATTATACATTATTTTAGCATTCCAATTTTATTCTCTAAATCATTGGAATACATGGATTTCCAATGTCTTGGGAATTACTCTTTTAACATAAAAATAAATTATCAAAAATTTCTCTTTTTTCTAATTTACTAATTATGCATAAAAATAAATTTCTTTCATGAGATTACAATGAGAATCATTAAATTAATCTAGGATGATAACTCCTAGAATATGGTAGGAAGTCCTCTTTTCATATTATGAATGAAAATGTTTTATGTGTTTATTTTACAAAAATTTTGCCATAGCTTCGCTGTGCTATTACTAATAATTCTCAATTTAATTGAGAGAATGAAGTTTAATATGATTAGATGATTAGAATGACCACTAATTTAATTGAGAGAATGAAGTTTAATATGATTAGTATGATTAGAATGACCACTAATTGGATCATTATCCAATTATGGATTGATTCATAATTTCTTTATGAAATAAATATCATAAAAGCATTAAAAAGCCATTATTTTGGCCTCCAATTAAACAAGCATAAAAATTACTTTTGGATTAGAGAAGTGCCTCATGAGATGCTTCATTTGGATTGAGAATAGGTCATAGGAATGACCTTTCTTTGGGGGGAGAGAGAGAAATGCTTAAAAACCATTAAAATTAAGCATAAATAAAAATTTATGTGTTTTATTACAATACATTAAAGCATTTCAATAATATTCAAAAGCCATTCAAATTAAAGCTTCTCAAGCTTGAGAGGGGTTGAGAAGAAAGAAACATTTAGAAATTATAGAAAAAAGACCATAATCCACTCTTTACCTTCTAAAATGCTTGATTCTTTAGTCATCACTACTATAGAGGCCCCCAACCAATCAATTGGTTTGGTATGTCATCGTAGGAGTCACCAAGGAAGATTGAAGAGAGAGAGAAGCTCCAATCTCTTCAATTTTGTAGAGGTTTTTAAAGGATAATAGAAATTAAGCTTAGTTTAAAGTAATACCGGCATAGTTTAGTTCACATATAATAATACAAAGGAATGAGGGTCTATTTATAGGAGAGGGAGGACACTAATTGAGTCTAACTAAGTTCTAGAACAGCTTCAGTTTGGCTGAATTTGGACAAGTTTTGGACCAGTTTGGCTCTCTTTTTGATTTGGTTTGATTTAGGAGAGAGGAGAGATAAAAATATCATATTATTTTTTAGTTTTAAACTCATCCAAGCATGTGAAATAGGCGCCTCCTTGAAGGTCTCCCTTTTCCTTACACATGTGTCAAAAATGCATGATTACTCTAAAATATCTCATTTTTTTATTAATACACCATAATTTTTAACTAATAAACCTACTACTTGGTCAACTCTTCATCTTATGTGGGCATTTACTCATTTTTGGGTATTTTCTTTTGTTCTTTGGATTTATCTTGTCCCAACACTTGGATTAATCTTATTGGTCCATAGGAACCTTAATTGGACCATAATCAAAAAAAATTTAAAAATCTGGACCCTTAGGTTGTCTTCTGTAATTCCAATTGCACCTTGGAAAATCTATTTTGATTTTTTGTTTCAGGGAAACATTTTTTTGATATTTGAAGAATTTATTTATCCAAAAATATCCCAATTTTGATTTACCACTCTCTAGATTTTTTTATCTCACTAGGCAAAACAAGGAAAAATGATATTTTCTTGTATTCAGAATCATAGAATGATTACAAGGGATTGAAGTAGAGGCTTATTTGATATTCAGGCTGAGGAGGAATCTCACTTATCACCCACCAAGGAGATAGATTTCAAGAGTAAATCGTCTTCTATATGTGATAGTGACTGCATTCAACTTCCTCTATAATCCACACATACCCTCAACTTCCCAATTTTCTTGGGGATGATGACAATTGTTGGAGACACCCAAGAGGCCTACAACCAATCGATTGGTTTGGTGTGCTGATGGAGTCACCAATGGAGATTGAAGAAAGAGGGAAGCTCCAATTTCTTCAATTTGGAGAGAATTTTAGAGAATAGTAAAAATTAGCATTATTTCAGCATAATTTTGGCATAGTATAATTCTCCTATTTTTTTACAAAGACTCAGGTTCTATTTATAGGAGAGGGAGGCTCTAACTAAGACCAACTAATTTTTAGAATTTTCCAGATTTTAGTTTGGTTAAATTTAGACTAGATTTGGACCTAGTTTGGTTCCTTTTTGATTCGGTTTGTTGATCCAAGAGAGAGGAGAGATAAAAATATCACATTATTTTTTAGTTTAAACACATTCAAGCATGTGAAGTATGCACCTCCTTGAAGGGATTCCCCTTCCTTACATATGTGTCAAAATGGAATGATTATACCCAAAAAAAAATATCTCATTTTTTTAGTAATACTCATAGTTTTTTACTAATAACCCTTGTACATAGTCAACTCTTCATCTTATGTGAGCATATACTCATTTTTGGGTAATTTCTTTTACAAATTAGATTTATCTCCTCCCCACACATGGATTGATCTTATTGGCCCATAGGAACCTTAATTTAAATTTTCGACGAAAAAATCTTGACCCTCAGGATAATGCCTCTTGAGAGCAGATTATACTCAATTTCTAATACACCTTCTGGAAATCTTTTTGAACTTCTGTTTCAGGAAAACTTATATTAATAGGATGAGAATTTTTTCTATCCAAAAATATTCAAAATCTAAATACTCTCTCTTTAGAATATTTTCTCTCTCTAGGCCAAAACAGGTAGAAACAAGATCTTTGATATTTCTAAAGAGGGATTTGACTAGAGGGGAAGATACTGGACATCCTGAGAGACTGGGGAGAAATCTTACAAAGAAGAACCTAGCAGCTTGCATTGGTTGCCATGCTTCATTGGAAGTCTTTGCTGACCTCACTTGATGGAATTGGCTATCACGTAGCCCACAAATAATGAGGGATAATTCTTTGGAGTCTAAATTGGTCCACTTGATGGAATTGGCTATCACGTAGCCCACAAATAATGAGGGATAATTCTTTGGAGTCTAAATTGGTCCACTTGGTAATGGGATCTGGATTTTTATTTGGTCTCTTTTGAATGCGATTGACCACTCCTAACATGTCTTTCTCTATGAGACACATTTGCATTTTGATGCACCAAGTATGGTACTTGGATTCATCAAATTTATCGATTTTATCAAACATCTTTCCCACCATATTTTCCATAGTACTCAACCTTACACACACACATACAATGTTCCAAAATTTTAAAAAAAGGAATTCCTTTAGTGTTAGGAATTTACAGTGGATCTTTGCACTAAAAAGAAATAAAATCATTCAAGTACCCCCTCACCAAAGAGATGTAAATGAATGCATATACACTCAGGCCATTCTAGGGCTTTGCAATGATGGTAGTATGAAGGTTTTGGTTTTCTCTTGGTGATTTTATTTGACTCCTTTGAAAGTGCTATTTGTGCTTCCGGCCTCACATGGTGCTCTTAAGGTATGCTTGGGTGTCCTGAATTCTTTCCTTCTATATGGGAGCACCTTGAGGTGGAGTAATGTGGCCTAGACCGACCTCTCCTACCTACGTTTAGATACAAGATGGCTTGTGGGCAAGGGTGAAAAGATGCAGGGGGGAAGAGAGCTTGAGCTCTTGCAAGCACACACACACACTCACAAAACCCTAATAGAGAACACACAAGGTGAGAGGCTGAAAATCTTTTTCTTCTCTTCTCAACACTCAACACTCCATATACAAGATAAGAGTACACATAATATGAAAGGTACTCAACCAATACATACACGGGTTCTCTATAGTGTGAACCCGACTAAATGAGCTGGCGCTATAACTATGCCAGTCTCTAGAATGGCTGTCACACAGCCTGTCATCCCACTGGCCGCATATCTCCCAAGATCTCACCAACCATGCCAGTGGCGTAAGTGTGGGGCCTATCCCCCAAGCGGGTCATCAGTGGCCACCGCCTCACTAGACGAGCTCGATATCTCAACACTCCCCCTCGAGCTCAACTCCATCTCATGTACACCAAGCGAAGCCCTGAATCTGCGGAGCCTCTCTGTACCCAATGCTTTGGTGAAGATGTCAGCTACCTGATCCTCTGTGCTGACATAAACAAGGTCAAGATCTCCTGCCAAGACCTTCTCTCTGACGAAGTGGTAGTGGACCTCTATGTGCTTCGTACGAGCATGAAAGACTGGGTTCTTGGCCAACTGTATACTGCTAAGGTTGTCACAGAAAATGACAACTTGTCTATCCACTGATAGACCCAAATCTGCAAGTAGCTTTCTCAACCAAGCTACCTCACATGCTGCCATAGCAGCTCCTCTGTACTCGGCCTCTGTACTCGGCCTCTGTACTCGATAGAGCAACCGTAGGCTGCTTCTTGCTGCTCCGAGCCATGGCAGCACTCCCCAAAGAAAACATGAAGCCACTGGTAGATCTTCTATCTGAGATACTACCAGCCCAATCAGCATCTGTGTACCCATGTACACATATCTCTGTCCCAGTCTCATAGAAGAGTCCACAATGCAAAGTAGACCTCACATACCTCAGTATGCGTCTCACTGCATCCAAATGCGGTTTCCGTGGAACCTGCATAAACTGACTCACCAACCCAACAGCATAGCTCAAATCTGGTCTGGTGATCGTCATGTAGATCAAACTTCCTACTATGCTCCTGTACATAGTAGGATCCTCCAAGATCTCTCCTGAATCTGCACTCAACTTGCCATTCTGATCCAATGGCACAGAAATAGGCTTACAGCCTCTGTCATACCATACTTGGACAACATGTCCAAGCCATACTGTCTCTGCAGTAATCCAATACCATGTGGTGACCTAATCACCTCAATGCCCAAGAAATATCTGAGCTCCCCCACATCCTTCATCTCGAACTTTTGTCTAAGCAAGATCTTTACATCAAAGATCTCTGCATCATGGTCCCCCGTAATGATCAAGTCATCTACATAGATGACAACAAGCACAACCCCTCTATCACCATGTCTCACATACAACGAGAAATCTGCATTGGCTACATGAAAGCCAATAGTGACAAGATATTCAGAAATCTTGTCAGACCATGCTCTTGGTGCTTGTTTTAAGCCATACAAGGCTTTCTTCAACCTGCAAACATGCTCGGGGTGACCCACATCCTCATAACCAGGTGGCTACAACATATACACCTCTTCTTGCAAATCCCCATGCAAGAATGCATTCTTTACATCCATCTGATGTAAAGACCATTGCTTTGACGCAGCCACTGCTATCACAACTCTCACCGTTGCCATCTTGGCAACTGGGCTGAAAGTTTCCTCATAATCAATCCCATATGTCTGCGCATATCCTTTGGCTACCAATCTAGCCTTGTACCTGTTTATGCTTCCATCACTGTTATGTTTTACTTTGTACACCCACTTGCATCCAATGGCTTTCTTGCCTTCAGGCAATTGCACTAAATCCCAAGTTTCATTTCCATATAGTGCATCCATCTCTTCATCCATAGCTTTCTCCCAATTCACATTTCCAACAGCCTCATCAATGCATGTGGGCTCTACAACCTGCACAACCTTTGCCATATATGCATAGTGATGTGCCACATAACCATCATATGTAAATCTCTGCACAGGATTTTTCACTCTCCCAGATCTTCGCAGCTTTTCATTCATGGCTTCCATAGCCTTCTTTACACCAGGTGTTCTCATAGCTGGGATCCCAAGCTCCTCATCAAGGCTCATATCTGAGCCACTAGTCTCTCCATCAACATGAGAATGCCCTGCAAAAATGTCAGGCATACCAAGGGGCTCAACCACTTTCTCTTTTCCTTTTCGTGATGTAGTAATCACATTTGCAGGACTGGTATTATGACGTAGCCTGCCACTCCATGGTCTATCAACAGACCCACTAGATGAGGACTCTCCTGGTCCACTCAAAGACTGTGATTGCTGACCTGCATTCTGTGCAACCACACTTCCACTCACATCAGCCCCAATAGCTTCTTTTCCAGCAGCATACCAGCTGCTCATCTCATCAAAGACAACATCCCTGCTTACCCTCAACTCATGTGTAGCAGGGTTATAACACCTGTATCCCTTTTGCTCAAGGGAGTATCCAATAAACACACATTTTTCAGCTTTTGGATCCAGCTTAGTTCTCAGCTCATCTGGCACATGCACATATGCAATGCATCCAAAGACTTTCAGATGAGACAAATCTGGTTTTCTGCCAGTAAACCTCTCCTTTGGAGTTACATCATGTATGGCTACAGTTGGTGTCCTGTTCATGATGTATACTGCTGTAGAAACAGCCTCAGCCCAATAGCAATGCGGCATATCTTCTCTTCCATCAATGCTCGCGCAATCTCAGTAATGTGCCTGTTTTTTCGCTCAGCAACTCCATTTTGCTGCGGAGTGTATCTGCATGTAAACTGTCTCCGAATACCATTCTTCTTCAAAAATTCAGAGAACTCATTGGAGAAGTACTCTCCCCCTCCATCTGACCTTAGGCACTTTACATATTTCCCTGTTTGCTTTTCAACCAAAACTCTGAAATTCTGAAAGTGAGTGAACACCTCACTCTTCTCTTTCATGAAATATACCCACACTTTCCTTGTGTGGTCATCAATGAAAGTCACATAATACCTGCAGCCTCCCATAGATATGGTCTTCGTAGGACCCCATACATCTGAATGCACAAGATCTAGTGCATTTCTGCTCACATATCTGTTACGTGGGAATACATGTTTAGTTTGCTTCCCAAATTGGCATGCTTCACATATTTTTTGCATACCTTCCACTTTAAATTTTGGCAGCCCTGTCACAATTTCTTTTGTCTACATAGACTTCAATCTCTGCACATTTACATGTCCAATTCTTTTATGCCAAATGTCTGTGTCTGCAACAACTCCGGAACCATTTGCAAACATCGCAGCACTCATTTCAGGCATGTCTACATTCAATGTAAACATTCTGCCCACTCTGTTGCCTTTTGCAACCAACCTGCACTTGTCTTTAAAATCTTCAACATAACACCCATCAGGGTTAAACCGAACCTGCAAACCCTGCTCAATCATCTGGCCAACTAAAACCAGATTCTTTGTTATGTTCGGTACATGAAGTACATCTGCAAGGTACTTCACTTTGCCATCCTGCATAGACAATGGCACATCTCCAACGTGGGCAATTGGATGAGAAGTGTCATCCCCTGTTTCCACAAAACCTAGTCTTTCCGGGTTTTTCATCTCCTTGAACCACTCCCCATGACTTGTCATGTGGTTCGAAGCGCTTGAATCCACATACCACACATTATCTTTTTGTGCTGCATCAACATTTTCAGACATGGCATTCACGACATGCTGCATAACAAATAACCTTTCATTATCCTCATTATTTCTGCTTGAGGATGCATAGTTGTTTTGCTGCACTTTCCCATTTTGCATGTCAGCCTGCTTCTTATAACATTCTAACTGCACGTGTCCAGGCTTACCACAATAATAGCATTCACATGCATCATTATATTGCCTTTGCCAATTTCCACGGCCTCTTTGACTCCCCCTGCCTCTGAATTTGCCTCTTCCACCTGCGTGTTGTTGTTGTTGTTGTTGATTCTGGGACTGTTGTTGCTGCTGCTGCTGTTGGCCATAATTCTGATTACCTATTCGGCCACCTCCTTGACCGCGTCCACGGCCTCCTCTACCTCGTCCCCTTCCTGAACTCGTGTAGAAGGCCTGTTGCTCTGAACTGTTTTTGCTTTGTGAAGACTGTTGGTCTTCACCCAAGTTCTTCTCTTCGATAATCAGCATAGACACCAAATCTGTAAAGTTGGGAATGTTTTCCCGAGTCTGAATAGACGTCTTGAACGCCACCACGTAGACAGACTTCCACCTTGTCATCATCATCTATACTACTGACACACCAATAGATGCAAGGGATTCCACAATACCCTTTATCTTCAATGCATAGTCATTCACAGACATGCTTTTTTTCTCCACAGTATGAAGCTCATTCTTCAACTGTATCTTACGTGCCTTGGTATTTGTTTCATAGAGCTTTACCAAGGTGTCCCACGCCTCCTTGGGGGACTTGGCATCCTCAATGTGCCCAATCATGGTGTCCTACATACTAATAGAGAGCCAATACATAACCTTCCTGGCTCCTTGATTCCAGTCTTTAAACTCTTTCACATCTGCAGCAGTCGGATTTATATCCGGTATCTCCGGTGCCTCTTCATGCTCACCTTCTATGTAGTCCCAATAGCCTTTTCCCATCAGGAAATTTGTCAACGTGAACCTCCAAGCATGGAAGTTATTCTTATCCAGCTTCTCAGCCACAATCTGTGTTATGCCATCATTAGACATCTTGCCAAACACACAATTTCACCAGAAACTGCACTCTGGTTTTTCCTGCACAAATGCTGTATTTTCTGCAGCGGTACTGTAGTACTCTCAAATGCCACAACCAGTGACTTCAATGTGCATACATACACCCGATGGCAACTGTAGACCTCTTTTTGCAGCACCCACAGTGTCTGCACAGTCAATCTGTCTTCCTGCAATTCTTAAAACAGAGTTCTGCAGAGAATCGATGACTTACCCGCAGTGCTCGAAATCGCCTGCTTTCTGAAAAACGGAGGTCCAGACGCGCCCGAAACGCGTTTTCGGCCCAAAAATTCAGTTCGAAGGAGTCCGAAGGATTGTATAGTTGCCCTATAGCTTTACTCCCGCGAAGAAAGCTCCTCAATCAGAGATCGTTGCCGGTGCCTCCCGTAAAGGGTGTAGTCACCAACACAATAGGGAAGAGTAGTTGAAGCTCTTACCCTCGTACCGCTTCCTATGGTTCTCTTGCTTGCAGCTCAGCCCTTAGCACGAACCAGGCTCTGATACCATGAAAAGATGCAGGGGGGAAGAGAGCTTGAGCTCTTGCAAGCACACACACACACTCACAAAACCCTAATAGAGCACACACAAGGTGAGAGGCTGAAAATCTTCTTCTTCTCTTCTCAACACTCAACACTCCATATACAAGATAAGAGTACACATAATATGAAAGGTACTCAACCAATACATACACGGGTTCTCTATAGTGTGAACCCGACTAAATGAGCTGGCGCTATAACTATGCCAGTCTCTAGAATGGCTGTCACACAGCCTGTCATCCCACTGGCCGCATATCTCCCAAGATCTCACCAACCATGCCAGTGGCGTAAGTGTGGGGCCTATCCCCCAGGCGGGTCATCAGTGGCCACCGCCCCACTAGACGAGCTCGATATCTCAACAAAGGGATCCCATATGCCTTGAACACCCATAAGTTTCATCTCTCATCACACTTGTGATCCCCATTGTAATTTTATCGCTTGTCGGCATTGAATCAATATAATCTTTTGGGTTGGAAGCCCGCATTTGGCTTGATACAATTTCTCTTGCAGCTTGTATGTTTTTGGTCATATCTCCTTCATCTAGTGTCCGTTTTCAAACTTGTACTATTCAAAACAACCAGCTCGTCGCCCTCTTTGAGACGAGCTATAGATCTTTGTGTGCAGCATTTAGCAAGTACATTCTATTTTTAGTTTTGTCTTGGATTTTTCTGGTCCCGTGCGAGAACTCGAACCCGGAACATGTCCCGAGATCATCGGTCCGTGACACTTGGTATCAGCGGGTCACAGACTAGTGATTTTGGGACTTGTTTCAGGTTTGAGTTCTCGCACAGGACCAAAAAAATCCACGACAAAACTAAAAATAGAATATAATTGTTGAATGCTGCACACAAAGACCTATAGCTTGTCTCGAAGAGGGTAACAAGCCAATCATTTTGAGTACCAAAACTTCAAAAATGGACACCGGATGAAGGAAATATGACCAAAAACATACAAGCTACCAAGAGAAACTATAAACCCAAATGCAGGCTTCCAGCCCTAAAGATTATATTGATTCAATGCTGACAAGCAAAGAAATTACAATGGGGATCACAAGTGTGATGAGAGATGAGACTTATGGGTGTCTGAGGCACGGGATCCCTTGCCCACAGGCCTGCCCACCATTCAATGCTGACAAGCAAAGAAATTACAATGGGGATCACAAGTGTGATGAGAGATGAGACTTATGGGTGTCTGAGGCACGGGATCCCTTGCCCACAGGCCTGCCCACCACAGGCCATCTTGTATCTAAACGTAGGTAGGAGAGGTCGGGCTAGGCCATAATACTCCACCTCAAGGTGCTCCCATATAGAAGCAAAGAATTCGGGACACCCAAGCATACGTCAAGAGCACCATGTGAGGCCAGATAGGAATCCCATAGTTTGGGTGTGTAGATACCTTGGGATTTGACTAACACATCACACACTTGAACCCTTCAACCCTTTCACTAAAATTAGATGTGCTCTTTATATCTCTAGAGAATTGTACATGATGAGCTTCACAATATAAGAAAACCCATAAAAAATAATGCATCAAGGGTTTTAAATAAACCCCTTTACCACTCAGGTTAAAAGAGATTTTAATCACAATGATTTTAAATCTCACTTTTCCTCCTAAAATGAAGGAGAAAAGGGAGCAGACGATGGAGGATGGATTTCTCCCTAGATTCTACCCCAAATCAAGCTAGAATTGATTCTTATGTTATGCCTTGAGTTGCACCAGCCGTGCCTGGCTTCTCAATTGGGTTGATTGGCACCCATTTTTACTATAATTAATTGATTGATGAATAACAGTCATTTTTGTTGCTCTTCCATGACTCTCATGTTGCTATTTGTTTATACAATTCACTGCACCCACCACCAGTGGAAAGGTTTTGGGCTAGCCTTCACCACCTAGAGAAGGGCTAACAAAATCCTACAAAGATTCTACTAAATCTTGGCTCAAATGGATGAATGATGGCCTCCACCAACTATTACCCTCTGCTCAGAGAAGCTTTATGACCCCCACCTATTAGACTAACTATAGGTGATTGATTGCATATGATTTTTGTAGGCCTAAGATCTTCCTTTTACTTGGGTTTGAATAAGCTTTCAATGCTTGTAAGGAAGCTCTTGATTTTTTTGGATGGTACCTTCAAGATGCCTTCCAATGATGTCTTTAAAAACTAGCCCTAAGATTGCCTCTTTGTCCTTCTCTCTCAATGCTTCAATATTTGGCCCTCTCTCACATAGAATGCTTCTCTCCTCTCTCTCTCATGTGTACCCAAGATGAAGATACTAATTCTTTCCCTCCCTCACTCTTATGCATGCCACTTACACAAGCATAGGGGACATGTACATCACAAAGCAATGCTCACTAAGGGCTTAAAGATGTTCTCATTCTTGGTGCTTTAAAGTGAACTGTAAGAAGCAAGAATTAGCCCTCAAATGTAACAAATACAACTAATGAGTCTCTCACCAAAATTCAAAAGATCTTCCTTTTACTTGGGTTTGAATAAGCTTTCAATGCTTGTAAGGAAGCTCTTGATTTTCGTGGATGGACCTTCAAGATGCATTCAATGAGATCAATGTCTTTAAAAACTAGCTCTAGGATTTCCTCTTTGTCGTTCTCTCTCAATGCTTTAATATTTGGCCCTCTCTCACATAGAATGCTTCTCTTCTCTCTCTCTCTCTCTTGTGTACCCAAGATGAAGATACTAATGCTTTTCCTCCCTCACTCTTATGCATGCCACTTACACAAGCATAGGGGAAATGTACATCACAAATCAATTCTCACTAAGGGCTTAAAGATGTTGGCATTCTTGTTGCTTTAAAGTGCCACTCTAATAAGCAAGAATCAGCCCTCAAATGCAACAAATACAACCAATGAGTCTCTCACCAAAATTCATAAGATCTTCCTTTTACTTGGATTTGAATAAGCTTTCAATGCTTGTAAGGAAGCTGTTGATTTTTGTGGAAGGTACCTTCAAGATGACTTTAATGATGTCTTTAAAAACTAGCTCTAAGATTGCCTCTTTGTCCTTCTCTCTCAATGCTTTAATATTGCCTCTTTGTCCTTCTCTCTAAGATTGCCTCTTTGTCCTTCTCTCTCAATGCTTTAATATTGGCCCTCTCTCACATAGAATTCTTCTCTTATCTCTCTCTCTTGTGTACCCAAGATGAAGATACTAATGCTTTCCCTCCCACTCTTATGCATGCCACTTACACAAGCATAGGGGAAATGTACATCACAAAGCAATGCTCACTAATAAGGGCTTAAAGATGTTGGCATTCTTGGTGCTTTAAAGTGCCACTCTAAGAAGCAAGAATCAGCCCTCAAATGCAACAAATACAACCAATGATGCTCTCACCAAAATTCCACTTTAGAAAATGCTTATGAGAACAAATCACACATACACCCACACACTTCTCATATAGAGAAAGCTCCCAAGAAGGGTAGCTCTGATAGCCTTGACAATGATTAAATGAATCACACAATGGAGATGGTTATCACATAAGAAAAATCACACCAAAAGAGCGACACATGCAACCACTTAGATAAAGATGAGATGTGACCAATGAGAAATGGAATGTACTCAAGGGTCACGCGACTAAGCATCACAAAAACACATGCTAATGAAAATGCCAAAGGAACACCTAGTATATTGTCCACTAAGCAAGTACACAAATCACGGGCTTTACTCTCTCCACTTAGCCCTATGAGAATGAGTAGGGTGCCCTATTTATATAAGCTCAAGAGAGGGGGTGCCTAGAACCCTTGAATCTCTCCACCTCCCTTAGATTTCTCACCAGACTTACCTAAAAGGTGATGCCTCAATCAAGGAAAAGTGTCTACTAGACCTAAATTTAGTTACTTTAGTAAATGAGCCTTATAACCTTAGAACAAGACACTCTAAGGTACCACTAAATATCTCACACTAAGAATTGATACTAGATCACATATTTTCTAACAAACCATCTACTCACAATAGGTTCAAACCCAAGCACTCTCTTTTCTTAATATTTGCAAAATCAAAACTAGTCTTAATAGCCCTGAGACTCTGAGCTCAAACAAGAAAAAAGAACATAATAAACTAAGGGAACCTATTGTGGTAGCTCCCTATAGCAACTCTCTAAGTCTTCATCTTTATCTCCAGGCTTAAAATCTTTTTGCTCGATTTTGCAGCCACCTTCTAAAAATTTCTCTCTTTCACTCACTCTTTGTCTTCTTCTTCAAACACGAACTGCAGCTGAGCATGTCTTGGGTAGCACCAAGTTCTAACAGAGATTTTGGGCTTGCCTCCTGCAACCCTCAGCTAATCATTTGACTCATACTCACTCTCTCTGCTCTGGCCCAACCCACACCTACTCACACTACTCTAAGATCTTCTTCCTCTCCACTCTTTCTCCTCTCGCTATCTGTCGTTGTGTTCTTCATGTCTGGCTCATCATCTCCTAGTGGACTAGCTGTGTATCCACTCTAATGGGTGTATCCTTGTTGTATCCCCATCGCGACCCTCAACCAAAGCATTTTTATATAAAAATCTAAAGAGACAAAGTTTTCCTACCTTCCTTCCTTCAAAAAAGGATTGCTGCCTAATATCTTTGATCTTCCCCCATCTCTTTTTTTTTGGCCCATTTTCTCTTCTAGATCTCCCCCTACATATCAATGCAGTCGGTTTATCTTTTTAGCAAGCACATGCACATTATCCACCCACTTATCCTGGCTAATTGGATTTATTTCATATTATATTCACAACCTCAGCTGACACAAAGGTGTATATCCACATTTTAGACTAGCATACATACATCACAACTTCCTATCCAACAAGATTATGCTAGCTCCTAGACACTATCTAAAAAGAAAATAGGTTTCCAAAAAATTGCATCAATTACTCTTGCATGTACTTGTCCCTACCATTGTTCAATTTGCCTTTTCCTCCTTTAAGTTTGTCCATGTCCTAACTGCATAGAGCATAAAAACCTGTCACACTGGGTGAGGGAGTATATTGAATGGTGAGGAACATTTTGGCAAGAATAGATCCCAGATTTTTGGGCTCTCAAATAAAGCGGTGGCAAAGTGGATTTTGTGACATTCATTGCCCCATAATTTGTGCATACATGTGATGGATTAAGTGCTCAGGTTTTTGGTAAGTCTGTGATCGTGATTTGGGCAATGCCATGTTAGTGCTAGGAGTATGTGACATGTCTTGGTGAGATGGTATGCTTATAAAGGATGTTAGAATACCGAAGAAGAGTCTTTGGACTCTCTCGGAGAGGGTACTGAGACAACCAATCCAGGTGTACACTAGCTCTACACTCTATGGAGTGCTCTACACTCTATGGAGCGCTCTACACTCTATGGAGCGCTCTACACTCTATGGAGCGCTCTACCCACTCATTGGGGGGAGCCAAAATAAGCAGTAAAAAGGAGAGTAAATAATTTACCTGCACTTGCCAATTTCTTGAAAAGACAAGGTTGTCGTTTGGTAGTAGTCGGATGTGGTGGCTTCTTATCTGAGTGTGGTGTTGCCTTATTACGACATCATTGTTGGTGGTGTATTGGTTGGGTTGTGCATCTTAAAAGGCCAAGGTTTAATTTGGTGATAAAGATAGGGACTGATATCTTTCTAGCCCTGCAAAAGCTTGAGCTATGGACTACTTCACAACAACAACACTTCCCTCATGAATATGAAATCAAATAGACAATTGTGCATGTGCTTGAAACACAGCTTTGTTAAAGAGCATACATAGAGTCTCTCTCTCCCGCTCGCTCTCAATCCCTCTTCTCTTCCTTACAAGTTTTCCTCTTGGCCTCTTAGTGGTTCTCTCACACACAAATCAAGGAGGTTGGCATGTGTTTATTGAGATATTGAGCTCTATTCTAGTGCTTCTCTCACACACAAATTAAGGAGCTAGGAATGTGTTTGTTCAGATATTTGTCTTAACTAGTGTAGATATTGGTGATATGCCAGAATGAAAGCTCGAAACTTACGCTAGTGGCATGGTTGGTGAGATTATGGGTTGTATGCTACCAATGGTTTACAAGCTTTGAGACAAAATAACCACTTTGGTGTAGTAGAGTTATTGCAGAGTTATAGTGCCAAATCATGGATTGAGCATTGTACATTATACTAAGAAAATGCTTTTCCTTATTGTATTTACTCTTATCTCTTTACTTTACAATCATCCATAAGAGATAAGAGAAGAGAATAAAAGAGAATTCAATCATCCATCTCTTTTGTGTGCTTATCTACTTGTGTGTGTGTGTGTGTGTGTGCTTACTTGAAAATGAGCTCAAGCTCACCCTCTCTCACCTGCATTCTTCTCATGGTATTAGAGCGCCAATTGCTCTAAAGATCTCAAGAGACAAGCAAGCAGCAACCAAAGGAAGAAGTACACGGGTGAGGGTAATTCCATCTCTTTCCCTCTTTGATTTTGGAGCAACACCTTTGGGTAGATGTGAGAGCTACAAAGGTAGAGAAGTAAAGTCACTATCTCAAATTGAGGCATCCTCCTAGGTGAAGGAAGAAGACCCTATTTATGTGTAATTAACTAAGTTTTTATGCGTTTCAAGGCTATTCACATGCATTTTGGGCCCTTTTTGATTTTGTAAGTTGTTTGCATGCACTCTATCAAAATGTTGATTTTATTGTGTATGCTTAATTATGGTTCAATGAAAAGTTGCAATAGAAATTTGGTTATAGGATAGTCTGTGCAACGAATCTGAGATTTACAGGTTGCTAGTGGATGTATGTTATGTGAGTAGTTCAGATACAGTTGCAATAGATAGTACTGTTATGTTGTGTGATTAGTTCATATACAGTTGCAATAGCAGGTTTATAGTACTTCTATATTAGACATTGCAAATTTTTTGTAAGCGTAAAAGTTTTTACAAGAACTATTGTATAACTTTCTATAATTAATCATATCAGATAATCTATCCCAAACTGTGAGTGTGCAAAGCTAGACAAGAATAACTTCTAAGCATGGAAGTTCAGGATGAGAAACTTCATCATGGGAAAAGGATACTCTGAGTTTATTTCAGGTGTGACGCTGTTAGGTAGAGCATTAAACATGAAACTGCCTCTATGACCCTCATATCAACACCGTATGTCAACCTATTAACACACAACAACTATGTACAACACTCCTTTGATCCAAAAACACCCCAAGGAAAGGCCATACAAATGATCTACCAAAGTGTGGGCACCACAGCAATGTAAAGCAAAGCTTCTCTTAAGGTGTTATTCCAAATGGGTTTATACAGTTATGTCTTATTGGATGATAATTACAAGAGGTTCATGGGGGATTAAGGATATTCAGTCAAGATCTTTGTCTTCAAAAACAACTCAACATCAATTACTCCATGTGGCATCAAGGGACAAATACATGATAGCTCAAGGCAATTCTACTGAGACACGCACACACACCAAGACGGTCAAAACATAGTAGCAAGCCAACTATGTGAATGGTTTGGGGCAGCACCACAAGCATCTTTCACAATGTGAGCTTGGTCTAAAATTCTACAACATGTACTTGTCTTTATCTTGCCGAATGCTTTTCCTCCTTCTTTTCCCCTCTCACAACAATCACCAACACTCTCTCCTTTCCTTCCAGCAATAGTATGGTGACCCTGTCCTCCTTCTGCTGCCTCCACGACAGTCAAGTAATGACCATATTCTCCACACTCTCTGTCTCCACATCATCACCTTCTTGCCTTTTTTGAATAGTTATATTGCCGTGTTGCCTTAGCCCATGCCATCAGCCAGCCTAGTCTTCTTCCAAGCCTTGACTAAGGCTTAAACCTTAGTTATTTTTTTTAACAATTAATAGCTTTAGCCCAAGTCACATGCAAGGCTGTTAAGGCATACCTAAAGTCCCACTACCTAAGATTTTTATGGTTTGCAAAGGCTTCACTCCTAGTGCTTGAGAACCATGATCCCGACCATCACTGCCATTGTGTACCACCAAGATCAAGAGCTTCTGAGTGTAATATAATGTTTAGAGAGTCACCAACAAGTTTTGTGATCATTTCTTGAGTCCATGATTACACACACTATTAAAAGACTAACGTCATGTAAAAGGGTAGGAGAAGGGTGTGTGTGTGAATGGACTTATGGTCCACTAGCTCACCTATTTAAAGGCAAAGCTAGAAGGCATTATGTAGTGTGCAAAGGCCAAGTTGTATGCATAAGCAACTTAATAAACAAGATTTGTTCTTGTATTTTTGGGTCTCTCTCCTCCACTCATCTTGATCTAGCATAAGCACCACGAATTTCAACATGGTATCTGGAGCTAGGCAACTTGCAAGGTGTAGACTAGGTCGAAAAGTTGTTTCTTGAGTGCATCTTATCCACCCAGCCACCAGTGGAGGCCTTCCAACAGCTTCTTTTGGAGGCTGTATCTTGGCATGCTTTCAACTAGGAAGTTTAAGAGGACCTCCGGGCACTCAGTTTCGTACAGGTAATTATTGGCTTTGATCTCTCTGAGCCACGGCATTGAGCTCTTAGCAGGCCGGCACACGTTTTTCTGCAGCGCTGATGTCGTACATCCCATTCGCCCCATCTATAGGCTATTAGGGGCTATGTGAGCTTAGGGCTTTTTAAGCCCATGACCTAAGGGCTTAGTCTCAGCCCTATTGGTGGCCTAAAGTGCATGCAAGAGCCACAAAACCAGGGCAGCCCTATGAGGAAGCCATGGAAGCTTCAATAAAAGCTTCAAAATAGTGTTTTTTTATACTAATCCTTGATTAATTGATCTTAATCACTTAAGTTCTCCTTAAAAGTGCTTTTTCTCCAGATCTTCTAAAGTGGTGGGCATACACCATGAGGTGTTCATAAGCCTCATCGTCATCAAGATTCATCAAGTGTACAAGGTTCCAAAGTGTGTTTATAAGCACTAAAGGTGTTGCTAAACACCATTGGTGGGTGTAGCCATCAGCAAAGGGGAGCCTCTTGACATTATGGAGTGCTTCTAAGCACTAAGAGTGTTCTTAAACACTAATGGTGCATCTAATCACCAATGCAAGTGTCATTTGACACTAAAAAATATGCTCTTAAGCACTAATAGTGTTGCTAAACACTAATAGTGATCTTAATCACCAAAGAAAGTGTTTCTTTGACACTAATGAATCTTATCTCCATCAAAATTTATGGTTGGGCACACACCCTAAGTGCTAAACCATCAGCTTCATCAACTTAATCTCTTTTTATGCAATATCCTTGGCTTGATTAAGGGTTGTTGCACTCTTATAAGCCATTCTCTTTCTACTTTAGCCAAAACATCACAAATTTTTTGGTTTTTTTCTTCATAAATCAGCCCATTAACACTCTTGTAATCTCCCTTCAATACCCAATGTCAAAGGAAAACACCCAAATTAAGAAGTTCTCAAGAGAGGGCTTCCACACTTGTCAAGTTCTTGTCAAGTATAAGATGATGGCCAAAGGTTTTTGGCCATTCATTTCCGGCACTAAGGTTATTGATCGAACTAAGGCTGAAGATATTAAAGATGATGAGAGGGTACAAGCCATCATCATGCTCCATCTTGATGAGGCTCTTATTCATCATGTGGATGAGCTTCCGATACAAAGGAGAAATGGGATGAGCTTGGAGCTCATGGTAAGAACTCCAAGATCTCACTTAAAATTAAATTTTTCAGCTTGGAGCTCAAAGAGGGAGACGGCATTGGAGCCTTTACCTCTCATTTGAAGGGCCTTATGGCTCAACTTGCATCAGTGAATGTGAGAATGGATGAAGATGATGCAGTGGCTGTTTTGTTAAAAGCAGTCAAAGAAGGTGTACCCCACCTTAGTCACCACCCTGAAGAACATACCTAATCCCACCCTTGAAGGAGTTATTCAATCTTGTCTTGATGAAGAAAAGAGGCCAAAGGGAGGAGCTGAATCTTCAAGTGCAACCACTTCATTGAATATCGAACAAGCTTTGTCACATCAAGTGAGCAAAGTAAGGTGTACCCCCACCCATTGCAAAAAGGTAGGTCATTTTGCAAATAATTGTTGGATCAAATATCCCAACAAAATGAAATTTAACAAGTGTAAACAAACGGGACATATCACTTTGAAATGTCCTAACAAAGAGTCAAAGGCTAACTTTGTATCAACCTCTAACTCCACTGAGCACTTGTTTTAAATCTCAATGTAATAACACCTATATTCCTAACCTTATACGCCTAATGTTATAAAGGCAACCTATGTCCAATACCACCTATTCCAATTCTTTCATAGTTGGTATTGAGGGGGGTATTAAAAGACTAAGGTCATGTAAAAGGGTAGGAGAAGGGTGTGTGTGTGAATGGACTTATGGTCCACTAGCTCACCTATTTAAAGGCAAAGCTAGAAGGCATTATATAGTGTACAAAGGCCAAGTTGTATGCATAAGCAACTTAATAAACCAAATTTGTTCTTGTATTTTTGGGTCTCTCTCCTCCACTCATCTTGATCTAGCATAAGCACCACGAATTTCAACACACACAACAAGCATATGCTATATTTGTACATATGATGACAATGCAACACTCATTTGGACACATAAGCTTATTGCCAACTATTCTAGACTTTCTTTACAAAGGCAAAAAATAGAAAAAAAACACATGACTAATGAGTGTACTAAGGCAAAGGGTATGGGCCTTGACCACTCCTATACATAATTTTAGGGTTTACCATCATAATCCAACTGCAATGAAGGGGTTTCCATCCTCACTAATGAAACATAATCTTTGTACCATATCTTTGCCTCGACTTGCAAGAAAAAGGGAAGAATTTTCATCAACATACTTGGGTTCTCTTTGCCTTTGAGGAGTGCCCCACAAACTCCATCGTCTCAATAAACCTAGCTACATCTTCATCAATCGAACCACAAAACTCTGGGAAGTCCTAAGGCATATCAACAATCTTTGACCACACAACAAATCTTGCAACCAAACTCTTTGACTTGGAATTCCAAGGGATTACAACCAAGGCAAGACACAACCTCTGGATTACCACCTCGGGAAACTTACGACCAAATTCAACCTTCCATTACACAACTACATCACATTGCACCAAACCTTCCAAACACATACCAAGGCTTCTCATCTCCCCTTTTCACACAAAAAGTAAAGTATTATCTTCATTGGGGGCACCAAAACAGTGTTAAGTAGAGCATTAAACATGAAACTGCCTATATGACCCTCGTATCAACATTGAAACTCAACCCATTAACACACAGCACCTACAACACTCAACACTTGATCCTTCGATCTGAAAACACCCCAAGGAAAGGCCATGCACACGATCTACCAAAGTGTGGGCACCATAGCAATGTAAAGCAAAGCTTCTCTTAAGGTGTTTTTTATACAAGAGAGGTTTTGTCTTATTGGATGATAATTACAAGAGGTTCATGGGGGGTAAGGATATTCAGTCAAGATCTTTGTCTTGGAAAACAACTCAGCATCAATTACTCCATGTGCTATCAAGGGACAAGTACATGATAGCTCAACGCAATTCTACTAAAACACACACGCACACCGAGAAGCTGGAAACAGAGCAGGAAACCAACTATGCGAATGGTTGAGGCACCACAAGCCGCTTTCACACTGTGAGCTTGGTCTGGAATTTTGCAGCATTTAGCCACACCTTCTCGATCATTTCCAGCCATGAATAGAAGTGGCCACCATCATCACGTCGTGTGCCATGCCACCTGAAGTCGTGCTGTAATAGCCATAGCTTGCCAAAGACGTTCTCTCTAGTTAATAGCTTTACACCCGATCGCATGCGAGACCTTGGCATACCTGAAGTCCTATTTCCTAAGGTTTTTATGGTTCACAAAGACCCCACCCCTAGTGCTTGAGCACCATGAGCTCTACCATGATCCTGACCAACTCCGCCCACCACCAAGATAAAGAGCTTCTGAGTGCAATATAATGTTGAGAGAGTCACCAACAAGTGTTAGTCATAATTTCTTGAAGTAACAACAAGAAATTATGACTAACAACAAGCATATGCTATATTACATACACAACAAGCATATGCTATATTTGTACATATGATGAAAATGCACATACACACTAAAAATGTAGCACTCATCCGGACACATAAGCCTATTGCCAGCTATTCTAAATTTTCTTTACAAAGACAAAAAATAGAAACAAAAACACATGACCAATGAGTGTACCAAGGTAAAGGGCATGGGCCTTGACCACTCCTATACACAATTTTGGGGTCTTCAATTTCTCCTAATAATGAGAAGGAGCCCAAGATCTTTCAAAAGAAAATGCCACTTCCCAATAGGTGCAAGCTTTTAAGTTGTGGCATGAGAGAGCCCACAAAGTGATGTATTGGCTATCTATTAGTGTTTTGGATGTTATGATTGGTTATACAAGATGTGGGTGACACCTAAGGATGCATGAGATACCTTAGTTAAGTTGTATAATAGAACAAGAAAAATGCAGTTGAAGCAAGAGCTGCATAATAAAGTGCAAAGGAATAAGAGCTTATTATAGATGCCTTCGAGTCTATTGTAGCTCTTGTGTGGATGACAATGACTTGTTGGTTTTGGTCACATTGAACAGGTTGGTAAAGAGTATGGCCTTATTTGGACATGTATGTTCAAACTTGGTAGAACTTTACAAACTTTGGGGATCTTATAGCCCTTCTTATCACCGAGGAGATAAATGCCAAGAGTAAATCATCTTCTATCTATGATAGGAGTGGCTGCATTCAACTTCCTATGATAGGAGTGGCTGCATTCAACTTCCTATAATCCACACATACCCTCAACTTCCTGTGATAGCAGCGGTTGCATTCAACTTCCTATAATCCACACATACCCTCAGCTTCCCATTTTTTCTTAGGGATGATGACAATTGTTGGAGACACCCAATTAGCTTTTTCAATGGGGTAAATGAAACCTACATTCAATAGCTTATCAGCTCTTCTTTAACTTGGGCATAATTTGGATTTATCTGGTACCTTTGTTGCTGATGGATTGGAACTGCATCTTTCTTCAGATTTATTTTACGCTGATAAAAACTAGGATCAATACCCTTTATGTATGTATAGCTCCAAGAAAACACATCTTTATATCTAGACAACAATTCTTGCAATTTTTACCTCCATTCTTCTATGAGTTTGGCACTTACCCAGACCATCCAAGGATTCTAATCATCTCCCAAGTTCATTTCAAATAGTTCATCTTCTTACACCCAACCACTTTTGTGTATATCCTTTTTAGGTGCTTCTTCCACATGCTTTAATCTCTTTGGGAACTTCAACTTACTCTATTTCTAGAAGAACCTACTTGACCCTATCCTCTATTTTTTGCACCTACTTTGTATCCTAATTGTTGAGCCAAGGAGTTGCATCGGATTGATCTTATCTATGTGTAGTCTAGCTTTCTTAAGAATCTCAATTTGTACATTACTAACATGCTAAGTAGAACCACCACTATTGCGAGTTGTACAACTTACATCTTGTGATGCTCTATAATCAAAACTTGTTAGATTTGATTGTATTGTAATAGGAAGTCTGTTACTTGTGTTAAATGTGCTTTCTGCCCATTTCAAATTCTTATGTGACCATTCTTTGTGACAACTTCTTTTACCATTGGAAATTCTTCATGACCATCTAGCACTAAAGATTGGCCATACCGATTGAAGCTTATCTTATTGCGTATGTCATTAGCATCATCAAGAAAGCATTAAGTAAGGAAGAAACTCTTCTAAGAGAATGTTATCATCCTTGTCTTCAACATCAACAAGTGTTGATGGAAAGATGCAATAACATGGAGGACTGAGACAACCCTTGAATGGAGAGTCGTAACTATCCTCCTAGGATCACAATTGAATTTTGATGAGATGAATGCCAAGAGCTTGAAAATTGCATGTACACCTAGATTTCCTAGCCTGATCAATTTCTTTTTGGGATAAGCATAGCATATTCTATGACTCCAGATAGCAACAAAGGTGGTTATTTCCTAGCATGATTCTAGAAGATTCTAACTATACTCATAACATTATGCTCCATTGTAGTTGACTAGATGCCTACATTGAACCTCTATATCAAGGTCTTCAAGAACTCCATGCACCTAGGTCAAAGAACCATATACTTATTTCCATCATACTTGAAGGAAGTATAGTGTTGCATGTTTAAGTCACCAACACATACTTGAAGGAAGTATGTGTTGGTGACTTAAACATGCAACGCTATACCAACATTCCATTTAAGTCCAATATCATAGTCAACATAGGTTGGAAGTAGTATGACTTGTAGTACTATCTTGGTCACTTGCACTTGGACCCTCTTGTACTTTATTTTTCCCCTAGATTTCTTGTAGAAAAGGTGGTGATTTTTGTCAACTCCACATCCTCTTCAACGGGATTAGCTTTTGCAGAATTAGACATCAAAAGCGGCGGATTTAGACATCAAAAAAAGGTTTATCAATGTCAATATATTAAAATAGCTTCATGTATGCTTAACATACATGAAGTTTACATCATTCAATTTATACTTGAAAATTGAAACTAAATCATGGTTACAAACTTGTCATGTCTAATGGATTGTGGATTAAGAGATAAAAAGTCATCCCTGGTAACGACTCTAGATAATTGTGTAAAGTTTTGGCCCAGCGATCTTAATGGCCCTAGGGCCATGTATCTCCTTACTATGGAGATATGGTCCTATAGCCATATCATTTCATGATATGGCCTTGAGGTAGGCTAAACATCTAGCTCAATCCTTGTTGGTCATTGCTAAATAAAATTGTGTAAAGTTTTTGCCTACTAGTAGCCATCTCAATAATTGCTTGAAGATATGGCCCTATAGCCGTATCATTTCATGATATGGCCCTAAGTTTGGTCTCAACATCTAGCTCAAGCTAGGTAGTCATGTCTCATAAAAAATGTCTTTAGAGCCATAATATTACCTCCTCTAGAGATTGGTAGCTTATTTCTCTAGAGGTGGATTTGAATAAATGATCCCAGGGCCATATCATTTGTAGAGGTCATGGCCTTTGCAATCTCCTATCTCATGGACTAAACTTGTGTCCATTGTTTGTCACCCTCTACTAGGGAGATAAGTCTTCTTTGTGCTCATATTGCTTCCATAATGCTACATATCCATCTCTCAGAATGTTAATTATGACTTGATCCTCCTTACAAAATCTACTGATGCATTGAAGGATGAGCATGACCTTTCTACTATGTAGAACTTCTTTACGATTATCTGGGGCACCAAGTAGGGTGAAATCTAATATAGGCTTCACTTTGAAATATGCATATTGTTCAAAGCTACTAAAGCTAAGAACAAAATCACACTAAAAAAAGCTAATACACCAAGACATGGAGAATTCTCCGCATACTCAAAAGCTCTAATATAAAAAAAATTAAACCAATGAGCCTCTTTTGACAAAGCATCCTCAAGATTGATAACATGTCTCATCAACAAGAAACCAAGAAGAACAAACTGTGTTAGGGCTAGTGTGATAGACATGAGACCCTTCAGCAAACCAATCCATATTCTTTGTGTAGCCCTCCGTGGTGTCAAGCATGAAAAAACCAACATCATGTGACTCATAATTGATCTCCAAGTTAATCACATATACATTCCATGGAAAAGCATCCTCTAAACTAGAATTGCCTTCTTTGGCATTTATTAAATACTGCACATAATTCTTTATCGCTTGAGGAAATGTAGGAGTAACTTTCCCAACTTGGAGCTTATCTTTAAGCCATGGTTCACATATTCTCCATAGTTGTTTGGTACACTTGACTGCTTATAAAGTTGTAGTGGTTGGTCGCATCTTCCCAAGATGCAAATTGTTGTAAAGATTGTTGATTGTTAAAAACTTTTAAACAACTCTACATAAAATTCCCTATCTTGCTTGATTCCTATGGCTCGTTCATAAATGTCACCTTTAGTGTCCCCCTTTCTTTTCAAAAGAAAAATACTACCATAAAATATGTCAGTTGGATAAACCTTATACCTGCATCATCTAGCCTGTTCAAATATCTGAAAAAAGATATAGTTGGTTGTCTTCCCCCAAGTGTATCTTCTCTTAGAGCTTCCAAAATCTTGATCCAATCGAAAAAAATATCATTGTCACATGTGATCATGTGGCAATCCTTTTTGAGCAAAACTCTTGCCCATTAAAATTATTGCACCTTCTACAAACCTCTTCAAGAAAACCAAAACCAAACATATGCAATAAAACCTTGTTATTCAAACTAACATTTCAGTGCCAATGTATGCAAAGATGTGATGTATATACAAGTCTATCCAATGGCTCCATTTAAGATATGTCCATAACATCAATGAAGTAATAAATAGAGTTGACTTTGAATCCATATCATTACAGTAAAAACACAAACAAATAGAAGAGAGTAGATGAATTAAACCCCATTGTAGGTGAGTTTCATGCCCCTTTGCAAGGCCCTATGACTACCTGCTTGGATTTCCATCTTCTTCCAACCACACTAGCCCCTTAGATGTCTAATAACATCATAGTATGATTGGTTCTGCATTTGAGCTTATCCTTGTTAATTGGACAACAGCATCAAAATACCCACACAGACATGCACAAGAGCATCAACAACGATGCAAGCCTTGTGAGATTAAGATAGGACTCCTTTCTTTGATTCAAGTCCTCTCCCATATCTCCCTTGACAAAGACCCTTGCTGTATAAATGGAGTGTTGTCTAGGTATGATCCAATATTTGTAACTCTCCTTAATAGATATTTGTAACTCCTTAATAGATATTTCTCTACCTGGAGTATTTAAATCATTTGAAACAGGCATCAAATATGCACTCGTGGATGGATTTGATGGTGCTTAAGAAAATTGCACCACTAGCTCTGCTACATGATGTTGTGTCATTATTCTGCAAATGTATTTTATAGGCATCCTTTGACAATTCACCACAAGAATGTCGGTCTCAAAAGTTGAGCCATAGGCAAATATTGTTCATACTGCAACAATAAACCTTCTTTTGTAAAGAAGAAACATTGATTGTGGATTTAGAAGGAGTGCCATGGTAAACAATAACACTTTTATCTATGGGAGTACTATGTTCTTCTTGGGATCTCATTATCTATGCCCGAAACATCTAAAATATTGTCCTTCTTTGATTTGGGAAGAGTCTTCTTGATTTTTCCTCTGTAACGCTAGAGAAAGAATCCAAAAGTTCTCTAATAGTGAGTTCTTCTACTTGCAAAACCTTTAACCATAAAATCTTTGTCATATGAAAAAGGTGCAAGATCATACACTGTATCATCGGCCACCTCAATACTTAAGCATGGAACCTTAGGATGTCCTATCATTGTTGACTCCTCAACTACAGATCATTATATTATGTCTATCCCTATGGATCTAGACTACTGTAATGATGGTGAGAGAAAGATTGCACTCATAAATGGAGTACCACTTGCACTCACAATGGAGTACCACTTGCACTCAAGGGAGTACCACCATAGCCATAGAATCATGGAGCTCCAAGGATTATGATTTCATAAGTCAGAAGTGAGTAATGCTCCTAGTTACAATATTCACTTATATACTTGCCCACCTTTTCACACTCATTAATGTTGGCCTCATACTCACTTATATACTTGCCCACCTTTTCACACTTATATATTCACTTATATACTTGCCCACCTTTTCACACTCATTAATGTTGGACATACCCATTCCCATGAGACTCTCCTTATGTACAAACTCAAGCCTCTTTTATTACAAACCATCCCCACCCAAAGGTTTCGTCCTCGAGATCATGTATGGAGTAATGTATGGGCTGTATGAATTCTTCTTGACTTCCCTCACATGAATGCGGAAATACATTTGTTGCAATTCCAAAAATGCCTTGCACAAGAAAACTCCGCATAGAGATATCCACCTATTTGATGTACATGTGGACTGCCGTCTATGACATAAGCTGTAGAGCGGTTCTCTCTACCGTGCAATATAGTGCTCATAGAGTACTACTAATCAACAAATGTGTTAAGAAACACAATGTCAATCTGAGGACTCGATCCGATTAGTGCATGAAGGCTTATCCCATGAGGGAGAGCTCACATACACAAACCACCACTTGACGATTCAACCATTCAACACCTCAATCAATCTCTCAATCCCTTAAATCCACTACACTAATCAAGAGAACAAGCAATGCATGGCAATCTCTTAATCCCAATCAAACATTGATTAAATCTTAGCTTTCCCTAATGCCTACAAACCTATAAGCGTGCATCTACTAACCCACAAGCTTAAGCAAGCATAGAATGTAGCATTCACAAACCCACAAGCTCATATAGAGAGAGTCTATCCATGAATAACTCGTTGTTGCCACAATGAAGTGGGCAAGAGCTTGCATCAATGGAGACTACATACACACACACTACAAGCATGCAACATACACAAGAGAAAGAAAGAAGCATTCAACTAATCATAGATTAATCTACTTCAATGATGCTAAAATAGATTAAGAGAATGAAGTGGAGCTATACTCATTGGAGCTTGATGCTCATTAGAGTACAATAGAGAGAGAGTTAGAGAGTTGGCATAGCTTGAGAGCTCAAGAGCTTCACTCAATAGCTTATGAGAATGGCCAAAAATGTCCACTTTCTTTAGCTAACATCTCTTTTGTAGAGATGTCACTAACCCTAACCCTAGGCCTCTTTCATACATGGGCGGACAACCCCATAAGTGAGCCTTGCTAAATACACTTAGAACTCTCATTTAGAACCCACATTGACCTAAGACAATTTACATTGCACTTCGGCACAAAAATTATGGAAAAATTATGTGCGTCTTTATGTTCCCATGGCTACAATCCCGCTCTCTTGCATTAATTGCTTCCGGCCTCCTTCCATAATCCGTGTTCCCGTGAGTGTTCTCGTGGAACATTCCCCCCTTTCTAAATCGCGCACGTCCTCGGGCGCGGTAGAAGCAAAAGCTGCAAAAAACAATGGAAGACAAGTAAAGCCTTTTATTGAAAAAAAACCAGCAATGACAATCTCACACGTGAGCATGCAAGTGAAAGGCCGATTAGAGTTTTAAAGAGTGCTAAAAGAAGTGAGTAAAGACTAGTCAAAGTGAGACTAAGTGGTAGATAGTGCTATGCAAAGGCAAGTGTGCTTGTACACCGCAGGTTATGACCGCAGTCTCAATGTCCAAGTGTTTAAGTCATTCCTAAGTGGCAACCCTACTCCTAAATATGAGCAATGGTGATTGGACCTTTCTTTCTTTCTTTCTTTTTTTCTCTCTTTTTTTTTTGTTTTTGTTTTTTGTGTGTGTGAAAGATGATAAAGAGGAAGGTTCCATCCCAATGAGACCCAAGCAATGGCCAAGAGACCTCTGCCAAGAGAATCTAAAGGCCGCTAAGTATCTCAAGGGCAACAGACCCTTTTCTTTCTTTTTGACATAAGGTGTACCCCATGAAGATGAGGGCATCGGTCTTGAGGGCCCATAATGTACCCCAGAGTCCTACCAGCATCTATCAAGGATATAGAGTCCTTGAAGGTCTTCTTCTTAATCTTTTAGACGTCAGTGTTCACCCCATGGAAACCAAGGCATCGGCCCCAAGGTGCTAAGACAACCCAAGGTCCTACCAAGCATTCCACATGGCTGTAGACACGTCATGTCTCAATTCACTTGTATATATTTTTTAGGGCATGATTTTCGTAAATGTTTTATTAATCGTAGCACCTAGCCCATACCTAAGAGGTAGCTACCACTAGGGATAACTAATATACTTCGAGAGCATAAGAACTTGGCATACTCCGTTGGCATATATCCTACACCGTCTTCAAATAGAAATACCTTCTATTAAGTCCTCTAAGAATCTAGAAATCACTCACCACATGGTAACAACTAATTTAAAACTTAAACCAGCCAACTGTGTGTGAACATGCAAACAATATATGCAAAAGTGAAAAGCACATAAAGAACAAAAGATTATGATTTGAATACACCTGTTGTAGTGCTCGTTTGATGTTGTGCAGATTGCTTCTCTTTGCTCTTTGTAGGCATTGCATGTCTCCCCCCTTCCTAATTTGTGTGCACGGTAGGTGGACTATTGGGGCGTGTTTGTATGCTCTTGTTTAGCTGAGATCTCTACAAAATGTCTTATTAACAAACAAGAAAAGAAAAGAAAAGAATAAAATTTGTTATTGGTGCCAATCACCGAATATAACCGAGGGGAAAAACCCAGTGGGAGAAAAGTGCCCTGGCTTGTTGATCTTATTGTGGAGTTGATGAGCTTACCCTTGCACTCGTGGTGGATCCGTGTCCACTTCTGCTGGAAAAATGGTATCAATCACTTCAGGATGCAAGGACAACCCTGTACAAAAGCTGGCCTCTGGAGAAGGTGGTAGAGGAAGGAGTGCTTCCTCGCTAAAATATGGCATTGGTTCTATGGGAAGGTTAAGCACACAATTCCGATTTTGGAATTGCTCAATATAGGTACTCATAGTGATCCAAAATTGACATGTTGAGGCTGGGGGAAGGAGGGCTTGCAAGATAGGTGGTTGCAAGTCATTTATGCATGTATCCCTCCATTGTTGTGCTTGAACCTCCTCAGGTAATCTACATTGATTTGGTCCTCGGTCTGGTACTCTCACATCAAGAAGGTTATGGCGTTGGGGTGTAATTCCCACAATTTGTTTCATTAAGCCCGTGCCATATTGTCGAAAGTAAGAGCGGCATAGCCAACAAATGTGTGAAGCTTCTCCTAATACGAGTCGTGCACACTCTTGACAATGTGGAAATGGGTGATGCTGTTGATAGAATAAAGTGACAAAGTGATGCCCACAACAAATTTCACCTAAGGGAGCATAAAAGTACCTAGAATGAGTTTGAAAAGGAGGAGCACTATAACCCCCGCGGTGTTCAGGTTGAGTACTATCAGGGTCAATGCATGGTGGACATGTATCTCGCCAAGTATCCATCAGGAGGTATCTGGGCATAGAACAATGAAATTTAGAAACTTCAAACTTTATACACTCATATCCATCATTACAATCCCTATAAAAAACAATGTAGATAAGATCATCTCAAAAAGAACACAATCCTATAATGGGGCAGAAGGAACCACATTAGTAAAAGTGAGACTATTCAAACACTGATCTACCAAAGAGCTTCAATTGTAGTGTTAATGCCTTACCTTTGGTTTTGGGTATGTCCTTCTTAAGAGGTGGGAAGGATAGCAATTGTCGAGGAATTTGAGCAAGATAAGAGGATTTAGGCAGTGAAGTGCTAGAATCTATGCTCAAAGGAGACTCATGTAAAGTTGGATTTGTCTTAGGTACACAAGTTGATGGTGTAAGTGTGTAACAAGAAGAAGTTGGGACAACTAGTGATTCAATACAGGTTTGGGAAGGTCAACACAAGGAGATTTGTAGGTGCTATTACAACCACCTATCCTATCTTGAAGAGGTTGTGTTGATTTCCTTTGCACCCACCACTGATATGAAAAACCAAGAGTGGCTTTTGGAATCTTATTGATACACTCTTCTGGCTCTAGCAAACCATGGCATTTGGGAAGCCAAAGTGCTGTTGCACCCTCATAATAGCCTTGTGCTTTAAGAACATGCTTTGGGACCCAATGAGTAACAATCTGAGGTTTAGGCTTGGAAAAGATATGCTTTTTAGGAGGTTTAGCAACTAGGCTAGATGGTACAAGTTTGTACGCATCTTTGGGTAGCCAAATTGACAATTCCTTCTTGCCTGGCCTTCTTTGAGCAGTGACTAGAGTAGTTGGAACATGCCAGCCATGGCCCTCATTTGAGGACTCATCGATTATCCACATCATTTATCTTGGAGCTTAAAGAGAAGATGTTGAAAGTGGGTTGTGTAAGGTAGAACTACCACCCTTTTGACATGATAAAACTCGTGGAGCAGCAGATCCCAAGATGCAATTAGAATCAATTTACAATTTGTATTGTCTATTCTTCCAATCTAATGAAAAATTGGTAGCACTTAACCACGATCGACCAAGAACAACTCTACCACTTCCTTGGACTTACCTGCCACATAAAAGGGAACTGACATTTGGTGATCCTGAATGGACATCATAATGACACATTTTTCCTCTATAGGGTTATCTTCACCTGAGAAGCTTCGTAAGTCAATAGGAATGTGCACAAGTGTTGGTTGTCCCAAGGCTACCCATGTGTCAAATGAGAGAACATTATAATCTGCACCAGAGTCAATTAAGGCAGAGACAAAGTAGGTAGTCTCATGAAGATGAAGACACACGTGAATATTGAAAGGATCGACATATTGTTCATCAGTAGCCAACTGTACGGTCAACACAGAAGCCTTGCGACGCTCCTTGGCTTTTGCAACTCTAGTTTTAGCTTCTTCTTGAGTCTGCATGTGCTTCTTTCCGTGTGTGGGCAGCATGCATTTGTTGAAGCATGGCTTCAGTTAATGGTTCATTGTATTTCTTGAGACGACTTCCATTAATGAAGTTAGGCATTGGCTCACCTTCTAGTGTCTCTAAACGCACTGCACCACTAGGAGTAAGCTCATTAATCACAAACAGTCCTAGGCCACGTTTCTTGAGCTTTCTCTCATGCTTCTTAAGTGTGTACAAGAGCACAAGGTCCCCTTTTTTGAATTGGCCAGTTGTTACATTTTGATCATACCATTGCTTTTGTCTCCTCTTCTCGGCATACATCCCCATTACCGCTAATAAGCGGGTCTCATCAAGATCTTCCAATTCATCAATGCGTTGAGAAAGCTCATGACCAGTCCAGTCCAATTGTTTAGCAACTCGTAGAGTAGGTACAATAATTTCAATGGGAAGAATTGCATTTAGCCCAAAAGCAAGCTCAAATGGGATTGTGCCCACAGATGTTTTATAGACTGTTCTATATGCCCAAAGAACTGAGTGCAACTTTTGCTCCTAATCAGTCCTATGTTCCTCAACAATCTTTGTGAGTGCTGTGCAGAGAATCTTGTTAGTACTCTCAGGTTGACCATTGGTCTGTGGATGATAGGGTGCAGAACGCTTGTGAATTACCATAAATTCTTGAAGTAAAAACTCTGTTCCATGAATATTTGTACCCCTTTAGGGTTGATAGGCCAAGGTAATGAGACAATGACATCAATTTTATCGATATCTGTTGAAATCCCATTGCGAGAAACAATATGGCCCAAAATTTTCCCTTGTCTTACCATGAATTTGCACTTGTGAGGATTCAAGCATATACGATAAACTTGACATTTTTGAAACACAAGTCTGAGGTGTTCTATATGATCATCACGCTCTTGTGAGTGAACACATAAATCATCCATGAAGATCTCAAGAAATAGCCTAACGTACTCCTTGAATACATGACTCATTAACCGCTGAACGGTTGCTGGTGCATTTGTTAGACCAAATGGCATAACACGATAGGCAAAGATGCCATCTTCAGTAGCAAAGGCTGTCTTGTGTTGATGCTTTGGATCAATTGACACTTGATTGTAACCAGAGAATCCATCCAAGAAACTATATGCCTTTTTCCTTGCAACATGTTCCAAAACATGATCCGTGATTGGAAGTGGGTAATGATCACATACAGTAGCTGCATTTACCTTCTTGAGGTTTACACATACTCGAAGTTTTCCATTTTTCTTGGGCAACACTACAATAGGGGAGACCCATTCCGTGTGTTCAATCTCATAGATAAATTTTGCCTCTAAGAGCTTGTCTATTTCTTCTTTTATCTTTCATGCAAAATTCTCATTGTAAGTATAAGGACGTTGCTTGGAAGGCTTTGCATCCTCTCGCAATGGAATTGTATGCTGACATATGCTTGGATCAACTCCTTTGAGGTCTTTATAACTCCAAGCAAAAACATCGCGATACTCCTTTATTGTTTGAATTAATAACTTCTCCTTATCTAAGGACAAGTTTGTGGCAATCCACACATAGCGAGGTTCTTCTCCTGGCTTAGCGATATCAATCTTTTTTGCATCTTCTGGACCATCATATGAAACCCCTGGCATGCTTGGCTTTTGTCGCATGGGCTGTTGAAGAACAATCTTCCGATCTTGAAGAGTGTACTGTGTGAAGTTGGGGGGAACATTGAGACCTTGTTCTTGTCCACTTGAGTCATCATCACTAATTGAAGACCATGCAGTTTTGAGCTCTCTTTTGCAATCTTGCATCAGAGTTTTTTGTTCAACCGTTATCCTTGCACTTCCGACACTCTCTTTTGAATCGGTTTGAGACTTGAGTTTTTGTTTTGGTCTCTTTGTTTTTTTTTGCAATTTTTGCTAACAGTTTTTAGCTTTTCTCCTGGTTGGAATCCATCTGATCGTTTTACTTGGTCTTTGATACTATCTTGTGCTTGGACATAGTATAGATATCCATTCTTTCCTGAGAAGTGAGGTGGTGGTCGAGAGTAATCATTCTTAAACTCCTCGTTTTCTTTCTGTATTCTCTCACGTTGTTCCCTCTCATCTTGTTTACGGATTCTCTTATGGCTCTTACAGCATTTACGTTTGGGTCGGCTTCGAGGGATCTCTATTTGAACCTCCCTTCCTCTCAAGAGTAGGCCTGCCTTTCCTAACTCTTCCTCAGGGATTATCACATCATCATCAAAATCAGAGTCCCATCCGTCTTCTTTATCAGCATCATTAGCCGATTCGAATGTTAAATCCTCCACTGAGACTTCCTCTACATGTAGTGCTGTGGATGCAACCCCATAGTACAAATCATCTAGAAGGTCATGTGGTTGCACCATTCGTATAGGAATAATGTCATATCCATCTGAGTCACAAAATTTAATTGGCTTAGGTAAAGCACATGTCGATAATGTTGTAAGGAAATGACTCCATTCTAGGGGATCAATTAAGTGCTCAGGGAAGGGTTGTGGAATGTATGCCTCATCTGATACACTTCGATTACCCTTAAGTCTCTCAGTGTTGAACTCCTTACATGAGGCTCCACACATCCACAGATCTTCTCACCCATCTGACAATGTAACTCTTGAGCCCTCAGATGAAGCAGAATCAAACTCATCTATTGGAGACCGCGTTACATCACGATATGAGTGATTCTTTAGGTTGACCCTTGTGATGATAGAATCATGTCGGAGGTACAAATAATTGTATCCCCAGTCTTGAATCATTTGAAATTGTCGCATGAATGGTCTACCCAATATCACTTCATAGTTTGGATGCTTTCCAAAATCCACTACTGCAAATGTGTGCTCATATTCAATCCCACATGTGGTGACCAATATGTTCTCTAGCAGCCTAATGGGATGTTCTAAGCTTCCATCTGCTAGCTGCAAGCGCATCCTGGTACTCCTAATAGCTGGTTTGCCCCACTTTTCCTAAATGGACCTTGTCACAATGCCCACTCCTGCACCACTATCAAGTATTGCAGTTGAAGCTACTTTTCACACTTCTAATGGGAGGGTAGCATTTCCCTGATCGTCCTCACAAAATTTTTCTACTTTGTTGATAAGAACTGGCATAACATGCTTTGTCTCAGGGTGTATAGTACATTGATGGTGGTTACCCTTTTGTAGCAATACTTGCTCTGACAAACATGTGGCAATATCATTCCACAACTCTGGTCGAAGCTTTATCAAATCAAGCAAGGGTATGGTACAAGCCATTGGTGCTGACAAAATAGCTTGCACACTACCCATATCCATCTCCTTTGTCAACCTTCTATGCATGGAGGGTATCCTCAAGGTTTGAGAATAGTTCTCATATTCTCCCAAATAAGATGGTAAGGTTTTCATTGTATGCTTACTTCTAGGAGAAACAATTGTTTGAACTTCCTCCTGGATGCTTGGGCGTCTAAAGTTGTTTTCTGTGCCCCTGGTAAAATCGACTTCAGAGAATGGAGGTGAAATAATACAGGACATATTCTCATTAACTTTCTCATAAACTGCTACCCACATCTCATTTGCCATGTCCTCGTTAGCATCAATAACTTCATCATTGCATGGGAAGGCAAGACTAGGTGGTGGCAGAATGCCTTCTTTCAATGGGGTGTCAATTGGTGCAGACTTCTCGCTATGAGCTTGTGAGATTAGCTCACTTTTCATTTCCCAACTTGATGATACTTCTGGTATGGTTTCTAATGTTGGCTTAAGAGAGGTTGGGCCCCGAGGGATAGGTGGAGGTGGGCCCTCAAGTATTGATTGTGCTTCCCTAATGAGTTGCTGATGTACAGCTAGATTGATCTTCTCCTCACGAGGGTTTGGGTATTCTTGAAGCTTCTTGGGTAGCTCAGATAAAGCTGCAATGCGACTTCTATGAGCATCAATGATGGCATCTAGAGTCTTGTTCACCTTATCCACAAAAATAGAACCCCCAAAACTATCCTCGGTTGTACTAGCCTCATCTTGTTTAGCACTAGGCCCAGGTTGAGGTTGATGCTCCTCATGCACTTCTTGGGATGTAAAAGCTTGATCCTTCATGTTTTGTTTAGAGACTTCTTGAGAACTACTGGATGCACTCTTAGTTTGCTTGTTGCGGTTCTTTTTCCTCCTAGTGGTCCTTTTTCTATTGGAATGTAGGGTCTTGTCCACTAGATTTGCCTTTGCATCCCTAGCTCGAGGTGTCTCATCAGTCTGCATTTCGGCATTTCCTGTCTGTGATCTAGTCATGACTCTAAGTGGCATGACATCCTCATTCTCTGATAAAGGTGGCGATGGAACTGCCTCTACAAAGTTGAGTGAGACCTTTGGTTGAGAGGTAGTTTCCTCATGTGGTTTCAGCAAACAATCCTTTGGAAAGTGTTCTACACAACACCCTAGACAATATCTTTCAATTGGTGGAAACTGTGGTACTGTTGTTTTGGATCGAGCTGCTTGCCTTGGGCGATGTGGACAATCACGAGCCCAATGGGGTTCTCCGCACTCATAACAGGGGCCCATTAGTTTGGCTTCTACTTTCCTTTGCTGCCATTGACCTGAGGGGCCTGGAGTCCTAGGTTGGTAGCCGCGCCTAACAACATCAAAGAATTTTGTTCCCTCGGCCGGTTGAGGCTCCAGTGCTTGGCTTGGATATGCAGGACTTTCAAAGAGATTTTCCTTGGATGAATATGATGCATATTCCTCCTCCACATAGCTTGGGTTTACCAAGTCTCTACACATATTTGAATTGTCGTAGTCAACAAACCTCACAGGAGCAGTCCCAGGAGCAGGATGTTGAGCTCCAAGTACAGGTTGTGCTTGCTCTTGTGCCATCGGTGGCTTACGTTCAAAATTAGTATACTGTTGATGTATTTGTGGAGCCACTGCACCCCTTTGCTGCTCACGCTCTTATCTCATTCTTGCAATGTGAGTACATTCATGTGTGGTGTGGGTATAATTCCAAGCACAGGCCTGGCACCACTTCTTTGTGGGTTGGTTTGTGACTAGAGGAGAAAAGGTATTACATTCATCGGTTTTATGGTTACCGCCACATGCTCCACAAAGACGAGGACCTGTAGGTAGTACACTCCTCATTCACTCTGCTGCTGTTGTTGTGGCTGCATGGGTGGGCGATAGGTTTGTCCCAATCTCCTTAGTACTAGGTTAGCTATCTAGTCTGGATTTACTATTGCACTAGACCGTGAACTTTGGTCATCACCCCATTGATCTCTAGGTTTCACCTCAGGGCCAGTACCATCTTGGAATTTGAAGTTATCTGTGAAATCCATAGCATCATGGCAACACTCATTGAAATTTATATGCTTCTTTGCATAGAGATGTGTGTGCAGTGTTGAGTTTTTGAGTCCTTTTAAGAAGAGAGAAATTAATCGACTTTGGGTTGGCTTCTCATCTTCTGGGCAACGATTAATGTACTGCTTCATCCTATTTACACAGTCTCTAACACTCTCAGTCTTCTTGGCAACGATTAATGTACTACTTCATCCTATTTACACAGTCTCTAACACTCTCAGTCTCTCCTTGCTTGAAAGAGTAGATGGTTGCTACTGTGTCATGCTGAATCCCCATCAAGGAAAAAGCAGTAATGAATTTCTCTTCCAAAACCCGTAAAGAAGATTTGTCTGAAGCCTCTAGTGCCTGAAACCAAGCAAGGGCCTTTCCCTCAAGAGTGAGCCCAAATCCTTCAATTTGCGTATGCTTGTCAGCAGTCACTTGCTGAGCTCGAACTGCTTGCCTAAATGCTGCTACATGGTCATATGGATCTCCCGACCCTTCGTACTTCTTTACCAGTTTATGAAGAGTTGATGGCCTTACTCATCTTGAATATTCATCACATCGGGTCTATGGCCTCTCACTCTCAGTGGGAACTGTTCCTCTCTTTGGTAAGATGGTCCACATGCATCCCAAATTGGTGTGGGTCCCCTATTACCTGCCTCACCAACCCCCTCCAAAGATCTTGTTACCCGCATTTCAGGAGGTGCATTTATGGGAGGCCGAGTTGGCTCCCCTACCCTCCGATTGTCATAGTGAGAGAAATGTTGTTGTGGTGTGATCTGTGGTCGCACTTTTGGTGTAGGATAATATCTTGGTGCTAGAGTTGGGCTACTTGCAGTGGTCCACTTTGATGTTGAGGGTCCCTCTCTAGTGAACTCTCGTAGGGGAGGAGCAACAGTTTCTCCAAGAAAGGCCGTCTCTCTTGGTTTAGCTGTATTAGTTGAGACCCATTTGATTTGATGAAGTAGAAATCACTGATTTTCTCCAAAAAAAAAATGCGCCTGCAAATCATGCTGCCACCAGCGTTTTGCGCTGAAATCTTCAATTCCTTTTGGGCTGTGTGTAGGCCCTTGAGTCTAGTATGAGTACCTAAAAGGGCTTGGGCAATGGTTGAGCCTACAAGGAGAGGGAGCTCCTCCACTGCCTGGGGGTACAGAAAGTCTCTTGAAAATAAGTAAAAAATTGATTATTTCCTAATTATCTACCAATCCTAATTAACTAGATAATGGGCTCATAAACTTGATGGATTCTAGGCTGGCTCTGATACCATGTTAAAATTACAACAATGTGATGAGCTATGGTGGATCAAATGCTAGAATCAACATCATTAACAAAGTGATTAGATGATAATTAAGATGTGAGTAATTAGTGATGAGTAATTAACTAATAGATGATAATTAAGATGTGATTAGTGATAGATGATAATTAAGACATGATTAGTGAGTAATTAACTAATAGCTTAATGTAGGCATGGATAATAAAAAACCAGCAAATTCTCATTAGGCCAATGCCTCCATTTATAGTGTTTACATCCAAGCATCAAATCCCACTGATTTCTCCTTGATTCAGTCCACCTCTTTTTGCTTGATTCTCTCCACCTCTCCCAGAACATCTCCAAACCTCCTAAATCTTCTCATGCTACCCTTTATTCTCTCCCAGTAGATTCTTCTCACCTTCTCATGCTACCCTTTATTCTCTCCCAGTAGATTCTTTCACAGGTTCTCTCACATTTATAGATTCTCTTTTACAGCCTCTTGCCAAGGGCTTGTTCCTGCACACACCCTATTCACTTGTATATTTCAACACTCATCACATCACATTCGCATCTATTTACATCCATCCACATCTCATCACATCCATTCACATCTCATCACATCACATTCGCATCTATTTACATCCATCCACATTTTATCACATCCATTCACATCACATTTACATCTATTTACATCCATCCACATCTCATCACATCCATTCACACCTCGTCACATCCATTCACATATCATCACATCCATTCACATCTCATCACATCACATTCACATCTCATCACATCCATTCACATATCATCACATCACATTCACATCCATTCACATCCATTTGCATCCATCCACATCTCATCACATCCATTCACATCACATTCACATCCATTTGCATCCATCCACATCTCATCACATCCATTCACATCACATTCACATCTCGTCACATCCATTCATATATCATCACATCACATTCACATCCATTTAGTACGGTTACTCTACTTTCAATAATGATAGAACTTTTCTAAGTTTCTGCCAATTGCTTGGCTTAGTTAAAGGTAACTTTTTCTCGATTCCATTAAATCTAAGTATCAGAGTGTTGTTGAAGGTTTAAAAAGGAAAAACGAACCTTATCAGAATTTTATTGTAAAAACTCAGAAAGAGCATTTACGTATTGTGTTTTCATTCCTTAAGCTTCATTAGTGAGGATTAAATCTAAACTTCTGTTTTCTTATTGGATCCTTGATCTCCCAGGGATTCCAGATTCCCTTTTCTGATTGAGAATTATCCAAGTTTTCTCGATGGATATTTTCACATTCTTTCTCAAATTTCTCAAATAAAATATATTCAATATTCTTCTTTTTGAATATAAGATTCATGGGATTTACAAAAATCAATTCTACCCATATTTCTCAATAAAAATGATAATACTCAGAATTCCACTTTTGATAAATACTCGTATTTTGAATTATATCAAAAATTCCTCTTTTAACATTTAATTGTTTGGATCTCGAATATCATGAGAATTCCTCTTCTTACATCAAAAATCTTTATGCATAAAAATAAATTTATCAAAAATTCCTCCTTTCTCTTAATTAAATAATGAGTTAAAGTAATTTTTATCTACTCATAAAGAATCTAAAAAGAAATAACAATTATTTTTACTAACTCAAAATCATGAAAATATCAATTCTTAATCTCTAGCTCATCAAGCCTAGAGTTTAGTTTTGAAATAAGAGATTATCATTGAGAAACATTCTTTTACTAAAGATTTAGCTGTAAAGATGACTACTCTTTTTAAGAGATAGATTTACCTAAGGAAAGCATTACAATTAAGCATAAAGATTAACTTAATTCTAATTAAACATTAAGAATCTTTGGGAAAGCTTGAATTGAATAAAAACCATCATTTTGAAAGCTTCTCAAGCTTGAGAGGGATTGAGAAGAAGAAAGTCATTGAGATAATTGAAAAAAACCATAAAAATTAATCTTGCCTCTAAGTTTGGCTTGATTCTTGATTTTAGCAGTGAAGCCCCCAACCAATCAATTGGTCACCAAGAGAAGAAAAGCAAACTTCAAGAGTTGTTGGAGAGAGAAAGAAGCTCCAAGCTCCCAAGAGAAGAGGAAAATCAAGGGATAATAGAAAATATGCTTAATTTAAGATAATACTGGCATGGTATAGCTCAAAGATGAGAATACAAAGGAATGAGGGTCTATTTATAGGTGAGGGAGGCCACTAACCAAGTCCAACTGGGTTCTAGAATTTTCCAGCTTCAGTTTGACCCAATTTTGATAAGATTTGGATTAGTTTGGCTCCCTTTTTTATCTAGTTTGCTCCAAGAGAGAGGAGAGATAAAAATATCACTTTTTTTTAAAATTAAAAAACCCAAGCACACATGTGAAAAAGTCCCTCTCACTACCAAGGTGTCAAGAATGCATCATTTCTCCAAAATATCTCATTTTTTTAGTAATATACCTTAGTTTTTAACTAATAAACCTTGTACTCAGTCAACTCTTCATCTTATATGAGCATTTACTCATTTTTGGGTATTTTCTTTTTTTCTTTGCATTTATCTCATCCCAACACTTGGATTAATCCAATTGGCCCATTGGAACCTTAATTGGACCATAATCCAAAAATTTCTGAAAATGTAGACCCTTAGGCTAAGGTCCCTTATACTATTTTCAATTAATTCCTAATGCACATTGGAAAGGTCATTTTGAACTTCTGATTCAGGGGAATCCATTTTAGACATTAGGAGAATTTCTGTATCCAAAGATATCTCAATTTTGAATTATCTCTCTCTAGATATTTTCTCTCTCTAGGTTAAAACAGGGTAAAACAAGATCTTTCTTCTATTTCAGAGAGGGGATGATTACAAGAATAGAAGGGGAGGTTCTTACAACTTTATATCTCAAAAGGTGGAGGGAGGAATCTTACATGACCCAACAGTGTACCGCAATATAACAACTATACACATACTAAAAAACTGACTAACCATACATAAAAAAAAAGATGATGAGAAGGAGCGCATATCAAATAGAAGAATGAAATACGACTCTGTTGTGATGGCAGGCCGTGAACATGGATTTTGTGTGGACCTACACGAGTGATGCTATCCTAAATCTAGATTGCCAAGAATGATACTATTAAGCTAAGTATTTCCCCTTTCCAGAGCCACTCATGCTATTTTTATGCACCGCTAGGGGAGAGATGTTGTGGAGCAACCTTTGTGGACCTGTTCTACTTACAATTCTATCCCCTTGCACCATGCATTACCTGTAGGCATCACATGATGTACGCAACGTCCTACTTATCTTGGCAATGTTGAACTTGTTTTATGCACTACAGGAGGACAAGACTATCATAGTCCAGGGTAGGAGAGACACCACAATGACATGATCACGAGAGTGTTCGTTACCTAATGGGAGGACCCCAGCAAGATAGAACTGCATAGGAACATCTTGTAAAGCAGTGGAGGAGGGCAAGAACTTATGGACTTACACCATCTGTTATGGCATATATGTTTCCATTTCCTTGTTCCTTCTCGGGTATCGTGGGTGATTTGCTAGACAGCTTAGCTCCGGGTAGCTACTTAGCTAACTTACCTATAGTAGCCATGCCCTATCATTGTGAGGAGACACTTATATATATGGAGCACACCCAAGTGAGGGGAAAAATCAACCTAATGATGAAGAATTAGAGCATGCTTACGAACTACGGTTATCTAACACAATGAGCTTGCTAGATAGTATGATTTATAGGTAATTGAGCTACAGTCATGTAAACCAGATCAAGAATTACAACATGTGGTCGATGTGCAACCTCGATATGGACAAGATTTTCCTCATTTCCCAAGTGTATTCTAGCCCATCCTCACCTTTTTCAATTATTTCAATCTTTTTATGATTCTCCATCTATTATTTTTTTGAGTGCATGCTTGCATGGTTAGGTATCTGGTCTATAAATTTTCTAGTTATTACTTGGTAAAATTTAGGCTTTGGTCCTAGTTCACTCTTCCCTAAGATCGACCTTAGAGTATGCCAAAGGATTATATCAAGTACTCCACCTTCCTTAGTGTGGCCTCTTTAGTTAGAAATAGAGCCTCCTAGGTGAATCCTAGGTGAATTGTGAATGTGAAACTAGTTTATGTATAATAATAAAAAACCAAAACCCAAACAGTCCCCAAGAAGATAACCATTGCGCCCATGTGCAATCTAGGTAGGACTTTTGGCTCTTAGTGATGGTTCCCGGACTTTTGGCTCTTAGTGAGATGGAGCCTTAGGACCATAGCCTTGTTCTCCGTGGGCTGGGACCTTGTGGCTAAAAATATATCAATAAAGGGATTTAAAAAAATAGCTTTAGAGGTACTTAACGGTTCTTCAATACTCTTGTATGAGGTCTCTAAACCATTGCTTGGGTCTGTGTAGGGTGGTGCCCTACTTTTCACCAAAGGATAGTGTGTCGAGACTAAGGTCATAACCTGAGACATGCTTTTTTCTCCTTCTTAGCTTAGATTAAATTTGGACCAATCTTAATATTACCCTTGTCTTAACTAGAAAATTTGACCAATCATTAAATATCATTCCTCACTACTTGATTGGTGTTTGTATTTTGCTTAAATGCACCTTACCCATGGTTCCATGTTGCCTTGCAGACCTTCTAGGACCTTCGACATTTCATACATCCAGCAACATCCTCGACCAATCATCATTGACATATTTTGAGGATGGATTTTGCATCAAGAAGGGGGGCATGTTCACCCTCATTGAACATCTCTCCAGCATCGTTATATATTTTACGTGTGCGATTGCGTCGCTTATCTATGAAAGGGAGTGCCGTGGGATAAATAATGGAGATTGTATTCTTATATTAAGTGTTTGCATAAGCCTAGGCGACCATGGCCGTGGACCTATTTTTTAAGTATGGCCTCCCAAGGTGTGAAGGATATGGACCAAGATAAGGGTCATTGTGTATACTCACCATTCATTCTTTTATGCTAATTCAATAGAGTGTTCTCATTCTCTACTCTCCTATGCTATTGATTTCTTGCATGCCTATTGCTTGTTTATCTCTTATGTGCTTTCTTGCATGTGTGTGCGCGAGAGTGAGTGTGTGTGATTTAGTGAGAGAGGAGGATCGAGCTTCCATTGGAGTGCGAGCGGCATTGGAGTGTGGCTACATGGCAACAAGGTCTCCTAGAGAATCCGAATACAAGAAATCAATGAGGTGAGTGACACATCTTGTTTATGTAATCGTGGGCTAGGTTAAGGTAGGTTAACCTGTGGTGAGGCAAGTCCCCACGACGTTGGCTAGTTCTCGCACTCTTTCTATGGTGTAAGGACTTCCGAATAAGCTATAGGAAGGGGAGTGGCACAATAATTACACCCACCGACATCACATACATGAACAATGTGAGTGAAAATCTTTAAACATATGCCAAAATTTCATGGTATTAGAGACCCCTATCCCACCTTGAGGTCTTCAACCAAATCTGTCAATCATTTGAAGATTTAGATGATGCAACAAAGGTCTATATCTTTGTTGGAAGAAGCCTTGAAGGCAAGGTGATGAAATGATTCCAATCCTTGGACCCTCAGCATAAAGGCACTTTCAAAGGAGTGAGAGAGGCCTTCACTCTTGGATTTGCACCATACGGGCCCAAATATCCAATTTTAGACTTGGAACAAAAGCCAAAGGAAACCTTACATGACTACATTGCACACATTACGTACCTCAATTCGCAGTTATGTTGGATCTCCTTTGATTCCTAGGGAAGCTTTGCAAACTCCATCAAGCCCACTTTTCAGCCACTCTACATGCTTGTCAAGTTCCTTGTAGAGAGTGGAGGACATGTAGTCAAATTCCACCATGCTTCAGGCAACAGATAGCTAGGGTAGGGTGAGAGTAGGTAGGGATTATAACAAAGCTTAGCAAGGAGAGGTGGAAACCTAACCAAAACGTATCCACCATTAGGGGGCATTTGAGCATAAAAAGGGCCCTGTAGGAATCCCTAATTTTAAGGAATCAAGACTAATTTTGTTGTGGCATAAGGAGACACAGTTCATAAAGAAGCGTATTTTCTTGCTAAAAGTAGGGGATCTCTCTAGGCTCCCTCTCTAGGCTCTAGTTTCCCTCTCTAGGATTTTCGTATCTCTTTCTCTTTTCACATCATCAATCTCGTCCATTAGTGGGGCCTGAAAATAGGAAAAATCCATTTTACTTTCAATTCTACCCTTTCAATCTTATTTACTACACTTTAATGCCGTATTTGAAATACCCACTAAATTTCTAATCCTTGAGCAGCTTCACAACCATCTACTATAATTGCAAGCAGTAATCTTCCCTAAAATTACAGAGCTTTTGAATATGGGAAAGAAGCAAATAACTGTTACCATTTATAAGAAAAGAGGAATCCCAGGGATGACAAAATTTGACTTTATGCGCTCTCCCTGCATAGAGCCCTCTCCCTGCATAGAACAACCCTCATCAATGACTGTAGATGCCTTCATCAGGGTCACCATCGAACACTGTGCTTGGAATGCAGTCATCTCATCAGATAAAAGGTCCATGACCTCTTTGTCTACAGACTCACTTTTTAAAACAAAAGGCTCTTGTGGAGCATTCTCACTCTGCTCCTTAGTATAATCATCCTTGTCTGCAAGAAATAGATAAGCTACAAATCCAAAGTGCAACTCTAGTAATTTGCCCTTCATTAAACCACATTCACCTCCCCCACGGTGCGATAAAGTGTATCGTGCTTTGTTGGGATTCCTTTATCGCACCGTGGAAGGGAAAAAAATTTTGTCTATATAGATAGCTTTACCCTTTTGAAAGTCACCTTCCATGGTACGATAAGGAAGTTTGTTCTCTGTCCGGACAAGCTTATCGCACTGTGGAAGGGAAATTTTTTTTGTCTATATAGATAGCTTTACCCTTTTGAAAGTCACCTTCCACGGTGCGATAAGGAAGTTTGTTCTCTGTCCGAACAAGCTTATTGCACCATGGAAGGGAAACACCGTGAAGGAAAATTTTATCTCTACTCCACCCTTTTGAAAGTCACCTTCCACGGTGCGATAAGGAAGTTTGTTCTCTGTCCAAACATGCTTATCGCACCGTGGATGGGAAATTTTTTTGTGATTTCTATCTTTACTGCAATGCACCCTTTTGATCAATGCCCACTTATGACAATCCTCTTCTTTAATGATTTCAGTATCGTTGATGATGGCTCATACAAAATAGACAGTCAGAAAAGTTCCTTTAGTTCCCCCGATTGAACCCACAATTGATAAAATTATTATTCCCTTGCCATTTAGAGATAGAAAGGCAGCTGATATCCTAGCTATTCCTCCTTCTTTGAAACGGAAAAAGAAAGATGAGGTTAAGGTTGAAGAAGTCACATCCCCAAGTCCATTATAGAGGACTTGGAGGTTGGTGAGACAGAAAGACTTGAAGGGTGAGGAAAGAAAACAAAATGTTGATAAAGAGAATCTGAAGTGGATGAGAGTTTATCCAACCTTCTACAATTAGAGAAAGAGAATGATGAAGGCTTGGAAAAGTACCTGGGCAACTCATTTGTAATGTATCCTTCACAACAATGAAAGATGATTACCTGCAGATCGCTCCCTCTGATATTTATATGGTCATGGACAAGTAGTAGGAGATTAATGACAATGTCGTCTTTATGTGTTTAAGGTCTGTATTTCTTTCATCCATATAAGGCTCTGTATTTTCTAAAGCTTTGTATGTATTATCCTTTTTTCTAAAGCTTTTCTTTAATTTTAAAGGACTGAATCCAAGGGCATGCTGCTTTGCGGTTCTTCCATATGTAGAGAAGTAAGGACCCACTTTATTTATTTTATGTTTTATCATTGTTGTTAATATAATCTCACGTATTTATTTTATAGTTTTTATCATTATTTAGATTTATTTTTTTCAAATGGAAGAGGGCACTAGAGTGCCTACATTATTAATTTGGTGAAGTACCGAGTTCTATTCATGAATAGCATGGTGGGAATGCACGGAGAATGTAAATTGTAAGTACTACTTTGTATAATTTGTACCATACTACTTAAGTTCTTTTAATTTTGAATATTGAAATTTTGTTATAGGGCATCTACTAAGAGAGCAGTTTCTACCATTGAAGCTCTATATCATCAGTTAAAAAAGGAGACATAGTATAAGTTTTTAAATCAACCCGTTCCTCTTCAAAAGGATTGACACTCTTGTGGGTGGCATGTTATTTTGCCAATGTATGGAAATTCATTCTTTCCAACTATACTGAACTTAATAGCATTGTAAGTTACAATAATTTTTCTCCTATTGTTGTTGCTTTCACCTCTTTTACAATATTCAATTTTGAGCCATTTTTTATTTTTAAGGCAGTCTCTTGGTACGCCTGATTTTTGGTTGTGGAGCGTGGGGGGAAGGCGATTAATATTATACTTAACCATGCATAGCAATTTAAGACAACTTTAAAAATAATTTACGAAAAATTGAGAGAGAGAGAGAGAGAGAGAGAGAGAGAGAGAGAGAGAGAGAGCAAAGTATAATACGAGTACACGGATAGATTGAAATGTCGCGCCTTTGACCATGATACTAAAAAGTGTCCCGCTTCATCCACAATGGACTTAAAACCTCCATCTTCTTGCACTAAACAAAAATAATCCAAAGGGTAGAAACTGCTAAGGATGTAGTTAATCGAACACTTTAGTGTTTCTATTATCGTGGATCTCACAAGGTAGCAAACTGCATAGTTTGGAATACTTCCATGCCCATAGTCACTGACACCTTGCAACCAATGTGTGAATGATGTGGCATTGATCACATGTTCCAAGATTGCCTAAGACGAGTTGCTTCAATGCAACTTGTCTCACAAAATATAACTCTTAACATCTTAAGTGTACAAAATGGGCAACTAGCCATGATACCCTTGAATGTGCTTACACGCTTACAAGCCATGACACAAGAAATAGTCAAAAGGAAAGCAAAAGACAATACCTCAACATGGGTAGAAGAACATGCCTTAAAACAGAACCCAAAAGAAGGAGCAAATACTTCTAAGAAAAATAAAGGACAACAAAATGTCAAAACTAAGGTCGATTTAAAAGACAGGGAAAAAGAGCCTGTAGTCAACATAAACCCAAAAAGGGACATAAACACAAAAGAGCCAAAAGCTATACATGATACAGAAGCATCCAACTCAAAGACCACCACACAAACCTCAACACCCATATGTGCGACACAGAATACAAAAACCCAAAAGAAAATTCAAACTCGTCTTACATGGGTAAACATAATGAAAAACTGACAATCCAAAGAAAGTCAGAAAATGAAACAAGTTCTAGTACATCACTAATTGAGGATGAAACAAGTTCTTACTCTTCGCTCAATGACCACATAGACCAATCAAGAAACTAGAGCCCAGCCAACCACCCCAAATGGATAATAATGATCACGTGACATATGCGGAATGCAAAAAGCAAGATTAGGAGAGTATGCTTAGCTTGGTTGAATGTCTTATAGGGTCACCGGTTGTGATTGAACCTCATAATGCCAAACCTAAAACAACAACCAAGATACAAAGCCTAGAGGAGCACCGCTTTCCCTTTCAAGAGGAAGACATACTCTCTACAAAAGAGTCATTTAAAACAAATTGTACAAACTATAGGCTTGAGAAAGCACGTGAGGAATTCGATAATTCCCTTACAAGATTAAAACAGTCTCTCAAAACCTCATTCGGTGGAATGTTCTTCTCTCATAATAAAGCCAGCATCACATCGGCACTTGCATCTTTAATGGCTCAACACCTGAGTTATACAAGGACATAACAAACTCCATAAAACAGGACTGTGAGGATTCAAAAGTTTCCAAACAGCCCTCATTAAGAATTGTCAGTGTGCCAGTGTACACATTGGGTACTCTTGAAAAAGGTGAGACCCAAACAGAGTATGAAAGTGAATGGGAATATGAAACAGAAATAGGATCTGAAGCTGAAACAATAACCAAATCACCCATGGCTCCTTTGGAGTATTATATCATGATATGGTTGGATTTCCCTACAGGCAATGATGTTCAGTGCAAATGTGCATTGATTAGCCCTTGAGCTAGTCATAACATTGTGACAATAGACACTTGGGTGTCATTGGGACAACTTAAACTCATCCCTGCAAGCAATAGTCTTGCAAGAGGAGCCAATGGACAAAACATTGAAGTTCCAGGTTACTTTAGATACACTACTCAAACATTGAAGTTCCAGGTTACTTTAGATACACTACTCAAACAATCGATGTAGCGATATGGAATTTACATTCCATGTTACCCTAGATTCCCTTGAGTATGACATTGTCCTTGGTGGAACTTGGATAGGTGAATCATTGTATTCAATAGATGAATTAGTCACCTTGAACACTCCTGCAACAAGCAATGTAAAATTGCTACTAATAGGAGGAAGATACCTTGCAACAAGAGCTGGAACTTCCAAAATATGTTACTGAAAAGATTCCTAGGATTTTGGTTGGATTGAAAATTTCAAATAAAATCACCACAGCTCAAGCACAACTTTATCCAACACGAGAACACAATCTCATGACTCTCGAGCTATGGGATTTGTTAGGTCAACAGCCAACATTCACGGCACATCCTGAAAGGATTACCTTTACACAAGACTTGAACATGCCATGTTTGGGGTACATTGAACATACAATGTATATTGAAACTAACCCCCTCACTTGCAAGTTTTTCGTGGTTGAGTATGTCTTGGAAACAGATTTGATCTTGGGGCATAAATGGACCATTGTGCTTTGCTAGTGATATAGGAAGAATCAGATATGGTCTTCATTCGAGTACGACCAAAAAGAAGTTCCTTATCCTTAGGGAAGTACAAGAAGCTCTCTCCCAGATACTGTGGGCCGTATGCTATCATAAAGAAAGTAGGCGATCTAGCCTACAAACTTCTTCTACCTCCCCATCTCAAGGTACATGATGTATTCCATGTCAGTTTGCTTAAGAAGTATGTATCTAGCCCAAATCACGTGCTTGATGGAATGAGCAATTGATCTCTTTGACTCAAGGCCAGATGGTATTGAGGAAATCCTTGACGTTCGGGAGAAGATTCTCAGAAGCAGAGTCCTCAGAGAATTCTTAGTAAAGTGGAAGTTCTTCCCTCTAGAAGACGCCACGTGGGAGAAAGAAGAAGAGTTGGCGAAGGATTACCCTCACTTTGCGAGATGAGGACATCTCACGTTTTTCAAGTGGGAGAGGATGTAAGATTCCTCCTCAGCTTGGATATCAAATAAGCCTCTACTTCAATCCCTTGTAATCATTCTATGATTCTGAATACAAGAAAATATCATTTTTCCTTGTTTTGCCTAGTGAGATAAAAAATTCTAGAGAGTGGTAAATCAAAATTGGGGTACTTTTGGATAAATAAATTCTTCAAATATCAAAAAAATGTTTCCGTGAAACAGAAAATCAAAATAGATTTTCCAAGGTGCAATTGGAATTAATTAAAATTGATTCAAAAGACCTTAGCCTAAGGGTCCAGATTTTTGAAATTTTTTTGATTATGGTCCAATTAAGGTTCCTATGGACCAATAAGATTAATCCAAGTGTTGGGACAAGATAAATCCAAAGAACAAAGGAAAATACCCAAAAATGAGTAAATGCCCACATAAGATGAAGAGTTGACCAAGTACTAGGTTTATTAGTTAAAAATTATGGTGTATTAATAAAAAAATGAGATATTTTGGAGTAATCATGCATTTTTGACACATGTGTAAGGAAAAGGGAGACCTTCAAGGAGGCGCCTATTTCACATGCTTGGATGAGTTTAAAACTAAAAAATAATAGGATATTTTTATCACTCCTCTCTCCTAAATCAAACCAAATCAAAAAGGGAGCCAAACTGGTCCAAAGCTTGTCCAAATTCAGCCAAACTAAAGCTAGAAAATTCTAGAATTTAGTTGGACTCAATTAGTGGCCTCCCTCTTCTATAAATAGACCCTCATTCCTTTGTATTATTATTTGTGAACTAAACTATGCCGATATTACTCTAAACTAAGCTTAATTTCTATTATCCTTTAAAAACCTCTACAAAATTGAAGAGATTGGAGCTTCTCTCTCTCTTCAATCTTCCTTGGTGACTCCTACGATGACATACCAAACCAATTGATTGGTTGGGGGCCTCTATAGTGATGACTAAAGAATGAAGCATTTTAGGAGGTAAAGAGTGGATTATGGTCTTTTTTCTATAATTTCTAAATGTTTCTTTCTTCTCAACCCCTCTCAAGCTTGAGAAGCTTTAATTTGAATGGCTTTTGAATATTATTGAAATGCTTTAATATATTGTAATAAAGAAACACATAAATTTATATTTATGCTTAATTTTAATGGTTTTTAAGCATTTCTCTCTCTCCCCCCAAAGAAAGGTCATTCCTATGACCTAATCTCAATCCAAATGAAGCTTCTCATGAAGCATTTCTCTAATCCAAAAGTAATTTTTATGCTTGTTTAATTGGAGGCCAAAATAATGGCTTTTTAATGCTTTTATGATATTTATTTCATAGAGAAATTATGAATCAATCCATAATTGGATAATGATCCAATTAGTGGTCATTCTAATCATACGAATCATATTAAACTTCATTCTCTCAATTAAATTGAGAATTGTCAGTAATAGCACAACGGAGCTATGGCAAAACTTCTGTAAAATAAACACATAAAACATTTTCATTCATAATATGAAAAGAGGACTTCCTACCATATTCTAGGAATTATCATCCTAGATTAATTGAATGATTCTCATTGTAATCTCATGAAAGAAATTTATTTTTATGCATAATTAGTAAATTAGAAAAAAGAGAAATTTTTTATAATTTATTTTTATGTTAAAAGAGTAATTCCCAAGACATTGGAAATCCATGTATTCCAATGATTTAGAGAATAAATTTGGAATGCTAAAATAATGTATAATTTATGAAAGATTTTAGTTAAATTTATCTTTTTGTATAGATAAACTTTTATGATGAAAGAGGAATTCCCACCATATTGAAATTCAAATATTTAAATAAGGAAAGTATAATTCCTAGTGCAAAGAAATTAATGAAGATTTTTATTTAATTTTAAGAGAAAATATGGTTAAATTTATCTTTTTGTATAGATAAATTTTTATGATGAAAGAGGAATTCCCACCATAATTGAATCCAATTAATTAAATGAAGAAAGTGTAATTCCTAGTGCAAAGGAATAAATGGAGATTTTTATTTAAATTTTAAGAGAAAAATTTAATTAAATTTATCTTTTTGCATAGATAAGTTTAAATGATAAAAGAGGAATTCCTACTATATTGGAATTCAAATGTTTAGATGAGAAAAGTGGAATTTTAGCTTAAAGGAATTAATGGTTATTTTTATGTAATTTTTAAGAAGACTTTTAATAGATTTAATTTAGAAAAAAGAGGAATTCCCATGATAATTGGATTGCACTCATTGAAATGAGAAAAAGAAGGATTTCAAGTTTATTAAAAAAAAAGGTTTTGATATTTTAGTTAAAAGATGAGTTCCCATGATAATTGAGAAAAGATGGATTTGAATTAAATTCTAATGTCAAAAGATGAATTTCCATCATAATTCTACCTAATGAATTAAGGTTGAGAATTTATGTGGGAAAAAGAAAATCTTGGATAATTGAATTGGTAAATTCACTAAATGGATATTTACCCAAAAATTAGATATTTAGTTGAAAGTAATCCTGGTAGAACTAAACTGAATGAATTTAGTTAGACTACGTGAGGTCGGACAGTAAACCTAATTGTCCTTCTCTCAATCTAAATCAGACAAAACTTCGTGACCAATTCCAGTTACTAAATCTAAAGAATAGACTATCGGAACTAATCTAGTTTTTCCCTGACCAATCTCACCAAGAATCTAGTTGGATAAATGGATGAAATGACGGGTAGATTACCCTCATGAGAGATCAAGGATCCTCATTATGAAACTGGGAATTATTGCAAAAAGGGTCTTTAGAACTAATCTCAAACTGGAATGTCACTTGCATTGGAAACTCTATTTTTCATTCAAAGGATTGTTTTACGCCAAACCCAATCAAATCTTTATAGAAGAATCCCACAATTCAGTGGTCGGGTGGTTGGCTAACCCGTGGGCACCCGTGGGCCGGATGGGGTTAGGCTGGATCGGAGGATTCTTAAGAAACAACTAGATACGATTAGTTACATTAATCAGTTTAAATCCTGAGAAGACCTTGTTCTGTGGGAAGGGATCATTGGAAATGAGGAAAAAAGCGGTGATTCCATGGACCAAGTGCAAGTCTCTTCTTGATCTGACCATGTGACTTCAGGCTTGGTCAGATCAGTTTAATTTGGTCAAGACTTGACTCGTTAGAGTAATCTCCTAGTAGTTAAAAGATTTTTCACCTTCCTGGCAGAATCGCCCGTGTCTTCCGGGCGACGGGAGTCTTCCGGGCCCGGTCTCGGAGGGACCACCCCCCGGGCTAGCCTCTCGTCCCCGAACATCCGCGGGCGAGGCCCCGAGTGTGCAAACCCCCGCCCTGCGTGGGAGGCCGATGCCGCTTCCGCCGGAAGGTGGTGGCAGGAGCCTCAGAGCGGGCGGGCGGGGACCTCACAATAAGAAGGGCTATAAGATCCTCAAAGTTTGGGAAGTTCTCCCAAGTTTGAATAGATGTCCAAAGCTGGCCATATTCTTTATCAACTTGTTCAATGTGAGCAACACCAACAAGTCATCCTCATCCACATAGGAGCTCCAATAGACTTTAAGGCATCTATAAGCCCTTATAAGATCCTCAAAGTTTGGGAAGTTCTCCCAAGTTTGAATAGATGTCCAAAGCTGGCCATATTCTTTATCAACTTGTTCAATGTGAGCAACACCAACAAGTCATCCTCATCCACATAGGAGCTCCAATAGACTTTAAGGCATCTATAAGCCCTTTTACTTTCAATTAGTAATCATTTATACTCATCTTATTCCTCTACACATTATTATGAAACTCTTTCTTCAACTGCATCTTTCTTGTTCTATTATACAACTTAACCAAGGTATCTCATGCATCCTTAGATGTCGCTCACATCTTTATATAACCGATCATAGCATTTGACACACTAATAAACAATCAATCCACCAATTTGCTCACTCTTGTTAAAAAGCATGGATCTAGGATGGCTCATAGTAGCAAGTGATTAAATGCATGTTTAAGGACTAATAAGATGATTTAAGATATTTGCTACACAATGGCAATGCTCATACAAAAACCACATAATGTCATTAAATTAGAGTTGATCCAAATACATCATTTTATAGCCCTCATGGAGCTCCCAACTCACAATATGTGTGCATCCTTGCGCCATCCATGTGTCCATTTATGCTCACATGCCATGTACCCCATTGTGCTTTCCATGTCAACAGGAGCTGACGGCCTTCAAGGAAGAAGCCAGCAAACAACGAGAAAAACCATACTTGATGACAGAGTCAGTTAAGAAAAAAATAGTAGAGAAATTTAGATGTGAGATACAATACTGGCTAAAGTAAGTCAAGTAGAACTGGAGATGCAAAATGAGTAAGAAGACAGTAATAGTAGAGAAGCCGGCAAATAATGAGAAAAACCATACTTGATGACAAAGTCAATTAAGAAAAAAAATTAGAGAAATTTAGATGTGAGATACAATACGGGCTAAAGTAAGTCAAGTAGAACTGGAGATGGAAAATGAGTAAGAACACAACTCATGCAGGAACAAAGAAAACAATGGAAGCTACATGAGACGTTGAGAATCAAGCAACAATTGAGATGTAAGTTGCTATTAACAATTAGGTCAACATCCTTCATCTCAAGAGTAGAGCAGTTGGTGAATCTACAAGAGGCCAAGCAGAGACATCATACACATATAGCAGAACATCTAAAGGTAAGAGCACAAAATCTGGAGTATATTACATGCCCTTTCTAAATTCAAACAAAAGTATGATGAAGAAGGTTGGAACCTGCCTCTAAACCTCTCCAAGCTAAATGAATTTCCTAGCAAATATAAACCAGAGAAAAAGTACACGTCCAAAATGATGGTGTACAACTGTGCTATAGTACAAGATCTGTTCGAAGCTAAACTAGACATCCACGATGAAGATAAAGTTGCACTGTAGGCTATAATGCAACAGTTAGATACATATATGCACTGTAGGTTGGAATGCAACATGTAGGTACAAATATGCACTCCAGGTTGGAATGCAATAGGTAGATACAAATGTCTGCCAAATTACTCTTTGATTCTTTGAATTTTCAAGCCATACATGATGATGCAAATAGGGTTTTTGATACAATACCACCCCATGATAATAAGGGAGGCTTAGGATGTGATCCACAGGTAGAGCAAATCGTCTCTTGAGCTGTCACACACCTTAGTCTAGTTTTGACCATAAGTAAGGGGGTAAAAACGAGACAAAAACAAGTAAAAACGGGGTGCGAAACACCTGAGAAACCACTTGTGTGGGCTTCAAGGGTAGTTATCGACGCCCATAGGATACCCACGTCACATGCATCTACACTCTGGTTGGGTGCTAGAGTCTGAGCAACTAGAAAGCGTTTCAGTTTATGCGGGCTCACACCATCCCTCCACGTTAGCATCTTGGCCTTCAGTTGGAACCCAAGGAAGTGCAACCCAAGATCCACGAATAGCGGCTAGCGACTCGTCCTCTGACTCTGAAGTCATGGAAGGGCATCCTACCCAAAACTCTGAGGAAACAAGACAAAACGTGCCAGTTTGGGCCCCACAACCCGGATCTAGCATGTTTAGTCATCTAATAATAGAGACTTTTAGTAGAGCTACGCGCTCTGAACTTGCGACAAGTGAAGTAAACAAAGGAGGTGAGAAAGTAGATTCACCATTCACATCTCATGTAGACCCTGCCCTCCCAAAAAGTGTCCATGTGGATATTCTATCCACTTCATTTAATGAAGGCCCTACTGAGCTACCACCTTTTGACGCTCTTCCTAAGGTAGAGGCCCCTAGAAGTCAAACCACAAGAAGTGACATTGCGTCCACTTCGAGAGAACCTTTTGGCATGCCAAGATTGGATGGGATATTTCTCAATGAAAATTGGGAATATGACCTACACACGAAGACTCTGACTGACCTATACACGGGTTACACATACCATGTAGGTTGGTTAGAAGTCATACGATGTACATCTAGTGCCACCAATCTAGATGAACAACAACAAATGATATGTGAAGTATCCATAGAATTATCCAATTCGAGAGGCAAAATAGGGGAGTGAACCTAGTTTCAACTGGCCCTATGAGATTTTTGGATACGAGCAAGGCTAAACAACCAACCCTATCGCAATTGGAGACTCCCTCGGTGAGTCTCGTAGATCCTTTGTATGTTGTTTTACCTGGAGTCTCAATGCAGGTTGAGCCCACGAGCAGTAACTTTAGCTTTCCAACTTTGGCTCAGCTTTCCATTAGGGAATCCACAATGCCTACTCCGATGATGAGCATGACAAAAGGTGCACCCATTACCACTGTAGTTAGTACAACACCACTACCTAGTGGTACAGTACCTACAACAGTGTGTACCAGTGCATATCGACCACATGTACCTATCGCAACTCATGCTCAAAACCTTAGGCTTAATCTTGAGTGGAAAAGCCAGAGATTGGTATCGAACTTTAAGGGTTGAAGAGCGTACTCACTATCCCACTCTCAAGAGATTGTTCTTGAAAGAGCGTACTCACTATCCCACTCTCAAGAGATTATTCTTGAAAGAATACATACGTGAGGGTGTTCTTTGGGGTGTAGCATCTCAACTCCAAAAAGCTGAACGCAAGGAAGGAGAGTCAGTGAGAGACTCTATTAGTCGACTAAAGCATCTAAATTCTCGCTGTATTCCCAATGAGCGCTTCAATAACAACCAACTTCTTGATAGATTCATCCAAGGATTTGTTGAGATATCGAGCTCGTCTAGTGAGGCAGTGGACACTGATGACCCGCTTGGGGGATAGACCCCACACTTACACCACTGGCATGGTTGGTGAGATCTTGGGTGATATGCGGCCAATGGGATGACAAGCTGTGTGACAGCCATTCTAGAGACTGGCATAGTTATAGCACCAGCTCATTTAGTTGGGTTCACACTATAGAGAACCCTTGTATGTATTTGGTTGAGTACCTTTCATATTGTGTGTACTCTTATCTTGTATATGGTGTGTTGAGTGTTGAGTGAAGGTGAAGAAGATTTTCAGCCTCTCACCTTGTGTGTTCTCTATTAGGGTTTTGTGAGTGTGTGTGTGCTTGCAAGAGCTCAAGCTCTCTTCCCCACTGCATCTTTTCATGGTATCAGAGCTTGGTTCGTGCTAAGGACTGAGCTGCAAGCAAGAGAACCACAGGAAGCGATACGAGGGTAAAAGCTTCAACTACTCTTTCCTATTTGTGTTGGTGACTACACCCTTGTTGGGAGCTCTACGGGAGGCACCGACAAACGATCTCTGATTGAGGAGCTTTCTTCGCGGTAGTAAAGCTATAGGGCAACTATACCGTCCCATTGGACAAAGTTTTTAAGCCGAAAACGCGTTTCGGGCACGTCTAGACCTCCATTTTTGAGAAAGCAGGCGTTTTCGAGCACTGCGGGTAAGTCATCGATTCTCTGCAGAACTCTATTTTAAGAACTGTAAGAAGACAGATTGGCTGTGCAGACAGTGTGTGCTGCAAAGAGGTCAACAGTTGCCATTGGGTGTATGTATGCATATTGAAGTCACTGGTTGTGACGTTTGAGAATACTACAGTATCGCTGTGCAGAAAATACAACAGCTGTGCAGGACAAACCAGAGTGTTGTCTTTGGTAAAATTGTGTGTCTGGAAAGATGTCAAATGATAACCCAGATTGTGGCTAAGAAGCTTGATAAGAACAACTTCCATGCTTGGAGGTTCAAGTTGATGAATTTTCTGATGGGAAAGGGCTATTGGGACTACATAGAAGGTGAGCATGAAGAGGCACTGGAGATACCGGCCGACTGCTGGCAGATGTGAAAGAGTTTAAAGACTGGAACCAAGGAGCCAGGAAAGTTATGTATTGGCTCTCCATTAGTATACAGGACACCATGATTGGGCACATTCAGGATGCCAAGTCCCCCAAGGAGGCGTGGGACACCTTGGTAAAACTGTATGAAACAAATACCAAGGCACGTAAGATACAATTGAAGAATGAACTTCATACTGTGGAGAAAAAGAGCATGTCTGTGAATGACTATGCATTGAAGATAAAGGGTATTGTGGAATCCCTTGCATCTATTGGTGTGTCAGTAGATGATGATGATAAGGTGGAAGTCTGTCTACATGGTCTCGGGCCACAATACAAGGCATTCAAGACGTCTATTCAGACTTGGGAAAACATTCCCAACTTTACAGATTTGGTGTCTATGCTGATTATAGAAGAGAAGAGCTTGGTGTCTATGCTAATTATAGAAGAGAAGAGCTTGGGTGAAGACCAACAGTCTTCACAAAACAAAAACAGTTCATAGCAACAAGCCTTCTACACAAGTTCAAGTAGAGGACGAGGTAGAGGAGGCCGTGGATGCGGTCAAGGAGGTGGCCGAACAGGTAATCTCAGAATTATGGCCAGTAGCAGCAACAATAGTCCCAGAATACACAACAACAACATCAACAACAACACAGGTGGAAGAGGTAAATTCAGAGGCAGGGGGAGTCAAAGAGGACGTGGAAATTGGCAAAGGCAATATAATGATGCACGTGAATGCTTTTATTGTGGTAAGCCTGGACATGTGCAGGCAGAATGTTATAAGAAGCAGGCTGACATGCAAAATGGGAAAGTGCAGCAGAACAACTATGCATCCTCAAGCAGAAACAATGAGGATAATGAAAGGTTGTTTGTTATGCAGCATGTCGTGAATGCCATGTCTGAAAATGTTGAAGCAGCACAAAAAGATGATGTATGGTATGTGGATTCAGGTGCTTCGAACCACATGACAAGTCATCGGGAGTGGTTCAAGGAGATGAAAAACCTTGAACGACCAGGTTTTGTGGAAACAGGGGATGACACTGCTCATCCAATTGCCCATGTTGGAGATGTGCCATTGTCTATGCAGGATGGCAAAGTGAAGTACCTTGCAGATGTACTTCACGTTTCGAACATAACAAAGGATCTGGTTTCAGTTGGCCAGATGATTGAGCAGGGTTTGAGGTTCAGTTTAACCCTGATGGTTGTTATGTTGAAGACTTTAAAGACAAGTGCAGGTTGTTTGCAAAAGGCAACAGAGTCGGCAGAATGTTTACGTTGAATGTAGACATGCCTGAAATGAGTGGTGCGATGTTTGCAAATGGTTCATGAATTGTTGCAGACACAGACATTTAGCATAAAAGAATTGGACATGTGAATGTGCAGAGAATAAAGTCTATGCAGACTAAAGGAATTGTGACAGGGCTGCCAAAATTTAAAGTGGAAGGTATGCAGAGAATATGTGAAGCATGCCAATTTGGAAAGCAAACAAAGCATGTATTTCCACGTAACAGATATGTGAGCAGAAATGCACTAGATGTTGTGCATTTAGATGTATGGGGTCCTACGAAGACCATGTCTATGGGAGGCTACAGGTATTATGTGACATTCATTGATGACCACACAAGGAAAGTGTGGGTATATTTCATGAAGGAGAAGAGTGAGGTGTTCACTCACTTTCAGAATTTCAGAGTTTTGGTTGAAAAGCAAACAGGGAAATATGTAAAGTGCCTAAGGTCAAATGGAGGGGGAGAGTACTTCTCCAATGAGTTCTCTGAATTTTTAAAGAAGAATGGTATTCGGAGACAGTTTACATGCAGATACATTCCGCAGTAAAAAGCTAAAAAATGTGTACTTATTGGATATTCCCTTGAGCAAAAGGGATACAGGTGTTATAACCCTGCTACACGTGAGTTGAGGGTAAGCACGGATGTTGTCTTTGATGAGATGAGTAGCTGGTATGCTGCTGAAAAAGAAGCTGTTGGGGCTGATGTGAGTGGAAGTATGGTTGCACAGAATGCAGGTCAGTAATCACAGTCTTTGAGTGGACGAGGAGAGTCCTCATCTAGTGGGTCTATTGATAGACCATGGAGTGGCAGGCTGCGTCATAATACCAGTCCTGCAAATGTGATTAGTACATCACGTAAAGGAAAAGAGAAAGTGGTTGAGCCCCTTGGTATGCCTGACATTTCTGCAGGGCATTCTCATGTTGATGGAGAGTCTAGTGGCTCAGATATGAGCCTTGATGAGGAGCTTGGGATCCCAGCTATGAGAACACCTGGTGTAAAGAAGGCTATGGAAGCCATGAATGAAAAGCTGCGAAGATCTGGGAGAGTGAAAAACCCTGTGCAGAGGTTTACCTATGATGGTTATGTGGCACATCACTATGCATATATGGCAAAGGTTATGCAAGTTGTAGAGCCCACATGCATTGATGAGGCTGTTGGAAATGTGTGTTGGAAGAAAGCTATGGATGAGGAGATGGATGCACTATATGGAAATGAAACTTGGGATTTAGTGCAATTGCCTGAAGGCAAGAAAGCCATCGGGGATGCAAGTGGGTGTACAAAGTAAAACATAACAATGATGGAAGCATAAACAGGTATAAGGCTAGATTGGTAGCCAAAGGGTATGTGCAGACATATGGCATTGATTATGAGGAAACTTTCAGCCCAGTTGCCAAGATGGCAACAGTGAGAGTTGTGATAGCAATGGCTGTGTCAAAGCAATGGTCTTTACATCAGATGGATGTAAAGAATGCATTCTTGCATGGGGATTTGCAAGAAGAGGTGTATATGTTACAGCCACCTGGTTATGAGGATGCGAGTCACCCCGAGCATGTTTGCAGGTTGAAGAAAGCCTTGTGTGGCTTAAAACAAGCACCAAGAGCATGGTCTGACAAGATTTCTGAATATCTTGTCACTATTGGCTTTCATGTAGCCAATGCAGATTTCTTGCTGTATGTGAGACATGGTGATAGAGGGGTTGTGCTTGTTGTCATCTATGTAGATGACCTGATCATTACGGGGGACCATGATGCAGAGATCTTTGATGTAAAGATCTTGCTTAGATAGAAGTTCGAGATGAAGGATCTGGGGGAGCTCAGATATTTCTTGGGCATTGAGGTGATTAGGTCACCACATGGTATTGGATTATTGCAGAGACAGTATGGCTTGGACATGTTGTCCAAGTATAGTATGACAGGCTGTAAGCCTATTTCTATGCCATTGGATCAGAATGGCAAGTTGAGTGCAAATTCAGGAGAGATCTTGGAGGATCCTACTATGTATAGGCGCATAGTAGGAAGCTTGATCTACATGACGATCACCAGCAGACCAGATTTGAGCTATGCTATTGGGTTGGTGAGTCAGTTTATGCAGGTTCCACGGAAACCGCATTTGGATGCATTGGGACGCATACTGAGGTATGTGAGGTCTACTTTGCCTTGTGGACTATTTTATGAGACTGGGACAAAGATATGTGTACATGGGTACACAGATGCTGATTGGGCTTGTAGTATCTCAGATAGAAGATCTACTTGTGGCTTCATGTTTTCTTTGGGGAGTGTTGCTGTGACTTGGAGCAGCAAGAAGCAGCCTACGGTTGCTCTATCCAGTACAGAGGTCGAGAACAGAGGAGCTGCTATGGCAGCATGTGAGGTAGCTTGGTTAAGAAAGCTGCTTTGCAAATTTGGGTCTATCAATGGATAGACAAGTTGTCATTTTCTGTGACAACATTAGCAGTATACAGTTGGCCAGGAGCCCAGTTTTTCATGCTCGCACGAAGCATATAGAGGTCCACTACCATTTTGTCAGAGAGAGGGTCTTGGCAGGAGACCTTGACCTTGTTTATGTCAGCACACAGGATCAGGTATCTTCACCAAAGCATTGGGTACAGAGAAGCTCCGCAGATTCAGAGCTTCACTTGGTGTACATGAGATGGAGTTGAGCTCGAGGGGGAGTGTTGAGATATCGAGCTCGTCTAGTGAGGCGGTGGACATTGATGACCTGCCTGGGGGATAGGCCCCACACTTACACCACTGGCACGGTTGGTGAGATCTTGGGTGCGGCCAGTGGGATGACAGGCTATGTGACAGCCATTCTAGAGACTGGCATAGTTATAGCGCCAGCTCATTTAGTTGGGTTCACACTATAGAGAACCCTTGTATGTGACAGCCATTCTAGAGACTGGCATAGTTATAGCGCCAGCTCATTTAGTTGGGTTCACACTATAGAGAACCCTTGTATGTATTTGGTTGAGTACCTTTCATATTGTGTGTATTTGGTTGAGTACCTTTCATATTGTGTGTACTCTTATCTTGTATATGGTGTGTTGAGTGTTGAGTGAAGGTGAAGAAGATTTTCAGCCTCTCACCTTGTGTGTTCTCTATTAGGGTTTTGTGAGTGTGTGTGTGCTTTGCAAGAGCTTAAGCTCTCTTCCCCCCTGCATCTTTTCAAGATTGTGCCACGAGGACATATACAATGGCCTAGTCATTAGAGGTCTTACAACGTGGGAAGCAATCACTGCCAATGAAATCCAGTTAGAAGACAACTGGATGATTGCAGGTAAAAAGGTGTCTTTGGAGACAAAGTCTGTTAGTTCGCAAGTATCTAGGCACGAGCCAATGACTGTAAAACCTATTTCCAAGGAGCCCAAGATATCTGAAATGTCTATAGCTGACCTTACTAAGGCTCTCCAAGAATACTTTAGGGGTAATCGAGCTCCTCAAAATAGCCATATGTACCCAAGAAGAGAGCAACAATGGTGTTCGGTTTTCTTAGGACCACATAGCACGAGTGAATGTCCCACATTCAGAATTAAATTCAGTGGGACTTGCAATACTACATGTGGTAAGTATGGCCATCAATCTAAGGATTGCCTAGTACTAAAGCGTATATTAGCAAATCAGGCACCACTAGATTGGTCAAACACACCTCAAGTACCCGCACTGATGCCTGCACCACCTGCCGACCAACCGTCACAACGTGCATAGTTCCAAGGAACCCAAATTTAGCTCAATCTGTGGTGCCATTACCACCGCCAGTGCTAGGACCACAACCTTTGCATCGGAGGGTTACCCCTATAAAGCAAATGGGTTGTGAGTCACATAGTGCATGTGGGGATTATGAAGAGGATATAGACCCCACTGTTCCATATGGGATTGATACGTTTGAAATGACTCCCCAGTATTACATGGAGGATCATTTCAGGCAAGTCAAGCCTATATATCAAGCGGCTGCTCTCGCCACCACAAGAGGTCAAAACCTTAATACCTTTGCCAGGAGACCACCTCTTCAATGCTACGATTGTGGTGGACCGCATCATGTAGCGGAGTGCCCTAATAGGCTACAGAAGATCGCTACTCAAATGCAACCAAATCAAGGAAGCATGTCGGGAATGCCGGTACTTACATGTAATTGTTGTGGCATAGATCATTTGATTGCTCAATGTCCACATAATCCAAGTGCACCTAAGATTATGCCATTGAATTTGGTTGAGGTCACCCCAATGAGGCACTAGGAACCACACCTGTTATACCCACAAATATAGTCACATGGTCAATGCTTCAAAATCAAAACTACATTCTTGAAGAGAGGGATACTGCATTAATTGCTCAAGCAAAGAAAAAGAAATCTGCCACAAGCTCCAAACCCAAAAGCCCAACAAATGCCTAGAGATAGAACTAGCAGATCCAGGTGAGGAGTCTAAACCAGTTTTTATTGCTCAAGACCTCACCAAGATGGAAGAATCTACACTTAAGATGCTTCTTAAAGAATTCAAGGACATATTTGCTTGGACATACCATGATATGAAGGGTGTTCCACCCAATGTGGTGCAACACACAATTCCAATGATTAGCACTACTAAACCAGTCCAGCAACGCCCCTACCCAATGAATCCTAAGTATGCAAAGATTGTACAAGAGGAAATCGAAAAGCTTATAAAATGTGGATTCATATACCCTATTGAACACTCAGATGGGTTTCTCCGATATAGTCATTGTACCTAAGAAGAATGGGAAACTCAGAGTGTGCGTTGATCTCAAAAAGGTTAATGCAACCACCAGAAGAGATCATTACCCCTTGCCGTATTCAAAACATGTGCTTGAAAGAGTTGCAGGGGCAAGGAGGCTTATAGCTTTTTAGATGGGTACTCTGGTTATAATCGGATCACAATTGCAGTAGAGGACCAAGCCAAAACAGCTTTTATAACGGAGTTTGGAGTGTTTGCCTTTCGCGTCATGGCCTTTGGCTTAACCAATGCACCTGCAACATTCCAACGATTAATAAACACAGCCTTTAAGGAATATCTAAGGGACTTTTGTGAAGCCTTCTTAGATGATCTTTGTGTTCATTCCTCTTGGGAGACGAGCACTTGATGTGTTTATGAAAAGTATTTGAAAGGCGTAGATTATATCGCATCTCATTGAATCCTTTCAAATGCCAATTCTGGGTTAAACATGGAGTTATTCTAGGGCATATAGTGTCCAAAAATGGGATTTCCACCGACGAAAGTAAAATCAAGGTCATTCTGGAATTGCCCCCACCCACCCACTATAAGGGACTCCAGCACTTTATGGTCCATGTTGGTTATTATCGAAGGTTTATTTTATTCTTCGCTGAGATAGCTCGACCATTGTACAAGCTTCTCATCGAGTTTATTTGGACGGAAGATTGTGACCATGCATATGAGTTAAAGGCCCTGGCGAGTGCTCCAATCTTGCGAATGCCTAATGTTGGAATTAGGGTTGCAGGAATGCACACACAACTTCAAGAAGATGAGGAAGCTTGAGCACAACACAGTAGTGTATTATGAGTGCCAAAAATGAAAGATCACAAGCCCTAGAAGATAATGGGCGTATATACAATGCACGGGGGAAAAAACCTCCTAGTGAGGGAAAAAGTGCCCCGGCGGTCCTAAGTGTGTTCACACACATCACTACTATAATATGGTAACAAATCCCCCCTGGAGTGATGCGGTGAACAAGAGCTAGCACTCATGTATAGGGAAGTGTCTAGCTATGTGGACGAATCCACAAAAGGGAGTAAGCCCAAAGCTTTGCGAAAAGCTTCGAACTTCTCACGAGGCAGAGCCTTTGTGAAAAGGTCTGCAAGGTTATCCTGTGTTGGCACATAAGCCAAACTGATCTCTCCTGCAGAGAGTCTCTCCCTGACATAATGGTAGTGCACCTCAATGTGCTTCGTACGAGCATGGAACACTGGGTTCCGCGCAACTGCCAATGCGCTCTGACTGTCAGTGAAGATGGTGGTGGCAGATGGCTGCCCAACACCCAAATCAGCCATAAGGCGTCTGAGCCACACACACTCAACCGTAGCTGTGAAAGCTGCCCTGTACTCAGCTTCACAACTAGAAGTGGCCACAGTAGGCTGCTTCTTGCTCAACCATGATATGCATGAGCTTCCAAGCATGAAGCAAAAACCACTCGTGGACACGCGTGTGTCATAACAACCAGCCCAGTCAGAATCTGAAAAAGCATGTAAATCTGGCGGCAATGATCCCCCCTTGGGATAAAACAACCCAAGATGCCGAGTAGCACTCAAATAGCGAAAGATACGCTTCACTGCCTGCCAATGCTTAATGCCTGGGCTATGCATAAATCTGCTCACCTGTGAGACTGCAAACTGAATGTCTGGCCTCGTAATGCATACATAAATGAGGCAACCAACAGCTGTCTGATAGAGTGTGACATCAAAGTGATCTCCAGCATCATGAAGACTCAACTTCAAACCTGTCTCCATTGGAGTAGCAATAGGCTTGCAGTCTTCAAGGCCAAATCTCCGCAACAATGTTTCAATATACTTTGTCTGACACAAAGCAATACCTCCATCACACTGCTTAAATTGTATCCCCAAATAATGATGCAAATGCCCCAAATCTGACATCTCAAAAGAGGCATTCAAATCAGCCTTAAAATCAGCAATATGACTCTCATTTGGTCCTGTGAGCAGCATGTCATCGACATAGAGAGCAATGATTAGATGTACACCATCCACACGTTTAGCATACAAAGTGCTTTCTGTTGGACTATTTTGAAACCCATGTGCAGTCAAATATGCATGTATTTTTTCATACCAAGCTCGTGGAGCTTGCTTTAAACCATATAAAGCCTTTTTTAACCTGCACACTTTGTTTTCCTGCCCTCTTTGAACAAAACCACGAGGCTGCGATACATACACCTCCTCATGCAAATCTCCATTTAAGAACGCAGTCTTTATGTCCAGCTGATGTACATTCCAACCATTATGAGCTGCTAATGCACAGATGCTACGAACAGTGGTCATACGACATGTGGGAGCAAAAGTCTCATCAAAATCAATGCCCTTCTCTTGAGCATAACCTTTTGCAACAAGCCTAGCCTTATGGCGATCCACTGTGCCATCAGGCTTACGCTTCAATTTGTATACCCACTTAGTGCCAATGGCCTTCTTGCCAGGAGGCAAGTCACATAAAGACCATGTACCATTCTTCATAATAGCATCGTATTCTGCTTGCATAGCAGCCATCCAATTTTCTGAACTTTGTGCCTCATCAAATGAAACAGGCTCACTTTCATCGCACATACTAGAAACAGCCAATGCATAACAATCTGACGCATAAGAGGCACCATGAGAGCCAGAACGAGTGCGACTAGACAAAGGGGCATCCAACTTGCTGTCACGCAAAGTCTGCACCAGCCATCTAGGCATATTCCTAGAGCCCTCAATCTCTTGTCTCTCATCCTCAAGTGCATCATGCACATCTGCATCAGATATAGGCTGATCTGTGCCATCATTTAAAACCTGCGTAGGCTGAAAAACTGCCTCATGAGGTATTGCACTTGACTGTGCACCACTGAAAAGAGGCAACAATGTATCATAGACATCACGTGAGCTGATATCTGTCTCCTTAGTACATGAAACCAAGGGCTGAACTGCATCTTCCACAAATACAACATCACGGCTAACCAAAATGCGCTTTGTCTGTGGATGATACAAACGATAGCCTTTGCTCTCAGCACTATATCCAACAAAAATACATTTGACAGCTTTGTCATCCAATTTTCTGCGATGTTGCACAGGCACTAATGCATATGCCAGGCAACCAAAAACACGTAAATGGCCAACAGATGGCTTGTGGCCATGCCAAGCCTCATATGGAGTGACAACCTGTAATGCTTTGGTGGGACACCTGTTTAGTACATAAGTGGCACACATGACAGCCTCAAGCCAAAAACCATGTGGTAGACTTTGACTCTTAACCATACATCTTGCCATTTCCATGAGAGACCTGTTTTTTCTCTCAGCCACACCATTTTGCTGTGGTGTATACGGCACTGTACATTGGTGTTTTATCCCACGCTCAGCCAGAAATGCATTAAATTCTGAAGACATATACTCCCCCCCTCGATCTGAACGGAGGGTGCCCATCTTACTTTCTGACACATTTTCAGCCATAACCAAAAACTGTTTGAAGCACAAAAACACTTCGGACTTTGCCTTCAAAGGATATACCCATGCATGCCTGGTAAAATCATCAATGAAAGTCACGAAGTAAAGGTAGTTTCCAAATGATGGAGTTTGCATGGGACCGCAAACATCACTGTGAACAAGCTGCAATCTGCGTTCAGCTCTCACTGATCCATCTTTGGGAAAGGAAGCGCGCTGCATTTTACCCAATATGCAGCCCTCACAAACATGCTTGACAGGTGCCTCAAGCTTAGGCAAAGAAGACACCATTTCAGATTTCTGCAGGCGCAGCAAACTTGCAAAATTCAGATGACCAAAACGTGCATGCCACAGTTTTGCATTTGAAATAGCCTGCGTATCCATAATAGCACATGCTGAATCCTCTACACATTTGCCATCCATATTGAGCTTATACAGCCCTCGACATAGTGAACCAGATGCTACAATGATGTCACCACAAGAGAGATCATGAACAGTACATCTGTCATCCACAAATTTTACAACCAAACCTGTTTTGGCAAATGCGGAGACTGACAGCAGATTCTTTTTGATCCCTGGCACATACAATGCATCAAAAAGTGTAAAGGTGTTGCCATTTGCAACATTCAGCACAATCTGTCCAACTCCTTTAACGGGATAAGAGGAGTTATTGGCACAAGTGACAGTATTCCCTGTGGGAGCAGACTCAAGGAAAGTGAATAAACTGTGCTGCGAGGTGATATGCTTAGTGGCACCACTGTCAAAGTACCATACATCTGAATCTACTGCAGACATACATGTGTCATGCAAAGATGGGTCATAACTGCACTGCGCATTGAATGCCCATTCTGTATCTAGCACAACATTAGCAGATTCATTGTTAGAAGGAGAGGCATCTGCAACAGCCATACCAGCCTCTTTCTTCTTAGCCTCTTTCGCAGCCAGCTTAGGACACGCTTTGATGACATGATCATTTCCCTTACAGTACTTGCAAAATGTCTTCTGTTTGTCACCCTTCTTCTCATCTTTGTCTTCCTTCTTTGGTTGCGCAGCATTTGCAGATTTCTGCTTACTAGAAGAAAAGCCAGCTTTACCTTTCCCGCTTCTCTGACTAGCAACGAAAGCTTGATCTGCGACACGCATAATATTCCTGTTTTGCCTTGACTGGTCTTCTTGCAGCAAAACAGAAACTAACTCCTCAAATGATAAGGCATTGGGATTGCCTTTCATCATCAAGCGAAGAGTGGAAGCAAAACCCTGATAAGAATCTGGTAGACCATTCAAAACAGTCTGCACAAGTGAACTGTCTGACAGGATTTCATCTGCAGAAATGAGCTGCTCTTTGAAATCCTTGATCTTTGTCAAAAAGCTATCCATAGAATCACCTTCGTTCATATGCTCACTCTCCAACTGTTTTCGGAGATAAGCAACACGAGCCTCATTTCTTGCCTGATACAATGTGGCAAGTACATCCCAAGCATCCTTAGAAGTCCTGCAGGAGCGAATATGTGGGATAATGGTACGTTTGACAGACAGCGCAATCAAGGCATGAGCCTGCGCATCTCTACCATCCCAACGAATCTGCTCTGCTGAAAGTGGTGGTTCTCGAACAGCTGCTACAGCACTTGTGCCTGCACCATCATCAACAGTACCTGTTTCTGATGTGTTTGCAGCATTCCCAGCCACAATAGGACGTGCATCAATACCCTGCACAATGTTCCATAACCCCTTTGCTACCAATACATGTCGCATCATATATGCCCACAATGGATAGTTGGTGCCATCCAACTTATCCTCAGCAGCCAACATGCGGAATACATCATTGTTGTCAGCCATGGCCAATGACTGTACTACTAGATGTAAATGCTGTCTGTAAGAGGAGAACCTGTATAAAATCGACCTGTGCTATGTAGCACAGCCCAAAACAGACGAATGGGCACCTGTCCTGCAGATTTTAATCTTGACAGAAAATCTGCACAGTAGGACGATTTTGCCTGCGCAGTACTTGGAATGCAAAAACGGAGGGCGAAATGACCTCAGATCAAAATTCTGAAATGACCGAGCCCTACGGGTTCTCCCACGGCATATACTAACCTGCAGTCGCTCGTGAAACCTCGTCGCAATCGGAGGAGATGAAGCGGCAGGTGCCGGTGATGCTGCCCGGGAGGAGGAAGCCTGCTCTGATACCAATTGTTGGAATTAGGGTTGCAGGAATGCACACACAACTTCAAGAAGATGAGGAAGCTTGAGCACAACACAGTAGTGTATTATGAGTGCCAAAAATGAAAGATCACAAGCCCTAGAAGATAATGGGCGTATATACAATGCACGGGGGAAAAAACCTCCTAGTGAGGGAAAAAGTGCCCCGGCGGTCCTAAGTGTGTTCACACACATCACTACTATAATATGGTAACACCTAACTGGGATTTAATCTTCCATGTGCATATTGATGCATCAAACTTTGCTATTGGGTGCGTACTAACTCAACCTGGAGAACATAAACTAGACTACCCCATTAGCTTTGCCAGTCGCCACTAGTTGAACAATGCTGAAATGAACTACACCACTACGGAGCGAGAAGGTTTGGCAATGATATATGCAGTAAAGAAATTTCGTTATTACCTTCTTGCCGCCAAGTTTGTTTTCTATGTGGATCATCAAGCATTGTTGTATCTGGTGAACAAACCATGCTCCACAGGAAGAATCACACGATAGTTGTGATTCTTCTTGAGCTTGATTTCACTATTGTTGTGAGACCTGGCAAAAAACATGTCATGGCTGATCATTTGTCTTGCATACCTAATGGTGAAGCTCCTACGGGAGTTGATGATGACTTACCTGACACTTCCTTGTTCATGGTGGAGACAATGCCTGAATGGAGTGAGAAGATTGTTAACTTTTTGGTTAATGGTTTTCCACCCAAAGAGCTTCGTAAAGATCTAGCTCGAAAGCTGATCAAGGAATGCAAACCCTATTGCCTAATGGCCGGGACTCTTTATAAAAGAGGAAAGGATGACGTTCTTAGGCGTTGTACCCGAGAGGATGAGTATCTATATATTTTGCAAGAGGCACATATGGGCATAGCCGGTGGTCACTTTTTAGGAGACTTAACTGCACAAAAGATATTGCAATCAGGGTATTGGTGGCCCACTATGTTCCAAGATGCATCACTTTTTGTGAAGGGTTGTGAGATGAATGCCAATGCTACAAGAAACCCCAGTGGAAAGATCAAATGCCCCTACATCCAATTAAAGTAAACCAACCATTTGAAAAGTGGGATTTAGACTTTGTAGGTCCAATTAGCCCAGCGGCCCGTAACACATAATTTTGCTATATTATTGTGGCCACTGTCTATGTGACCAAATGGGCTGAAGCGAAAGCGACACGAAAGGCAAATGCGAGGACAACAGCCAAGTTCCTCTTTGAAAATATAATCACATACTTCGGTTGTCCTTTTGAACTTGTGAGCGACAATGGTACACATTTTATAAATGAAGTGATTAAGGAGCTCACAACAAATTTCATGATATCCCATTATAAATCTACTCTTTATTATCCGCAAGCGAATGGCCAAGCCGAGAGTACCAACAAGACCTTAATCTCTATTCTGACAAAGACAGTTGAGGCTCATCACACGGATTGGGATCTAAAGCTTACGTCAGCTTTATGGGCCATCATACTATGTACAAAGTGGCTATTAATTGCACACCATTCAAGATGGTATATGGCCAAGAAGCAGTCATGCCGTGGGAATTTGTCATTCCTAGTCTTCGTGTTACTACTCAAGAGGGCTGGGATGGTAATCCCTTAGTAGAGCGTTTGTATATCCTTAAGCGGTTAGACGAAGAAAGACAATTGGTGATGTACAATGCCCTTGTAGAGAAGGATAAGGAAGAAATGGTTTGATCGCCACCTGAAAAATAAGGACATCAAAGTTGGGGATAAAGTCCTAATGTATGGAGTGCATAACAAAAAGAAGAAGCTAAAATATGTTGGTAAGGGACCGTACAGAGTATGTGAAATTACCCTGCAAGGTACCATCCGAGTGGAGACTCTCGAGACGGAGTTGAAACCGTTGGATTCCTCAATGTGGGAGTAAATTCAAAAGATACTATGACCCCCTAAGCCAAGAGGAATTACATGCAATCCATCAGAAGAAGGCACCTAAAGAACAGGCTAAGCTAAAGAACAACTGAGCTAAAGAAGATACAAGCAAGAGTTAAAGCTAAAGAACGTCAGCAGTGTGTTAGGCGCCAACGAAAGGCCAACTTGGGGATTACACAAGCATTTTTCAAGGAGGTAGAGGATTCACTAGAATTTGACCCACCTCTACAATACCCAATTGAGCTACAGAGTCCTTACGGGGAGGTGCTGTATATTGCATTATTGGATACGGGAGCTCAACACAATTTGCCGTCATATGGAGTGTGGTGTCAACTTAGAAAACCACCCTTATCCAAGAGTACCATCTAAGTTAAGGGTATCAATAAGAAGAAAACCACTGTCTCGAGAATTCTGCACACTCTTGTTGCCTATGACAAGGGGACTGTGGTTCAAAGCTTTTTGGTTATGCCTACTAGTACCATGGAGGGAGCTGTAAACTTAGGGCGCAAATGGATGTTAGCCACCAAGTGCAATATTGATTGGAAAACCAGGTGGGTTACAATGCAAGAACCAGCTCTCAGCCTGACCACTTATTTAGAGTCCTGCACCTAAGCCATCAACTCTGGACAAAATGCTAGATAAGGAAAAATCACAAAGTCAAGTGGCTACACCATCTTTGATTGTTTGCCACCCCTCTAATGCTTCAAAGCCAAGAGTGGAGATAGGCAGTGTGGTGGGTCCCAAAAGCTTCATTAACGGATACCTCTATTACTTAATCTCATTCAAACAAGAAGCCTCATAGTAGGAAAGCAGCAACCCGTCCTAAAAATGGCAAGGTAACATCATGTTGGATTCCTAAAATATTATTAGCAGCCCAAGGGTACTACAAAGGGAATGACCAGATTTGGGTCCCTAAACATAAGTTGAATTCTTCTGCATCGCCTGTAAAATATTGTAAGCCAAATGTTGCCACCCCAACAACAATTCAAGACCATGGTAAGGGAAAGGTAATGGAGTACTCCACACCACTTCTTCCAGAGCTAGTTGGAATTCCCAAACGATATCGATCGATACCACCTAGCTCAGGAAGGGGGGAGTCACAGGAAGCTTCTAGCTCCTCATGCCATTGACACATTAATATAGAAGTTTCTGCATGCTCTACACCTACCCTTGTCAATACCCACCAAGAAACCAATGAGTCTACGTCTCCCCTTATAAATGTATCATCGGAATCCATATCCTCTATTCGTTCATGGGAGCGTACACTACCATCTCTATAACTTGATGTGGCCACAAGGGTCGAGAATCGGTGCTTGCCGGACCTTGCCTCTGTGGAGGATGTGTGTTGGTGGAGGAAGACTGACGGTCAGATCTATGGAAATTCAATTTTAAGTGAGATCTTGGAATTCTTACACATGCTCATCCCATTTCTCCTTTGCAGTCGGAAGCTCGTCCACGTGATGAATAAGAGCCTCATCAAGATGGAGCATGATGATGCCTTGTGCCCTCTCATCATCTTCAATATCTTCAGCCTTAGTTCGATCAATAACCTTAGTGCCAGAAATGAATGGCCAAAAACCTTTGGACATCATCTTATACTTGACAAGAACTTGCCAAGTGTGGAAGCCCTCTCCTGAGAACTTCTTAATTTGGGTGTTTTCCTTTGACATTGGGTATTGAAGGGAGATTACAAGAGTGTTAATGGGCTGATTTATGAAGAAGAAAACCAAAAATTTGTGATGTTTTGGCTTAAGTAGAAAGAGAATGGCTTATAAGAGTGCAACAACCCATAATCAAGCCAAGGATGTTGTATAAAAAGAGATTAAGTTGATGAAGCTTATGGTTTAGCACTTAGGGTGTGTGCCCAACCACAAATTCTGATGGAGATGAGATTCATTAGTGTCAAAGAAACACTTTCTTTGGTGATTAAGATCACCATTAGTGTTTAGCAACACTAGTGCTTAAGAGCATATTTTTTAGTGTCAAATGATACTTGCATTGGTGATTAGATGCACCATTAGTGTTTAAGAACACTCTTAGTGCTTAGAAGCACTCCATAATGTCAAGAGGCTCCCCTTTGTTGATGGCTACACCCACCAATGGTGTTTAGCAACACCTTTAGTGCTTATAAGCACACTTTGGAACCTTGTACACTTGATGAAGCTTGATGACAATGAGGCTTATGAACACCTCATGGTGTATGCCCACCACTTCAGAAGATCTGGAGCAAAAGCACTTTCAAGGAGAACTTAAGTGATTAAGATCAATTAATCAAGGATTAGTTTAAAAAAACACTATTTTGAAGCTTTTATTGAAGCTTCCATGGCTTCCTCACAGGGTTGCCCTGATTTTTTCTTGAGAAGCTTCCATGTTGTGACTCTCTAAACATTAAGCTCTTGATCTTGGTGGTACACAATGGCGGTGATGGTTGGGATCATGGTTCTCAAGCACTAGGGGTGAAGCCTTTGCAAACCATAAAAATATTAGGCAGTCGGACTTTAGGTATTCCTTAACAGCCTTGCATGTGACCTGGGCTAAAGCTATTAATTGAACAAACAACAACTAAGGTTTAAGCCTTAGTCAAGGCTTGGAAGAAGACTAGGCTGGCTGATGGCATGGGCTAAGGCAACACAGCAATATAACTATTCAAAAAATGCAAGAAGGTGATGACATGGAGACAGAGAGTGTGGAGAAGATGGTCATTTCCTGACCGTCGTGGATGCAGCAGAAGAAGGACAGGGTCACCATACTATTGCTGGAAGGAAAGGAGAGTGTGTTGGTGATTGTTGTGAGAGGGGAAAAGAAGGAGGAAAAGCATTCGGCAAGATAAAGACAAGTACATGCTGTAGAATTTCAGACCAAGGTCACAGTGTGAAAGAGGCTTGTGGTGCTGCCCCAAACCATTCACATAGTTGGCTTGCTACTATGTTTTGACCGTCTTGGTGTGTGACCATCTTGGTGTGTGACCATCTTGGTGTGTGTGCGTGTCTCAGTAGAATTGCCTTGAGCTATCATGTATTTGTCCCTTGATGCCACATGGAGTAATTGATGTTGAGTTGTTTTTGAAGACAAAGATCTTGACTGAATATCCTTAATCCCCCATGAACCTCTTGTAATTATCATCCAATAAGTCATAACCGTATAAACCCATTTGGAATAACACCTTACGAGAAGCTTTGCTTTACATTGCTGTGGTGCCCACACTTTGGTAGATCATGTGCATGGCCTTTCCTTTTTGGGGTGTTTTTGGATCAAAGGAGTGTTGTACATAGTTGTTGTGTGGTAATGGGTTGACATACGGTGTTGATATGAGGGTCATAGAGGCAGTTTCATGTTTAATGCTCTACCTAACACAGTGTCACACGTGAAATACACTCAGAGTATCCTTTTCCCATGATGAAGTTTCTCATCCTGAACTTCCATGCTTAGAAGTTATTCTTGTCTAGCTTTGCACACTCACAATTTGGGATAGATTATCTGAGATGATTAATTATAGAAAGTTATATAATAGTTCTTGTAAAAACTTTTACGCTTACAAAAAAATTGCAACGTCTAACATAGAAGTACTATAAACCTGCTATTGCAACTGTATATGAACTAATCACACAACATAACAGTACTATCTATTGCAACTGTATCTGAACTACTCACATAACATACATCCACCACCAACCTGTAAATCTCATATTCTTTTAACATACTATCCTATAACCAAATTTCTATTGCAATTTTTCATTGAACCATAATTAAGCATACAAAATAAAATCAACATTTTGATAGAGTGCATGCAAACAACTTACAGAGTCAAAAAGGGCCCAAAATGCACGTGAATTGCCTCGAAACACATAAAAACTTAGTTAATTACACATAAATAGGGTCTTCTTCCTTCACCTAGGAGGATGCCTCAATTTGAGATAGTGACTTTACTTCTCTACCTTTGTAGCTCTCACATCTACCCAAAGGTGTTGCTCCAAAATCAAAGAGGGAAAGAGATGGAATTACCCTTACCCGTGTACTTCTTCCTTTGGTTGCTGTTTGCTTGTCTCTTGAGATCTTCAGAGCGATTGGCACTCTAATACCATGAGAAGAATGCAGGTGAGAGAGGGTGAGCTTGAGCTCATTTTCAAGTAAGCACACACACACACACACACACAAGTAGATAAGCACACAAAAGAGATGGATGATTGAATTCTCTTTTATTCTCTTCTCTTATCTCTTATGGATGATTGTAAAGTAAAGAGATAAGAGTAAATACAATAAGGAAAAGCATTTTCCTAGTATAATGTACAATGCTCAATCCATAGTGTAAACCCGGAAATATAACTCTGCAATAACTCTACTACACCAAAGTGGTTATTTTGTCTCAAAGCTTGTAAACCATTGGTAGCATACAGCCCATAATCTCACCAACCATGCCACTAGCGTAAGTTTCGAGCTTTCATTCTGGCATGTCACCAATTATCTACACTAGTTAAGACAAATATCTGAACAAACACATTCCTAGCTCCTTAATTTGTGTGTGAGAGAAGCACTAGAGTTGAGCTCAATATCTGAATAAACACATGCCAACCTCCTTGATTTGTGTGTGAGAGTACCACTAAGAGGCCAAGAGGAAAACTTGTAAGGAAGAGAAGAGGGATTGAGAGCGAGCGGGAGAGAGAGACTCTATGTATGCTCTTTAACAAAGCTGTGTTTCAAGCACATGCACAATTGTCTATTTGATTTCATATTCATGAGGGAAGTGTTGTTGTTTGTGAAGTAGTCCATAGCTCAAGCTTTTGCAGGGCTAGAAAGATATTGGTCCTTATCTTTATCACCAACTTAAACCTTGGCCTTTTAAGATGCACAACCCAACCCAATACACCAACAATAACAAGGCAACACCACACTCAGACAAGAAGTCACCACATCCGACTACTACCAACAAACGACAACCTTGTCTTCTCAAAAAATTGGCAAGTGTAGGTAAATTATTTACTCTCCTTTTTATTGCTTATTTTGGCTCCCCCCAGTGAGTGGGTAGAGGTAGAGCGCTCCATAGAGTGTAGAGCTAGTGTACACTTGGGTTTGTTGTCTCAGTACCCTCTCCCAGGGAGTCCAAAGACTCTTCTTAGGTATTCTAACATCCTTTCTAAGCATACCATCTCACCGAGACATGTCACATACTCCTAGCACTAACATGGCATTGCCCACATCACGATCACAGACTTACCAAAAACCTAAGCACTTAATCCATCACATGTATGCACACATTATGGGGCAATGAATGTCACAAAATCCACTTTGCCACCGCTTTGTTGAGAGCCCAAAAATTTGGGATCTATTCTTGCCAAAATGTTCCTCACCATTCAATATACTCCCTCACCCAGTGTGACAGGTTTTTGTGCCCTATGTAGTTAGGACATGGACAAACTTAAAAGAGGAAAAGGCAGATTGAACAATGGTAGGGACAAGTAGATGCAAGAGTAATTGATGCAATTTTTTGGAAACCTATTTTCTTTTTAGATAGTGTCTAGGAGCTAGCATAATCTTGTTAGATAGGAAGTTATGTATGTATGCTAGTCTAAAACGTGGATATACACCTTTGTGTCAGCTGAGGTTGTGAATATAATATGAAATAAATCCAATTAGCCAGGATAAGTGGGTGGATAATGTGTAAATGCCATGTGCTTGCTAAAAAGATAAATCGACCGCATTGATATGCAGGGGGAGATTTAGAAGAGAAAAGGTGCCAAAAAAAAAGAGATGGGGGAAGATCAAAGATATTAGGCAGCAATCCTTTTTTGAAGGAAGGAAGGTAGGAAAATGTTGTCTCTTTAGATTTTTATATAAAAATGCTTTGGTTGAGGGTTGTGATGGGGATACAACAAGGATACACCCATTAGAGTGGATACACAGCTAGTCCACTAGGAGATTGATGAGCCAGACATGAAGAACACAACGACAGATAGTGAGAGGAGAAAGAGTGGAGAGGAAGAAGATCTCAGAGTAGTGTGAGTAGGTGTGGGTTGGGACAGAGCAGAGAGAGTCAATATGAGTCACAGATGATTAGCTGAGGGTTGCAGGAGGCAAGCCCAAAATCTCTGTTAGAACTTGGTGCTACCCAAGACATGCTCAGCTGCAGTTCGTGTTTGAAGAAGAAGACAAAGAGTGAGTGAAAGAGAGAGAAATTTGTAGAAGGTGGCTGTGAAATCGAGCAAAAAGATTTTAAGCATGGAGATAAAGATGAAGACTTAGAGAGTTGCTATAGGGAGCTACCACAATAGGTTCCCTTAGTTTATTATGTTCTTTTTTCTTGTTTGAGCTCAGAGTCTCAGGGCTATTAAGACTAGTTTTGATTTTGCAAATATGAAGAAAAGAGAGTGCTTGGGTTTGAACCTATTGTGAGTAGATGGTTTGTTAGAAAATATGTGATCTAGCATCAATTCTTAGTGTGAGATATTTAGTGGTACCTTAGAGTGTCTTCTAAGGCTATAAGGCTCATTTACTAAAGTAACTGAATTTAGGTCTAGTAGACACTTTTCCTTGATTGAGGCATCACCTTTTAGGTAAGTCTGGTGAGATATCTAAGGGAGGTGGAGAGATTCAAGGGTTCTAGGCACCCCCCTCTCTTGAGCTTATATAAATAGGGCACCCTACTCATTCTCATAGGGCTAAGTGAAGAGAGTAAAGCCCGTGCTTTGTGTACTTGCTTAGGGGACAATATACTAGGTGTTCCTTTGTGGGAAATACTCCCTTCTTTGGCATTTTCATTAGCATGTGTTTTTGTGATGCTTAGTTGTGACCCTTGAGTACATTCCATTCTCATTGGTCACATCTCATCTTTATCTAAGTGGTTGCATGTGTTGCTCTTTTGGTGTGATTTTTCTTATGTGATAACCATCTCCATTGTGTGATTCATTTAATCATTGTCAAGGTTAAGCTCACACCATGTCTTTTAACATGGTATCAGAGCTACCCTTCTTGGGAGCTTTCTCTATATGAGAAGTGTGTGGGTGTATGTGTGATTTGTTCATAAGCATTTTCTCTTATCAATAAAGTGGAATTTTGGTGAGAGCCTCATTGGTTGTATCTGTTGCATTTGAGGGCTGATTCTTGCTTCTTAGAGTGGCACTTTAAAGCACCAAGAATGCCAACATCTTTAAGCCCTTAGTGAGCATTGCTTTGTGATGTACATTTCAAAGAGGGCAATGAGCTGGTCGTTTTGAATAGTAGAAGTTTGAAAACGGACACTGGATGAAGGAGATATGACCAAAAACATACAAGGTGCAAGAGAAACTGTATCAAGATAAATGCGAGCTTCCAACCCAAAAGATTATATTGATTCAATGCCGACAAGCGACAAAATTACAATGGGGATCACAAGTGTGATGAGAGATGAAACTTATGAGTGTCCGAGGCATGGGATCCCTTGCCCACAAGTCATCCTATATCTAAACGTAGGTAGGAGAGGTCGGTCTAGGCCACATTACTCCACCTCAAGGTGCTCCCATATAGAAGGAAAGAATTCGGGACACCCAAGCATACCTTAAGAGAACCATGTGAGGCCGGAAGCACAAATAGCACTTTCAAAGGAGTCAAATAAAATCACCAAGAGAAAACCAAAACCTGCATACTACCATTATTGCAAAGCCCTAGAATGGCCTGAGTGTATATGCATTCATTTACCTCTTTGGTGAGGGGGAACTTGAATGATTTGATTTCTTAGTGCAAAGATCCATTGTAAATTCCTAACACTATAAAGGAATTCCTTTTTTGTTTAATTTTGGAACATTGTATGTGTGTGTGTAAGGTTGAGTACCATGGAAAATATGGTGGGAAAGATGTTTGATAAAACCGATAAATTTGATGAATCCAAGTACCATACTTGGTGCATCAAAATGCAAATGTGTCTCATAGAGAAAGACATGTTGGGAGTGGTCAATGGCATTGAAAAGAGGCCAAATAAAAACCCAGATCCCATTACCAAGTGGACCAATTTAGACTCCAAAGAATTATCCCTCATTATTAGTACGTGATAGCCAATTCCATCAAGTGAGGTCAGCAAAGACTTCCAATGAAGCATGGCAACCAATGCAAGCTGCTAGGTTCTTCTTAAGGAAAAAACTTTACAAGATGGAAAAAGATGACAAAACTGGTGTTGGTTCTCAAGTCAATGACATTAGCTGTATGAATGGTTAACTTAGTGGTGCATGTGTTACCATTGATGAAGAGGAGGCCATCTATGTGGTGTTGCTCTCTAGCATGCCCCTTTGTTTATGAGAGCAGTGTGTCTTAGTAGTAGTGATAGCCAATCAAACCAATCATACTCTTACCTTAGTGACTTCTTCTCTCATTCTGGAGGAAATGAAAGGCCAAGAGCCAGGAAGCATTCAACAAAGTGAAAAAGGACACGACATCAACATGAAGAATGAAGGACGAAATAAAGGATCTTCATCAAGCAAAAGCAAGGAGGTCTCAAGTCAGCAGTAGCACTAAGCAATATCGAGCTACCAAACACTACCCTAACCATGTGTTGTTGTGAAAGAGGGGTCACCATATGAGTAGATACCCATATTATCATTTCATCTTGTTTGTTATGTGTATCCACTCGACCACCAGAAAGTAGCCAAAGTAGCACGGGGAGTGAAAATGAACCCGACCACACCTCTAAAAGTAACCTTTGAGCTAGAGAGTAACAAAGCCAAAGAGCCTCTAAGGTACCTAGCCAAATTAGAAATGAGGGGGGGTGAAAGTATGTTCTACAAACTGACATCTAACCACCTTGAGTAACCCACAGATTTGGCGCTTGGGGGGGTGTTGATAAATGCGGTGCCAAAGAGCGCACGAGAAAGAGGTAGAGAGTGAGAATGAGTAGCCAAGAAAGTGCAAACCATATCATGTAGTCACATGATCAAAGGGATTTATCCCGCATTGATGTACAAGCCCAAGGGTGTAACTCCTCATATAAAAGGGGGCCATTTCAAGCAATGAATCATATCACTTGCACACATCTCAAGTCTCTTCATGAGTACAAGTCTTAATCTTGTAACCTAATTTTACTTGAGTCTATTGCACATACTCATCATGAGTAAACTTAGATTACACCCACCTTACAGTAATTCACTCTAATCACATTAGATTAGTGTAGAATTAGCACTAATCACCTTGCATGTGCACATGATATCCATGACTTTCAACAGTCTTTACCAAAGATGTCCATGCTATAAAGATCCAAGAGACTTTGTATCAAGGTAGAGAGTCTCTTCATGAGGAAGAGCATGTTCTTCTTGTAGGTTTTGCAAGAAAGAACTTGGATGCTTTAAAGAGGAAAGCAATTGTCAATAGAGCCATGAGTTATGTTTTGACTGGTGATCATCTTTATTACAAAGGGAATGATGGTGTTATGGGAAGAGTTTTATGTCATGATGAGATTCAAGATTTCTTAAAGGCTTTCCATGAGGAGGGATGTGGAGGCCATTATGGAGTTAACCTCACAAAGAGGAAGATCTTGACAGTCAAGCTCATGTGGCCAAGCATGAACCGGGATATTAATCATTGGTGCAAGAGTTGTCATGAGTGCTAAGCTTTCCAAAAAAGGGTGCTGATTCTAGAGCCTATGCACCATATCTTGAGTTACAAATATTTTGAAAAGTGGGGTATGGATGTTATAGGATCTCTCCTAGGGACCATAAAAACAAGAAGCACTATATTATCACTATGGTGGACTATTTGACTAGGTGGCTAAAATCCAGGGCAATAGGTAGTGCTTGTGGGAAGATATATATATATATATGTATGTATGTATGTATACCGGCTCACAGCAGATACCCACATCATGTATCTTGATGGCATCAAACCCGGGTCCTCACAACACATATGTGTTGCCTACACAACCCACGAGTGCGTAGGCAACATGTAGTGCTACAACAAAACAAGTGTGTAAGTTACTTTATGAGATGATTTGTTGTCGTTTTGGAGTCCCTTTAGAGCTGGTTACAATGAAAAGGGTTTAGGGTTGATATGATAAAGGATCTTACCAAGATGCTGAGCATAAAGCACATGTTTACTACTCCTTATCATCCCCTATGCAATGGGCTTGTGGGAGTTTTAATGGTGTATTGCAAAATTTGTTATTCAAGCTCGTGGAAGAACATCCAAGGGATTGGGATATGTATTTGGATAGGGATTTATGGTCATACATGGTGTCAAAAAAGAATTCTATAGAATTCACTCATCATGTGGAAAACTCTAGAGCATATTTGATGTTGCTTGGCCAATTGTGTGGCTGCACCATGGGAAGATCTGCTAGAGCTAAGAAAAACAGATTGGCTCACCATTCAGAGGCATGAAAAAAGTCAGAGTGTATGTGTTCCCCAAAGGAAAAGTGGATCGATCTGTCCGAATGCAAAAGGAATTATAACTAGCTAGAAGGAGTGGAGGAAGATGAGGAAAGAAAAACCTTAAGGGAGAATATGTATCTAGTTTCCTTATTTGAGGCGGATGTGGACTGGATTATTTCTCGATATGACTCAAGGGATGCACTACTAAGAAACCCTTTATATCACATGCATTTAAGGGATATTAAAAAAACCCCTTAATTGTGATTTTTCCATGAATAAAATGACCCCTTTTGCTTAATTGACTTACAGGTTTTTATTCAAAATCAATTAAAAAAACCCCTTCTATAAATGTATTTCTATAAATTTACCTTAAAATTTTGAATTAAAAAACTCCTTCATTTGAACTCATGTGCTATACTTACATATTTTTAGGTGAATCCCTTGAGAAATATGAGCCAAATGTGATGACAATATAACCAGTCCTAGTAGTGGCATCGATGGAGGAAGGCATACTAGTAAATCTAGAGGATAAGGTCAAGCAGGTTCTTCTAGAAATAGAGCAAGTTGAAGTTTCCAAAGAGATTAAATCATGTGGAAGAAGCATCTAAAAAGAATATGCACAAAAGTGGTTGGGTGTAAGAAGATGAACAATCTAAAATAAACTTGGAAGCTGATCAAAATCCTTGCATGATCTAGGTAAGTGCCAAACTCATAGAAGAATGGAGGTAAAAATTGTAAGAATTTCTACCTAGATATAAAGATGTGTTTTCTTGGAGCTATACAGACATGAAGGTGATCCTAGTGCCAAACTTATAGAATAATGGAGGTAGTAATTGCAAGAATTTCTCTCTAGATATAAAGATGTGTTTGTTTGGACCTATACAGACATGAAGGGTATTGATCTTAGTTTTTATCAGCATAAGATCAATCTTAAGAAAGATGCAATTCACATCCACCAACGGCAAAAAAGGTAACATATGAATCCAAATTATGCTCGCCAAGTTAAAGAAGAGGTTGATAAGTTGTTAAAGTAGGTTTCATTTACCCCATTGAAAAAGCTAATTGGGTGTCTCCAACAATTGTCATCATCCCCAAGAAAATTGGGAAGTTGAGGGTATGTGTGGATTATAGAGGAAGTTGAATGCAGTCACTATCACATATAGAAGATGATTTACTCTTAAAATCTATCCCCAAGAAAATTGGGAAGTTGAGGGTATGTGTGGATTATAGAGGAAGTTGACTGCATTCACTATAGTTGAATGCAGTCACTATCACATATAGAAGATGATTTACTCTTGAAATCTATCTCCTTGGTGATAAGTGTAAGATTCCTCCTCAGCCTGAATATCAAATAAGCCTCTACTTCAATCCCTTGTAATCATTCTATGATTCTGAATACAAGAAAATATCATTTTTCCTTGTTTTGCCTAGTGAGATAAAAAAATTCTAGAGAGTGGTAAATCAAAATTGGAATATTTTTGGATAAATAAATTCTTCAAATATCAAAAAAATATTTTCCTAAAATAGAAAATCAAAATGGATTTTCCAAGGTGCAATTGGAATTAATTAAAATTGATTCAAAAGACCTTAGCCTAAGGGTCCAGATTTTTTTAAAAAAATTTGATTATGGTCCAATTAAGGTTCGTATGGACCAATAATATTAATCCAAGTGTTGGGACAAGATAAATCCAAAGAACAAAAGAAAATACCCAAAAATGAGTAAATGCCCACATAAGATGAAGAGTTGACCAAGTACTAGGTTTACCAGTTTAAAATTATGGTGTATTAATAAAAAAATGAGATATTTTGGAGTAATCATGCATTTTTGACACATGTGTAAGGAAAAGGGAGACCTTCAAGGAGGCGCCTATTTCACATGCTTGGATGAGTTTAAAACTAAAAAATAATATAATATTTTTATCTCTCCTTTCTCCTAAATCAAACCAAATAAAAAAGGAAGCCAAACTAGTCCAAAACTTGTCTAAATTCAGCCAAACTGAAGCTAGAAAATTCTAGAACTTAGTTGGACTCAATTAGTGGCCTCCCTCTCCTATAAATAGACCCTCATTCCTTTGTATTATTATCTGTGAACTAAACTATGTCGATATTACTCTAAACTAAGCTTAATTTCTATTATCCTTTAAAAACCTCTACAAAATTGAAGAGATTGGAGCTTCTCTCTCTCTTCAATCTTCCTTCGTGACTCCTATGATGACATACCAAACCAATTGATTGGTTGGGGACCTCTACAGTGATGACTAAAGAATCAAGCATTTTAGGAGGTAAAGAGTGGATTATGGTCTTTTTTCTATAATTTCTAAATGTTTCTTTCTTCTCAATCCCTCTCAAGCTTGAGAAGCTTTAATTTGAATGGCTTTTGAATATTATTGAAATGCTTTAATGTATTGTAATAAAGAAACAAATAAATTTCTATTTATGCTTAATTTTAATGGTTTTTATGCATTTCTCTCTCTCCCCCCAAAGAAAGGTCATTCCTATGACCTAATCTCAATCCAAATGAAGTCTCTCATGAAGCATTTCTCTAATCCAAAAGTAATTTTTATGCTTGTTTGATTGGAGGCCAAAATAATGGCTTTTTAATGCTTTTATGATATTTATTTCATAGAGAAATTGTGAATCAATCCATAATTGGATAATGATCCAATTAGTGGTCATTCTAATCATACTAATCATATTAAACTTCATTCTCTCAATTAAATTGATAATTATCAGTAATAGCACAACGGAGCTATGGCAAAACTTCTATAAAATAAACACCTAAAACATTTTCATTCACAATATGAAAAGAGGACTTCCTACCATATTCTAGGAATTATCATCCTAGATTAATTGAATGATACTCATTGTAATCTCATTAAAGAAATTTATTTTTATGCATAATTAGTAAATTAGGAAAAAGTGGAATTTTTGATAATTTATTTTTATGTTAAAAGAGTAATTTCCAAGACATTGGAAATTCATGTATTCCAATGATTTAGAGAATAAAATTGGAATGCTAAAATAATGTATAATTTATGAAAGATTTTAGTTAAATTTATCTTTTTGTATAGATAAACTTTTATGATGAAAGAGGAATTCCCACCATATTGCAATTCAAATATTTAAATAAGGAAAGTATAATTCCTAGTGCAAAGGAATTAATGAAGATTTTTATTTAATTTTAAGAGAAAATATGGTTAAATTTATCTTTTTGTATAGATAAATTTTTATGATGAAAGAGGAATTCCCACCATATTGGAATCCAATCAATTAAATGAAGAAAGTGTAATTCCTAGTGCAAAGGAATAAATGGAGATTTTTATTTAAATTTTAAGAGAAATTTTTAATTAAATTTATCTTTTTGCATAGATAAGTTTAAATGATAAAAGAGGAATTCCTACTATATTGGAATTCAAATGTTTAGATGAGAAAAGTGGAATTTTTAGCTTAAAGTAATTAATGGTTATTTTTATGTAATTTTTAAGAAGAATTTTAATAGATTTAATTTAGGGAAAAGAGGAATTCCCATGATAATTGGATTGCACTCATTGAAATGAGAAAAAGAAGGATTTCAAGTTTATTAAAAAAAAGGTATTGATATTTTAGTTAAAAGATGAGTTCCCACCATGATAATTGAGAAAAGATGGATTTGAATTAAATTCTAATGTCAAAAGATGAATTTCCATCATAATTCTACCTAATGAATTAAGGTTGAGAATTTATGTGGGAAAAAGAAAATCTTGGATAATTGAATTGGTAAATTCACTAAATGGATATTTACCCAAAAACTAGATGTTTAGTTGAAAGTAATCTTGGTAGAACTAAACTGAATGAATTTAGTTAGACTACATGAGGTCGAACAGTAAACCTAATTGTCCTCTCCATCTAGATCAGACAAAACTTCGTGACCAATTCCAGTTACTAAATCCAAAGAATAGACTACCAGAACTAATCTAGCTTTTCCCTGACCAATCTCACCAAGAATCTAGTTGGATAAATGGATAAAATGACGGGTAGATTACCCTCATGAGAGATCAAGGATCCTCATTATGAAACTGGGAATTATTGGAAAAAGGGTCTTTGGAACTAATCTCAAACTGGAATGTCACTTGCATTGGAAACTCTGTTTTTCATTCAAAGGATTGTTTTATGCCAGAATGCTGAAGGAAGCATTTGGCTTATGTTTTTTTAAAGGAGGTTCGTTGGAACAGTTGGCGAGGAGTCGTCAAGGGACGTCGCCTGCAGCAAAGCCTGTCGAGGTCTTAACCAGCCTCGGTACAGTTAAAATGGTGCGCTTTCGGTACGATGGGTGAGGGCCGACGAAGCAGTCCCTGAGTGAAGTGCTAGGACACCTAAGGAGGATCCTAGAGGGTTCTGACTAGGTGATGCACGGGCTCGCGGTTGCTAGGACACCCAGGCGTACGTCGAGGAAGATATCTGATGGACAAAAAGGAAGATATTTGATGGACAAAAAGGAAAGGTTTTTGGAAACAAAAATTTGATACTAGATCTCGTTGGTTGGCCAGCTGGTCTTCAACGGAGAGTTCAGATGATGCATTTTTGTAATACAATGGACTTGGAATTTTGGAAAATGATGATTAGAAATATTATGATTTTATTCAAAGATTGTTTGAAAGCCAGTCGAATCTGTTATAAATGGTAATTTCATATTGGGTGTGTATGCGGTGTGCCTATTTGATTTTTGTATGAATCGCCGGCTAGGGGGCCTGGGAACTCTTTTCGTCGGTACCCGGGCAAAAACCCAATCAAATCTTTATAAAGGAATCCCACCAATTCAGGTCGGGTGGTTGGCTAACCCATGGGCCGGATGGGGTTAGGCTGGATCGGAGGATTCCTGAGAAACAACTAGATACGATTAGTTATGTTAATCAGTTTAAATCCTGATAAGACCTTGTTCTGTGGGAAGGGATCATCGGCTGTGCCTCAGAAATGAGGAAAAAAGCGATGATTCCATGGACCAAGTGCAAGTCTCTTCTTGATCTGACCATGTGACTTGAGGCTTGGTCAGATCAGCTTAATTTATTCAAGACTTGACTTGTTAGAGTAATCTCCTAGTTAAAAGATTTTTCACCTTCCTGGCGGAATCGCCCGTGTCTTCCGGGCGAGGGGAGTCTTTCGGGCCCCGTCTCGGAGGGACCGCCCGCCGGGCTAGCCTCTCATCCCTGGACATCCGCGAGCGAGGCCCCGAGTGTGCAGGACCCCCGCCCCGTGCGGGAGGCCGACGTCGCTTCCGTCTCACCAGCAGGAGCCCTGGAGCGGGCGGGCGGGGACCTCACAGCTGGTATCAGAGCATTGTTGAAAGTTAATAAGGATAAACAAATTCTTATTAGAAATTGATAATAAAAACTTAGAAAAAGCATTTTTCATAATGTATTTTCATTCCGTAAGCATTAAAGAAATTGTTTTTATAGATGGAAGTTCCCTATTTATCTGGTATTCCCGACCTCACCCAGTCTCAAGATATGACTGCATTCGCCTTCGAGCATCTCATCTCTTCCGCTTCAACTCGAACAAGCTGAGTAGGACTCGCACGCCATTTCGAGGATTTATATTTTCCTGACCCAGAGAGAGACGATAGCATAAGTGGTTTGCAGGGTAGTATGTCCACGCCTCTTGCGACTGGCGTGCGATGCTAAGGCAGAACCTCTCATTGGCAATGATTCTGTTAAAGCTGAAAATGGTGCGTGGCGTCATTCTATATCATTCTCAATGCCTCGAAATTTCAGACTTTCATGCCAAGTCTACAGACTCCTTAGTTGCTTTATTCCTAATAAGGAGAAGATAATAGCTCCCTTGTCAGTAAGTGAACGTTTGTATGAGGGCATGGCTATGGCCCAGTACCGTCGTCTTATGCATCTCCCGACGAGATTTTGAATTCTGGAGCCGAGCTGTTCTATGTACATATTGAAACTTTTATATAAATAAAGAAATGTTTTCTGGAGAAAAATTTCCTATTGTATAAGTGATTGTTTATGGACGAATTGTTAAAGAAAAATCTGTTATTGTAAGGTTCCTCCCTCTAAAAATGGGAGAAACACTTAAGATAGTCCGCTAAGTCTTATCTTGGGAAAAATTTCCTATTCATCGACACCTTGACCTTGTAGAGATTCAAGGATACAATTCATAGGTATGACCTAGCTCTATCCCGCAGGGGGAGCGTGATTTTCTAAACATCAAATCACCCATAGGGCAATTGATAAAAAATTGGGCAACTACTAGACTTGATTTCTAGAGACAACGCTTTTTTCCTCATCTTATGCAAGGCACAGCCGCTGACCTAGTCTTCTAGAATAGAGTTGTCCAAGAACCTAACTATCTAACGTAGGGCTTTCACTTAATCTGTTGGAAAGCTACCCGACTAATCAGGTCCACCCGTCCGTAGGATGGTGCCGTCAGGGCATTCCATCCTCCCACTTTCCACCCTACTCACGCATCAATTTGTTTTCTAATTAATACTACCACACTGTTTGACATAAATAAACATATTCCTTAATTAGGGCCCTTCTTCACAAGGTTCGTTATAACAGCCTTCTTACACAATACAATCATACCAAAGACAAGATGCAATTATATAAAAAGTTTATACATGAATCCATTTCCATACAAGCCAATCCGGCTCTCTTATTCTTATTCTGCCGATGATCTAGAATTCGGCCTTCCAGTCTCTACATGCTGGGCATAACCCTACGGGACCATACACCTCATCGTCGGCTGCTGGCGAGGACTCAAGCCGGCCTGTCGCCCTCTCAGGCTCCATCGCTCGATCCTCCCGCCCCTCAGAGGGATGTCTGCACACTAGGGTGGGCTTATTTACCGCACTAGCCTGGGCCCTCAGAACTAGGCAGCCTCATAATCTCTCGCCTCAATCGGCGATCCTTATTCTCCCAAAGGTATGAGGAATACCTTGGGCCATTCCCGGGCTTTGCTAATGACGCCGCCCGGCTACACAAGCACGGAACGGAGTTAGCGTTGAAGCCAAAAAAATCTTGAATTCCAAAGATAACAACTTCAATGCAATTTTCTAAGTATAGCATTCACAATTCATGAAGATAGCAATTTCAACGCAATTTATCGAAAACAACATCACATAATTCGTAATTTCATATAATTTTTATGTCCTCATTTTAAAAGAAAAAGACACCATTCATTAATACTAATTTAAAGAAAAATCTCTTCTTTTGAAAATTAACCAAGCTAACCTGGCCACCGTTTCCTTGAGGGGCTTGAAAAGGGAGGACTGGAGCCGCATTGGGCGCATCTCCCTCCATCTCGTTGTTACGTGCCCCTCTTGAGGTAATATTTTGTCGTCTCCGAGATGAGGCCATCTTAAGCGTCGCCTTGTAGAGCTCGCTGCTGCGATCGAAACGCTTCAGTCGGATCTGAATTCCGAGCTCGTTTGCTCACCGTATGAGCAAAAGAATATGGCGCACGAACCCTCGCTTGAGTCAAAAAACCCTTACTAAAGTCTACGCAAATGGGGAGGGGGGGAATTGTGAGATGTCCTTAAGGCCAAAGGCAAAAACGTAGAGAGGGCTGGGAGGGGTGGCTGCAAGCCTCTCTATAAGTCTATTCACACGGGGGGGGGAGAAGAGTTAAGGACACTGGCCTCTAGCGCAAGAAGGGGATGGAGGAAAATTGGCTTATCTGAAAAGAGCCAAATGAGGGGGTGTGAGAGGGGTGGCTGCAAGGGCGGCTGTACTTGCAGCAAGTACGCTACACAGGGACGGACGGCGGTACGGACGGCGGCACAACAGGGCATACGCTACACAGAAATGCGTGTCGACTGAGGAGCACCCCGGGGGTTTATATAGCTGAGGGGTGAGGGTACGGGCGCTGCGCAAAGCAAGGACGAAAGGACGGTGTACCAAGGCTATGGATCAGTGGCCTGCATGGGTCTACAGGAAAGGTACGGTATCGGTTGTCTGGGAAAGGAGTGGTACGCATGTACCTTATCTGGTCTGGGTGTCCACTAAGGGTACGCGTGGACCATACAGTGGGCAGCCGTCCTTTGGTTCTTGGGCGGCCATTGTACGGGCGCCCTAGTAAGTGTGTACGGACCAAATTTTGGGGCGGGGTACCCAAATTTGGGGTGCCTGCCTCGATTTGCGTGCCGGACCGCCCCGAGGGGCGAAAAATTTTTTTTGTCCGGGAGGTTCTCCTGGTCGCAGGGATTCAGACCGTTCGTCAATCGGACGCGCGGTCGTGCATTTATTAAGGTTTAAAGGTCGCCGTTTTTTAACTAAAATGATTAAAATTAGCGTATAGGCTTGATCCGGTGTCCGTTTTGGATGCTGTAAAATCCTATATTAGGGTAAAATCGCGCGCAGATTCCAAATTTGGGCTCAGAATTTGAAGATTCTAAGTAGAAATGACTCAAATAATAAAATCATTGATATTTATACCATAAAAACTCCTAATTACATGGACATTTCTTTATTAGTGAAGATGGGTACGTTACATCCTTCCCCCCTTAAAGAAATCGAGATGTCCTCATCTCGTCATGAATTGGGGATAATCCTTTAAGAGTGTAGCTTCATCTTCCCAAGTTGCATCCTCTTCAGGGTAATCTTTCCACTAAACTAGATGTTCTACAAGAGTTCTATTTCGGAGTTGCCTTTCCCTAGAATCTATGATGCTACTGGGCTGTAATTCAAGGACTCCTTGAGTAGGGATTACAACTTGTTCATCATCAAGAATATGATCGAGACTGGGGACATATGGTTTTAATAAACTTACATGAAATACATTATGGACTTTGATATGGGCTGGGAGTTGGAGTTTATAGGCACTTTTACCTAGACACTTGATAACTGTATAAGGACCACAATACCTAGGGATGAGCTTCTTATATTTCCCAAGTGATAGAGAACTTCGTTTGGGTCGCACTCGTAGAAGAACTTTGTCTCCTTCCTTGAAGATCCTTTCAGACCTCTTGTTGTCAGCATAATGCTTTTGTCGATCTTGGGCAGCTTTAATATCCTTTTGGATAGCCTTGGTTTGTTCCTCCATTTCTTCGAGCATTTTCCTGGATGCCTCAACTCTTATGGTCGGATCAGAGAAATTTAGAGGAGACAAGCATTCTTGCCCATAGAGTGAATGGTGACATTCCTATGCTCTGATGATAAGACGCATTGTAGGCAAATTCTATCAAAGGAAGGTATTGAATCCACCTTCTGGGTTCCCGTCCACAGTATGCTCTGAGAATGTCTTCAATTACTTGATTGACTCTTTCAGTCTGGCCATCGGTCTCTGGATGATAAGCTGTGCTAAAGCAAAGTTGAGTCCCCAGAGCTTGAAATAGAGACTGCCAGAATTTTGAGGTGAAGTCAGAATCCCGATCACTTACTATCCTTTTTGGGAGACCATGAAGTTTGAGGACTTCCTTGATGAATATTCGAGCAACATCAGAAGCTTTGAAGGTCTTCTTTGCTGGTATAAGGTAAGCTACTTTGGTAAGTAAGTCCACTACTACTAGAATGGAGTCATATCCTCCTTGAATAGTGGGGAGACTTGTGACAAAATCCATACTAATTTACTCCCACTTCATTTGGGGAATATCTAAGGGTTGAAGCTTTCCAAGCATCTTGACCCTTTCAGCCTTGATCCTTTGGCATGAGAGACATTGTTTCAAGTACCGAAGCACATCATTTTTCAAGCCTGCCCAATGAAAGCTCCTTCTTACCGCATTTAATGTTTTTGCATAACCTGGGTGTCCTGTAGTAGCAGGGCTATCATGGGCTTCATGGAGGATTAGTTTCTTTAAAGCAGGATCCTTAGGGATACATAGCCTATGATTGAAGTAGAGGCTTCCTTCATGAGTGGAGTATCCCTTGATTAGATTCTTCTCTTTCTCTGAATGTCCCTCTTCTTCTACTAACTTTATCATCCTTTGATAATCTGGGTCATGAGATGAGACTTCTTCCACCTTGACCAGTATGGGATTATTTGGCATTGAAATTGCATTCAAGAAAGATTTGCGGCTAAGTGCATCAGCTACCACATTATCTTTCCCAGGGCGGAATTTGATGTCGAAATCATATTCTTGTAGAATTTCAATCCATCTCCTTTGCCGCATGTTGAGGTTAGGCTGGGTGAAGATCCACTTTAGACTTTTGTGGTCAGTTACAAGCTGGAATTTGCCTCCCAAGAGATAATGTCTCCATAATTTGAGGCAATGAACAACTGCTAGGAGTTCCAAATCATGGGTGGCATAGTTTGCTTCATATTGCTTCATCTTGCGGGAAGTATAAGCGACTGGTCTGCCTTCTTGGCCTAAGACACCACCAAGTGCTAGACTACTAGCATCGGTAACCACTTCAAATTCCTTGGAGAAATCAGGAAGCTTTAAGACTGGGGCAGAAGTAATAATGACTTTCAGCTGATCAAAGCTGTTTTGATGGATTGGCAGCCACACTATTTTGCAATCCTTCTTAAGAAGATCTGTCAAGGGTGCAGCTACCAAGGCATAATCTTTGATAAAAATCCTATACCAACCCGTGATTCCCAAGAATCCACGAACTTCACGAACTGATTTAGGGGGTGGCCATTCTAGAATATCCTTGACCTTGGCGGGGTCTACTGAGATGCCATCTTTGGAGACGATGAATCCAAGATACTCAATTTGATGAGTAAAGAAGGTACATTTGCTCTTCTTGGCATAGAGTTTGTGTCTGCGCAGCAATTGCAGAACTCTACGCACATGCTCCTCATGCTCTTCCATTGATTTGGAGTAGATTAGGATGTCATCAAAGAAAACAAGCACAAACTCATCCAAGTACGGGCGGAATATATCTTGCATTAGGCGGTTGAAGGTTGCAGGAGCATTGGTTAACCTGAATGACATTACAGTAAACTCATAGTGGCCATAACGGATATTAAAGGCTGTTTTGGGTATATCTGCTTCCTTGACTTTGATCTGATAGTAACCAGACCTCAAATCTATTTTTGAGAAGACTTTGGCCCCATGAAGCCTGTCAAGAAGTTCATCGATGCGAGGGATAGGATACTTATTCTTGACAGTGACTTGATTTAGCCCTCGATAATCTATGCAGAGGCGGAGAGTCCCATCCTTCTTTTTTTGGAAAAGAACAGGTGCTCCCCACGGAGAGCTACTGGGGCGTACAAATCCTTGTTCAATGAGTTGGGAAAGTTGCTCGTCCTTAAGTTCAATGGCTTCAGGAAGGGACATTTTATAGGGAGTTTTTGAGACGGGTTGAGCTCCAGGGATCACCTCGATTTCATGGTCGACTTCTCGAGGAGGCGGTAACCCTGTAAGCTCGTCAGGGAAGATGTCAGAGAATTCTTGGAGCCAAGAGGGTTCTGTCTCCATACTAGGTTCAATGACTTTGTTGAGTTTGACTAAGAAAACTTGCTGACCCTTACGTGTCCCCTTGAGAAGATGTTTTACCTTGACTACCCTAGACTTAGGTTTTCCTGTGATTCCCTGAACAGATATTACTTGGCCATGCTCATTTTCAAAAGTGATACTCCCCTGGTTACAATGAATGCTAGCTTTGTTTGCAATTAACCAATCCATCCCAAGGATTCCATCATAAATTCCTAGTGGCAAGACTCTAAAGTGACCATGAGTTTGCTCATTACCCAGCTCAAAATCAAGGTTTCCTATAGAGTGGCGAGATACTACTTCTTTCCCACTAGCTAACTCTACAATCATTTTTCTAGCTGTTTTTTGACTCAAGTTTAATTTTTGCAAGCACCTAGGAGAAAGGAATGAATGGGTACTGCCACAATCAATCAAAAGCTGAAATGGCTTACCGTGATGAGTGGCGGGGGCTTGGATTACACCAAATTGTTTATTCGGACCTTGGTGTTCTACCGCCGCATGGACGGTGGCGCGCTCTTCTTCAGCCATTTCCAAGGTCGGTTCTTCACTTATAACACAGGCAGTTCTAGCAACTGTTCCTCCGCGGCCTCTGCCACGACCACTGCCTCTTGCACCTTGGTGGGTAGGGGTTCCACGGCCTTGATTTCCTCTGTTACCTTGGGGGAATGATGCTGCCATCTTGGGACAGTTGGCTCTAAAGTGTCCCGACTCATGGCACTCAAAACACAGAGGGCCTTCTCTGGAAGAAGCAGCATACGAGCGGGGGGCAAAAGAGTTGCCTTGTCGCCCTTTGTTGTAGTAGGGAAAATTCTGTTGAGGTTTCTTGTAGGGTTGATCTCTAAGGTTTGCTTCAGGGTAAGATCTCTTTTGATTCTTCGGTTTGTTAGCCTTCATTTCTTTCACAAGGGGCTTAGCTCGTATGAGAGCATCCTGTAATGTGCTTGGCCTCATTGCTTCAAGGCGGGAATCTAGGGGTTCATTTAGCCCTTGGCAGAAACGAGCCACTTGCTGGGAAGTAGTCATAGCTGGGACATACTTCCGAAGGGTAATGAATTTGGAATAGTAGTCCTCAAGAGTTAAGCTGCACTGTCTAAGACTAAAGAACTCATTCATCTTTATGGATTCATGGGATGGAGGAAGATATCTTTCCTTCACTGCCTGCTTGATGTCTTCCCATGTTTGAGAATGCTCGGTGACTTCCTTGTCACGGCACCACTGTTTCCACCAGAGTTTAGCATCTCCAGTGAGGCGAAACCGTGCGAGCATAGACTGATTTGCTACTCCAGTACCGGCAGCAGAGAAATAATCGTCCATCGCCTCAATCCAGACTTCAGCATCCTTCTCAACCTTTGAACCTTCTCCTTTAAAGGAGGGAGGTTGCATTTGCTTGAGCAGGAGCTTCTTCTCCTGGGTATCGGTATAAAGCGCATTGGGAAGTGGAGGGCGGTCGTCCTGGCCATCATTGTAAAAAACAATTTTTAAGATTACAAAATTCATATTTGCACAACGCTTAATTTTTGGAGAGTAAAACATTGAAATTATTTTATTTCCAAATATTTACAAGGACAAGTTTTATTACAAAGATCTGAGACTAATATAATTAGTCTTATTTGACATCAAGGGAAATTCCTAGACTTCACTGTGACATAAGGGTAGAGCGGTCCACATATGTGAAATATGGGGGTTCCGTTGTAGTTTCTAAGACTCTAAAAACTGATGGTAAGGGTGGCAAACTCTGGATTGGGGTAGATCCCAGCACCGCTACTCTATCAGCAGGTAAGACCTGCATCACTTTGTCATACACCCAATGATCCTGAGGTATGCGAACCCCATCTATAGTCACCGAGGTGTCGGCCCTGGGGGTACCGACAAACCAAAATAAGCGGATCATCTTCAGCTTCTCAATCCAACGAATCCGCTTAAGGTCGGTGGTGAGGTTCCCAGTCTGATCTGCTCGGATGAAGAAGTATCTTGGCCCACGACTCCAGAAATCTCTGCCCCATCCTCTCTGAATACGAGAGAAATGAGGGAGGGATATCTTCTCTAATATCTGCACCATGGTGTCGCGAAACTCAAAATTCGAGGAGCGACTAGCAGTCTCGAAGATGCATTGGAAAACTAGAAATTTGGAGTAGGCATCTTCCTCTTCCTACAATCATTCAAACATCAATTGAACTTATTTGTTTAAGTAGGATATCTTTACTAATTAGCATTACGTTAGGTAAAACATTTATTACAAAACAGTCCTTAAACTGCAATTCCTAGGAGCCAAACTTGCTCTGATACCAATTGTAAGGTTCCTCCCTCTAAAAATGGGAGAAACACTTAAGATAGTCCGCTAAGTCTTATCTTGGGAAAAATTTCCTATTCATCGACACCTTGACCCTGTAGAGATTCAAGGATACAATTCATAGGTATGACCTAGCTCTATCCCGCAGGGGGAGCGTGATTTTCTAAACATCAAATCACCCATAGGGCAATTGATAAAAAATTGGGCAACTACTAGACTTGATTTCTAGAGACAACGCTTTTTTCCTCATCTTATGCAAGGCACAGCCGCTGACCTAGTCTTCTAGAATAGAGTTGCCCAAGAACCTAACTATCTAACGTAGGGCTTTCACTTAATCTGTTGGAAAGCTACCCGACTAATCAGGTCCACCCGTCCGTAGGATGGTGCCGTCAGGGCATTCCATCCTCCCACTTTCCACCCTACTCACGCATCAATTTGTTTTCTAATTAATACTACCACACTGTTTGACATAAATAAACATATTCCTTAATTAGGGCCCTTCTTCACAAGGTTCGTTATAACAACCTTCTTACACAATACAATCATACCAAAGACAAGATGCAATTATATAAAAAGTTTATACATGAATCCATTTCCATACAAGCCAATCCGGCTCTCTTATTCTTATTCTGCCGATGATCTAGAATTCGGCCTTCCAGCCTCTACATGCTGGGCATAACCCTACGGGACCATACACCTCATCGTCGGCTGCTGGCGAGGACTCAAGCCGGCCTGTCGCCCTCTCAGGCTCCATCGCTCGATCCTCCCGCCCCTCAGAGGGATGTCTGCACACTAGGGTGGGCTTATTTACCGCACTAGCCTGGGCCCTCAGAACTAGGCAGCCTCATAATCTCTCGCCTCAATCGGCGATCCTTATTCTCCCAAAGGTATGAGGGATACCTTGGGCCATTCCCGGGCTTTGCTAATGACGCTGCCTGGCTACACAAGCACGGAACGGAGTTAGCGTTGAAGCCAAAAAAATCTTGAATTCCAAAGATAACAACTTCAATGCAATTTTCTAAGTATAGCATTCACAATTCATGAAGATAGCAATTTCAACGCAATTTATCGAAAACAACATCACATAATTCGTAATTTCATATAATTTTTATATCCTCATTTTAAAAGAAAAAGACACCATTCATTAATACTAATTTAAAGAAAAATCTCTTCTTTTGAAAATTAACCAAGCTAACCTGGCCACCGTTTCCTTGAGGGGCTTGAAAAGGGAGGACTGGAGCCGCATTGGGCGCATCTCCCTCCATCTCGTTGTTACGTGCCCCTCTTGAGGCAATATTTTGCCGTCTCCGAGATGAGGCCATCTTAGGCGTCGCCTTGTAGAGCTCGCTGCTGCGATCGAAATGCTTCAGTCGGATCTGAATTCCGAGCTCGTTTGCTCACCGTATGAGCAAAAGAATATGGCGCACGAACCCTCGCTTGAGTCAAAAAACCCTTACTAAAGTCTACGCAAATGGGGGGGGGGGGGATTGTGAGATGTCCTTAAGGCCAAAGGCAAAAACGTGGAGAGGGCTGGGAGGGGTGGCTGCAAGCCTCTCTGTAAGTCTATTCACACGGGGGGGGAGAAGAGTTAAGGACACTGGCCTCTAGCAAGAAGGGGATGGAGGAAAATTGGCTTATCTGAAAAGAGCCAAATGAGGGGGTGTGAGAGGGGTGGCTGCAAGGGCGGCTGTACTTGCAGCAAGTATGCTACACAAGGACGGACGGCGGTACGGACGGCGGCACAACAGGGCATACGCTACACAGAAATGCGTGTCGACTGAGGAGCACCCCAGGGGTTTATATAGCTGAGGGGTGAGGGTACGGGCGCTGTGCAAAGCAAGGACGAAAGGACGGTGTACCTTCAAAGGCTATGGATCAGTGGCCTGCATGGGTCTACGGGAAAGGTACGGTATCGGTTGTCTGGGAAAGGAGTGGTACGCATGTACCTTATCTGGTCTGGGTGTCCACTAAGGGTACGCGTGGACCATACAGTGGGCGGCCGTCCTTTGGTTCTTGGGCGGCCATTGTACGGGCGCCCTAGTAAGTGTGTACGGACCAAATTTTGGGGCGGGGTACCCAAATTTGGGGCGCTCGCCTCGATTTGCGTGCCGGACCGCCCCGGGGGCGAAAATTTTTTTTGTCCAGGAGGTTCTCCTGGTCACAGGGGTTCAGACCGTTCGTCAATCGGACGCGCGGTCGTGCATTTATTAAGGTTTAAAGGTCGCCGTTTCTTAACTAAAATGATTAAAATTAGCGTATAGGCTTGATCCGGTGTCCGTTTTGGATGCTGTAAAATCCTATATTAGGGTAAAATCGCGGGCAGATTCCAAATTTGGACTCAGAATTTGAAGATTCTAAGTAGAAATGACTCAAATAATAAAATCATTGATATTTATACCATAAAAACTCCTAATTACATGGACATTTCTTTATTAGTGAAGATGGGTACGTTACAGTTATTAGACATATGTCACAGATCTCCAATAAGATCATTGTCTTGTTTAAGAAATTGTTTTCCAAACCTCTTAAGTCTTAGAATCTCGTGGACGATATCAAAATAAAAATTTAATAATATATAATTTTTGGCAGAATCATGAGACGAGGAAACTGTGGCCGTTAGATAGACCTCTCTCTGAAGATGATGAGCTTGACCCTGATGTTCACAAGGCCCTTCAAAGGAGAAGGGGAGAACCTGGGCGAGGCTGTGGAGAAATGGGTGGAAGCCATGGAAGAATATTTTGACGTCACAGGCTATAATGAGCATAGCAAAATGGCTCTTCCACGCTAAAAATAGTGGAAACAACAAGGGTGGCATGGAGGAACCACTGTGACACCAACCGTCTGGATAGAAATACTCAGTCCTGGAACCACCTTAAAACCTATTTGAGAAAGAGATTTTGTCCCCCTAGATTTTTGGAAACCAAAATGAACGAATTCTTAGAGCTAAAGCAGGGGAGCAAAACCATCGAGGAATATCACCAAGCCTTTGCTCTTCTACTCAAATATTCACCACCTCTAGATGAAGAGCAACTCATGGCCAGGTTCATTTGGGGAATGAACGAACCCTTGGATACACTGGTCAAAAATGCCAAGCTAGTGTCCATGGTAGAAGTTGACAGAATGGCAATGGACTTTGCCAAAGCCTTCATCTTGTAAAAGTCCCACCAAAGCCAGATCCCTCATCCTTTAAGAGATTTCAGACACCGGGAATTTCTTCCAACTTTCCGCCTCCAAAGAGACACCAAGGTCCTAACCAGAATGTGGAGACGGGAATCTTCAGAAATGAAGGAAGACCTTTGCCCCGAAGTACATTCTCAGGAACTTCGTCTCTCTCCAGAATGCAAAGGGAAGACCTTCGAAGTGAGAACAGATGCTTTGAATGTCAGGGACTTGGGCACCAGCTCAAGGATTTCCCATCTCCTTCTGTGGGCCAAGGAAGCCAGGGTCCCAAAGTTCCGAGACAAACTCCTTCATATTAGTCCAATCAGGGTCCCCAGCGCCAAAATCAGGGTAACCCCAGAAGAGTGCCAGTTCAGCCAGCAGCTTCCATGCAAAGCAGTCTCCGAACTCCCTCCCAGAATTGGAATAACCAAAGAGAGAGAGTTCCACACCTCAAACTGCAGCAGCCAGAGCAGTCACCATAGCTGAGAAAGTGGAGGAAGAGAAAGGATAAATCTATGCAGCAGCAAGGGAATAACCATCAATTCTCAGTCCTCCAGACTCCAGTAGAGTACCAGGGTAAGAAATTCAAGCTTTTGATTGATTCAAGCAGTACCAATTCTTTTATTTCCCCAGGATGTCTGCGTAAATTAGTCCTAAATCAAAAATCAGGGAAACCTATGCAAGTGGAATTAGCTAGTGGGAAGATTCTTTTGACTCACCTTGAGATTGACCTTATTCAGTTTAGCTTAGATGGGAACGTACTAGGGTGCCAATTCAAAGTCCTACCCCTGGGAATATATAATGGAATCCTTGGAATGGATTGGCTCTAAAAGAATCAGGCTGACATTCATTGTCACAAAGGAACCATCTCTTTCCTAGACCTTCACAGGAATAAAGTTCAAGGAATTGGAATTTTCGGATCCCCAGTGCTGCAATTAGTCAAGGCTTTCAAATTATTAAAAGGGCTCAAAAAAGGCAAGCTGTGTATGTCGTTAAAATGAACCCGGTAGACATAAAATGCATTAGAGTGGTTAAGTGAGTATGCAGATGTATTTCCTAAAGAGCTGACTGAGATGCCTCCGTCTTGTGAAGTAGATCATGAGATCGAATGTGCGCTTTTGCCGCACAGGTCGTAGCTGGCGGACACCGTATGCGAGCCACGAATGGCTGCAAGCATACAACAGGAAAGGAAGCTCAAAACAGAATGCAAAAGGTGTGTCACTCACCGCTTAACTGCCACCTTGAAGGATTCCCGCGTCGCAGCCGTGAAGGAGGAGCCGCCGTCGCCGCTCTACCGCCTCGCCGTCGCCACCGTGCCGCTACACAGTGCGCTCAATCGCTCTCTCACTCTCTCTCTCTCTCTCTCTCTCTCTCACGCAAGAGAAGGAAACCAAGGAGATAAGGCAAGAGCACTCTTGTATTCACAACACATGAGAATGAGGATTTTAGGGTTACATTTGACTCTTATAGGTGACTTGGCCGTTCACACTTGGGCGCCCATACATGGCCGGCCGATCCTAACCCTTATCCTACTGATATTCAAGGTGCGCCTCTCATCGGCGATCACCCAATCCCTTCATCCTTAACATATGGTGCCGACAAGCCCGGCCCATGACTCAGAATATTTAAATTAATGACGTAAAACATAATACGTCTCAATGTCCCCGTCATAGGTTAACATGCCCCCCTTCCTGATGTAGATTCCGTCCTCGGAAGCTATGGTATGGTAAGCTCAAGAGGGTTATTGTGGTAGACCGTCTGCAAAACAGGGAAGTAGAGTGAAGGTATGCTGGAATTCAAAAGATATAAAGTGTATAAATTCAAGCATGTTAGACCACAATGGATGTTGCTATGAGAACTTAGTTTTAAGGGTCACATGAGTAAGCTAGTGTAGCAAATTAATAGGAGTTTAAAATTATTAAAAGGAATTCAAGAGTTAGCAAGGTGTCAAAGGTTAATCAAGGTTTATAACTGGCCTAAGTCAAGGAAAATAACCAAGCTTAATAAATAAACAGATGACCACACTGTGTCTACTCTAAGAACAAGTTAATACCACGCATCTAGGGACACAAGAAACATCAGAGTTATAGGAGCCTTTTGCCTTTATTTTTTTTTAATGCACGTGACAATTTTTACACACAATGGTGACCTTCCTAAGGCAAAACTAACATCGATCCTGGTACCATGTTTAACACAAGGCATTATCCAGGAATCTATTAGCTCACTTTAGGCAAGGCTACCCCCTACCAACCAAGGCATCGGTCTGGAGTAGAATACTCCTCGCCTACCAAGTATCAATAAGGCGATAGGCCAACATTAAAGCACATCATAGACTTGTATTGCCATTTATTGTAGGCTTTTTTTTTTTATAATCTATTTCTTTTGATCTTCGCTCCTGAACTATAATTTGTCTTGCATCCTTTCGACAAAGGGGTAATAGCTATGTCCTAGAGGTCAACACACACATGGCCAGGTGTCAAACATTAAGATGGTTTGACCCTAGACCTAAGACAATCGTATTCCAAGGTTAACTAAAGACGTCATGCTGCCTAGGAATATTTTCAATAAAGTTAAGCTCATTAATGATTTACACTAGCATGCAAGCAACTTCAAAAACTAAGTAGTACATTGACAATTTCCATGTGGTCATGCATTATAGTTTATGCAATTGATTGAACACTAAAAACGAAAGAGAGTGGGTATGGAAGAATTACACCTGTAATTGGAGATCTCCTTGATTTGACGAGACAGCTTGCAATTTGATGTAGATATATTTTGATGAATGTTGCGGCAGTCTCAGGACTTGAAAGCGAACCCACCTCAAACTTTTCAACCTGTACAATCAACTAACAAGCACTATACCTCGAGAGGCACATCAGTGTGAAAATTTCAAGACTTGTTTAAGGAATCTAAACTAGAAAAAACTTGAAAACACTAACCTACCTACCAGTCACCACACTACTACTGAGGGTATGGTAAGAGGATGTTGTAGAGTCCTGGCTCTAGCCCTAAGGCTAAGCCTCTATCCGCATCATCCAAACAAATAAAGTCAACCTCAGTAGTGCCATGAGTTTCATCCGTCCATTCATCATTGTCAGATATTTCCTTTTCATTTTCCCATCCACATAAACTCATCAAAAATGTAACCATGCAAGGATAGTCATCTTGTGGAAAAGGAAAGCATTGGGCTATCGGGGATATGTCCTCTACGGAGTAGGGGTCAGTCATGGTCAATAGGCGAATTAGCCATTCTAATTCTTCAACATTTTCCTCTCTGGCTAGTACATCTATATGATCCCATTCAGTTTCAATTACAGGATAGCACATGTGGAATATCTGAGAAAGGTACAGATGATACCTCTCACCAAAGGTAGAAGTGGATGAAGTGTATGATGATCGGGCATCTGCCATATCTATAAACACAGATATAGCATCAGTAGGTTTATGACAGGACAATCTAGTTCTTGATTGTATACGGATATTTCTCTTGTTTTTGTGCTCTTGCTCTTTTTACTTTTTTTTATTTTTCTTTTCTTTGTTTTTTTTTTAAATGTATGAAGCTATATATATACATCCCCTTGAATTTGGCAATTACATGGTCAAGGGAGAAGGTTATAAGGAGGAAGCATTAGAATGTCGAGCGTGAGTACATGCTCCCCCTTTCCTTGGGTAGATCATATTATTTGCAATGATGTTGCAGCCTCTTGGAACCAATTTGTCCAGCGGGTCATAGGTTGTGATGTGGGCAGATAGCTTTTTGTGACCCTTGTGGCCACATCCAATTGCAGAGATGGTAGTGTACACTCCCATTGACGAATGGAGGAAATGGTTTCCGATGATACTATTACAAGGGGAGACGTAGACTCATCGGTTTTTTGTTGGGTGTTGGCAAGAGTAGGTGTAGAGCATGTAGAAACTTCTATATCAGCGTGTGCCTGGCATGAGGAGCTAGAAGCTTCATGTGGCTCCCCCCTTCCTGAGCTAGGTGGTAATGATCGATATCGTTTGGGAATCCAAACTAACTCTGGAAGTGGTGCGGAGCACTCTATTACCTTTCCCTTACCACGATCTTGAATTATCGTTGGGGTGGCAACAATTGGTTTGCAAGGTTTTACAGGTGATGTAGAGGGATTTAGCTTATGTTTAGGGACCCAAATCTGGTCATTTCCCTTGTAGTACCCTTGGGCTACTAATAATTTTTTAGGGATCCATCGCGATGTTAAATTGCCCTTTCTCGGGTGGGTAGCTGCTTTCCTTCTACGAGGCTTCTTGTCTGAACGAGATTGAGCAGGGGAAGTAGCTGTTAACGAAGCTTTAGGGACCCATTTGTATATACTCTTTGGCATAGTGAGCGGAGCCTTAGAGACCACACTGCCTATTTCCACTCTTGGCGTTGAAGCATTAGAGGGGTGGCAAACAATCAAAGATGGTTTTGCCACTGGACTTTGTGATTTTTCATTATCTAGCATTTGAGTTGATGACTTAGGTGCGGGATTTTGAGCGGTCAGATTGAGTGTTGGTTCTTGCGTTGTGACTCGTCTGGTTGCCCAATCGATATTGCACTTGGTGGCCATCATCCATTTGCGCCCTAAGTTTACAGTCCCTTCCATGGTACCAGCAGGCATAACCAAAAAGCTTCGAATTACGGTCCCCTTGTCATAGGCAACCGGAGTGTGCAGAATTCCTGAGATAGGGGTTTTCTTCTTGTTGATTCCTTGAACTTGGATAGCGCTCTTGGATAAAGGTGGTTTTCCAAGTTGACACCACACGCCATATGATAGCAAATTGTGTTGAGCTCCTGTATCCAATAATGCATTATACAGCACCTCCCCGTAAGGACTCTGTAACTCAATTGGGTATCTTAGAGGTGGGTCAGATTCCAGTGCATCCTCCTCTGCTTCCTCGAAAAATACTTGCGTAATTCCCAAGTTGGCTTCTCGTTGTCGCCTAGCACGCTGTTGACGTTCTTTGGCTTTGACTCTCGCTTGTATCTTTTTAAGCTCAGCTTGTTCTTTAGCTACCTTCTTTTGATGGATTGCATGTAACTCCTCCTGGCTCAGGGGGTCATAGTATCTTTTGAATTTACTCCCATTAAGGAATCCAATGGTTTCAACTCCGTCGAGAGTCTCCACTCTGATGGTACCTTGCGGGGTAATTTCACATACTCTATATGGTCCCTTACCAGCATATTTGAGCTTCTTCTTTTTGTTTCGCACTCCATACATCAGGACTTTATCCCCAACCTTGATGTTTTTGTCCTTTAGGTGGCGATCAAACCATTTTTTCCTTCTATCCTTCTCCACAAGGGCATTGTACATAGCCAATTGTCTTTCTTCGTTTAGTCGCTCAAGGATATACAGACGCTCTGCTTAGGGATTACCATCCCAACCCTCTTGAGTAGCAACACAAAGACTAGGAATGACAAATTTCCACGGCATGACTGCTTCTTGGCCATATACCATTTTGAATGGTGTGCAATTAATAGCCACTTTGTACGCAGTACGATAGGCCCATAAAGCTGTCGTCGTAAGCTTTAGATCCCAATCCGTGCGATGAGCTTCAACTGTCTTTGTCAAAATAGAGATTAAAGTCTTGTTGGTACTCTCGGCTTGGCCATTCGCTTGCGGATAGTAAGGAGTAGATTTATGATGGGATATCATGAAATTGGTTGTGAGCTCCTTAATCACTTCATTTATAAAATGCGTACCATTGTCGCTCACAAGTTCAAAAGGACAACCGAATCGTGTGATTATATTTTCAAAGAGGAACTTGGCTGTTGTCCTCGCATCTGCCTTACGTGTCGCTTTCGCTTCAGCCCATTTGGTCTCATAGTCAGTGGCCACAATAATATAGCGAGATTGTGTGTTTCGGGCCACTAGACTAATTGGACCTACAAAGTCTAAACCCCACTTTTCAAATGGTTGGCTTACTTTGATCGGATGTAGGGGCATCTGATCTTTCCTCTGGGGTTTCTTATATCGTTAGCATTCATCACAACCCTTCACAAAGAGTGATGCGTCTTGGAACATAGTGGGCCACCAATACCCTGATTGTAAGATCTTTCGCGCAGTTAAGTCTCCTGAGAAGTGACCACCGGCTACGCCCATATGTGCCTCTTGCAAAATGTATAGATACTCATCCTCTCGGGCACAACGCCTAAGAACGTCATCCTTTCCTCTTTTATAAAGAGTCCCTGCTATCAGGCAATAGGGTTCGCATTCTTTGATCAGTTTTCGAGCTAGATTTTTATGAAGCTCCTTGGGTGGAAAGCCATTAACCAAAAAGTTAACAATCTTCTCACTCCATTCAGGCACTGTCTCCACCCCATGAACAGGGAAGTGTCAGGTAAGTCATCATCAACCCCTGTAGAGGAGCCTCACCATTGGGTATGCGAGACAAATGATCAGCCATAACATGTTTCTTGCTAGGTCTCACAACAACTGTGAAATCAAACTCAAGAAGAATCAATAGCCATCGTGTGATTCTTCTTGTGGAGCATGGTTTGTTTACCAGATACAACAATGCTTGATGATCTACATAGAAAACAAACTTGGTGGCAAGGAGGTAATAACAAAATTTCCTTACTGCATATATCATTGCCAACCCTTCTCGCTCCGTAGTGGTGTAGTTCATCTCAGCCCTGGCGACTGGCAAAGCTAATGGGGTAGTCTAGCTTGTGTTCTCCAAGTTGAGTTAACACACACCCAATAGCAAAGTTTGATGCATCAATATGCACATGGAAGAGTAAATCCCAGTTAGGCATTCTCAAGATTGGAGCACTCGCCAAGGCCTTCTTTAATAGCTCATAGGCACGGTCACATTCTTCGGTCCAAATAAACTCGATGAGAAGCTTATACAATGGTCGAGCTATCTCGGCGAAGAAGAGAATAAACCTTCGATAATAACCAATGTGGCCTATAAAGCGTTGGACTCCCTTGTAGTTGGTGGGTGGGGGTAATTCCAGAATGACCTTGATTTTACTCTCGTCAGTGGAAATCCCATTTTTGGACACTATATGCCCTAAGATAACTCTGTGTTTAACCTAGAATTGGCATTTGAAAGGATTCAATGAGATGCGATATAATCTACACCTTTCAAATATTTTTCGTAAACACATCAAGTGCTCATCCCAAGAGGAATGAACACAAAGATCGTCTAAGAAAGCTTCACAGAAGTCCCTTAGATATTCCTTAAAGGCCGTGTTTATCAATCGTTGGAACGTTGCAGGTGCATTGGTCAAGCCAAAAGCCATGACCCGAAAGGCAAACACTCCAAACTCCGTGATAAATGCTGTTTTAGCTTGGTCCTCGACTGCAATTGTGATCTGGTTGTAACCTGAGTACCCATCTAAAAAGCTATATGCCTCCTTGCCTGCCACTCTTTCAAGCACATGTTCAGAATATGGCAAGGGGTAATGATCCCTTCTGGTGGCTGCATTAACCTTTTTGAGATCAACGCACACTCTGAGTTTCCCATTCTTCTTTGGCACGATGACGATCGGAGAAACCCATTCTGAGTGCTCAATTGGGTATATGAATCCACATTTTACCAGCTTTTCAATTTCCTCTTGTACAATCTTTACGTACTTAGGATTCATTGGGTAGGGACGTTGCTGGACTGGTTTAGCAGTGCTAATCATTGGAATCGTGTGTTGCACCACCGAGGGTGGAACACCCTTCATATCATGATATGTCCAAGAAAATATGTCCTTGAATTCTTTAAGAAGCTTCGTAAGTGCAGCTTCTTCCGCCTTGGTGAGGTCTTGAGCAATAAAAACTGGTTTAGACTCCTCACCCTGATCTGCTAAGTCTATCTCCTTGACTACCGCAGGGCCATCGTAGACACCGCTACTCCCATTGGTAGGCGATCGTTGGGCTTTTGTGTAGACTACTTTACGTTCCCCTGTGGTGAATGATTTGAAATGCTCGGGTGCGGGGTGTAAGTCTACTGGTTCTTGTTGTGCCAGGCTTGTTTCTTTCAATTCCGCTTCCTTTTGCTGCTGAGCTAACTCTTGGTTTTGTCGTCTTCTTGCAGTACGACTTAGTTTCGGCTTCTCTTCGATTTCTAATTGGGCGACGTCATGAGGTTGCGGAATACACTACATGACACTTTGGAGGTATTGTCCCCAATTATCCGCCAATGGCTCCTACATAACTAAGCCATTTTGCAGTGGATCTTTCCTTGTTTATTGCAGTGCGTACATTAGCTCGATAGCGTTGGCGCTTATGTTTCGTTTTCTTCTTACCAAGTTTTTGATTTTTGTTTCTATCAGATTCGGACTCACTTGGTCGATCTTCACTTTCGGATGAACTGCAGGAGGTCACTGTCCTAGGCCTTGAGCACCTTGCTTCCACCTTTGGGTGAATATTTGATTCATTTTCCCCATCAGGCTCAGGGTCAGTTTCTTCGCTACTTTCAGTGTCGGTGGAGTTTGCCACTTTCTCGCCATCAGGGGTCAAGTGCATAACACCTATCATGTTTATTGGCACTAACGGTGGCATATCTTGCCCCTCTATTTCCCCATGTGTCTATGGTTGCCGCTAGGTGTACCCAATCCACGTTATCCGACTCAGTCATACCTGGTAGGACATCCATGTAAGGAGAATCTTTCCCATCATCAGTCTCTTTTTTGCATGTATAGCAATACCTTAATGGGGCGGAATGAACAGTGGTATCTGATCGATTATCGATGATAACCTTGCTTCCTAAAGGATGTGCACGACCATTCTCAAGATCAACTCGAATGACAGAGTCCTGGAATTGTAGGTAGACATGGTTTTTCGACCAGTCATGTACCATTTGTGCTTCCCTCATGAAAGGACGTCCTAAGATCATTTGATATGACATAGGATGCTTGGAGAAATCCATTACAATGAAGGTATGTTTTACCTTGTATCCCAGGACCTTGATCTTAAGGTCCCTTAACATTCCAATAGGTTTAGCAATAGTTCCATTTGCCATTTTAACCACTATGTTTGTGACTTCGAGGTGAGGTCTTCCCATAGATTCCCAACAGTTTTTAGTCACAATGCTCACTCCAGCACCACCATCAAGGATTCCCTTTAGAGTTAACCCCTTGGTAGTAATGGGGAGGGTTGCATTAGATTCGTCCCCTTCAAAGTACTGTCCCAACTTGTTAACAGGTATTTCCACGATCGATTTTCATCTAAGTTGGGTTGTAGATCCCAATGCTCCCCTTCATCTTGAAGCGTGTCAGGTCTATCCATATTTGCAAATTATGGTAGCCCCGCCTTTAGTTCTCCATTGAGAAATGCCCGAAGAGCTAAGAATAGCTCAAGATCTCCGTATAATTTGGATATGATCGTGGTTCTGATCTCAGAGGACATGAAATCCATTAGCTTAGACACATTCAACGGTACTTTTTGAGACATCGCCCCTTGACTAGGGATTGGTGAAGATGGAATCACTTCCTCTTCGATGGGGTCAGGCATTCCCTCACTAAACATTCTTTCCAGCAAGAAGGGTGTTTGCCCACTTCCTGATGTCCTATCCTCACTTTCTTCCCAAATGATACTAGGTATAGCTAACGGTTTATGGTTCCTGTGAGGCTGAACTTGCGTAGGAAACACTGTGTCTGGAATTTTGATTTTTCTCCAGTTCTCTTTGTGTTTCTTCCACCAAACCCCTTAAGTGTTGCACTTGTTCAATCTCCTCAACTGGGTTTGGGTAAGTTCCAATCTTTTTCTTGAGGGTTTTTGGCCCACGTGGCTTGTCTTGGTGGGGAGTCTCAGTCAGTTTGGCTGGTCGAGAGGGCATTAACTGACTTGGTTGTGGGGCCGAGAAAGTTTCCTTCTGTTTCCCCTTATTTATGTACTCGCTTGATTCTCCTTCATTGCGCTCCTGAGTGGGTTCTTCCCTTAAGGTAGTGGCTTTGGTCCCCATGGTTTCTATTGAATCGGAATCATCTTCAGGATCATTCATATACACGGGGTCGTCTCATGTCCCTATGTTAGTCTTTGAACTAGGCTTGGAGCTCGTGGCATTAAGCGATCTCTTCCGCCGTGTTTTCTTTTTCTTTGCCTGAGCGATTGATGCAGTATCCCTCTCTTCAAGAATGTAGTTTTGATTTTGAAGCATTGACCATGTAACTACATTCGCGAGTACAACGGGTGTGGTTCCTCGTGCTTGGTTGGTGACCTCAACCAAATTCAATGGCGTAATCTTGGGTGCATTAGGATTATGTGGACATTGAGCAATCAAATTATCTATGCCACAATGATTACATGTAAGTACCAGCGTTCCCGATGTGCTCCCTTGATTTGGTTGCATTTGAGTAGAGATCTTCTATAGCCTATTAGGGCACTCTACTACACGATGCGGTCCACCACACTCGTAGCATTGAAGAGGTGGTCTCCTTGCCAAGGTGTTAAGGTTTTGCCCTCTTGTGGCGAGAGCAGCCGCTTGATAGACAGGCTTAACTTGCCCGAAATGATCCTCCATGTAGTACTGGGGAATCATTTCAAACGTATCAATCCCGTATGGAGCAGTGGGGTCTATCTCCTCTTCATAATCCTCACATGCACTATGTGACTCACAACCCATCTGGTTTACAGGGGTAATCCTTGGATGTGGAGGTTGTGGTCCTAGCACTGGCGGTGGTAACGGCACAGACTAGACTACATTCGGATTCCTTGGAACTATGTGCTGTGACGACGGTTACTCGACAGGTTGTGCAGGCATTAGCGCGGGTACTTGAGGTGTATTTGACCAGGCTAGTGGTGCCTGATTCGCCAACATTCGCTTAAGTACTAGGCAATCCTTAGATTGATGGCCGTACTTACCACATGCATTGCAATTCCCATTGAATTTAACTCTGAATGTGGGACATTCACTCGTGCTATGTGGTCCTAAGCACACCGAACACCATTGTTTCTCTCTCCTTGGGTACATATGGCTATTCTGAGGAGCTCGATTACCCCTAAAGTATTCTTGGAGAGCCTTAGTAAGATCGGTCATCACAGACATTTCAGATATCTTAGGTTCCTTGGCAATAGGTTTCACCGTCATTGGCTCGTGCCCAGATACTTGCGAACTAACGGATTTTGTCTCCGAAGACACCTTTTTACTTGCAATCATCAAGTTGTCTTCTAACTGGATTGCATTGGCAGTGACTGCTTCCCACGTTGTAAGACCTCTAATGACTAGGCCATTGTAAATGTCCTCGTGGCACAATCCTCGAATGAAACTATCGAGGAGTTGGTTGTTATTGAAGCGTTCATCGGGAGTGCAGCGAGAATTTAGATGCTTCAATCGACTTATAAAGTCTCTCACTGACTCCCCTTCCTCGCGTTCAGCTTTTTGGAGTTGAGATGCTACCCCCCACCAAAGCACACCCTCGCATATGTATTCTTTCAAGAACAATCTCTTGAGAGTGGGGTAGTGAGTGCGCTCTTCAACCCTTAAGGTTCGATACCAATCTCCGGCCTTCCCACTCAAGGTTAAGCCTAAAGCTTTACACTTATGCAGCTCATTGTGCTCTTCCAAAGAATCACACACGTGTTCAAAAACTTCAATGTGTTTCCTAACATCCTCGTTACCACTGAAGTTTTGAGTGAGCTTAGCCACTTGTACTGCCTTGCTTCTAGGTTCTCTCTCAGGCATGCCCCGCATGTTTTCCGCAATGGATCGTCCGATCGTCTGAGCAAACGTTGCGAGATCACCTAGGTGAGTAGGCATAGCTAGTGGAGGCACTTCTGGGATAGCCTGGCTGATAGGAGTTGGCATTGGTCTGAGTATGTTGGCAAACGACGTAGGATATGATATGTGACTAGGCCTAGCTCCCCTTGGATAATGGTTATGATAAGGTGGTCGTGGAGCATACGCCATTGGCATACTAAGAGGCGTAGGAGCTACATGAGCATGAGTAGCGATGGGTACATATGGTTGATAGGCACTGGCACGCACTGTTGTAGGTACTGTTCCACTAGGTAGCGGTGTCGTACTAACTACAGCGGTAACAGGTGCATTTTTCGCTATGCTCATCATTGGGGTAGGCATTGTGGATTCCTGAATGGAAAGTTGAGCCAAGGTTGGAAAGCTAAAGTTACTACTCGTGGGCTCAACCTGCATTGAGACTCCAGGCGAAACAACATACGAAGGGTCTATGGGACTCATCGAGGGAGTCTCCAATTGTGATAGGGTTGGTTGTTTGGCCTTGCCCATATCCAAAAGCCTCATAGGGCCAGTGGAAACTAGGTTCACTCCCCTATTTTGCCTCTCAATTTGGATAATTCTATGAATAACCTCACATATCATTTGCTATTGCTCTTCTAGATTAGTGCCGCTAGATGTAGATCGTGGTACTTCTAACCAACCCACATGGTATGTGTAACCCGTGTATAGGTCTGTTAGAGTCTCTGTGTGTAGATCATATTCCCAATTTTCATTGAGAAATATCCCATCTAGACTTGGTGTGCCAAACGGTTCTCTTGAAGTGGATGCAATGTCACTTCTTATGGATTGGCTTCTAGGGACCTCTACTTTAGGAAGAGCATCGGAATGTGGTAGCTCAGTAGGGCTCTCATTAAACGAAGTGGGTAGAATATCCACATGGACACTCTTTGGGAGGGTAGGGTCTACATGAGATGTGAATGGCGAATCCACTACCCCACCTTCTTCATTTACTTCGCTTGTCGCATGTTCAGAGCGTGTAGCTCTACTAAAGGTCTCTATTAGACGACTAAACATGCTAGATCCGGGTTGTGGGGCCCAACCTGGCATGTTTGGCTTGTCTCCTCAGGGTTCTTGGTAGGGTGTCCTTCCATGGCTTCTGAGTCAGAGGACGAGTCACTATCCACTATTCGTGGATCTTGGGTTCCAGCGAAGGCCAAGATGCTAACGTGGAGGGATGGTGTGAGCCTGCATAAACTGAAACGCTTTCTAGTGGTTCAGGCTCTAGCACCCGACCAGAACGTAGATGCATGTGACGTGGGTACCCTACGTGCGTTGGTAACTACCCTTGAAACTCACACGAGTGGTTTCTTAGGTGTTTCGCACCCCGTTTTTACTTGTTTTTAGATTGTTTTTAACTCGTTTTTGACCCCCTTACTTATGGTCGAACCTGGACTAGGGCGTGTGATAGCTCGAAACGAGCGTATCGTTCAAAGGGTCCTAGTGTGCTTTACAGCACCGTGTTCGCCTATCTAGAGCTCCTGTAGTCCTCAAAACAGTTCGTTTCCCTTGGGGGGAAGGGGCAAAAGCCTATTTGCTTGTGGAGGAAAGGGTGAGGGCTTTATCCCACATGCTCACTTTACTCCTTGGGGAGTGGGCTACATATAGGGCACAACTTCCCATAAGCTCTCACTTGAAGGAAAGCTATGGAGGCTCACTCTCCTATATATATATATATCAAAAGACCGAGACCGAGGCCGGGGTCGGGGTCGGGGTCGTGGGTCAATTGGGGTTCTTTCTTTTCAAAATTTTTTTTCTCCAATTAGAAAATCTTTCCTCTCTACACGTTTGGTTCTTTCTTTAAAAATTTAATTTTTTATTTTTTAAATTTTTATTTTTTATTTTTTTAGATAAGTTTTCTAGGGTTTCTTTAGGGTTCAGCCTTGGCCGCGGCGCAGTTCACACACAGCACAGGTCTAGGGATTCAGAAATCCCCCTCGCATGCAGAAAACCAGATAATAGAATGCACGCCCACACGCGGAGCGGAAAAATAACAAAAGAAACAGAAATGCAGAAGACAAATTGCAAAAACAGAGATTGAAAACCACAGAAACACCTCAACAGCAACACAGACGCCTTTCCTACAGTGTAAATTAAACTTCACGCAGCAGCCCGAACTGCAAACTAGAGCTTGGTGCAGGGCAACTCCCCGGCAGCGGCGCCAAAAATGTGCGCTTTTGTCGCACAGGTCGTAGTTGGGGACTTGCCGGGACACCGTATGCGAGCCACGAATGGCTGCAAGCATACAACCAGGGAAGGAAGCTCAAAACAGAATGCAAAAGGTGTGTCACTCACCGCTTAACTGCCGCCTTGAAGGATTCCCGCGTCGCAGCCGTGAAGGAGGAGCCGCCGTCGCCGCTCTACCGCCTCGCCGCCGTCGCCGCCGTGCCGCTACACAGTGCGCTCGATCGCTCTCTCTCTCTCTCTCTCTCTCTCTCTCTCTCTCTCACACGGAGGAGAAGGAAACCAAGGAGATAAGGCAAGAGCACTCTTGTATTCACAACACATGAGAATGAGGATTTTAGGGTTACATTTGACTCTTATAGGTGACTTGGCCGTTCACACTTGGGCGCCCATACATGGCCGGCCGATCCTAACCCTTATCCTACTGATATTCAAGGTGCGCCTCTCATCGGCGATCACCCAATCCCTTCATCCTTAACATATGGTGCCGACAAGCCCGGCCCATGACTTAGAATATTTAAATTAATGACGTAAAACATAATACGTCTCAATGTCCCCGTCATAGGTTAACATCGAATTAACCCCCGGAGCTCAGCCGATAGCCCAACGTGCTTACAAAATGCCAGTCCCTGAAGCCATAGAACTTAAGGAGCAGTTAAGACAACTGTTAGAGCACGGATTCGTCAAACCCAGTGTCTCACCTTGGGGTGTGCCCGTTCTCTTTCAAAAGAAGAAAGATGGAACGTTAAGACTCTCTGTATTGACTCTAGAGTCTGAGGACTGAATCAATTAACAATTAAGAATAAGTATCCTATTCCTAGGATTGATGAACTTCTGGATCGATTAAGTGGTACCCAAATGTTTACAAACATAGATCTCAAATCCGGGTACTACTAGATCAGAATCAAGGAGCAAGACATCCCAAAGATAGCATTCAATACTTGCTATGGGCATTATGAGTTCACAGTCATGCCGTTTGGATTAACTAATGCCCCAGCAACATGCAATCGTCTTATGCAAGACATTCTCAGAGAATACTTGGATGATTTTGTTCTTGTCTTCTTTGATGATATCTTAGTATACTCGAAGAATGCTGCAGACCATGAAGATCATGTGCGCAAAGTCCTGGAAATCCTAAGGAAACACCAACTCTTTTGCAAAGACTAGCAAGTGTTCCTTCTCTGTTGACCAGGTGGAATACTTGGGATTTATAGTGTCAAAGGATGGGATTTCTCCTGACCCTGCAAAGATCCAAGCAGTAGTTGAATGGCCAGAACCCAAGTCAGTAAAGGAAGTCAGAGGATTCCTAGGATGGTATATGATCTTTATACCTAGGTATGCTCAGATAGCATCCCCTTTAACTAACCTTCTCAAGAAAAGTACACTTTTTTAGTGGACTGCAATTTGTCAGAGTGCCTCTGACAAGCTGAAGATAGCCTTTGTAACCAACCCTGTCCTTAAATTGCCAGATTTTACCAAACCCTTTGAGGTAGTTATTACTGATGCCAGTGGATTTGCCTTAGGCGGTGCTCTAATGCAGGAAGGTCATGCAGTGGCCTATGAATCCAGAAAACTCAGAACACATGAGAGGAATTATGCCATCCATGACTTGGAGTTACTCTCAGTAGTGTATGCTCTGAAGTTGAGGAGACATTATCTTTTGGGACAAAGATTCACCTTGATGAGACAGATCATCAAAGTCTGAAGTGGATCTTCACCCAAAGGGATCGCAACATGCGTCAAAGGAGATGGATGCAGACCCTGTAGGAATTTGATTTTGAAATAAAGTATCGATCGGGGAAAGAAAATGTGGTTGCAGATGCGCTCAGCAAAAAAGCCTCCTTGCTTGCAATTACAGTGGTGTTAAATTCATTGATCAATGAAGCAAAGGAGAAAATCATGCAGGACAAATTCTTTGCCTTTATTTTGCTACCCTTCTGATGCAGGAAAGCAATAAATAATCAGTTATGTATCGCCAATGATGCAGGAATAAAGGGAAGATTTCTGAGAGAAGCCCATGATAGATTGATAGCTGGACATCCAGGGTTTATAAAACCCTATATGTATGTGAAGAAAAGCTTCTTCTGGCCAGGACTGAAAAAGGATGTACTTGATCATGTAAGAAAATGCTTAATGTGCCAAAGAGTCAAAGCAGAGAGAGTCAAGATGCCAAGGAAACTGCAGCCTCTAGATGAAGTGGGAATGCATCAGATGGGTCAATGGACAAACACAAAGCCGGACTTGTAGCTAAGGGTTATGCTTAGCGGCTAGGCATCGACTATGAGGATACCTTTGCACCGACCGAGGATGACCACGATTCGGACCGTTCTGGCCCTTGCTTCTTCTTCGTGGTGGCCCGTATTTCAAATGGATGTTAAATTTGCATTTCTTAATGGTGACCTGTAAGAGGAGGTGTATGTTGAGCAGTCTCTAGGCTTTGAGGCTCTAGGATCAAACGGGATGGTGTACAGGTTGCGGAAGGCCTTGTATGGTCTTAAGCAGGCTCCGAGGGCTTGGAATCAAAAGATTGAATCCTTCTCTCAATAATAAAAATTTGACAATACCATACTGCCAGGAAGTGGATCCAACTTTAATCTATAATGCTGAATGAAAAAGGATACAAGCCTCTTCCACAAAAGCCCCTCTACACAACGACCGACCATCCACGTCAACAACCAACTCCGATAAAGCCTCTACTCCTTCAACCCCATCCTCACCTATGAAGTTCGATGCCAAAACCTTGCAATCATTAGCTATTCCTAAAGAAGTTCCTAGAGCCCAACCATCTATCTCTAAATAAGGAAATCAAAGGAAAGACCTCGGAGCCTATGCCTCTTCATCTCACCAAAGGAGATAACCACATGCTCAAAGACCTCGTCCATCGACAACCACTCCACAAGAGACTCTAACCTCATCATCATCAACAATGCCCACCCATGAGTCTCAAACTTGTAGCCTCAATGCCTACCAAAGTCAAGGAGGGCCCCAAACCTTCCACATCAACCCTAAAGAAAACTCCACCAAGACACACAATCACAATATCTTAATAGTATCAAAATGTGGGTGGAGAAGCATCTACTTGTAGCTCAAGGCTACTATGAAAGTGCCAATCAAATTTGGGTGCCTCGACAGAGTTAAAACCTCTTCCTCAATGCAACAATCGGAAGACAACGAAAAAGAAAAGTACTCCACAATGCAGTCCACAAAAGCCTATGCAAGTTCCTCAAAGAACTCCACCAATGCAACAAGTGTGGGTACCAAAAACACTGTTGCAAGCACAAGGGTACTACCAAATAAATACCAAAGCTTGGGTCCCAAGGCACATAATAAAGTCCCCTAAGCTTGCACAAAGAAAAGAGCCTCAACACCAAGCACATCGGCCACCAAATTACAGTGTTCGTCAAAGGTGGGTGCCTGTGCATGTACTTCAAAAACACAGATACTATGGTGGTAATTCCATCACATGGTTGCCAAAATTGAACAATGTGAAGAAAACCTCACCAACCGACTTCAACCCCAAACAACTTCACCTAAAGTTCAACAAGAATGGAGGCCCAAGCAAGATAACCCAAAAGAAGGAGAAAAAACTTCTAAAACTAAGAAAAATAAAGGACAACAAAATGTCGAAACCAAGGTCGAATTAAAAGACAGGGAAAAAGAGCCTGTATAGTCAACATAAACCCAAAAAGGGACATAAACACAAAAGAGCCAAAAGCTATACATGATGCAGAAGCATCCACCACACAAACCTCAACACCCATATATGCAACACAGAATACAAAAACCCAAAATAAAATTCGATCTCGTCTCGCATGGGTAAACGCAATGAAAAACTGACAATCCAAAGAAAGTCAAAAAATGAAACAAGTTCTAGTACATCACTAATTGAGGATGAAACAAGTTCTTACTCTTCGCTCAATGATGACCACATAGACCAATCAAGAAACTAGAGCCCACCCAACCACCCCAAATGGATAATTGTAAGATTCCTCCCCAGCCTCTCAAGATGTCCAGCATCTTCCCCTGTAATCAATTCCCTCTTCAGAAATATAAAAGATCTTGTCTCTGCCTATTTTGACATAGAGAGAGAAAATATTCTAGAGAGAGAATATTCAGATTTTGAATATTTTTAGATAGAAAAATTTCTCATATTATTAAAATGAATTCCCCTGAAACAGAAATTCAAAAAGAACTTTCCAATGTGCAATTGGAATTTATTGGAAATGGGTATAAAGGACCTTAGCCTAAGGGTCTAGATTTTCAGAAATTTTTGGATTATGGTCCAATTAAGGTTCCTATGGGCCAATAGCATCAATCCATGTGTGGGAAGGAGATAAATCTAATTTTGTAAAAGAAGATACCCAAAAATGAGTAAATGCTCACATAAGATGAAGAGTTGACTATGTACAAGGTTTATTAGTAAGAAACTATGAGCAACATTAAAAATATGAGATATTTTGGGTATAATGATTCCATTTTGACACATATGTAAGGAAGGGGAGTCCCTTAAAGGAGGTGCATACTTCACATGCTTGAATGAGTTTTAAACTCAAAAATAATGCGATATTTTTATCTCTCCTCTCTCTTGAATCAAACCAAATCAAAATGGAACCAAACCGAATCAAAAAGGAACCAAACTAACTAGATCTAAATCTAGTCCAAATTCAACCAAACTGAATCTAGAAAATTCTAGAATTCAGTTAGCTTTGGTTAGAGCTTCCCTCTCCTATAAATAGAACATGAGTCCTTTGAAAAAAATAGGAGAATTTTACTATACTAAAGTTATGCTGAAATAATGCTAATTTCTACTATTCTCTAAAATTCTCTCCAAATTGAAGAAATTGGAGCTTCCCTCTTTCTTCAATTCCCCATTGGTGACTCCATCAACATGCTAAACCAATTGATTGGTTGGGGGCCTCTACCGTGAACAAAGAATCAAGCAATTTGTAAGGTAATTAGTGAATTTTGATCATTTTCTATAATTTCTCAATGTTTCTCTCTTCTCAACCCCTCTCAAGCTTGAGAAGCTTAATTGGAATGGTTTTTGAATGCTATTGAAGTTAATTGATGAATGGTAGTACTTGAATTACATAAATTGATGAATGCTATTGAAGTTAATTGATGAAAGATAGTAAAGAATTACATAAATTTTCATTTATGCTTAATTCTAATGGTTTTTATGTAATTTCTCTCTCTCACTCAAAGAATGGTCATTCTCATGACCTATTCTCAATCCAAGTGAAGCTTTTCATAAAGCTTTTCCCTAATTTAAGATTAATCTATGCTTGAGGCCAAATTAATGGCTTTTTTCTATGCTTTTAGTTTATGTATTTCTTGAATACTGATGATTCAATCCATTATGGGTTAATGATCCAATTAGGGATCATTCTAATCATTCTCTTAATGATAAGCTTTATCCTTCAAAATAATTTGAGATTTATCAGTCATAGTAGCAGCAGAGCTATGGTAAAATTTTTATAAAAATTACACATAAAATAATTTCATTCAAAGCAATAAAAGAGGACTTCCTACCATATTCTAGGAATTATCATCCTAGATTAATTGAAAGGTATTCATTGTAATCATAGAGAAATTGATTTTATATTATGCGTAATTGGATTTCATGCATAGAGGTATGCATAAAAGATTATTATTTTAATGTAAAAGTGTTACTTTTATCATAATTGGATTTCATGCATAGAGGTATGCATAAAAGATTATTATTTTAATGTAAAAGTGTTACTTTTATCATATTTGAAATTCATGTATAGAGGAATGCATAAAAGTTGATCATTTTATTATAAAAGTGTTACTTTTATCATATTTAAATTTCATGCATAGAGGTATGCGTAAAAGATGATTATTTTAATGTAAAAGTGTTACTTTTATCATATTTGGATTTCATGCATAGAGTTATGCATAAAAGTTGATTATTTTATTATAAAAGTGTTACTTTTATCATAATTGAATTTCATAATAGAGTTATGCATAAAAGTTGATTATTTTATTGTAAAAGTGTTACTTTTATCATAATTGAATTTCATGCATAGAGGTATGCATAAAAGTTGATTATTTTATTATAAAAATGTTACTTTTATCATATTTAAATTTCATGCATAGAGGTATGCATAAAAGATGATTATTTTAATGTAAAAGTGTTACTTTTATCATATTTGGATTTCATGCATAGAGGTATGCATAAAAGTTGATTATTTTAATGTAAAAGTGTTACTTTTATCATATTTGGATTTCATGCATAGAGGTATGCATAAAAGATGATTATTTTATTATAAAAGTGTTACTTTTATCATATTTGAATTTCATGCATAGAGGTATGCATAAAAGTTGATTATTTTATTATAAAAGTGTTACTTTTATCATATTTAAATTTCATGCATAGAGGTATGCATAAAAGATGATTATTTTAATGTAAAAGTGTTACTTTTATCATATTTGGATTTCATGCATAGAGGTATGCATAAAAGTTGATTATTTTATTATAAAAGTGTTGCTTTTATCATTATTGAATTTCATGCATAGAGGTATGCATAGAAGTTGATTATTTTATTGTAAAAGTGTTACTTTTATCATATTGGATTTCATGCATAGAGGTATGCATAAAAGATATTCTTTTTATACTAAAAGTGTGATTTCATCATAAATGGATTTTATGCATAACTTAGATGCATAAGATAAATTTTTTTATTCTAAAAGTGTGAATTTATGCATAGGAAGATACATAAAAGATTGAATTTTAATTCAAAAGTGTCATTTTCATTTAAAATGAATTTATGCATAGGAAGATGCATAAAAGATTGATTTTTACTTCGAAAGTATTAATCTCCTTAAATGGAATTTATGCATAAATAAATGTGTAAAGAAATCTTATATCAAATATAAGAATTCTCTTGTATTTTATAAATAGATATGAGATGTGATAGGATGTGATAAGAGGTGTATGAGATGTGATAAGAGGTGTATGAGATGTGATAAGATGTGATAAGAATGCGTATGGAAAGTGATAGGATGTGATAAGAGGTGTATGAGATGTGATAAGATGTGATAAGAGGTGTATGGGATGTGATAAGATGTGATAAGATGTGATAAGAGGTGTATGGGAAGTGATAGGATGCGTATGGGAAGTGATAGGATGTGATAAGAGGTGTATGAGATGTGATAGGATGTGATAAGATGTGTATGAGAAGTGATAGGATATGATAAGAGTGTATGAGAGGAGTTAGGATGTGATAAGATGAGTTAAGATGTGATAAGATGTGTATGGGATGAGGTAAGAAGTGTATGTGATGGGATAAGATGTATATGGGTTGTGATAGGGTGAGAATGGATGTGATGTAAAAGAATAGATGTGAAGGCGTATGTGGTTATATGAATGGGAATGTGGAAATGAATGTATGAATTTGAATGTGGATGTGGATGTATGAATGAATGTGGATATGGATGTAGATACGGATGTGGGTGTATGTATGTGGATGTGGATGTATGAATGAGGATGTGAAAATGGATGTATGCATGTAGATGTGTATGTATGAATGTGAATGTGGATGTGGATGTGGATGTATGGATGTAGATACGGATGTGGATGTATGAATGAGGATGTGAAAATGGATGTATGCATGTAGATGTGGATGTATGGATGTGAATGTAGATGTGGATGTGGATGTATGGATGTGGATATGGATGTGTATGTATAAATGCGGATATGGGATTGGATGTATGATGTGGATGTACGAACATGGATGTGTATGTAGAATAATGAATGTGAATGTATATATGAAATAATGTGTCGTCGAATGAGTGAATGAATGAGAATGAGTACACATATGAATAGAATGTGGAATAAGTAATGTGGACCGAGGAGGGATAATGTGGAAAGACGAGAGTTCGATATAGAAACTGTATTTTGTGACCTGTTTGTAAATGACTGTTTTATGTCAAGAATGCTGGGGAATCATTTTGACCGTCTTGTGGATTAAGGTCATGGAGACCAATCTGATAAAGTTGCAACTGTGCTGACGGAGAGTCAATGGAGGACGTCTCGCGTAGCAAGGTCGACCGAGGTCTTGACCAGCCTCGGTTTGATTTAAATGGTGAGCTTCCGGTACGGTGGATGAGGGACCAAGGAAGCGGCCTATGAATGAAGCGCTAGGTCACCTGTGAAGGATCCTAGAGGGTGCTGACCATACGGTGCTCGGGCTCTGGGTCGCCGAAGATACACACACGTGCGTCGTGGAAGATATTGGAACAAGGACTCAACTTAGAGTTGTTTTCTGAAACCGGGCATGGATCTAGTTGACTGACCTTGCTAGTCCTCAACGGATGAGTCCATGGCTCTCTTATATGGATCTGTTGATTGATCTTGCTGATCTTCAACGAGGATTCCATCTTGATTTTTATATGTGAAAATATGGCCGGGTACTATGAGCTAGGAACTATTGAAAAGGCCCCTGAGTGAACAGGTGGTGAGCGTTCTGGTTGCCAATGATGCCATAAGTACACCGATGAATGAATGACTGGAAATATGGATTCAACCAGAGATTTTGAGGATTGATATCAATGACATAATGGTTTCATTAAAGGATTGTTTTAAAGTTAGTTGATGCTGAGAAAAAGGCAATTTCATATTGGGTGTGTAAGTGGTGTGACTAGTTTTATGTTTGCATGAAATTCCGGCTAGGGGACCTGGGAACTCTTTTCCCTGGTACCCGGGACAAAAACCTAACCAAATTCCTAATTGGATCCCATCACTACAGTGGTTGGGTGGTTGGCTAACCCATGGGACTAGATGGGGTTAGGTTGGACTGATGGATCCGTAAATCGAGACTCAATTTCTGTTATTACGATAGATAAAGTAAATCCCGGATAGAAATTGTTCTATGGATAGGAATCAACGGCTGTGCCTCTTGATGGGGAAAAAAGCGTTGATCTCAATGATCCAAGTGCAAGTTTCTTCCTTTTTCTGACCGAGTATCTTTATAGGTGCAGTCGGATCAGCTTGATCAGTAATGGTCTTGACTACATTAAAGTAAAGAGTTATTTTGGTGAAATCGCCCATGCTTTCCGGGTAAAGGAAGTTTTTCCGGGTTCGGTTTTGGAAAAACCGACGGATTAGTCTCTTGTCCGGATATCCGTGTGGTGGGCGAGGCCCCGAGTGTGGGACCCTGGCCCGCGCAGAAGTGCTACTTCCGCTGCTAGTACCCCGAATCCATTGCGCGGTGGGAACAGGGATCTCACAATAATAATGATCACGTGACATATGCGGAATGTAAAAAGCAAGATTAGAAGAGTATGCTTAGCTTGGTTGAATGTCTTATAGGGTCACCGGTTGTGATTGAACCTCATAATGCCAAACCTAAAACAACAACCAAGATACAAAGCCTAGAGGAGCACCGCTTTCCCTTTCAAGAGGAAGACATACTCTCTACAGAAGAGTCATTTAAAATAGATTTTACAAACTATAGGCTTGAGAAAGCACGTGAGGAATTCGATAATTCCCTTACAAGATTAAAACGGTCTCTCAAAACCTCATTCGGTGGAATGCTCTTCTCTCATAATAAAGCCAGCATCACATCGGCACTTGCACCTTTAATGGCTCAACACCTGAGTTACACAAGGACATAACAAGCTCCATAAAATAGGACTGTGAGGATTCACAAGTTTCCAAACAGCCCTCATTAAGAATTGTCAAAGGACCAAGTGTGCTTGTGTGTACACATTGGGTACTCTTGAAAAAGCAGAGACCCAAACAGAGTATGAAAGTGAATGGGAATATGAAACAGAAATAGGATCTGAAGCTGAGACAATAACAAAAACAGCCATGGTTCCTTTGGAATATTATATCATGATATGGTTGGATTTCCCTACAGGCAATGATGTTCAGTGCAAACGCGCATTGATTAGCCCTTGAGCTAGTCATAACATTGTGACAATAGACACTTGGGTGTCATTGGGACAACCTAAACTCATCCCTGTAAGCAATAGTCTTGCAAGAGGAGCCAATGGACAAAACATTGAAGTTCCAAGTTACTTTAGATACACTACTCAAACAATCGATGTAGCGATATGGAATTTACATTCCATGTTACCCTAGATTCCCTTGAGTATGATATTGTCCTTGGTGAAACTTGGATAGGTGAATTGTTGTATTTAATAGATGAATCCATGCAAATAGTCACCTTGAACACTCCTGCAAGCAATGTAAAATTGCTACTAACAGGAGGAAGAGACCTTGCAACAACAAGAGCTGGAACTTCCAAAATATCTTACAGAAAAGATCCCTAGGAGTTTGGTTGGATTGGAAATTTCAAATAAAATCACCACAGCTCAAGCACAACTTTATCCAACACAAGAACACAATCTCATGACTCTTGAGCTATGGGATTTGTTAGGTCAACAACCAACATTCACGGCACATCCTGAAAGGATTACCTTTACACAAGACTTGAACATGCCATGTTTGGGGTACTTTGAACATACAATGTATATTGAAACTAACCCCCTCACTTGCAAGTTTTTTGTGGTTGAGTATGTGTTGGAAGCAGATTTGATCTTGGGGCAAAAATTTGACAATACCATACTGCCAGGAAGTGGATCCAACTTTAATCTATAATGCTGAATAAAAAAGAATACAAGCCTCTTCCACAAAAGCCCCTCTACACAACGACCTACCATCTACGTCAACAACCAACTCCGATAAAGCCTCTACTCCTTCAACCCCATCCTCACCTATGAAGTTTGATGCCAAAACCTTGCAATCAGTAACTATTCCTGAAGAAGTTCCTAGAGCCCAACCATCTATCTCTAAATAAGGAAATCAAAGGAAAGACCTCGGAGCCTATGCATCTTCATCGATAAACCTCACCAAAGGAGACAACCACATGCTCAAAGACCTCGTCCATCGACAACCACTCCACAAGAGACTCTAACCTCATCATCATCAACAATGCCCACCCATGAGTCTCAAACTTGTAGCCTCAATGCCTACCAAAGTCAAGGAGGGCCCCAAACCTTCCACATCAACCCTAAAGAAAACTCCACCAAGACACACAATCACAATATCTTAATAGTATCAAAATGTGGGTGGAGAAGCATCTACTTGTAGCTCAAGGCTACTATGAAGGTGCCAATCAAATTTGGGTGCCTCGACAAAGTCAAAACCTCTTCCTCAATGCAACAATCGGAAGACAACGAAAAAGAAAAGTACTCCACAATGCAATCCACAAAATCCTATGTAAGTTTCTCAAAGAACTCCACCAATGCAACAAGTGTGGGTACCAAAAACACTGTTGCAAGCACAAGGGTACTACCAAAGAAATACCAAAGCTTGGGTCCCAAGGCACATAACAAATTCCCCTAAGCTTGCACAAAGAAAAGAGCCTCAACACCAAGCACATCGGTCACCAAATTACAGTGTTCGTCAAAGATGGGTGCCTGTGCATGTACTTCAAAAACACGGATACTATGGTGGTAATTCCATCACATGGTTGCCAAAATTGAACAATGTGATGGAATTACCACCAACTGACTTCAACCCCAACTTCACCTAAAGTTCGACAAGAATGGAGGCCCAAGCAACAGAACCCAAAAGAAGAAGCAAAAACTTCTAAAACTAAGAAAAATAAAGGACAACAAAATGTCGAAACCAAGGTCGAATTAAAAGACAGGGAAAAAGAGCCTGTAGTACATAAACCCAAAAAGGGACATAAACACAAAAGAGCCAAAAGCTATACATGATGCAAAAGCATCCACCTCAAAGACCACCACACAAACCTCAATACCCATATGTGCGACACAGAATACAAAAACCCAAAAGAAAATTTGATCTCGTCTCGCATGGGTAAACATAATGAAAAATTGACAATCCAAAGAAAGTCAGAAAATGAAACAAATTCTAGTACATCACTAATTGAGGATGAAACAAGTTCTTACTCTTCGCAAAGACCACCACACAAACCTCAACACCCATATGTGCAACACAGAATACAAAAACCCAAAAGAAAATTCGATCTCGTCTCGCATGGGTAAACATAATGAAAAACTGACAATCCAAAGAAAGTCAGAAAATGAAACAAGTTCTAGTACATCACTAATTGAGGATGAAACAAGTTCTTACTCTTCACTCAATGACCACATAGACCAATCAAGAAACTAGAGCCCACCCAACCACCCCAAATGGATAATGATGATCACGTGACATATGCGGAATGCAAAAAGCAAGATTAGGAGAGTATGCTTAGCTTGGTTGAATATCTTATAGGGTCACTGGTTGTGATTGAACCTCATAATGCCAAACCTAAAACAACAACCAAGATACAAAGCCTAGAGGAGCACCGCTTTCCCTTTCAAGAGGAAGACATACTCTCTACAGAAGAGTCATTTAAAACAGATTGTACAAACTATAGGCTTGAGAAAGCACGTGAGGAATTCGATAATTCCCTTACAAGATTAAAACAGTCTCTCAAGACCTCATTCGGTGGAATGCTCTTCTCTCATAATAAAGCCAGCATCACATCGTCACTTGCACCTTTAATGGCTCAACACCTGAGTTATACAAGGACATAACAAACTCCATAAAATAGGACTGTGAGGATTCACAAGTTTCCAAACAGCTCTCATTAAGAATTGTCAAAGGACCAAGTGTGCCAGTGTACACATTGGGTACTCTTGAAAAAGCTGAGACCCAAACAGAGTATGAAAGTGAATGGAAATATGAAACAAAAATAGGATCTGAAGCTGAAACAATAACCAAAACACTGAAAAGATGCAGGGGGGAAGAGAGCTTGAGCTCTTGCAAGCACACACACACACACACAAAACCCTAATAGAGAACACACAAGGCGAGAGGCTGAAAATCTTCTTCTTCTTTACTCAACACTCAATACACCATATACAAGATAAGAGTACACATAATATGAAAGATACTCAACCAATACATAGACGGGTTCTCTATAGTGTGAACCCAACTAAATGAGCTGGCGCTATAACTATGCCAGTCTCTAGAATGGCTGTCAAACAGCCTGTCATCCCACTGGCTGCATATCACCCATGATCTCACCAACCATGCCAGTGGTGTAAGTGTGGGGCCTATCCCCCAGGCGGGTCATCAGTGTCCACCGCCTCACTAGACAAGCTCGATATCTCAACACTCCCCCCTCGAGCTAAACTCCATCTCATGTACACCAAGCAAAGCCCTAAATCTGCGGAGCTTCTCTGTACCCAATGCTTTGGTGAAGATGTCAGCTACCTGATCCTCTGTGCTGACATAAACAAGGTCAAGGTCTCCTGCCAAGACCTTCTCTCTGACGAAAATGGTAGTGGACCTCTATATGCTTCGTGCAAGCATGAAATACTGGGTTTCTGGCCAATTGTATACTGCTAATGTTGTCACAGAAAATGACAACTTGTCTATCCACTGCTGATAGACCCAAATCTGCAAGTAGCTTTCTCAACCAAGCTACCTCACATGCTGCCATAGCAGCTCCTCTGTACTCGGCCTCTGTAGTACTGGATAGAGCAACCGTAGGCTGCTTCTTGCTGCTCCAAGTCACAGCAGCACTCCCCAAAGAAAACATGAATCCACTAGTAGATCTCCTATCTGAGATACTACCAGCCCAATCAGCATCTGTGTACCCATGTACACATATCTCTGTCCCAGTCTCATAGAATAGTCCACAATGCAAAGTAGACCTCACATACCTCAGTATGTGTCTCAATGCATCCAAATGCGGTTTCCGTGGAACCTGCATAAACTGACTCACCAACCCAACAGCATAGCTCAAATATGGTCTGGTGATCATCATATAGATCAAGCTTTCTACTATGTGTCTATACATAGTAGGATCCTCCAAGATCTCTCCTGAATCTGCACTCAACTTGCCATTCTGATCCAATGGCACTGAGATAGGCTTACAGCCTGTCATACCATACTTGGACAACATGTCCAAGCCATACTGTCTCTGCAGTAATCCAATACCATGTGGTGACCTAATCACCTCAATGCCCAAGAAATATCTGAGCTCCCCCAGATCCTTCATCTCAAACTTCTGTCTAAGCAAGATCTTTACATCAAAGATCTCTACATCATGGTCCCCCGTAATGATCAAGTCATCTACATAGATGACAACAAGCACAACCTCTCTATCACCATGTCTCACATACAGCGAGAAATTTGAATTGGCTACATGAAAGCCAATAGTGACAAGATATTCAGAAATCTTGTCAGACCATGCTCTTGGTGCTTGTTTTAAGCCATACAAGGCTTTCTTCAACCTGCAAACATGCTCGGGGTGACCCACATCCTCATAACCAGGTGGCTGCAACATATACACCTCTTCTTGCAAATCCCCATGCAAGAATGCATTCTTTACATCCATCTGATGTAAAGACCATTGCTTTGACGCAGCCACTACTATCACAACTCTCACTGTTGCCATCTTGGCAATTAGGCTAAAAGTTTCCTCATAATCAATGCCATATGTCTGTGCATATCCTTTAGCTACCAACCTAGCCTTATACCTGTTTATGCTTCCATCACTGTTATGTTTTACTTTGTACACCCACTTGCATCCAATGGCTTTCTTGCCTTCAGGCAATTGCACTAAGTCCCAAGTTTCATTTCCATATAGTGCATTCATCTCCTCATCCATAGCTTTCTCCCAACACACATTTCCAACAGCCTCATCAATGCATGTGGGCTCTACAACCTGCACAACCTTTGCCATATCTGCATAGTGATGTGCCACATAACCATCTCTGCACAGGATTTTTCACTCTCCCAGATCTTCGCAGCTTTTCATTCATGGCTTCCATAGCCTTCTTTACACCAGGTGTTCTCATAGCTGGGAACCCAAGCTCCTCATCAAGGCTCATATCTGAGCCACTAGACTCTCCATCAACATGAGAATGCCCTGCAGAAATGTCAGGCATACCAAGGGACTCAACCACTTTCTCTTTTCCTTTACGTGATGTACTAATCACATTTGCAGGACTGGTATTATGACGCAGCCTGCCACTCCATGGTCTATCAACACACCCACTAGATGAGGACTCTCCTGGTCCACTCAAAGACTGTGATTGCTGACCTGCATTCTGTGCAACCACACTTACACTCACATCAGTCCCAATAGCTTCTTTTTCAGCATTATACCAACTGCTCATCTCATCAAAGACAACATCCCTGCTTACCCTCAACTCACGTGTAGCAGGGTTATAACACCTGTATCCCTTTTGCTCAAGGGAATATCCAATAAACACATATTTTTCAGCTTTCGGATCCAGCTTAGTTCTCAGCTCATCTGGCACATGCATATATGCAATGCATCCAAAAACTTTCAGATGAGACAAATCAGGTTTCCTTCCAGTAAACCTCTCCTCAGGAGTTACATCATGTATGGCTGCAGTTGGAGTCCTGTTCATGATGTATACTACTGTAGAAACAGCCTCAGCCTAATAGCTATGCGGCATATTCTTCTCTTCCATCAATGCTCGCGCAATCTCAGCAATGTGCCTGTTTTTCCGCTCAGTAACTCCATTTTGCTGCAGAGTGTATCTGCATGTAAACTGTCTCCGAATACCATTCTTCTTCAAAAATTCAGAGAACTCATTGGAGAAGTACTCTCCCCCTCCATCTGACCTTAGGCACTTTACATATTTCCCTGTTTGCTTTTCAACCAAAACTCTAAATTCTGAAAGTGAGTGAACACCTCACTCTTCTCCTTCATGAAATATACCCACACTTTCCTTGTGTGGTCATCAATGAATGTCACATAAAACCTGCAGCCTCCCATAGACATGGTCTTTGTTGGACCCCATACATCCGAATGCACAACATCTAGTGCATTTCTGCTCACATATCTGTTACGTGGAAACACATGCTTTGTTTGCTTCCCAAATTGGCATGCTTCACATATTTTCTGCATACCTTTCACTTTAAACTTTGGCAGCCCTGTCACAATTCCTTTAGTCTGCATAGACTTCATTCTCTGCACATTCACATGTCCAATTTATTTATGCCAAATGTCTGTGTCTGTAACAATTCCTTAACCATTTGCAAACATCGCAACACTCATTTCAGGCATGTCTACATTCAACGTAAACATTCTGTCCACTCTGTTGCCTTTTGCAACCAACCTGCACTTGTCTTTAAAGTCTTCAACATAACAACCATCAGCGAACCTGCAAACCCTGCTCAATCATCTGGCCAACTGAAACCAGATTCTTTGTTATGTTCGAAATGTGAAGTACATCTGCAAGGTACTTCACTTTGCCATCCTGCATAGACAATGGCACATCTTCAACATGGGCAATTGGATGAGCAGTGTCATCCCCTGTTTCCACAAAACCTGGTCTTTCCGGGTTTTTCATCTCCTTGAACCACTCCCCATGACTTGTCATGTGGTTCGAAGCACCTGAATCCACATACCATACATCATCTTTTTGTGCTGCTTCAACATTTTCAGACATGGCATTCACGACATGCTGCATAACAAACAACCTTTCATTATCCTCATTATTTCTGCTTGAGGATGCATAGTTGTTTTGCTACACTTTCCCATTTTGCATGTCAGCCTGCTTCTTATAACATTCTGCCTGCACATGTCCAGGCTTACCACAATAATAGCATTCACGTGCATCATTATACTGCCTTTGCCAATTTCCACGGCCTCTTTGACTCCCCTGCCTCTGAATTTGCCTCTTCCACCTGCGTGTTGTTGTTGTTGTTGTTGTGTATTCTGGGACTGTTGTTGTTGCTACTGCTGGCCATAATTCTGATTACCTATTCGGCCACCTCCTTGACCGCTTCCACGGCCTCCTCTACCTCGTCCTCTTCTTGAACTTGTGTAGAAGGCCTGTTGCTCTGAACTGTTTTTGCTTTGTGTAGAAGGCCTGTTGCTCTGAACTGTTTTTGCTTTGTGTAGAAGGCCTGTTGCTCTGAATTGTTTTTGCTTTGTGAAGACTGTTGGTCTTCACCCAAGCTCTTCTCTTCTATAATCAGCATAGACACCAAATCTGTAAAGTTGGGAATGTCTTTGCGAGTCTGAATAGATGTCTTGAACGCCTTGTATTGTGGCCCGAGACCACGTAGACAGACTTCCACCTTATCATCATCATCTACTGATACACCAATAGATGCAAGGGATTCCACAATACCCTTTATCTTCAATGCATAGTTATTCACAAACATGCTCTTTTTCTCCATAGTATGAAGTTCATTCTTCAACTGTATCTTACGTGCCTTGGTATTTGTTTCATAGAGCTTTACCAAGGTGTCCCACGCCTCCTTGGGGGACTTGGCATCCTGAATGTGCCCAATCATGGTGTCCTGTATACTAATGGAGAGCCAATACATAACTTTCCTGGCTCCTTGGTTCCAGTCTTTAAACTCTTTCACATCTGCAGCAGTCGGATTTATGTTCGGTATCTCCGGTGCCTCTTCATGCTCACCTTCTATGTAGTCCCAATAGCCCTTTCCCATCAGGAAATTCGTCAACCTGAACCTCCAAGCATGGAAGTTATTCTTATCAAGCTTCTCAGCCACAATTTGGGTTATGCCATCATTTGACATCTTGCCAGACACACAATTTTACCAAAAATAACACTCTGGTCTGTCCTGCACAAACTGCTGTATTTTCTACAATGTCACAACCAGTGACTTCAATGTGCATACATACACCCAATGGCAGCACATACTGTGTCTGCACAGCCAATCTGTCTTCTTGCAGTTCTTAAAATAGAGTTCTGCAGAGAATCGATTACTTACCCGCAGTGCTCGAAATCGCCTGCTTTTTGAAAAACTGAGGTCCAGACGCGCCCGAAACGCGTTTTCGGCCCAAAAAATGTTGTCCGACAAGACAGTATGGTTGCCCTATAGCTTTACTCCCACAAAGAAAGCTCCTCAATCAGAGATCGTTTGCCGGTGCCTCCCGTAGAGCTCCCGACAAGGGTGTAGTCACCACCAACACAAATAGGGAAGAGTAGTTGAAGCTCTTACCCTCGTACCACCAAGACACACAATCACAATATCTTAATAGTATCAAAATGTGGGTGGAGAAGCATCTACTTGTAGCTCAAGGCTACTATGAAGGTGCCAATCAAATTTGGGTGCCTCGACAGAGTCAAAACCTCTTCCTCAATGCAACAATCGGAAGACAACGAAAAAGAAAAGTACTCCACAATGCAGTCCACAAAATCCTATGCAAGTTCCTCAAAGAACTCCACCAATGCAACAAGTGTGGGTACCAAAAACACTGTTGTAAGCACAAGGGTACTACCAAAGAAATACCAAAGCTTGGGTCCCAAGGCACATAACAAAGTCCCCTAAGCTTGCACAAAGAAAAGAGCCTCAACACCAAGCACATCGGCCACCAAATTACAGTGTTCGTCAAAGATGGGTGCCTGTGCATGTACTTCAAAAACACGGATATTATGGTGGTAATTCCATCACATGGTTGCCAAAATTGAATAATGTGAAGAAAACCTCACCAACCGACTTCAACCCCAACAACTTCACCTAAAGTTTGACAAGAATGGAGGCCCAAGCAACAACAAGCAAATCACTCAACCACTCTCGTGCATTCAGCACCACCAACACAAGAGCTTGTCTATTAAAGCAAACAATCAACGGTCTTTCCTCTACTGCCTCGACATCATTTCAGCAAAACAAATTCAAGAATCAATACGGAGACTTAGGATCACATTAAGAACAAAATAACAATGCTCTTGTCACCCCTCTAGAAGTGAGAAATGAGCGCACAAGAAGCTGTTGCTTGTAAATCATGACCTAGATGACCCATAAAATCCCCCAAAAACAAATCTCGAGGTCCAAACCTACAACTTCACCGAATTAGGCCATCTCACGAAATAACCCCTCATGGCCCAAGATCCTGCAATCTCATGAGTTCAAGTTTCTCAAGAAATACAGTCTCACGTCTTAAGAAGCAGCACTGTCATGATTTAAGCCCCATCACGAATTAAGCTATATCACGAAATAGCCACTATATATTTGTTAAGCTTATTTCTTACTATTCTTTTGGCTAAATTAATATAGCAGCAGCTGCTCCATGAGTACATATCCATACTCATGCACTGGAGAACATTTGCACCAAAGCCTCACCATTGACAACTTCCAAGTACATCTCTGGATGGGGGGCCATGGTGGGCAAAAGCCTGGTCAACGGTACAACCCATTGCCTAGAATTTTCCTTCAAATTACAAACCTCTCCAAACGACACCACCATCTTCACAACTCAATGATTTTCAATCCCTACTGAAGATCTCTATAATAGCCTCGCAAGTCGACGTAATTCTTTCAATCCTCACCCAACAAGTGGCTACTTCAACACAAGCAGTTCAATAAGAGACTATATGACTCAATTCTTGTACTTCATGTAAATTTGCTTCATAAGAGCACTTAAATATGCATAAAACCATAAAAAGCACATGGATAGATGAAGACAGGATCAGGTTCTACTCAACAACATTTGACAAGAATCCTTCCACACAAAGGGGCATCATCACAAGCCAATTACTTCAAATGATGAATGTCGCTTCAATGAATCAAATGAGGAACTGAGAATTACCATCTTGTTTTGATGATTAAGTCTACATTCCTCCGGATCCTTTTGTCTCTTCTCTCCCCCCATTATTAGCATCTCTTAGTGTCCCCACTAACAAAAAGCACATGTACCCTTGCCAATGATTGCCAAATTAAAATTTAAAAAAAGGGGGGGGACACACAAATGTAAAAATGCAATCATTCGCAAAAAACCCCACCCACCACCCCGTTAGGAATTTCCAATAAACCACTAACCTCTTCATTCATTAACTCGATTTTCTTATTTCTTCCGGAGGAACAAAGACCATTGAACGTCATTTAACATCAAAGCCATCGACAAAGCTTGTTCATTCTCCCCACACAAAGGTCTTCAACGCGATCATGTGAACGCGATCGCCATCAGGAAGGGGGAGACGTTAATCCAATTCTAGGATTAACAAGAGCTATCTCCATTATCTTACATCAAGGAGTCATGGTAGATACACCAAAGGGTCATACATTCAAGATATGAAGCAATAGTGTCCAAAGCTACAACTTGGATGGGCGCCCGTAATGGTGTGACGACGGAGTACTCATGGCAATTCTTGCTTAAGAGCATGTGGTAGCAAGTTAGGATGTTCTAAGTGATGTACTTCATGGATATATTATGAGATTAGCCATAGCATTAGGCCTCTTATGAGCCTAAAGTGCCCGATCGGCCATAGTTTAAGTGAGTGTGAACACTTATGGCCATGTATATAAGTGAATTTCTCTCATAATACAACATACTCTCCATTGTGCAATTGAGTCTTGCTCTTGCTAATCTCTCTCCCTAATGCATGCTAGTGATTGTGTGTGAGTGAAGTGAAGTAAGAGGAGGGGCAAGGACCCGTAGTAGTGCAATGCGACGGTGTGACAATGCTTACGGGAGATGCGGTGGAATTTTTTCTCAAGGAGTTGTAGAGCTTGGAGACCTCAAGGGTTACGAGCTTTGCCATTGGGATCCTCACGATAGTTGCATTTCACCAGGTAATCTCTTTTTGGATGTGTTTCAAGGAGGGTTAGGGTGAGCCATAACAGGATGTTAAAGGCCTACACAACTCTCAAGAATTCCATGAATTTTATGCACCCTCCTAGGTAGCTATAATACTTTAATTTGCTAAGAGCTAGGTGCTTTGGAAGAGATAGAAGTGCTAAAAGTGATTGTACTTAGCTTGGACATGTGGTATGAGGGACATTGAAAACTATGAAATGGACTTCTCTACTCTCAAGAAGAAAATTCATGGATTTCTCAAGGAGGGTGTATTTATGCTAGAAAAGGGTGGTTGGGAGCCTCTACATGTATATAGTCTACTTGAATCAATGTCAATCCATACCTACCATGCAAGCCATAGAATTCAGGGGCTAAACTCAACCTTAGAATTTCATGCATGCACTTCACCTAAAGTGAAATAATAGAGAATACATGACCCTTGTTTTTCATAAACAATGTACCACATATTGCTAAAAAAATACCATGGGTACATTAACCACCACACCTACCGCTAACAAAACACTAAGGGTAGATTAACCATATACCATATACTGCTAACAAAATACTATGGGTAGATTAACCATATACCACATATTGCTAATAGAATACCATGGGTAGATTAACCACCAACAAAATACCATGGGTACCACCAGCCTACCAATCCAAATCCACCTTGGTTTGGCTAAACCATGGTTTTCTAAACATTAGAAGAAATTCCTTTCGTCCAATAAATTAAATTAAGGTACACACACGTAGTGGTGCATACTAATTATTTTTTCCAAGGGAAGCCTTGTTATTTTGGCCCTAATATTTTTAATTAAATATTGGCACTTGACTTAATAATTTTTATTCTTAATTTTATCATTTTTTCTTTTAGCCTATATTAATTACACCACACTAATGTGCACATATGCACCCACAGGTCTTCTCATTTATTTATATAGATAAACCTTGATTATTTTAAAAATGAATTTTTTAATATATTATTTATACATTTTCTCAAAATGAACACAAATATTTTTCATAGTCAATTTAACTTACTACCTAATAAGAGGGATCTTACATTCTCATCCCCTCACTTGAAGATCCAAGATGTCCTCATCTCATGAACCGGGGGCAAACTCTCCTCTTTTTCCCATATTACATCCTTAATTGAGAAAAACTTCCACTTGATCAGATATTCCTTTAAATTTATGAGGGGATATTCTTTCACATCCAAAAATGTTTTTGGTTTCAGTTCCACTTAGACTGGGTAGGAAAGGCAACCTGATTATCATCCAATATATGACTCGGATTTGGAACATACTTCAATAAGATCACATGAAAGACATTATATATCTTTATGACTCGGATTTGGAACATACTTCAATAAGATCACATGAAAAACATTATAGATCTTTAAGTATGGAGGAAGCAAAAGTTCATAAGCTTGATCTATTATTTTTCTTGCAATTACATAGGGTCCATAATATCTGGGTGATAACTTCTTGTACCTTCCCAACAAGGAGAGTGAACTTCTCTTGGCTGCATAGAAATAAAGACCATATCACCTTCATCAAATTCTTTGTAAGTCCACTTTGGATCGGCATATTGGTTTTTTTTATCTGAGCAGCTTTGATATCCTTCTTTAGCATCTTATGGTCCATTGCATCTAACATTTACTTCGACACTTCCACTTTGATCAATGGATCGGACCAATTCAATGGCGTTACACAATCTTGTATGTTAATGCCTTAAATAGACTCATCCATGTACTTGATGATGTGATGCATTATCATTATTAGCAAATTCTACCAAATGAAAATAATTTTGATAAATAAAATCATTCAAGTAGATAATGTTCTTGTAATGTATAACTTCTACTTTTATGCTAGATTTCATTTGTAGTAAGTTATAGCATACAAGTATACATAATGCTTTTAGATTTGAAAGAGTTAAACTAGAGTTTTGTATATCTTGGAACGTATTGTATGTGTATTTTCTAGGTGTTGTAGGCAATATTTCCTCAAAGACTACGCTTTCTATTTTAAAAACATTCCTTGACCTAAATGGATTGTTTTTACATAGGACTAAAAAGATACCTAAAACACTATGTTATGAAGAATTGCAAGGAGTGGATAGTTTTTAGGCATGGTTGTGTTGATTTTTTACTAAATATGAGTCAATTTTGAGTTGGGATTTTGTCTATAGCTAGATTGAAGAATGTCATGGAGATGTTCATGGTATTGTAAAACTTAATGCCATGTTGGTTGATGTCTTGTTATGAAAATCCTTTTCCAATACTATATCACCCAAAAAAACAAAATGTGTAAGCAATGTTTAAGCCTTTGTAGAATGTTTGGACAAAGCTTAAGCACATATGTAGAAAAAAGAACACTCTCCTTATGGTTTATTCTCCTTATAAGGCATGCATGAATCCTATGAATACTTGCATCTTTCCACTTACATATGAAGGATTTGAGGAGGAGAAAGATTTGATATAGGAGTGCTATTTCTATATCAATTGGCACTTAGAGATAGCACTGATGTTCATGCATTGGTCTACTAAAAACATTATGGACAAGCACCAATAATAAAAAATCATTCACTAATGTATGAGTACTTTAAGAATGTGATCACTAATGAATGGAATTCCTATAGTATGGAATCACTAGATAATATTTACATTAAAACTGAATCTTCTTATAAAAGTCACTAGATAATAGTAAAACCTCAATACAACAAACCCTTTTCAATGAAACTGTAAGAATATCCTAACCTGAGAAAAGAGACGTCCAGGTTAGATGAATCACATGAAGTGGTGCAATAGATCCAACTAGAAATAGAGGGATATGTGAGACCAATCTTATTTCCACACCAGATTCCTAAACCAAGACCTTTATTCTTAAAAGTATCCCATGAAGGTTGTGTCTTGAGCCAAGAATAAAAAAAGGATTGATTACTAGAAGACTACTCAAGACAACAACCAATAAAAACTTAAGTGCTAGAAGAGCTTGGAGAAAAGGAAGAAATGCATAACAAGCCTTTAGAGCCCAAAGATGTGGGAAGCCTTTAGACCCCAAAGACGTGGGAAACCTAAGAGTGTTGCATGACCACATCCTCAAGGAAAAGAGTGATTCACGAGAGGAAACTTGCACTCAAGGAATCGATGCTAGGAGAAAACATGGAAGGAAATGTGTCTGAACAGGTGTGTGGGTGTCATGAAAATTGAAAAGAAACTCATCATTATATACCATGCTTTCATACATTGCCTTAGATGATGAGTCTATGACCATAGCCAACATGCCTTCAATAAGGCCATAGCTTAAAGAAGAAATGAGAGCCATGGGAGAGAAATCCTCTTTGGCCTTGTGATCACCATGGCTGAATACTTAATAAATCAAACTAAAATCCTAGAATAAATTCTATCAATGGATGAAAAATCAACTCAAACCATTAGGGAACTTAGATGAGACCAACCAAGAAAACAAAGAAAACCCACAAAAGTTGTACAAAGAACTACTAGTAGTCAATGTAGTCAGTAAGTATTTTAAAGGTAATGACATGAATTCCATCTTTCCAATCAAATTGGATGACCTAACTGCAACTATGATCCTAGACAGGGAGAAGGAGTGAGCATAACCACACCCATATGAATTTTAAAAGACATAGAAGTAATGTCGTATAGGAATTTTGAAAGAGCTAGAAGCATATATTTGATGTTGTTGACTTTGGAAGGCCCACGAATTATGATGTGATTGATGCACATTCATACATCAAATAATGTTAGTCCATGATTAGGTAAGAGATGACATCTACCATGGTACCATTAAGTTGAACCTAAAGAATCATTCGTAAGTACAAAGATGTGAGACTAGGATGCATTAGGTCTGCTGTTGGCTACAATGGACACTTATCAAAGAACCCAATTGTGTGATTTTAATGGAAATGACATAATTCCTATCAAAATCATATCCTCCATATTATTAGCACCAAAATGGGTTATGTTACCTAAGATCTTGTGGAGTGATGAAGATCTGAAGGGAAAAGAAATATCTTCCAAGGAGGAGGACATAGTCATTCCACTTAGAGGATTTAGTGTAGGAGATCGAATTAATGGGTCTTCTCAAGGAATACAAAGATGTGTTCTCTTGGAGAGCTGTTAAAATCCAAAAGAAGTACCTCCATAAGTCTACCATCATATGATTCCACTTATGGTGGACGATGCAAGGCTGGTGGTCAAATTAAGGCCATGCACCTATTTGAGAACCATTACGGAAGAACCTCTGTAGGTTTCATATATGAGATGGAGCAAGCATATTGGGTGTCACCCTAGTGGTCATAGTACTAAAGAAGAATGACAAGCAAGATCCATGTATGCATGAACTTGAAAAAGGCAAATGCTACCATGGTGAAAGACCATTATCCATACACTAAACATGTGCTCCAAAAGAGTAGTAAGCTTATAGATTCTTAGATGGATTTTTGAGATATCCTCAAGTATCCATAGATCTAAAGGACCAACATAATGCCGTATTTTCAACTGAGCAGGGAACGTTCCCATACAAGGTAATGTCATTTGGACTCACAAACGTGGCAGTTATGTTCCAATGACTAATGGCCATTTCTTGTAAGGATTTCCAATAAAAATTTCTTAGAGGTCTTCATGGATGATCTTTGCATGAATGCAAAGTTTAGAAAAAATCATGTCCCACATATGTGGCAAGTTCTTGAGAGATGCTAATATTATAGGATAACCAAGAGGGGGACCTGGTCCTACTCTACAACCTCAAGAAAAACAAAGCAAACTCAATTTAAGGGAATGGATATTTATATTTACGAAATTACCTTGGGGAGGAGTTATTTACCTAGAAACATTGAGCCTACAAAGGCATTAGTGAAAACTATCTCAAGAATATATAATGATTGTGAAGGATTTGTAATAAACCTTGATTTTCCACATAAACTCTTATCATGTGGAAGGTAATTTCTTTCTCTGATTGTAGGAACAATGCCAAAAGAAATCATTCTTGAAAGGGGATGGGTCAAATATGACTACATCATCAATTGGGTGGCAAGAAAAATGCTATAATAAATCATTCTTAGAAGAGGATGGATCATGAAACATAGTTCCAGCATCACTAGGGTGGCAAGGACACGTCATTTCTCAAGGACACGTCCTTGAGAAATGAACCATGAATGTTCACCTAGACAAATCTCCTCATAGATTCAAAAATTTCTCACTTTATTAAAGACATATCCTATCAAGCCAATAAGTTTGATTGTTTTCAAGCTCCAAGCCTCATGAAACAACCCTTCCCAATCTTATCCGAGCCAAGGCTAATAAGCCAAAAACTAAACCTAATGAGGTGAAGCCTAAGTCAAAACCATGGAGGAATCAGAGAAGAAACAAGAGAACTACCAAAGATACTCCAATCCTTACTAGCTCCACTTTAAAAAGACTCCCCAATGGTAAAATTGGACAAGTGTTGGTACCAAAAGCATTACTGTACCTAGAAACTATACCCTCCACTTCTCCAAAAACCAAGGTCAACAAGAAAAAGTAGGTATGGATCCCCCTAATGCTAAATACCAAGTCTGCAAATGTAAGATTCTTCCCTCCATCTTTTGAGATGTAAGGGTGTAAGAACCGCCCCTTCAGTCTCTATAATCATCCCCTATTTCAGAATGTTTTTCCTTGTTTTTGGCCTAGAGAGAGAAAATGTTCTAGAAAGAGATAATACAAATTTGATATATTTTTTGATACAAAGTTTCTCCTAATATCTAATATGAATTCCCCTGAAACAAAAGTTCAAAAAGAATTTTCCAATGTGCATTAGAAATTAATTAAATATGTGTATTAGAGACCTTAGCCTAAGGGTCCACATCTTCAAAAAAATTTGATTAAGGTCCAAATAAGGTTCTAAAGGGCCAATAGGATTAATCCAAGTGTTGGGATGAGAAACATACAAAGAATAAAAGAAAATCCCCCAAAAATGAGTAAATGTTCACATAAGATGAAGAGTTGACCAAGTACTAGGTTTATTAGTTAAAAAATTAGGATATTTTAGTAAAATAATGAATTTTTGACACCTCAGTAAGGAGGGGAGGGCTCATGAAGGAGGTGCCTTTTTTTCATCATTACCTTGCATTTTTAATTCAAAAAATGAGATATTTTTATCTCTCCTCCTGCAAACTGGATCAAAAAGTGAGCTAAACTGGTCCAAATCTTGTCCAAATTAGGTCAAACTAAAGCTGGAAGCCTCTAGAACCCAGTTGGAGTTGGTTAGTAGCCTTCCTAACCTATAAATAGACCCTCATTTCTTTGTACTTTCATCTTTGTGTATTTACATGCCAGTATTATCTTCATTTTAGTGTAATTCTATTATCCCTCTATTTTGCCTCTACTTTGGGAAGCTTTGGAGCTTCATAAGTCTCCATCCTCTCTTGGCGATTACCCTCCCCATCTTGGTGGCCAAGTTCTCCCTTGTGTGCTTCACTTCTCTCCAAAGAATCAAGTCAAAAATCAAGGGTAAGCCTTAATCAACGATGTTTTTCTATCTTTCTCAATGGTAATCTTCTTCTCAACCTCTCTAATGCTTGGGAAGCTTTTTAATCAATGGTTTTCTCTTGAAATCAAGCTTTTTAGTGATTCATAATGTTTAATTAGATTAATTCTAACCTTTTATGCTTGATTATAATGTTTTTGATTAGTAAATCTCTCTTTTGAAAGATTAATCATCTTTTTAGTGATTCATAATGTTTAATTGGATTAATACTAACCTTTTATGCTTGATTATAATGTTTTTGATTTTAGTAAATCTCTCTTTTGAAAGATTAATCATCTTTATGGTTGGATCCTTGTTAGAAGGATGAATCTTAATGATAATCTCATTATCTTAATCAAAACTCTAGGCTTGACAAGCTAGAGAAGAAGATTAAGTATTATTATGATTTTATTCTAGTTAAAAATTATGATTAATTTCTTTAAGCTTGTTTATGATTAAGAAAAATCATATTAATTCATTTTAAAGTTGAAAAAGAGTTATGCTAATATTTTTGTAAGTATTCTCATTAAGGAATGATAAATGGATATTTTTTAAGATTAATCAAGAGGTTTAATTATAATTATGCTATGTATGCATAATAATTTTTTTGTTTAAAAGAGGAATTCCTACCACATTTCATAATTATGAGTATTTATTTAAAAGAAGAATTTTTAGTATTCTCAGAAATAGTAACGAAGCTATGGCAAAACTTTTTCATTAAAAAATGAATTTGATTTTTAAGCACAATTTCGTTAATACAAAAAGAGGAATTCCCATAGTATTCTAGGCATAAACATTTTTATGCTAAAAGAATGATTTTTGTTACATTTATGAAAAATACTTTTACAATATTTATACATAATTGTTTAAATAGAGAAAAGATGAATTTTTGTTATATTTATCTTTGTATATGTACATGCATAAATAAATTTTATGCTAAAAGTGGAGTTTTGAGCATTATTCATTTGCTTGAAAAATAAAGAAGGTTATGCACAAAATTCTAGATGAATTATAGAAATAATTCATCTAGATAGAAATGATGTGAATGGATGTGAAATGATGTGAAATGATGTGAATGGATGTGAATGGATGTGAAATGATGTGAATGGATATGAGGATGTGAATGGATGTGAAATGATGTGAATGGATGTGAATGGATGTGAAATGATGTGAATGGATGTGAAATGATGTGAATAGATGTGAAATGATGTGAATAAATATGGATTGATGTAGGAATGATATGAATAGATGTGGATTGATGTGATTGGATGTGAGTTGATGTTGGATGGTGTGATTGGATGTGAGTTGATGTGGGAATGATGTGATTGGATGTGAGTTGATGTGGGAATAATGTGATTGGATGTGAGTTAATGTGGGAATGATGTGATTGGATGTGAGTTGATGTGGGATGATGTGATTGGATGTGAATTGATGTGAGATGATATGATTGGATGTGAATTGATGTGGGAATGATGTGATTGGATGTGAGTTGATGTAGAAAATGTGGGATAATGAGAAGTGACATGGAATGATATGGGACGATGAGAAATGATGTGGAATGATGAGGAATAATGTGAAAGGATATGGAATGATGAGGAAAGATGTTATTTTGTTTGGAACTGTATTTGTATGTGAAACCTATTTTTTAAAGCTTGTTTTATGTCAAGAATGTTGGGGAAGCATTTTGACCATCTTGCGAATGAGGTCATTTGGGGACCTAAGTGAAAAAGTTGCCAACAGCTAACGGAGAGTCAATGAAGGACGTCTCACGTGGCAAGGCGGCCGAGGTCTTAACCAGCCTCGGTTCGATTAAAATGGTGAGCTTCTGGTACGATGGATGAGGGACCAAGGAACTGGCCTATGAGTGAAGCGCTAGGTCACCTGCAAAGGAACCTAGAGGTTGATGACCCTATGGTGCTCAGGCTCTGGGTCGCCCAAGATACCCACGCGTGCGTGGAAAAAGCAAATGAGTTGGAGTTGTTTTTTGAACTCGGGCATGGATCTGGTTGATTGGCCTTATTGGTCTTCAACAGATGAGTTCATGGCTTTTTTACATGGATCTTGTTGGTTGATCTTGCTGATCTCCAACTGAGAGTCCATATGATTTTTATATGATTATATTCCTAGGTACTATAGGCTAGGAACTATTGAAAAGGCCCCTGAGTGAGTAGGTGGTGTGCGTTCTGGCTGCCAATGATGCCATAGGTATGCTAAGGAAGGAATGAATGGAATACTTGATTATATTCATGGGTACTATGGGCTAGGAACTATTGAAAAGGTCCCTAAGTGAACAAGTGGTGAGCGTTCTAGTTGCCAACAATGCCATAGGTATGCCGAGGAAGGAATGATTGGAAATTGGACTTAGAACTAGAATACTGAGGATTATGATGGAAACACTATGGTTTTATTGGCAATGTTGTTTTGGAAATAGTTGAGTCTAAGAAAAGGCAATTTCATATTGGGTGAGTAAGTGGTGTATCTAATTGAGTTTTGCATGAGAGCCCGCTAGAGAGCCTGGGAACTCTTTTCCCTGGTACCTGAAACAAAACATAACCAAATTTTCATAATGGATCCTATCAATACAGTGGTTGGGCGGTTGGATAACCCATGGGACTGGATGGGGTTAGGCTAGACTAATGGATCCCTATAATTAAAATTCAATTATGTTCAAGTCATGATAGTTGAAGTAAGTCCTAGAATAATCCTTGTTCTATGGAAAAAGAATCAAGGGCTGTGCCTCTAATGATGAGGAAAAAAGTGTTGGTCTCTATGAACCAAGTGCAAGTTCCTCCTTTGATTCAGCCATGTGACCTACATGTTCGGTCGAAATACAAAGGTTAGTTAAGGCCCTTGACTATTTTAGAAGATTTTTTTTCCTGGAGGAATCGCTATGCCTTCTGGGCAGGGGAAGTTTTCTGGGTTCGAAGAACCGAGGGACTAGTCTCTTGTCCAAACATTTGTGGGGAGAGGCCCTGAGTGGGAAACCTTACCGCTACTTTCGCCTACTAGCTCCCCAGATTCCGTGCACAAAGGGGGCAGGGGTCTCACAACAAAATATATGATAAATGACAAGATGATCCGGTTCCCAAAGAAAGGGAGAATCCACAAAAAATGAAGGGTGATCTAGCCACACAAGGTAATGTAACCACAGAATGCTCCTCAAAATCCCAAGGATAATACTAAATTTGAGGATGACACTAGCTTAAAGGTGCAACCAACAAAGCATGAGAACCAGAGTGCATAAAAAATCATCATCCTTCTTAAAAATGATACGCCAATAGGCCACACCAAAAAGATCAACACAAAGGCAAGACCAATGTAGAGGAGCCATGGACCAAGGAAGAAAGGGACCAAGGCCACACCAAAAAGATCAACACAAAGGCAAGACCAATGTAGAGGAGCCATGGATGCCTAAAAAGATCAACACAAAGGCAAGACCAATGTAGAGGAGCCATGGACCAAGGAAGAAAGGGAATAACTTTAGAAGAAAATCCAAGAACTCCCATCAACCTTGAGCATGAAGGAGATTACCTTTGGACATATCCCAACAATCCCTACTTTCACACCTACATTAGGAGAAAAAGAGCCTACTAACAAGCAAATGATCTTGACTCCCCAAGAAAAGGGATGTCAAAGAAAGAAACAAAAAAAGAGTCGATCAAGGAGGTGTCTTCATGTTAGATAAGTGTGCACACCTTCTATCCATTGCCCATGCAATCACTTGTGCATATTTCACCATGCGCATCATAATGTTTTCACTTCTTACATCTCACAGCACATACAAACACATGCATGTACACCTAACCTCATCAATGTGGACCCTCCAAGTACATCTCTAGTGGTAGGCGCACGTGGACCCTCCAAGTACATCTCTAGTGGTAGGCGCACGTGGACCATGGTATGACTCCATCACCTCGAGAACCCTTGACCTTGTAACAAGTACCTCCAACGAGCTTCCATGAGTGTAACCTCTACTTCAACTCCAATTTATCACCAACACAATGTTTCCCTAGCCAGTGTATTTACCATAAATAATTCCAATCACTAAGCATCAGGTTGTGAGATTCGGGCATATTACCCTATCATGCCAAGACGTCTCAAACCACCATCTACCCATGCCAATCCATTCCATGAGATCCTAGCAATCATTCTGTAGATTCTAGGGTGTGGATCGCTTCTAGTGAAGGGTCCACACCACTTCTTGGCATAAAGAATCTCTATATCACTTTCCACGTCATCTCAAAAAGTTACCTCCCATCAGGGCTACTCAAAGCTTCCCACGATTTTTCCCTACACTTAGCTGCGGATCACAATCCTGAACCATACCCCTTAACCTATAATGCCAACTTAATGTCGCATCATGGACCATTCATACCTTTCCACCATGTGAGCAGCTTCACCACTGACTTGGGTGATGCGACAGTGCGATCACCATTAGGAAGAGGTGTATGTTAACCACTCTGTTAATTAACATGGTTTCCTCCCCCCTCCTCCCCACCTAGCATGGTTAGTGGGCACTTGACTTTTGTAAGATGGCCCGTCCGAACTTAAAAACGGTGTTGCCTCTATTACTAGTCTTAAGCAACTATGTACACTAAGTCCGTAGACTTTCCCTATTTGACATTAAGCACAGTGTAAGTCTGCTTTAACAATAAGCAATATGCAATCATTCCCTTGTAATAATTATCTTATGAGCTCTCCTTCTACCCTCTTCTTATTTTCTTGCATGCTACTGAATCTTGCTTTCTTGATGATGCATGCTAGATAGGTTTAATTGTAGGTTTTTTTCTTGTAATTTCTTCTTCTTCCCTTGTCTTTTTTGAGAGAGAACTATCATGAATGACTCTCTTCTTTCCTCCATCTATGCATTGTGAGCTTCACCCCATTGGTAAAGGATTATTTCAATGTAACAAGGTGCGACGAAGGAGCTGGTACACCCACAATGGAAAATTGCATTTTTGGCTCGAAAGGCAAGACCCAACAACACATGCTTCAGCAAGGCTAAGGTAAGGTTTTAAAAAAAGCTAAAATCATACATGTTTACACCTTACATATTTTCATGCACATTTACTTGCATTCACACAGGTGTATAAACCCATGCCCCTTGTGCATCCATAATTTTACTTGTACTTGCACATTTACTAACACTCACACCTTCATGCATCCGCACATGCATATTCACTTCCACTCGCACGTGCATGTCCTTTCTCATGTATATGCACCCCATATACTTACACCTACGTGTGGCACTTTCACCAATGCACATGTACATACACTTGGGTGAGACTCAAGCACACACATTTGTCCATACACATGCTAGCACATGCATGTGCACCGCTTGCGCATATGTACTACACTCCCATTTTTACCCCACACACATCCATTTGCACATGTACACACCTTTGCACATATACGTTTACACACGTCCTTGCATCCGCGCATGCACCCCACACTTGCACCTCTCGTGCACGCACCCCACACCCTTGCATGTGTACCCACAATTGCATTCACACATTAACAACACTTGTACATTTACTTGCACATATAGGAACACACATGTGCACACACCCACATTCACTCGTGCACATGTGTACCCACAATTGCATTCACACATTAACAACACTTGTACATTTACTTGCACATACAGGAACACACATGTGCACACACCCACATTCACTCGTGCACATGTGTACCCACAATTGCATTCACACATTAACAACACTTGTACATTTACTTGCACATACAAACAGGAACACACATGTGCACACACCCACATTCACTCGTGCACATGCACTACCCCCCTGCACTACCCCCCATATGTATCATACTCCCATTTTCACCACATGTGCATGCATGTTTAGACATGCGTGCACCCACTCTTACACATTTGCTCTTGCACACACAATTGCATTTATAGTGTGTGCACACACATCCTTTGCAAGCTGTTTTTGTTGTTTTGAGAGATGTTCTTACAAGAGCATCTCTTGGGTCAGTGGTCCACAATATTTTTTGAGTTTTCTCCCATTGACGTAACCCTCCATCTATACGTCGTCAATTGTCTCAATTCTAGCCAACCCCTAAGGTGTGATCTGAGACACTCAAAAGGTTCCTAGGCCTCTGTACTTGAGTTTCTTCTTCCTGGTGCTTCCTACACCATACATGGGAACAAGGTCCCCCGTTTCCAGTTCTTTTGTTTCAAGTTTTTGTTGAACCAATGCTTTCTGTGTAGTTTCTCAACCATGAGTCCATGCGATGCAATTAGTCTGATCTCGTCAAGCTTTTCTAAATCAATTAGGCCTTTAGCTAATGCATTCTCCGTCAGACGTTCTTGCACTGCAATCCTTAAGCTCGGAAGTAGGTATTCCATAGGCATTACTGCCTCAACATCATAAGCTAGAGGGAAGGGAGTGTATCCTATCGCTACCTTATATGATGTTCGGTATACCCATAAGACTATTTTCAACTTATGCTCCCAATCTGTTTAACTTGCTTCCAAGGTTTTCATCAAGATAGTACACAAAATTTTGTTTGTACTCTCTACTTGACCATTAGCCTATGGATAATAAGGTGATGATTTTCAATGGACTACTAAGAATTTAGCAAGTAAATAATCAATCACCTCATTAATGAAATGTGAGCCATGATCACTAACTAATTCTAATGGGCAGCCAAATCTTGACATAATTTGCTCATATAAGAATTTTGTTGTTCGTGCATGAGCTCGCTTTGAGGCTCTGGCTTCTACCCATTTGGTGAAATAGTCTATGGCCACGATCACATATCAGGCTTGTGATAGATATACTGCTAGACTAATAGGTCCAACAAAATCTATCTCCCATTTTTCAAAGGATTGTCTTACAATAATAGGGGTAAGCGGCATCTTGTCCCTTTGTTGTGGAATAGCAAATCTCTTACATTCCTTGCACCTTTTGACAAATTCTATGGCATCCCCGAACAACATAGGCCACCATAATCTTACTTGAAGTACCTTGCGAGCCATAATCTCTCCAGCAAAATGTCCTCCAAATATCCCTAAATGAGCTTCATCCAATCTCGTGAAGACGAACTCATCTTCTCTCACACATCTTCTTAGGACATTGTCCTTACCTAGCTTATATAGTTCTCCCACATTAATTGATAAGGTGCAGCAAGCTTGATAATCCGCCGCATTTTGTCTTTGTTCAAGGGTGTTTCCTGCTGCGAAAAACCATAAGCTAGATAATCCGATATCTCCTCGCTCCATTCGGGTACCATGTCCAGTTTGAACAAACAAGCATCAAGGAGGTCATCGTCAACACCAGTTGTTGGTTTCCCATTTGGAATTTCAATATGATAGGCCAACACATGTTGTGTCCCTTTCCTTACCACCGTAACTGTAAAGTCGAATTCCAATAGTAATAGCAACCAGCATGTGATTCTTTCCATGGTGCAAGGCTTGTTCACCAAGTATAATAAGGCCTGATTGTCTACAAAGAATAAGAATTTGTTGGCCAATAGGTAATGTCAATACTTCTTGACAGCGTAAACCATGGCCAACCCTTCTCACTCTGTGGTGGTGTAATTCACCTATGTATCATTCAATTGACAACTAGCAAAATAGATTGGATAGTCCAATTTGAACTCGCGGCTGTGCTAGTACGCATCCAACAACAAAGTTTGATTCATCAATATGCACATGAAATATGAGGTCCCAATTGGGGGGTCTTAGAATTGGTGCGTGATCCTTCCATAATTGGGATCGTATGTTACACCACCTCAGGTGATACACCTTTCATCTCCTTTGTAATTGCAAGTGAAACAATCCTTAAATTCCTTAAGGAAGGTAACGAGCTCATTTTCTTTGGCTAACGGGTTTGGATTCCTCCCCTGTGGTCCCGCAATATCAACTTCCTTGACTTCAGTAGCCTGGCCATCATATGATGTGGACAGCCCATCTTCCTTAACCCTTTTTATCGTTAGTCGGACCACTTTTTGTTCATCAACAACAATGTAGGTTTTGAGGTGGTCTGGTACTGAGAACAAGTCTGGTTTATCCTCATTCTCACTTTTTATTTTAGCCATGACTTTTCTGGCCTCTCGATCGGCTTCTACCAGAGCTTTGTTCCATTTTTTATGCCCAGATTTTGTAAGATTAGGTGTTTCTAGTTCTGGATAACTTTCTCCTTATGTTTCCCCTCTAGTGATATCTTACTCAACTCCTCATCCGAATCCTTAGAGAAAACTCATTGTGTACCTTAGTGGCTTTGAGGTATCTCAGCCCCACTTGGCATCCGTGAGTTTTCTTCATGATAGGGCATTTCGTCGGGTAATATATCATTTCTATTTTTGCCATCTTCTAAGGCGTTGAGCATTAGTACGGCCTTGTGATCCAGTCCCTTTTATGCTAGAGGTCTTCTCTTTTGATTCTTCATCAATGGTTTGCCAATTAACCATGTAGACAGCCCCGGCTTCTCTATTAATTGTTAATAGTGATCTATTTGATTGATTTACTAGTTAAAGTTTGTATTCTTTTAAACAATAGCATATGCCTTAAATAAAGAATGTCTTATCGCAATCTCAAGTTGAAATGCAAAAATCTTTGTGAAAAGGATTGTTTTCTTAAGAAGGTAACATGGATTCTAGTCCTATGATTTAGTTGAGTAAATGGATTGTTATCTTGGTTAAATTAAGGTGCATGTACAACTTCTCCCTGCCTTGACGCTGCCCCGTTCTTGTGCTTGTGTAGCCGGACGACAGAGATGTTAGTAAGGCCCGGAGTTGGCCCATGGTATCCCTCATACCATTGGGAGAATGAGGTTTGCCGATTGAGGCGAGTGATTGTGATGCTGCCTAGTTCTGAGGACCCAGGATAGTGCGGTGAATTAGCCCACCCTAGTGCATAGATATCCCTCTGAGGGGCGGGAGGATCGAGCGACAGAGCCTAAGAGGGCGATAGGCCAACTTGAGTCCTCGCCGACGATGAGGTGTATGGTCCCGTAGGGTTTTGCCCAGCATGTAGAGGTTGGAAGGCCGAATTCTAGATCATCGGCGGTATAAAGGAAAAGAATAAGAGAGCTGGTTTGGCTTGTATGAAATTGATTCATGTATAAACTTTGTTTTATAAATCTTATCTTGGCATTATTGTATTGTGTAAAAAGGCTGTTTTAACAAACCTTGTGAAAAGGGCCTTAATTAAGGAACATGTTTATTTATGTCAAACAGTGTGGTAGGATTAATTAGAAAACAAATTGATGCGTGAGTAGAGATGGAATGCTTCGATGGCACCATCCTACGGACGGGGGTGGACCCGATTAGTCGGGTAGCTTTCCAACATATTAAGTGAAAGCCCTACGTTAGATAATTAGTTCTCGGGCAATTCTATTCTAGAAGACTAGGCCAATGGCTATGCCTTGCATGGATGAGGAAAAAAGTGTTGTCTCTAGGAATCAAGACTAGTAGTTGCCCAAATTATGATCAATTACCCTATGGGTGATTTTATTTTTAGAAGACCACATTCCCCCTGCGGGATAGAACTAGGTCTTACCTATGAATCGTATCCTTGAATCTCTGCATGGTCAAGGTGTCGATGAGTAGGAAATTTTCTCCAAGATAAGACTTAGTGGACTATTTTTAAGTGTTTCCCCTATTTTTGAAAGGGGGAAACCTTACATCTCTTTCCCTTGTTGGCTCATTTCTTAGATACATTGTATCCCTAACATGGTTAGCCCTTAGCTTGGCTTCATGAAGCCATTGACATTCTTCTACTAAGTCCATGGAACCTTCGAGCTTTCTTAGCTCCTCTTCCGGCATTTGGGTACTCACCGACTCCTTTAGGGGTTGATGGTCTTTCCCCTTGCTCCTCTAGATCAAGCTCTTTTTGGTTGATCGCTTGATCCCCTTCTTCTCTCGATTGGGGGTGGATCCTATGTCGATCATATCTTCTTTGGATCCATCTTTAATTGTGACCTTGGTGTCACCCTTACCCACTTTTTTCACTCTTCTCCTCCGGCCAGGTCTAGAAATGGTCGCATCTACTCGGTTCTTCCCCTTGCCCCCCAATTGGGCTTAGGCTCGTGTCAGGACATTGAGTGGTGTGATATTTCTAGGCTACACACTAATGGTCCAGATGGTGGCCTAATTAGAAGTGGAAGTCAAACCACTTGCGCGATAAGTAAAATCCTTGATCAAATGGTCAATGCCACATTTATTACAAGTATTGGCATGTCATTAGGCGAAGCAGTCAATTATTGGGGTTGGTGCGTATGAACCACATTCTTGTTTGGACACTCAGAAATTCAATGCATCCCACCATAGCCAAAACATTGTAGCGGTCCTCTCCTCATGTTTGAGTTCATATCCTTACCCTTCCATTATACCATGGTTTGAAATACAGGTACTAGCATGTTATTCTGTAGGACATAGAATTCAGGTGCAATCTCTGCAGCTTCCTCATAGTACTCTCCACTAACTTCTACTTCACGTACCATATCAATATCTTCTAATGGCTCTTCAATCAATGCTTGGTTGATTTTAGCGTGTGGTGGTAGAACAAGTAGTGGTAGAGGTGAAGTGTCTTGTACTTGAAACATCCTCCTAGGTAAATAGGAAGAGTTGGGTTGTCTTGCAACTGCACTGATTTGTACAAGTGGTGCTGATAAGGCCAATGGAGTTCTAGGTGCTAGCAGTTGTGCAACTGTTTGGAACCTTGGATATGCACATTGAAGTGTCATGATTCCCTAATTCTACAGTGTGCACAATAGAGTAGTGGCCTTGCTCTCTTAACTACGGACATTTGATGGTAGTGTGATTCAATTTGCACATGGAGCACCACACAAATTCCCTATGGGGGTAAAGATGGTTATGCCCATGCCCAGATGCTTCTCTTTCCTCCTTTACCTTCAATTTCTCTAGTATTGTGTTACTAAGCTCGTCCACAGTCATGTTTCTGGCTTGCTTGCTCTGAGTTCAAATCTCGGGGTGGTGACTCGAAACACGCAAAGTTGTTGTTACCGAAGATATTCTGACATCTTCCAGTTGTGGCAATTCTAGCATATTATCTTCATATTCAATTGCCAATTTGCAACATGCATCTAGAGTGGCTAGTTGTGCTAGTACCAAATAATCATGTGTCTTGTGGTCTCTAAATCCTCTCCAGAAGCAGGGTAATAACTAATCGTCGTCAGTTAGCCTCTCCCATAGTTTGCAGCTTGAATTTAAGTGCTTTAGTTGAGATACATAGCCTCTCATCGACTCCATTTCCTTTTGTTTTGATATTGTGCAGCTATGCCATAGGACTCCATATGTTGCCACTTCTAGCAAAGCTGGGCACAAACACATTCTTGAATCATGTGAAGTTAACCTTATCCTCAAGTTTGAGGGTTCGGAACCACTGATGTGCTTCCTTCTACGGTCAGTGAGAAAGCATGAATCAATGTGTCACATCATTTGACAGGCCCACAAGTTTTGCATGTGGATTCAAAAATCTCTACATGTTAAATAGGATCCCCATCTCTAGAGAATTTTTGGACGTGCTTGGAAATGATGTGTGGCTTCATCTAGGAGGGTCAGGATTCTAGAGCAGTGCCTAGTTCCCTGACCATTCCTTGGCCCATTTCTGTGGTCGTATTCAACAGATCCGTCCTTGTGGCTATGTTAAGATCGAGGGTTGGATCCACCCTTGGTCTTTGAGGAATTTCCCCCCCCCTACCTAGACCTCGTCCTCTTCCTGTTTTGGCTCTTCTAGGCATCTCTGGTCTATGGGATGGCCTTGCCACTACACCTTGGAATGGCTCATCATTAGTTGCCTCTGTACGTCTTTGCAGAATTAAGAGTTCCATGTTCTATAGGAATGTAGGATGATTGATCATCTGCTCGATGTCCTTTTTGGTGTACAGATGGTCCTCCACTTTGCCCGCTGCTCTTGCTATATTATCCTCTTCTTCCAGGGTTATAAACCCTTCCTCTGCTCTAGGCTCTTCATTAATGGGTTCTAAGTTTGGAATTTCTCCCTCACTTCTTCCCATGACTATTTTTGGCTCTTTATCCCATGATTGAAGTAAGTTTAGACTTCCAATATACTTTTGTTTGGCTCTCGCCCTTTGAGTATCGAGCTCTTGTTTCCTTAAGCTCAACTCTTGTAGCTGTCGTTCCAGCTTAATCCTTTTTAGATCTAACTCTACTTCCTCTAAGGTTGGAAAGAATACTTGACCCGTCCTGGCCGCACTTTCCATGTCTCTCCTCATTCGGGGGGTGCCAGTGTTCGATAGCCTTGAATTTGACGTTTGGATGGGCACTTCTTACCTTGGACCAAGTCTAGCAATGGTTGACAAACCCATGCCCGTAGATTACGTTTCTTCATTGTCGTGGCCAATTTAGAGACCAAAAAATCCCCGAGCAATATCAATGATACCACTAGATTTGCTTGGGGAGGGTGGTTTCTCCTCTTCCCCAAACCTAGAGTATCACAGCCCTTCTTCCATGGATTCTGCACTACTAGTTTCAAAACGGTGGTCAGATTCCTTAAGACACTCAAACCTTAAGTGCATGTATGTATGATCTGATAAGCTATTTTGCTATCCCAATTAAATTTTGATCAGATTCTGTTGACCTATTTCTAAGGCCGTGAGATTGTGTAGAGAACAATTCACGGCATGAAGTGTCAGAAAATAGTTTACGTCGTGAACAATTTTCTGCACTTTTAGGTGTTTAAAATTTTTGCTTTTGGAATCAAAGTTCCCCATTACCTTGTTATGGGTTTCAATTTTTTCAAGACGTCCTTAGCCTTAATCTAGCTATACCAAGTTCATGAGTTTAATTTGATGAAGGCGTGAGATTGCAGAAAAAGTTCACGCCGTGAAGAGCTAAGGTTTTATGTCATGAAAAGTAATTGGTTCACGTCATGAACTAAAAAATAGTTCATGCCGTGAAGGGTTCTAAAATGGTTCACATCATGAACTAAAAATGATTCACGCCATGAATCATTTTTAGTTCACATCAAGAGTTCTAAAACAGTTCACGTCGTGAACGGTTTTTTGCACATTCGCGATTCTTAATTTTGTTAGACCTCATGGTGTTAGAGGTGTCAAGATAAGGCTACCTAATTTTGGCAAGGTCATCCCATGAATTGCGGCATTAATCTCGGCATTGATGCCAGGAGTGGTTCACAGTGTGAAGTTGTAGAAAACGGTCCACGTCTTGAATGATTTTCCTACAGTTTCAGGTTGGAACTTCCCGCATCTAATGTGATTCTCAGTGCAAAATACTTATCCAATTGTTTCCAACATGATTGTGCCATGCCTAAGGAGTGTAATACGAGTTCAAGGCACAGTCATTGGCTCCTTATTTTTTTTATTTTTGTGAATTTTTTAAAAGAAGAAAAAACAGGACACCAACCTACTCATTCACATTGATGATTCCAATGATGTAAATATAAAAATTAACTAGAAAAAACAGTGAAGCTCTTCTCCAAGACCACTCCACCACACAAATACACAACAAACACAACTAATTTCTCATGATTTTTACTTCCACACAAACCTTATCCATTCATTTCCTACACAATGCACTTACAGAATGCAAAGGCAATCATGAATCTTATGTAATGGGAGCTGAAACTCCAAGAGGAAGGAAGAAACAAAGGTGTTTCCCCAGCAATGACACCAAAAATGTTATGGGCTACCATACCTCTGTGTGCGGCATTTACCGCACACCGCAATTGCATTCTTGTAACCGCACCGAATAAATTGTTATGCGCAATAGTCAGTAGTGATTCCAAAGGATATCATTAGCAGATGTATCTATTCGGATCACAGATACTATTCCTATATATGGATGTAACTATATGTACGAATCAATGGAGTTCTTCAATCAATGAAATCTGTTGCAATGTTCAGTGTAATTTTCCATACTTGTCTTCAATCTGTGATGCTGTAATTTAATCTGTTGCAATGTTCAGTGTAATTTTCCATACTTGTCTTCAATCTGTGATGCTGTAATTTTCCATACTTGTCTTCAATCTGTGATGCTGTAATTTAATCGTTTATCTTTCTGTAAGATAAGTATGCTATGCAAGAAGGTAACCAGTCCCGTAATCGCTTACTATCTGACATGAAGTAAAATGCGATTACACTTGGCAACCAAAATGTTCGCGAATGCGCACACATTCTCAGGGGCCTCCTGAGGTGGTGGTCCGAGTAACTGGGTGGAGGAGCCACCATCTCTTTGACGAAGCTCATCGTGGCTCGACGAGTAGCTCGCCTCCTATCCGCACTCCAAAGGTGGTCGGGCATCCTTTGACACCCCAAACCCCTCCTCGAACAGCGGCGCGATGGCTTTTTCCTTCACCACCACAGTGGTTACACACCAGCCACCTGTCATGATGGTCATGCGGCGCCAGCCCACAACATCAAGTATTCTAAGTTTCGGGGGAAACAAGGAGAAGATCCGGATGCACATGTTCGGCAGTTTGACAACTCTTATGCCCTGAGTGAATGTGCCTCCACCCTTTGATCCTCTCCACAAGAAATCAGTTGTCGCGAGTCTACCCTCAGTGGGCAAAGCATCTAGATGGCTGGCAGAATATCCCGTCAGGCATTTTCAAGATTATGATGCAGTGCGTTTGTCGTTCCTGCGCTGATTCTGTGTGGAAAATTTCGAGTGATGCTGCAACGGGTTCCTTAGGCACAACGGCCAGCTCAGGAAGTCTTGAATGATTATTTCTTGAAGGACTTAGCAAAGGACTTACGCATGGCCCTGGCCACTGTGGACAAGTGAATACACCGCTGGTGGAGGTCATTGCTCAATCTATTCTCGCCGGGGAGTCGTTGGAGGATACCAATTCCACCACCATGAGGCGATCCAAGCAGAAATCGCACAGCAGCATGTCACGGGGACACCGTCGACATAGCTCGGACAGTGAATCGGAGGACAGTAGTAGTGCAGATTCTGATGAGGCACCAGTGCGGGAGACCAGGAAATCTCACAAAAGTGGGAAGGTCAGCACGGGGCCCACAAGGGAGTCTTCGGCTATTAAGTCCACGAAGGAAGTCTGGTGTTCTCGTTGCCGTAATCTTGGCCACCCAGTAATAGAATGTGCGATGAACAACAAGTGGTGTGCTATCTGTATCAGCAACTCCCATAACACGTCGGAGTGTTACTATAATGGGAGGGGGCACAAGGCTCGCCCCGGCAACCAGGTCATGAATAGTGGGAAAGACACAGAATCTCCAGAACTCTCAGCCGCATGGGTACAGGTTAGGAATAATTCTAAGCAACCCTATCACAACAACAGTGGCGGTAGAGGTGGCGGTTGTGGTCGTGGTGCGGAGGCCGGGCCGTAGATCATCCGAAAATTTATCTTTTCTACACAGAGGAAGGACACTGGCGCCAGGATTGCCTAGAAGCTCAAGAGTATGATTGGAAGAAAGCTGAGAAATAGGCAAAAGCTGTAAGAAAACAACCAGTGGTGGCCATGGTTCAGATTCAATCGTTGGAGGCAACTCTGGATCCGGAGGTGCATGGTCACACGCTCTGGTCACAAATTGAAGCTCCCTAGAGCAAGCGCACAGCGCAACAACTTCTGGATTGGACCACACAAGAAGCTGTTCGCCACCACCAGCAAGTTACTTCTTGGGTGGACAAGCAAGCTCTGGAATGTGTTCCACTGTTCGGACCAAGTAAAGTGAAATTTCGGGATGCTGTGACTCTCATCGACGACATACCTCAGTCGGGGAAGCCTCTCCATAGGAGCAACAGGATCTTTTAGAACAACCGTCCCACAGTCGAGTTTGGCTGAGAGTGAAGAATGGGATGGATTGCTCGACGCCCCTCTCCAAATCAAATTGGGTCACCTTCTTAAATTGGTGCCAAACTTTCATAAAGCATTGCTTCCGTCAGAGGAGATGGGCAAGGCATCCACACCAACTGCAGTGTCATCCGTGCAAGCAGCTCACCCGGATCTCGTGGTGGCAGCAGTTCTCGTGGCTGATATAAGAATTTTAGAAATTTCTGTAGGCTTCCGAGGCCTCACAATTGATCAAGTGCTGATCGATGGTGGAGCTGGTGTTAATATTGCAACAACGGAGTCCACTTGTAAGCGCATGGGTTGGCAAGCATGGGATCCTGCACCATTTCTGGTACACATGGCTGATCAGATGAGAGTCCGACCCTTGGGCATCTTGAAAGGCATGGTGGTTGAGGTGGCAGGCATACCCTTTGTCATGTCTTTTGTAGTGCTGAGCATGGAGGATTCTGCTGAGGAGTACAATCTGCTGGGTCGTCTCCTTGGTTGCGACAGGAAAAGGTCCAGCATAATTGGAAGCATAATCTGATGACCATCCGCAAGGGTCATAGGAAGGTTGAATTCGCTCTGAGGGAATGCCATCAACTGAGCAAGTCAGTTTGGCCTGTCATTGTTGCGAAAATAGTGAATATGGCAGATGGCTTGGATGAAGATGAAGAGGACAAGTTCTTGCGGGAAAATGAGGATTTGATTCCATTTTGCTCAGTGGATGTGGCATGTATTGTTGCGGAATACCTCAGGCCTGCACCTGCGGTGTGTTCAGTCATCATGGACAAAGGGAACCTCTTTGGGGAAAAATTGCTGGGTTCCGAGGAGTATGCATCTGAAGATAACATGAAAGACATTCTAGAAAAGGAGCACGCTTTTGAGGCGCAAATGAGCCGCATTACCCATGCCAAAGAAGATGTCTTGGAGACCAATTTTTTAGGAGATGACAAGGAGACTCAACCGGTGAAAATTAGTGCCTTGCTGGAGCCCGCATTCAAAACGGATCTGGAGCCCGCATTCAAAACTGGTGGAACTTTTGTGGGAATTCCCGGATGTGTTTTCCTGGGATTATGCTGACATGAAAGGTCTGGACCCAAAGTTCTTTCAACACCGCATTTACTTGAAGGCGGATGTGATACCCTCTAGGCAGTAGCGTTATCGCATCAACCCGCATGTAGCCAAGTAGGTCAAGGAAGAGCTGGGCCACCGCTTGCTGAGAGTGGGATTCATAGCACCTATTGAAAACCCGGACTGGATTTCTCCTATAGTCATTGGTCCCAAGAAGAACAAGAAATTATGCATCTGTGTGGATTACAGAAAGCTTAATGCGGCCACAGTCCCAGACCCTTTTTCCTTGCCCTATATGGATTCCATTCTAGATGATGTAGCTGGGCATGAAATGTACTCGTTTCTTGATGGATTCAGCGGCTACAATCAAATCCAGATGGCACCAGAGGATCAAGCCAAAACCGCATTCATCACCGCATGGGGGGTGTTTGTGCACTACTGTCATGTGGTTCGGTTTGCGCAATGCACCTTCCACCTTCCAGCGCAACATGTGTGAAATCTTTGGGCCTTTTCTCACCAATTTTATGCGCACTTTTTTGAATGATCTGAGTGTCTTTGGCACTAGTGTGCTGCATTTGGGGCACTTGCTGCTTTGTTTTTAGCGCTGTCGTCGGGAGGTGTCCTTCAGTCTTAATCCGCTCAAGTGTGTTTTTGCGGTGCGAAGTGGCAAATTGCTGGGTCACATCATTTCCTAGGATGGCATTGTGGTTGATCCAGACAAAGTGGCAGGGGCTATTATGCAAGCACCTACACCTGTGGATCCTAAGGTTGTATGCGATTTCTGGGCCAAATTTAGTGGCATGGTCGCCATTTGCGATTTTTGGCACATTTGGCAATACCTTTAAATGCAGCAGCTCATTCTGACTGCAAAGATTTTCGATGGACTGAAGACTGTGATTTGGCTTACCGTCGGCTCAAGATTCAACTTTCTCAAGCACCAATGATGATTCCTCTTGATTGGGGGTGGATTTTCATGTTTTTGTGGATGCTTCAGATGTGGCAATCGGCAGTGTTTTGATGCAGGAGCAGACTGCGGGATGGTTTTGCCCAATTTATTATGCCAATTGCCGATTTTCTTCTGCTGAAAAGACTTATTCCGTTACAGAGTAGGAAGGCCTTGGAATGGTGTACTCTATGCGGCGGAAGTTCCGGCACTATCTTTTGGGCCGTCGATTTTTTCTTCCATGTGGATCATTTTGATCTTCTTTACTTGGTGCGGTAGCAAAATTTAATAGGTAGATTGGCTCAATGGGTTCTATTATTACAGGAATTTGATTTTGAAGTCATCCATTGCTCGGGTGCTCAGCATGTGGTGGCAGATTACCTTTCTCAATTGGTGGATTCGGAGGAGCCAGCAGTCGGCATGGATGATGAATTTTCGGATGCTTCACTATTTTCGGTTCAACCAAATGCGGAGGGGGTACAGTCTGAAGAGGAAGGAGCACCTCTTCCGAGCATTCCATGGACCTGGTATGAAGAAATGTTTTCTTTTATCTCTAGTGGTGAGATGCCTGCTCATTTAACCAGGGATCAGCGGCGGCGCCTTGCTTTGTGGAGCCGCTCATTTGAAGTCTGTGTGGGGAAACTTTATTATTGCAATGTTGCAGATGCACTGTTGCGGTGCATCCTGCCCCATGAGCGGGAGTCAGTGTTGTGGGAAGCCCATTGCAGAGTTACTGGTGGGCATTTCTCAAGAAAAATCAGTGAGGAAGAAGGTCTTACAAAGTGGATTATGGTGGCCGTCTGTTCATGTGGATTCACAGCAGTTTGTGCAACAATGCGATGTTTGTCAGCGCATGGGACAACCATCCCAGCGGGATCGAATGCCTCTCCATCAGATTCTTCTTTTGGAACCATTTTAGAAATGGGGTCTGGATTTTATAGGCCCAATCAAACCAGCAGCGGCTCTAACCAGGAATAGGTATATTCTTACTGCCACAGATTACTGTACAAAGTGGGTAGAAGCATGGGCTTTGCGGGATAATACTACCCTCTTTGTAGCAAAGTGTCTCTTTAAGGATATTTTTACTAGGTTTGGCTATCCAGTGGAGTTGGTCAGTGATCGGGGCGATCATTTTATTAATAAAGTCATCAAACGAATGACGGGGTTTTACTTTGTGCTGCATCGCAAATCGTCCCCGTATTACCCTCACGCCAATGGGCAGGTGGAATCTTCCAATAAGCAGATAATCCGCATTCTGACTAAAGTGGTAAGTCTTCATTCGGACAGGTTGGGATGTGAATCTGCCAACGGCACTTTAGGCTTACCGCACAGCGTTTAAAGTGGCAGCTAGGTTGACACCATTTAAACTTGCTTTTGGCATGGAGGCCATCACACCAGTCGAATTTATGGTTCCCAGTTTGCGCCTTGCGGTTACGGATAGATTGCTGCCAGAGGATTCATTGGCATACAGACTGGAGGTCATCCAGGAATTAGATGAAGAGAGGATGAAAAGCTTTTTTTGGGCGCAGGAAATTCAAAGTCACAGAAAGTGGCAAGTGGATCAGCATTTGAAGAAGAAATTTTTCCAAAGAGGGCAATTGGTGTTGGTGTTTTCTTCGCGCATGTTCAAGAAACCCACAAAACTGAAGATGCAGTGGACTGGGCCGTTTTGGGTGTATGCTTTTTGCGGTCCCACTTCCTGTTTCCTTGCAAATCTTCATGGGAAAGTTCTTTCTTCTCCGGTCAATGGGTTTCGAATGCGTCATTACTTTCCGACGGTCCCTCTTCAATGCCCTTTTTCGGTTTCTGAGGAGAATACACTTTCTTTCATGATGGTTTCAGTCATTCCACATCAAGGGCGGCTTTCGTCAATTTATTTTTCTTGGTTTTTTCCAGGTGTCATACCTTCATGCATCGAAAAGCGGTCGTTGTTTTGCATGCGCAAACTCCCTCCTTTTTGTGGAAAAGCATTCTATTTTTGCTCTTACTTTTTTGCTTGCCTTCTGCTCTTCTTCCTTGCGCTCTTGTCTTCTGCAGTAGCCATGACTGCTTCTCTTACACGTAGTTTTTGTCGGTCACGCCAATCGTGCATCTCGAGAGCAGCCACCTATTGATGCATCGCTCACTGACAAGCGCATCCGCATTTACTCCAACTTCCATTGGGAGCGTGTGTAGGTACACCCGCAGTCATTGCCCTTGCTTACGGGCGACAATTGGCTGTGTGCGATATGGTGGCTTTCCAGGATGCAGCGGTGGAGCTCATAGTGGATTATATTCAGCAGAAGCTACACTTGCCTGCCGACGAAGCTATTGCTGCTAGCAAAATGGTGGCAGTCCTTGCAGCTCAGATGGAGGCAGAGTTTGGTCCTAAAATCAGTGGAGAGTATAAACTTTCAGGATGCACTGATTTGGTAGCCAAAGAGTGCTACTACAGATGGCTTTTAGAAGCCATTTGACTGTAGGCATGGCTGCAGGCAAAGACTTATACAATGTCAGTCAAGGTGAAGCAATTGATCAAAACTTATAAGTTCAAGCCTGTTTCTTGGGCTCGTGTCCTAAAGGACCGAATTTGATTTGAGGCCCAGCGGGTCTATTCTCAAGTGCAAAAAGGGTGGGTCGTACATTCAAAGGTGGGTCAAATATTGCAGATCTTGTTCCAAGGTGAGAAGGGAATGGATGTTCGCTTCAAAAAAGCAAAATGGAACGGACGTTCACTTCGAGATGAGAAGTTTATAGGCGTTTCCAAAATTTGAACACAGAAGAAAAGGCACGGGCATGCACTCAATTGAGCTCTGGAATGGACGTTCGCTTCGAGATGAGAAGTTTATAGGTGTTTGCTTCCAAAATTTGAACACAAAAGAAAAGGCACGGGCATGCGCTCAATTGAGCTCTGGAATGGACGTTCGCTTCGAGATTGCTTTGAGATGAGAAGAAAATGGGCATGGCACATTCGGAACGGGCGCGACAGTTTAGGAACAGATGGGGCACTGTCAGCTCTGGGAATTTTCCAAGATTTGTCTAGGGACTTATGGGTGCAGGTCTAACAGCCCCCCTGAGTATTCTTTGACAGTACAGTCACACCCCCTAGATTGAATGCAATTTATGCTCAATTTAATACAATTAATCATATTTTAATGCCTATGCCATATTTAGGTAGGGACTCTTGCAAGATTTGGTAAGCTAAGGAAAGGAACAAATGTGGCAGACGTGCCAACGGCCGTGGCCTGATAAGCAAACGAGCATTCGCTTCTTAGAGCAGCCAAGCAAAATGCAATTTTGTGTGGTTTTTTTCTCAATCACCTATTGATTCATGCATTTTTGTAGTGTTTTTTTGTGTTTTTGTTTCAATAGGGAGCTAGAACTAATCTCTAGCTAACTATTGGTGCATATAATGTGTGATTTAAACTAATAAATTGAGATTAATTTGTAAATTAAGCTAGAATGCAAACTTAAAGAAAAAAGCACAGAAAATTAAGGTTTTGCATGAATGTAAAGGGCAAATGTGAGAGCACTCACTTGCTTCTCTCGCTCTTGGTGGTGAAGACTTGAGCGTTCCAATGCTCGATTAACTTCCAATACTCCAGGTAATCACCATAAAAAACAAAACAAAACAAGATTAAACAACCAACCGGTGGATTTGCACTCTAACCGGGCTAATCAAAGGCACTAGTAAATGAATAGTGTGGAGGACCCTAAGCCAAAAGCATTACTTGGCAATGGCACCAAAGATGTTAAAGATAACATGCTACCTTGCACACAAGAGTGCACACAAGAGAGAAAGAAGAGAAGAAAGATGCATGTAAGAGTCGAGTCCGAAGAGTTGCATTTGGCCAACCCTATGAGGGTTAACTCCTCAATGTGAAGCCGCTAGGGGCTCACTCCAACACTTCCTATGTCACTCAAGAGACGAGATCCAAAAGCTAGGTAGAGAGCAAGAAGGAGGGAGCTATGGAGAGCTCAACATCTACTTCATGCAACTAGCATGCAAAAGGGACATGGTAAAGAGAATGTGGGGGAGAGGTAGAGATTCAAACCCTGGCAAGCAAACACACACACACAAGAGAGAGAAAGACACAAGAGATAGATGGATAGCTGAATTTTCTTCTATCTTCTTCTTCTCTACTCAACCAACATAACATAAAGATAAAAGTACACACTATATGGGTTAGTACTCAACTACTACGACATACAAGGATTGGTTCATAATGTGAACCCGACTAAATGAGCTGGCGCTATAACTATGCGATTCTCTAGTAATCCAAAATGGCTGTCACATAGCCTGTCATCCCATTGGCCGCATATCACCCATAATCTCACCAACCATGCCAGTGGTGTAGATGCGGAAGCTATCACCCAGGTGGGTCATCAATGTTTGTCATAGCACTAGTTGAGCTTGATATCTCAACACATGGTAGATAGCAAAGAGAAGGTAGAGAAGAGAAGAAAGAAGAGCATTACAATCCCTCCTTACATACACCAACAATCTAACATGCAACCACAAGTTTAAATGAGAGATAAAGAGAGAGAAGGCAAGCTCAAGTGAGACAAATGGGATTGACCCTTTTCATATTCCATAAAATGGTTTATATATATAAGCTCATATTTACAATGTCCGGTCGCCCATTTACAATTAGGGGCCCAAAACTAGTCTTTCTAGTTTCTCTAGCTCTATGTACATTTATTCCTCACATGACTAGTGTTACACAAGCCATAAGCTCGGTCATCCCATGTCTTTTTTACAATCAGCGCTTAGCACGGTTACAAAAAGGTAAATTACAAAGGTGTAGCTGCGCACAAGGTAATGTTAACCGGAGTGGTTAATAATCATCAAGGGCTCAATAATAAGCATCACAAACCAAGAGATCATTGCTCCTGGTGGAGGTCACATAGTCTTCAACAAAAGGGAGCTTTGGCCATGGGATGTGAGTGCTAGGTATATAAATTTACATTAAGCGTTTGAGACCCTTTGCGGAGGTAGACATGATGCATATCCCAGTCATGGATCAGTTGGGTTTATCTCATGAAGGGTCGACCCAAGATGGCATCATAGGCAACATTATGAAAGTCCATGACTACAAATGTGAGGTAGAGTGTCATGTCACAGATTTTGACCTTGAGGTCATGTTCTATGCCTAGGGGTTTTACAGATTATCTGTAGGCTTGATCACCAATGTGGTGGAATCCCTAGTATTCCCAACATGTTTGTGTGAGGATACTTACACCAGTACCTCCATCCAGGATGCCTTTGACCACATGCCCATAATAGAAAATGGGCAAGGCTGCGTTTGTGTCATCACCTTCAAAGTATTGTCCTAACACTTTGACGTGAATTATTGGTGCGCCTTTGGGTGGTGATGGAGTACGTCTAGATGATGGGGCTCAAATTCATCCGAGGAATTTGAGTTAGCTCCCTCCTCCACAGAAGCCTGCAGTTTGTGTTCCATCTAATCCCGAAGGTCATTCCATAAATTTGGACTACCTTTTAAACAAGGTTCCAATGGGCATTTAGATTTGGGAGGAAAGGAAGGAAGAGAGGCCGCCCAGGTTGTATTGATGAGTAGGAGCTTGAGGGGCGGGGCCTTGATCATAGGGTGGACCAGTAATAGTATATATGGAAGTTCAATTTTGTCCTTATTTGATAGGGGTGGAGGTCGAGATTGGTTGGTTGTAGGAGGATAAAACACCTCAGTAAATTTGGTGTATGGACCTCGTGAGTCGCTGTCGGACTCTGTGTCACTGTTCGCATCAAGTTTCGATATGTGAACGTGGGATTTGGGTTGGGTCATTTGTGGAATAGGCATTGGAAAACGAGGAGGTGTAGGAGGGGCAAATTTGTCATTTGCCAACATCATGTTGGCGAATGGATCTTTCGTGCGAGCTTGAGCATTTACGAGAGCTCCTGCTTGAGTTGGTGCAGAGGTTGAGGTATGGCCCGCACTCAGGCACTGGGTCAAAGGTTACAAAATGCGTGGCGGTTCAAGGTGAGCCTAGTATTACTCTACCAGTGCTTGGGCCTCCTGAAGACGTTGCTTCTCAAGGATGGCATTGGGATATGTGGCCATCCATTTTTCCTGTTTGGTGAGTTTTTGGTGGGCTGCATGGGGGAGTGGCAGTTTGGCATGATCATCACTCTCGAAGGAGGAGGATGTGGTCTTTGCTAAGCTCGTGCAGATGCTAACCCGATTTTTGTTTCTTTTGGGATGTGGGCTTCTTTTGCTTAGCCTACAACCATGTGATGACATTCAATGGGACAATGGATATCTTCCCATGTTGAACGCTCAATACATTGAGGGATGGCATGCCTTCGATTGTGGAGTGAGAAACTGATTGAAAGGAAATCCTTGTAGTAATGGTCAATTCCACAACCATGAGATTGTAGTGTCATTAGCAGGTGTTTCTTTTGAGAGCATTCAACCACTCTATGGGGTCTTTGGCCGAGGAAAGACAGAAGAGGTGGTTTCCTTGGCGAGTGCACTTATAGTGTGCATAAGTGGTTTAGGGTCCATGTGAGGCACTGATAAAGGAAGATGAGGTGTTAAGGGTGCAGCTCTGCCGTAGCCGCTCATCATTACTGTTGTGCTCCCACACTCGTTGTGTCACACTGAGGCATTGCTCTAATCCAATGGGTGATGCAAGATCTCTTGCGAACATCATGTGGGATCTCCACGGAAGAGGATTGCACTCATTAGCCTAATCACTCAAGAAAGAGAAAGATAGGAAGCAAGAGGGAATAAGTGATTAGCACTAATCACTCCCAAACCCTAACCCTAAGCACACCACACATGCTAGATTAGACTTGCAAGAGAGAGGGAGAGAGAGAACACTTCACTTCTATATTGAACAAATGGGAGAATCTGTTACAAACAAGAGAAATTGGCTTTTATAGCTCCAAGCCTTTTCCCACTAGGCCCGCTTGGGAGTAAGTGACTTGGGGCACCCAAAACATAGTTACAATGCTTTTCTCTATGGATTATCCACCGCCGATTGACCAAGATCCTCTTGTCTATCCTTCAAGCGGACATAGTTGTCACATAGGAATGTGTTAAGCAATATGTGGTTAGCAAAGGGGACACGAGTCAACATTCTTGGACAAAAAGACATGAATCTGGACACGTATGCCTACAGCTAGAGATGTGACTCATGAGGTGAGACACGTGAACTTGCAGAACTGAGCCTGGAGGTAGGTATATCTAATGTAGTATGGACCAATTATTATAGCCCTAACACCCATACATGGACACACCTACCCATATCCTTGTTGAAAGATATTATTGTCATACAATTTGTAGTACTAGTTATAAATTCGAAGAAATTTCTTATCCTTTGTAATTATTAATGAATTAAAGTATAAGTAACACTCAATAATTACACACCAACCCTGTCATCAGACCCCGATCCTAGATTTTCATGTCCCAATTAGGCCTATTTCATTCCAAGGAAGTATGTGTGCCGAGTTCATACAAAAAAGATGCGAGTAAAAGTGACCACAATACTCATGAACCGGAGTTTACAAGGTTGCACTTAATAGAGGAGGCCACAATCTTCTTCTTAAGTAGCAGAAGTCGTGGCCAAGATTAGAGAGAAAATGATAATTATCATTAGTATATTGATTAGTCCACTCATTAACCTTATTTTTATTTATATACATGCCCTACGCTTAAAAGTGTCCATGGGGATGGCCAACCTATTTCCTAGCCTTTGGCCCCTTCCACATTCACTTAATCCCTTGGCCTTGGTTCCAAAATGGACATGAGGCCCTTTTTAACTTTGTTACAAACCATCCCCACCCACGAGGTGTTGTCCTTTTAAAACCATAAATGTACACGTGCATTCTCACATGAATGGAGAGAATATCATCAAGGACTCAATGTCAAGTAACATGCTCTTGCTTGAGCCATGGATGTTAGAACAAAACCACATATGTATGGTTATAAACTGTACTTAATAATCAATCCATAATGCCAATACTCTCATGATGCACACAATTATGAGCAAACTCGGTAAGTGGTAAACATTCATCCCAAAATCATGGTAATAATGCCTTACATAAGTTTCCACCCATTTATTCACCCTCTCGGTTTGCCCATCAGTCTTAGGGTGATAAGTGATGCTAGGTGTCAATCCTTGTGATCTCGAGCTTACAAACTTCACATCATGGCGGTGTCAGGCGTTTTTTTGAGAGATATTTTGGGCTTGTGTACATATGGATGCATGGCATGTGTGAAGGTTTTGCTCAGGAACGCCTTGGTAGATGTACAGAGAGAATGGTTTGGCTGTAGGCTTGTACAGGTTTGTTCGAAGCATGGTCTACTGGAGGTCCGCTGGAGGTGGTTTCAGCCGTCCGGTTGCTCTTATGTGTATGCGTCCAAAATGAATGGGTACTAGCAAGTTGCATTTGAAGGTGTGTGGAAGTATGGAGGGCAATCAAATATTGATGCGGCCAATGTTGCCTTGTAAATGGTGTGAAATGTTAAGTTTGGGTGGCTACATGTATGCATGGAAGGATGGAGATGGCACTAGAATTTTTGATGGAAGGGATATGCTGAATTGATGGTGGCCATTTTCCAGGCTTTAAAAAAAAAAAAATATTAACGTGGCAGCAATGAAAAAGTCCACTTGGTCGTTTATTTTGCTGCCAGCAATTCGTGTTGATAACACAAAGGTGAGAAGGTTGGAGAACGCCAGCTGGGAGTGTAGGTTGCGGCCTTGTTCGCAAAGGACGCCTGGAAAGTATTGTTACGTGTAGAGAGGCTCTCGGGCGCTGACAAGCTAGGGGACAGACGCCGAAGAAGAGCCGCCTTGGCTTGTGACGGCCTCAAGGTGCGTAGCTGCTGCTGGTGAGAGACCAGAGGGGAGGCCGCCTTTGGTGGCTGCAAAACAGCAGCTGAAGCTAGAGACAGGTGGGTAGCGCAGAAGGCGCCGAAGAACGAGCTGGAGCTGCAGGCGCAAAGGGTCCTTGGTGAAGAGCTGCGTGGCTGACGGTGCAAGGAGAGAAGGTGAGCTGCAAGAGAAGACAGTTGAGGGACTGGTGAACCAGGTTGTGGCCTGGAGATGAATATACGGCTCTGGTGATTCGGCAGGAGAGCCAGCGTGGAGAAGAGTAGCAGCATTGCTGAAGTCGAGGCTCGCTGGTGCTTGTGCAGAGACACGCAAAGAAGGTTGAAGCCGCCTCGTGGAGATAAAAACGCGCTGGTGAGTCTGCAGGCGCCGAAGGAGTGGTGGCCGCCTGGTCGATGAAGGGTCGCCTTAACAGTGTAGAGGCTAGAGAGCTGTGGAGTGGTTGCGTGTGTGAAGCACTGGGTGTGTGAGGCGAGAAGACGACTGGGGGAGCCGCCTAGGAGATGTTACTACAGCTAGTGGCTGGTAGCAACAGATAGGTGGGGGCGGCTAAGGCAAGCAGAGAGTTCCAGCCAAGAAGTGGTCAGCGAATACCGTGTTTGCTCATAGGTGCACGGCGAGCATTCCACAAGTTCTTTGTACCCAGCCTAATGTGGTAATCTTGTGCCTTCCTTGTATTCAACGCCTTATATATATTCATACTGTTGTGGTTATACTGAGATGAGGATTTCTTCCACCAAAAATGGTGTCCGATGCTGACCACGCCAGAGAGATGGTGTGTGTGTGTGTGTTTGATTGGTGTGCGTGTGCGTGTGGGAGTAAGCATCAGTGTGTGCCATGACTAGACAAGCTCGGCATCAGTGAGCCGGGTGTGTGCATTAATGTGTACTCGGGAAAGTCTGTAGAAGAGTGCAGTGAAGAGTGGATTGGTGAATCAAAAGAGTGGGTATGTGTGTGAGTTCAATTTTGTTTGGCAACCTGTGTGGGCTCTTGTCTATGTGTTTAATGAAGGAGTGATTTTGTGGGTGGTTTGGGAAGGGTGAAGTATGAAGAAAGAGTGTGTTGTGATGGGGATTGTGGTGCCCCATTGTCTATGGTTTCGGCTGCAGGAGAGGATACGTTGAGCCACCGAGCTCTGGCCTCGATGACTTGGCCATTCCCATAGGTTAAGAGTGATTTCTATTTCCAGCATCGTGCTGGTGGTGCCCCTTGTGTTTGTTGTGTCTTCCAAGGCTGCTGGGTAGGTAGCTATAGAGGCATTTCTTCTTTTCCCAGCCTCTTGACAGTTTTTTGGTGCCCCCACTGAATATCGAACTCAAGGATTGTTCGACTGAGGAGAGCTCAGTTTTTTGAGGGTGTTGATTAGCAAGGAGTAGTTCTGCTTGAAGCCACCTCCAGAGGGTGCCATAGGAGCACGACTCGCTAGCTACTTTTTCTTGCAGTGTTGTGGTTTTCAGAATGTTGATGTATCCTTAGTTTTATGGGTATAAAGATGAGGATGTGGGTGAGTTTCTTGAGAGGTTTGAGGTTGCGTGCATTAGCAACCATGTTGATAATGAAGAGCAGGTGTTGAAACTTTTGAGGATCTTTTTGAAGAGCGATGCTAGAGATTGGCTCAAAGGTTTTGAAGCAAAGGAAGCTAAGGCTGTACCACCTAGTGTTTTGACATTAGACAGGTTGACAGAGGCTCTTTTGGAGCGGTTCCAGCGAGTTGAAGACTTGAGTGTGCTATGGCAGGAACTTAGTGATTTGCGACAGTGACAAGGACAAAATGTGGATGATTTTTTGCATGTGCTCACAGGGTTGTGGGATCGATGGTGCTTTTCTTTGCGGAGTGAGGCTCCCCTGATGTTTGTGAAGAAAGGATTATTTGTAAGTGGTTTGCTTCCTGCGTTGAAGCTCAAGGTTAAAGGGAAGAAACCCAAAACATTTGAGGATGCTGTGCAGATTGCAAGGGACAAGGAGTGGAAGATGAAGAAGATGGCAGAGCCGGTATGCATTCAGTGCATGAGGATCTCTTTAATGCTGAAAAGGATGCCAAATGTTTTTTGCTGGAAGGAATGCCTTCAAAGCTAAAGCAGGTGAATAAATGTGTGCTTGATAAGCCTGCTTGATAAGCCATCAGGGTTCTTTTCGTGGTTGAAAGGGTGTCCGAATGAGGATTCCATACAGGTTAAAATGCCAGAGCAAAAGGAGTGCTTGATAGGTCTTGAAGAGAAGCCATTGTTCTTGGAAAGCGGGGTTGTTGAAGATGTTATTATGCAGAATGAAGAGATGGAGGTGCCAGTTTGTGTAGAGGAAGAGATGTCCTTGTTGTAATCGTATGTCGATGCTGTTGTGGAAAGTGATTTGGAATGCTCTTTGGATGATGAGCTGGACTGTGTTCTTGATAATGCACTGGATGATCTGTTGGAATTGGTTTCCTTGGAGAAGGTAACAAATGCTTGCATACCAATTGTGCAGGAAGGGAGTGGTGGTGTGACTGATGATGAGTTAGATGCTATTCTGGATGATGACGTGATGGATTTTGCATGTGCGGTTGCTGATCATAAGGTGTGTGTTCCTTGTCATGGCCAAGAGAATGAGTCGGTTGTCAGTAGTGAGAATGCATGTGAGGCTATTGTTGTTGGTCAGGGGGACCAAGATGCTTTGCCTGGGAGTTTAGGGAGCTTGGACTTGGTAGGGATGCCTGTGCAAGATGTGGAGAATCTTGAAGGATCACCAATGGTCTTGAAGCTGGAGAAACTACAGGGAAGTGACAATGATGAGTCTACAGTGCATGAAGTTGATGTGTTTGATGTTGATGGGCTGAAGGGAAATGGGTTTATGGTGGACACACCACATGTTGATGCTCAGCATATGGATGAGTGGTTTGGCTATAGTCTTGGTCTGGCAGTTTGTCCAGAGGGAGAGTTGGAAGCCAATGATGCAGGTTGCAAATTAGATGATCATGAGGTGGGAGTTGAAGATCAGGTGTTTGTTAAATCAGTATATGATTATGAGTGGGAATCAAATGTGTCAGAAGGGAGTAGAGGTGAAGAATGGTTGTTTCCATCACAAGACCATGTGAGCTGGTATGGAGAAGGAAATGCAATATATATTGAGATCATGACAAGGTATATCAATGGTTATTTGACAGAGGAAAATACTTGAAGGATTGGAAGGTAGATGCACCGAGATTTCTTTTTGATCCTGGTGGATAGTTACTGGACTTTATCTTTTTGCTGCTGAGCATAAATGCTCTAGCAGGCTGGGGGGTTGGCAAAGTATGTCAGGCATTTTTCTGAGAGATATTTTGGGCTTGTGTACATATGGATGCATGGCATGTGTGAAGGTTTTTCTCAGGAACGCCTTAGCAGATGTACAGAGAGAATGGTTTGGCTGTAGGCTTGTACAAGTTTGTTCGAAGCATGGTCTACTGGAGGTCCGCTGGAGGTGGTTTCAGCCGTCCGGTTGCTCTTATGTGTATGCGTCCAAAATGAATGGGTACTAGCAGGTTGCATTTGAAGGTGTGTGGAAGTATGGAGGGTAATCAAATATTGATGCGGCCAACGTTGCCTTGTAAATGGTGTGAAATGTTAAGTTTGGGTGGCTACATGTATGCATGGAAGGATGGAGATGGCACTAGAATTTTTGATGGAAGGGATATGCTGAATTGATGGTGGCCATTTTCCAGGCTTTAAAAAAAATAAAAAATTAACGTGGCAGCAATGAAAAAGTCCACTTGGTCGTTTATTTTGCTGCCAGCAATTCGTGCTGATAACGCAAAGGTGAGAAGGTTGGAGAACGCCAGCTGCTGGGAGTGTAGGTTGTGGCCTTGTTCGCAAAGGACGCCTGGCGAGTATTGTTACGTGTAGAGAGGCTCTCGGGCGCTGACAAGCTGGGGGACAGACGACGAAGAAGAGCCGCCTTGGCTTGTGATGACGGCCTCAAGGTGCACAGCTGCTGGTGAGAGACCAGAGGGGAGGCCGCCTTTGGTGGTTGCAACTGAAGCTAGAGACAGGTGGGTAGCGCAAAAGGCGCCAAAGAACGAGCTGGAGCTACAGGTGCAAAGGGTTCTTGGTGAAGAGCTGCGTGGCTGACGGCGCAAGGAGAGAAGGTGAGCTGCAAGAGAAGACAGTTGAGGGACTGGTGAACCAGGTTGCGGCCTGGAGATGAATATACGGCTCTGGTGATTCGGCAGGAGAGCCAGCGTGGAGAAGAGTGTAGCCGCATCGCTGAAGTCGAGGCTCGCTGGTGCTTGTGCAGAGACACGCAAAGAAGGTTGAAGCTGCCTCGTGGAGATAAAAACGTGCTGGTGAGTCTGCAGGCACCGAAGGAGTGGTGGCCGCCTGGTCGATGAAGGGTCGCCTTAACAGTGACTGTGTAGAGGCTAGAGAGTTGTGGAGTGGTTGCGTGTGTGAAGCACTGGGTGTGTGAGGCCAGAAGACGACTGGGGGAGCCGCCTAGGAGATGTTACTGCGGCTAGTGGCTGGTAGCAACAGATAGGTTGGGGCGGCTAAGGCAAGCAGAGAGTTCCAGCCAAGAAGTGGTCACGTGTTTGCTCATAGGTGCACGGCGAGCATTCCACAAGTTCTTTGTACCCAGCCTAATGTGGTAATCTTGTGCATTCCTTGTACACAACGCCTTATATATATTCATATTGTTGTGGTTATACTGAGATGAGGATTTCTTCCACCAAAAATGGTGTCCGATGATGCTGACCACGCCAGAGAGATGGTGTGTGTGTGTTTGATTGGTGTGCACGGGTGTGCGTGTGGGAGTAAGCATCAGTGTGTGCCATGACTGGACAAACTGGGCATCAGTGAGCCGGGTGTGTGCATTAATGTGTACTCGGGAAAGTCTGTAGAAGAGTGCAGTGAAGAGAGTGGATTGGTGAATCAAAAGAGTGGGTATGTGTGTGAGTTCAATTTTGTTTGGCAACCTGTGTGGGCTCTTGTCTATGTGTTTAATGAAGGAGTGATTTTGTGGGTGGTTTGGGAAGGGTGAAGTATGAAGAAAGAGTGTGTTGTGATGGGGATTGTGGTGCCCCATTGTCTATGGTTTCAGCTGCAGGAGAGGATACGTTGAGCCGCGGAGCTCCGACCTCGATGACCTGGCCATTCCCATAGGTTAAGAGTGATTTCTGTTTCCAGCATCGTGCTGGTGGTGCCCCTTGTGTTTGTTGTGTCTTCCAAGGCTGCTAGGTAGGTAGCTTTAGAGGCATTTCTTCTTTTCCCAGCCTCCCAACAGCGGTCGCGTACAATTTGTTACGGCCCATGCAACTTGAACACATGATCCACAAACTATTTGGCAACCATGGATGCTGAATACTTGACTTTAGAAGGAATAAAGTGTGCTACCTTTATCATGTGGTCCACAACCATATATATGTTATCCCATTCCCTCTTTGTGTAAGGTGGGCTGGTGATAAAATCCATGGAAATATGAGTCTATTTACCTTTAGAAATAGGAAAAGGTTGAAGCAATCCATTGGGCTTATGTGTTGGATCCTTGTTTTGTTGGTCAATTTGTCATAAAAGCATGCACATCTTTCCACATACCCTTTCAAAATAGAAACTTTTTCTCACTTTGTAAAAGTTCTTGAACATCCCTATGTGCCTTGACAATGGAGAAGAATGCAGTTCCTCCAATACCCTCTTCTTGTAACCTGATGTAGGCACAAGGTAGACCTTACCCTTGTAGTCAATGAGCTCATAATGTGATAAATCATCATGGGAACCTTGCTATAATTTTTGCCACTTCCTCATCCAAAAGGTACTCTTCTTGAATATTCATAATCCAATTCTTGTGTACCTCCGCTATTTTTATACATGAACATGCCCACGTACGTGACAATGCATCCAACTGCCATTGCATTCTCCTTCCCTTTCCTGTAAGAGATCCTGAAATCATGATTTTGTAGAGTGGCCACCCGTCTTCTCTACTTAGGAGAAAGAATAGGTTGAGACCAAAAGTTATTGGAGTGCTCTATAATTACTTTTCACAAAGAAATGATTCCACATAAATAATGATGCCATTTCTTTATTGCATGAAGTATTACCAACATCGCTTGATCATAGACATGCAAAGCCATCTCTTTCTCATTTAGCTTCCAACTCTCAAATGACATGACTCCATGTTCTTGAAACAAAATAGCCCCGATATCTCTTCCACTTGCATATGCTTGTACCATCATGAATGGCTTTGTGAAATCCGAACATACAAGAGGGGCTAATGTGAGCATTCCCTTGAGCTCCTCAAAGCTCTTATGGGTAATGGCATTCTAAAAGAAAGACTCTTTCTTAAGCTTATCAGTAAACCCCTCAATTGAGTAGTGCTTATTGGTTTATGCCAATTCTTGACATACTTAACCTTCTTAGGATCCACCATAATGCCTTCCTTGCTCACTATATGTGTCCAAGATACTACCCTTTGTGCAATAAAAGTGCACTTGCTCTCATTTTTATATAATTTATTGGCCTTGAAAGCATCCAAAATAGCCCTTACATGCATCAAGTGCTCTTGCTCACTCTTGCTATAAATTAAGATGTCATTAAAGAATACAAGTATCCATTTGTACAGAAAAGGTTGAAGCACTTTGTTCATCATTGCTTGGAAAGTGGCTGGCGCATTGCGTAACCCAAATGGAATTACCAAGTAGTGATTGGAAAAGCCACTCATCACCTCTTTAATCCTTAGTTGGCGATATCCCTATCTCAATAAATACACCCTTCAACTCATCAAGTAACTCATCAATTTGTGGAATAGGGAATCTATTCTTAATTGTGGGTTTGTTTAAATCCCTATAGTTCAGACACATGCAAAAAGTGTTGTGATTGGCAAGGAGTAACCCATCCCATATCCATAAGCTCTTGTACTTGCCACTTTATCCTTTTCTGCCTTTTATGCAAAAAGTGTTGTGATTGGCAAGGAGTAACCTATCCCATATCCATAAGCTATTGTACTTGCATTAACAATTTATCATTTTCTGCCTTTGAAAACTTGTAAGGTGGTTTATTGATGAGCTTGGTATGCGTATTTCATGATCCACCTCCCTCTTTGGTGGCAAGCACATCCTCATACTCCTTTAACAACCTCTTCATGCCTTTATGCATACAATTTTATGGGTTTGATATGGAGTTTCAAAGACTCATTTGTGGAGCATGTAGTTGTGGAGCATGTAGGTAAGATGAAGAGTATTATGATGCACCGTGCAAGTATTAAGGTACCCGTGGGGATGAGAAAGATGTAACTATCATCTTAATTAAGAGTTGTTATGAGACTGACAAGAAACACTGAAAGGTAAGACTAGGAAAGATTATTTATATGTAAAACATTTGCATATAAATAAGGTTCAGGGGATCTCAAATAGGAAATACCTAAGAAATGGTAAATAGGCATTAAAGGTAAAGCAAAAAGGGAAGTAACTAGTGCACAATGGAAGCCTAAGGGATGCAGAGGATGACACCCCCTTCTAGGGGTAGTTGAAGAGGCATTGGTGAATGAAAAGGCAATGTTTAGCCAATGAAAGGTCAAGGGGCTGAAGTTAAAAGGTCATGCACCACTTAGGCCTATAACCCATGAGTTTAGGGTCTATTTGGGATATGGTTGGGTGGAGAATCAAGGTACTAGTCTTAAAAATCCTCAAGCTTATAATGCAAGGAGCATTACATTGGTATCAGAGACAAGTTCTTTCTCTTCCATGTTTCCATTGAGCTACTCATTGCTAGCTTTAATCTCTACTTCTTAATCTCTTTTCTATTCATTTCCATAAGCTAATGCCTATATTTATCGAATCTTCTCCATACAAAATACCTCTTTTCTAATAAATTAGGCATATCTCTTGTATAATAAATTGGAAATACTTTGGAGTTCTACATGGAGCAAGTGGAGAACAAGATAACCTTGAAGGGTTATTGAAGCAAATATCAACAAGGAGGTATCAACGGAATTGTTCTTCACATCATTGGGAACAATTTATAATTACCCAACTAAGTAAGGTCATTGTGTTGCACTTTTTTGCTTTGTAAGAAATTTCTTAAAAGATGCAAATCTTTGATTATTAGTTAATCTACACTTTAGATTAAGCATAAAGCTTAACAATCCAAGGATCTATCTAATGATGTGCTTAATGGTGTGGATTAATTGAGGATTAAGAGTTAATTAGAGACTCTTAATTAGTCTAAAAGAAAAAAAGATTAGTCGAAGGATTAATCTTTGATTAATTCTTAAGCGCTTTTGTTCATAACTCATTAAGGCTAATGGGCTTTCAATGAAAAGATGCCAATGAGTTGTCAAATGGCCACTTTTGGGGATCATTCATGGATGGTGTAAGGGGGTGTCATAAAAGTGTTGACTTTTTTTTTCCACTCACCTTTCTGGGAAGGGAAAATTCCCATATCTCCTCAAATTAAAATTAAAAAAATATTCCCTTCACATAAGAAAACTTGAATTTTCCTCTAGACATTTTTTTTTCACAAAATAGCTGTTTCATGGAATAGCTGTTTCATGAATTAGCCTTTTTATGAAATAGATGTTTCACGGAATAGCTGGCTCATTAATTAGCAGTTTCATGGGTTAGCTATTGCAAAAAAAAAATAATTTCATGGAATAGTTGTTTCACGAATTAGCCGTTTCACGGAATATCAATTTCACAGATTAGCTATTTCAGGAATTAGCTGTTTCACGGAATAACTGGTTCATGAATTAGTTGTTTCACGAGTTGGCTATTGCCCAAAAAATCCATGAAATATCTATTTCATGGTGTGAAAGGCGACCTACTTTTTCACGTCTGTGAAACAAGCTCGCGCGTTAATTTTTTTTAAAATCCGTAAAACCCTACACTTTCATGTCATGAAACCCTCTGTTTCAGGACATGAAATAAGCCGACGTAAAAAGACTTAATTAAATTTAATTAAGCCCATGAGATCCATTTCACGTTCATGAAATCCTGTGTTTCACGTCGTGAAATAGGTCTGTGGTGGACAAAAAAAGAAGAAGTATGGAAAATAGTATTGTTTGCAGGCTCATATCTTCTAAACCATGAATCTGATGAACACATGCTAGTGCTTATGGTAAAGCCTACATCCAGCTCTTCAAAACTGGTATGAGAGTCTGAGGGCAAAACCCATCATTTTGGCCTCCAACCATTAGCCTCAAAATTTGACCCGAAAATCGAGGTAAAAAATGGACCTTAAGAGCACTAAAAATCGTCCAAAAAAGACTACATACCATATTCGGGCTACTTTTTGAGTGTCATAACGACAAAATCACAAAAAAATTAGAGAGAAAAAGTTGTAGTACTCCAAAAATACTACAACTCTCTTATACATTTTTCCAAATTCGTTTTAGAACACATTAAAAAATGGGATGCAAAACAAGAAAAATCTGCGAGAAAAATTCATCTTGAGACAGTGACGGAAAATAGGTTTTGAGACCTCCTCTCGCATCTGGGATGCTACTGGCATGCACTTTTTCTAGAAAATTTCATCCTAACAGGGCATTCACATGCGTTGTTGAGACGGTTTCCATCTGGGACACCAGCAGCACGCATTTTTTTCGAAAAAATATCTCTAAGTGTTCACATGCGCTTAGTGCACCTAAGCAAATCAAGGCAAAAAGACACTCGTTTGACCCAGAGAAGGGTGTGCTAGGCCTCGTGAGGCTCTAAACGGGGGCCAAAAGAAACCTAAAAAGCAAAAAAAACACATGCTTGCTCATTAAGGAGCAATTGGCAACATTAAGAAATGGAAACGATAGAGGGATTACGTGGACTCACACCCAGACTAAACCCAATGGATGAAATCTTTGAGCCATTGAGATAGATTTCAGCCATTAAGATCCATGCTCCAAATGCAACTCCCAATACTATTTGCCATGCCGACAACAAGCATGTCATCGGGTTTTACATCCCTTGTCACATCAATCCCTCCAAGATTTGGTCCCTTGCCTAGCACTACCACAAGACCTAAACCTTTAGTGCTAGATACCAACCCTGGGCAACCCCTAAATGCCCAAACCTTGTACATATTGACCAATCTAAAAAGGGGAGTTGCCTAAGGACTAAATGAGGTCCTAAAATAATATTTATCCAACTTTTTAAGATAAGGTGATCGGTGGAGTGCAGCAAGAGAACTCTATTCGAATGAGCAAAAACTAAACGACACCATTAGAGATTTTATCCTTCGGGGATAAAAATCTTGGACTCATGATATGAGCCATGGGAAAAACTAAACGATGCTCAATTGAAAAGATGTTTCATAACGAGCATAAATAAAAACTAAATGATGCTCAATTGAAAAGATGTTTTATAATGGGCATAAAGAAAAATAGCTTACACCTTGATCATTGTATCCAATCCAGAAACATTCGATCAATGTTATAAAGATGTTTTATAATGTTATAAAGAAGCAATACGTTTAGATGACAACATGATGGAGGATGATCACGATACGAGATGTTCCTTATCTAAACCAAGTGAAGCAAAGGCTAAAGAAAAATCGATCTCGAAATTGTCATTCCTTGAATTCTACACACTTGCTTAAAAGCTTTGAACTCGCATCTTCAAGAGAGGATGAGCTCCCTCAAAACCAAACATCCTTAATGCCTCTCAAAGTGATGGGCGAAAGCCTCTCAAAGTGATGGGCGAAATGCCTTGTGTTCATTGCCATCACTGCATTTATCCCAATTCCTAATGTGCATATAATAGACTTATCTTTCTGTACTGCATACATTGCAAAACCTTTGCTCACGACACACCCTAACATCCCAATTCACCTAAAATTAACTCAAAACCTCCATCTCCTGTGCCCCAAACAATCATATTTCAAAGGGTAGAAACTGCTCAGGAAGCAGTTAAGAAAACACTTCAGTGTTTCTATTGTCATGGACCACACAAAGTGGCAAATTACACAGTTTGGAATAATTCCATGGCCACAGTCACTGACACTTTGCAACCCATATGCAAATAATGTTGCATAGATCACATATTCCAAGATTGCTGAAGGTGAGTTGCTTCAATGCAATCTATCTCAGAGAATACAACTCTTAACATCTTGAGTGTGCAAAATGGGCAATTATCCACGGTACCCTTGAATGTGCTTACACGCTTGCAAGCCAAGGCACGTGAAACAGTAAAAAATAATATAAAAGAATACACTTTGAAATGGGTAGAGGAGCATGTTTTAAAATAGAAACCAAAAGAGCATGTAAAACCTTCTAAACACAAGAAGAACAAGGGCCATAAAATTGTTGAAACCAAGGGTGAAATAAAGGACAGGGGAAAGGAGCATGTGGAGGACCTAACACCAAAAGAGCCAAAAGCTACACATGATGCGAATGCATCCACCTCAAAGGCTAACCCTTAAACCACAAAACCCACATGTGCGACACGTGATACAAAAGCCTGAAAGAAAGTTTGTTCTCATCGCATGCACAAACATAATGAAAACCTAGCGATCTAAGGAAAGTTAGAAGATGAAACAAGTTGTAGTATGTCACTTAGTGAAGACGAAACAAGTTTTAACTCGTCACTCACTGCACCTCATAGTCCAATCAAGACAAAGCCTCAATGACTAAGGGTGCCCAATTAGCACCAACTAGATTCTTAGTCAAGTACATGAGCATGGACGAGTTGGTAAAAAAAATTCTCAATTGTTTAGGCTAGTAGTGGCAGGGCAAGTCCCAAGGCCATCCCTAGCCAGTTCCTCAAGCAAGACACCCACATTCACAGAGAGATATAGTTTGGTGTGCAATTTCCGCTAGATATGACTTTGGTTTGTCCATCCTTGTGTGACCGAGCAGGCGTGCCCAAAGGCTGTATTTGGCCTATTGCTTATACATTGCTTCATCTCATAATACATTGTTGCATTTGAACACTAGGGAGCACATCCTAGCTCACTACCACATGCTCTTGGAGTAGGAAACACCATTAATTATCCATTGGACCTTTATGGGTGCTCATCCAAGTTTGAGATTTGGACACCATTGCTTCATGGCTTGTTTGGTGCATCCATCCTTAACATTTGATGTAGATTAATCATGCTTTTGCATATAATTGGATACGACAAACCTTGTGTGGCCGACCATTTCGCCTATTGCTTATACATTGCTTCATCTCATAATACATTGATGCATCACAACACTAGGGAGCACATCCTAGCTTACTACCACATGCTCTTAAAGCAGGAATAAACACCATTAATTATATGTCAGACCTTTACGGGCGTCTGTCCAAGTTTGAGATTTGGACACTAATTCTTCATGGTTGTTTGTACATGAGTTTGGTGTGTCTATCCTTGATAATTGATGTAAATTAATCATGCTTTTGCATATAATTGGATGTGACAAATCTTGTTAACCCTAAAATATGTACGTAATTAATGAATTTTGATTGGTTTTTATTAGATTTATATACTTCTAAGCTACTAATTCAAACAATGCATGAAAAGTTATGAAATGCATGAACACAATTAACATTCCACTCTAATTCACACCTAATGGAACTTAATGCTCATGATTTTGGACTAGATTCCAGTCTCAATCACAATTGCTAAGTTATTCCTTGGCTCAATGTAATAAGATTAAAGTCTTATAGGCTTCAAAATCATGCAGATCAGCTAGAAACTAGGGTTTTGTCTTTTTAAGAGATGAAAATAGAATGCTCTAATGTAAATAAACTTCAAATTAGAATAAAAGACAATAAACTAAACATATCCAAGATACCAAAACTATATGTTCTTTGGATTCCGGCGTCTATTGGTAGTCTTAAGTAAGTATGTACATAGAGTCCGTATACTTTTTGTATTTGACATTAAGCTCAAGGGGTAAGGTTGCTTTATATGTTCTAGTGCCGTCTTATTCAAGATAAGTGCATGTTCTAGCTAGCGGGTAAGAGATGGCAAAGCCTTACCATAGGTCAAACGGGTTAAACCATGTTTGCCTTCTTTGCTAATCAATAAAAGCTCAAAAGAAATATAAAGCTCAAGTATTTTCATAATGTACTTGAATTAGACACTTGAGAGTATGATTTCATTCTTGATGCACTCCACACCAGTTGCACGTGTCTTTCTACCAAGAAGCTCATCATGGAAGCCTTTTGAAAATATGATAAACTTTGTTTTCTCTACATTAAAAGCCTTCTCAAACAAATATACTCAAATACATTATCCTTTTGAGGTGTACTTTCTTGAGCCAAATGTAATCTCCATGTATTTCAAGTCATTGCTTGAAAGGGCTCCGAAGTTTGAGTGCACAATATTTTCCATTCTTGACTACAAAAAATGAGTAAATATAAATCTTTCATGTAATTTAGTGTTTTGAGTGACATAGAAATTATTAATAAAAAGGAAACTCTAGCCTTAAATACCTTGGTGTTTGAAAATATGTTGATTTTTTCGAGTCATGTTCTACTGTCTACCAATTCCCATTCACATCTACTTAAGGAAAAAGATTTGCAAGTATACAAGGTTATGAGAACAGTATCAAAATAATAGTGGATGAAAAAATTAATAAAGTACTAAAGTTCAAATTAGAAAACAGGTAATTTGGACTTAAGATTAAAATGAAACTTTTGTTGACAAACAAAATAAAGTTCCTATGACTTATACACATGCTGGAATTTGGCATAAATTTTACTAGGGAATTAGTTAGAGAGAAGTCTTACCGAAGAGAAGGCTCCTAGTTCGTGTGCTACTTACATGATTTTACCACATAAAAAAGATAACTGGAGATAATTAAGGAGGGACTGATTAAAGGTATAAGCCTTACATTGACCAATTAAAGCTATAAACTAAGTACTGCAACACTCTGAGGCAACTACAAAACTCACGACCCACTGAAACTTTTGCTAAGATGTCGCCTGCAGCCAAAACCGTGAAAATGATCTTATTCTACACACCCAAAGGGGAAAAACTTAAAAAATGGTGAAGATGCCCTCAAAGTACAAATGTTCAGGATGCCAACAAGTTCAATGAGTATGAATAAAGAGTTCCTTGGCATCCATTCTCCATAGCTACTCATCATTGCTATTCTCCTGCTGAAAAGCAGGAAGCTTCTCATACGACCAACAATAAGAGGTGGAACCAAATAAAATGCTCTACTGGAGAGTGTTGAGGCCTGGAAAGACGCAGAATGCCTGTGCATTATAAGTATCTGATATATGCCCATCACCCTGCTGCCCATATTCCACGCCGGCATGAGCAAAGGGCACTTTCTGCACATGATAATGTCTCATATCAGTTGAAATACAGCATGCTTCAGAGGGCAAGGACGCTACGGACTATCAACTGCTAATGCCAAACATGCACCTGCGTAAAGGGGCCAGTACCAGAACACATGCTGGCACCCACCCACCACAGCCCCGGCTGCAGAGCACACAGCTGCCTATAGTAGAGCATGTATCCCTCAGAAACCATAACCGTAACATGGCAGCAATTGATTGGAGAAAATTATTGAAATCACCCATCCACTCGTGTTTCTCCCTCCTCCCCCCAAGCCTGCACTACTAATGGCTTCTCTGGTTTAGGGTGAAGGAGCCACAATCCCTTGTGATTGCTAGAAATTGTGAAGAGATCCAGCCACTCGTGCATAAATTTTGAGCAGGTTTGTCCAAGCACAGCAGGTTTTTTTGGGGATTTTATTTCATGTTGTGCTATCTGGAACTATTATCACTGCATGTGACACATCAACAGCAATCATTCACAAAGAGACACTAGCATGGAACAATATAGATCGTCGATTGCACAACTTACTCGATAGTCCAGTACACCAACTTTAGACCTATATCTCCAACTTAACAATGTGTATCTGTCATTATAAATGGATTCATGCTCTACCATGCTAATGAAGCATGCTGTAACATGCATAATGCTTCTTGGCAGGGCCTTCAACCATGACGAGTCTATATAAAATAACCACAACAACAAGTGTAAGGCAGGTGATGGTGGGCAGTCAAAAGTAACCGATGCTAATGATCATAAGCCAATGGTGTTGAAAGGCGGTGGCAAAAGAGCAGCAGCCTCAAAAACTCTACACGGAAACTGCTGGCTTCAGCCCCAGCCCCCAAGAAAAAAAACTGTGCAATGAATTACTTTTTTGATACACCTGTAGCCAGTGAACAATCTTTCCAAGTCCTACAAGCCTGAAGATGCACCTGCAGAACCTAGAAGAGCATGCTCATTAAGTCCTCGTACTTTTTTATGGTGTCAAAACCAGCTGCTACTGTTTGTGAATTTTCAACCACACGTTTCCTAATCATCACAATTCAAGAACTCTTCACATTTTCCTGTTTGACTCTCACCATTAGAGGGCTCACTCTACCCTGAAAACCATCTCAGTATCCCATCTGATAAAATCACCCAAATGATGCTATTTTCAGTTGATCACACGCCACATGAGAAACTAGCAGACACCCCTCTGTGCTTTATGAACCGGCTCCAATTAGCCGTCCTGATGATCCTTTGAATGTGCATTCATTTCCCATGTGTGACCAACTGAAGCTGTTTGTAAGCATTTTATGTGAAGGGAATGGTAATTGAGCCTGATGACGTGAAAGTTGGCTGAGCCTTCATCTGGGCTGGAGGGAGGAGGTCATGATTTCTTGTCGAGCTCCCATTGTGGCTTCCCACTTCTTAGAAGAAAGCAAAAACTTTTGCAGATTCAAAGCCACATCGCACATCTCGGGTCGTCTCATGGGATCCGGATCCACACAGGACTTGGCTATGGCAGCCACCTTCAGAGCATCATCTATTGGGTAAGAATCTCTAAGGAGGGGATCCATCCACATCCTGAGTTTACCTCTGGAGTCAGGTTCCGTCATGACAGAATGTAGCATTTCTGGCAGGGATGGTTTCTTCCCGGCTCGTCCAGGCCGGGAAGCAACTTCTTCTCTGCCCGAAAGGATCTCTGCCAGAACCACACCAAAGGCAAAAACATCATATTTGGGACTCACCTCACCGGAGGTGATGTACTCGGGAGGCATGTAGCCCTGTATGCCATTGATCTTGACGCTCCTAGACCGGGTAAACCTGCGTTCAACACTTTGCCTGCCTTCACTGCTCTCCTGCTGAATTTCCCCAGCTTCATTTTCTGGGATTTTGTCTTGAGGGGTTTCAGTTTCGGTTTCGCCCGTCAAGGCCGTGATGCCGACATGGGCGATCTTGGCGCGGAGGTCATTGCTGACAAGAATGTTTCTGCTGTCTATGTATTTGTGAATGAAGGTGGGGGAGCAGTGATGGTGGAGGTACTCAAGACCTTTAGCAACATCGACAGCTATTTGCAATCTAGAATGCCAAGAGGAGAGAGCAGAGAAACTGACACCAAGTTTGCTGCGGAGACAATCGCGGAGGTTTGCGGATTCCATGAATTCGTAGACAAGGTAGAGGTGTTCACCTTCACGGCAAGCACCGAGTAGCCTGATGAGGTTGGAATGGTGCAGGGAGTGGACTCTTCGAAGCACGCTAGACAGGCGGCGGGCGCAGCCGTGCTTCCTGGATATGGCGGAGACGATTCCGCGGAGGGTAGCTTTCCACACAGAGCGACCGATCTTCTTGGCGGGGCTGAAGTTGTCTGTGGCGATGCAGAGCTCGTCGAAGCGGAAGACGGTGGGGCCTTCAGGTAGCATCTCCTTGACACTGGCGATGGAGGATGTGCTTGTGGAGGAGAAATCTGTAGAGATGGCAGAAGAGGAGGCGATGCCGGCACTGCTGGTGGTGCTGTGAGGGTCTCGATGGCCATGGCGAGGAGGGGGTCGCGGGGGCGGGGGCTGCTTGCGGGGGCGCTTTAGAAGGCAACACATGTTATTGGTTGGGTGCTTCGTTTGTTGTGGGGTTGATCTGTTCTCAAGCACTCCAATTTGACACAAAGTCAAAGCTTTAACGCTTTTGGAGCAAATTTTTTTTTTAAAAGGTGAAGCCTAAATTGGCCTTTAAAGATTAATACACACTACAATTCACACACAAGTTTGGGGTGTGTGTCCCCCTAGATTTCACTTCGGGACCCTCTTTGGGAAAACGCACTAAGCGTGGTCCTCCGAGTTGCCACATTTGAAAAGTTCGGTCGTGAAAGCACACCCCCCTGTGTGTTCTATAAAAATCCCTCTTCTTCTACTCGTGCTTGTATTACCGTCTTGCACATCCAACTTGTTGATGCTCTTTTGAAGCGATTCTTCAACCTCGCGAGCTAATTGCAAACAATATAAATTGTCATGTAGGGAATAATTGCTCATGTGTAAGACGTGTATGCTTTAAGGATGTTTGTTTATGAGTAGTAAAAATATCTAAAATTTTACAAACACCAGGATTTTCCATAATTGGTGCAACTATATAAAGGGACATGTAGGAAACAATTTCTTATGTGTAAGGTGTATGCTTTTCAAATGATGTTGTTTATGAGTAGTAAACGTGGAAAACGTATGGAAGCACACAAGCGGAAATGACATGACGTAGCTTGATAATAAATCATGTAGGAAAAGATTCCTCATGTGTAATGTGTGTATGAATTTTAGATGATGGTGTTTATGAGTAACAAAATACAAGGCATGCACATGGAGAGAGAGAGAGACAGAGAGAGGATGTGCTTATGCTGAGTGAGTAACACATTGCGGTGGAGGTTAACAATAGTCACATCATACATAATGATTACATTAAATTGTGAGAAACTTAAGTTGACACCATTTCATTGCGGTGGAGGTTAACAATAGTCACATCATACATAATGATTACGTTAAATTGTGAGAAACTTAAGTTGACACCATTTCATTGATCATCTTATTTCACTAATTCTCTTATGGACAATAAGTCATTTTCACAGTAGTGATATCTCTCTACTATTAGCTTGTTCTCACATGCACACCGTTGTGGCCAGTGGTGGCCATGCCACTAGTGGCCTCAGTGTGATTACACAGTTGTGGCCATGGACCACTAGTGGCCAACGTGTGCACAACCTCTATTATGTAAGTCATAGAAACATCTTGAGATGTCCCTCCTCATTAACTTATTCATGCTTGCCTTGATTGCACCTACTTTTGCGCTTCTCTCCTCCTTTCCTTTAAAAGCGCATTACCTAATTATTCTTCCTTTCTCATTGATAATGTCAAGACCTCAATGCTCAACCTCTTTACTTTGATGTAAGGTGATTATTGCCACTATAACTTTACATGCTTGTTAGGTAGGTATGTTTTTCACATTGAGTAAAGTGTGATGATTGCACTCTACACTTTCTTCACTTTGTTGACATTTTACACATGCCATGCCACATCCACAACCAAAGAAACTATTGTTATGTCAATTAAAATAACACTAGGAGATCAAAGTCAAAGCCTAAATATGTGTGGGTGGATTTACTACATGAAAACTATGTATATCACGTAATAGAAATTTGAAAAAAAAATCCTTATTTGTCAACACTTTAATATTATAAATACATCCTTCTCATTAATTTAGAGGCAATAAAACTATCCATTTTTGCACCAAACTTATAAACTTTTTGTTCTTCAATTTAAAAAACCCTTAAAACTTTAAAATTTTATGTAAGTCCATGATATCATAAAACTTATTTTGCATACCATCTTGTACGAAAATGACAGCCTAATTAGGATCCTTGTATTTTTTTAAAACTTGGGACACCATATAATAAAAAAAATACACTCTTAATCATACATCAATGTACATAATCCTTATCACCTCTTATAAATCTAGAAGAGTACATATCTTAAATGCCCAAAAACAAGGTTTGACAATCGAGTTCAGTCAAAATTACCATATGTTGGTGAGGTGACTAAGTAAAATCTCGGATGTGATTTACTATAGCCATTTGCAATCTCTCTCTCTCTCTCTCTCTCTCTCTCTCTCTCTCTCTCTCTCTCTCTCTCTCTCTCTCTCTCTCTCTCTCTAACACACACACACACACTTTCATGATAGAGGGAACATATAAATTAAAGAAAACATAATCTATAAAGGGAATAGACAAAGGGATACAGAGAATTGACTCACACTAAAATTTATAGATCAAGTCTAGTTCTTTCTAGGAGAACCAACAATTTACAATTAAGTCTTGAAGCAAATTACTCGATCCATAAGTAATTAAACATGCAAAACTACCATAAATTATGTTGCGTAACTTTATCCATTCATGAGTCCCCATTTAGTTTATTTGCTAAGAACATCATATATACATTATATCACCAATAAATAAAGATAAAGAGTCTCTTTCATTTGAATAGTCTACATACTACATAATCCATTTCCCCCCTATATATGGGGAGAGAATATCTGATGTAATAAATAAAGGGACTCTTCGGCCCTTGTTTGCTGATGTCCTCCAACTTCTCTAATCGCTGACTCCATCAACGTTTGTGTGAACTCACATTGCGCATGGCCGTCCACCTTGGCCTACGTGACACTCGTGGCCCTCACATCTCTCTCTCCCTTTCCCAAGGCAAGGGGAGACAACTCTAGAGTGTGATCTTCTCCTTCCCAATCTCATTCCCGATGGTGTGATCTTCTACTTTTGATGGTGTGAGTCTCTCTTTATAAAGGGGGATTATATTCCCTCTTGCCCTCCCTTCGAGCCTCTCTCTTTAATTCCATTACAAAATCTAAGGCTACCTCCAAACAAGAGGCTCGAAGGGAGGGCAAGAGGGAATATAATCCCCTCGAAGGGAGGTTATCATAAGGTTCAAGAATTGATATCTTATGATGGTCTAAAGTGTCTCAAGTAGGAGGTCTTTCATATAAAAATAAAGACTCATTTTTAAGCCTCTATTCATACGCAAGGTTTAATGTCTCCTCTACATCCTTCTTGACTTGATTAAAAAGTTTGATTAAGAGCATCTTCATATGTGGTAAGTCGAAATTGAGACTAGCACTTATGAGAGAAATTTTATAGGAGTCATTTTAGATAGAGAAAAAGCACATGATGTAAGGAAAAATGCATTTTCCAACTAAGTGGATCGAGTCTAGTTGACTCACTTGTTTATCACAATAATTTTAGATAGAGAAAAAGCACATGATGTAAGGAAAAATGCATTTTCCAACTAAGTGGATTGAGTCTAGTTGACTCACTTGTTTATCACAATAATTTTAATGCAAGATAAAAAGTTGTGTATCGAAATTGTTTTAATGTAAGGTAAAATTTGGGTTGGATTGGAAAATGACCTTTAGAGAAAAGTCACAAAGCCCTAAGGTAATATTGAAACAAATATTACATCACCTCAAAATGAATAAAAATGAGTCTTTTATGAATTATATAAACATATTGAGGAGCCTTATGGATCAGTTAGCAGGTATTAAGGGCCTCGTGATGCTATTGCAACACTATTAAAGTTCTGTTTGTCTCCCTTAGGTGAAAAGTATTTCATAAAACTGATTTTCCCAAGAGCTGATCTATATTTTCCAATGTTGACTCATATGTCAAGATTACTTTCATAAAACATAAAGTTTTTTTTTTGGATAAATGGGAGATAATAATGTTCTATCACATGCTGCTATATTATATTACCTTTCATTTATATCATGTTTACACTACATTTTGCTAAATCCAATATATATAAGGTTTGTGTTTTTCAACACAACATCGAAAAGTCATTTCAAGAGATTATCATGGTCTTATAAGTTTTCTATCTTGACAATGTATACAATAATTTTGTAGTGTTATGTGATAGATTAAAGCACATTCAAATCACATTTTATCTTATTTGGTTCTAGGTGAAAAAAGTAAATAGTGTTTCTTTTCACTCTACTTCCCATAGTTTATCTTTATCTTACATCGTTGATTCACATTTTCAATACATCTTTCATGAAGATGCATGAAGCTTTTTGAATAGAATAAATAGAAGGTTTGAAGTATTAAACTAATGAATAGAATGGTTGCAATATCAAACTATCCCGTGTGTTCAAGAGATTACCAATGTTTATTAACACCATATATAAGGTTTTTATTTACACCACATATTTCAAGAGATTGTTACTAATGTCTTACATCAAACTTTCAATCTTGATAGTGTCTACAATGATTTTGTATTGTTATATATTAAAAAATGATGGATTTATTTATCTCCTTTTCACCAAAGAGTGTTTCTTTACACTATCATTCTCAAGAGTGACATCAATATTTTGCACAATCATTCTTAAGAGTTTATTAATATTTATCAAGTATGTTTCTTTATACTATCATTCTCAACAGTTTATCAATATTTTACAACATTGACTCATATTATCAACATTTATTTTATGATTTTATGCTAGAATTTCATAAATAAATGGAATCTCATATTATCAATCCTTATTTCATGCTTTTTTGGTAGAGTTTCATGATTTTTCATGAATAAAAGTATAAAGATAGTAAAATATACCACATGTTACTAATTCAAATGCTTCAATCATAATATTAAACCATATTGTGCAAACAAGTAAAAGTCTCTACATCATTGAGTTTTAAAAAATGTACTCTAGCTCTTTGCCAAGTTTGGTGAGAATTTACCTCCATTTTATTAAAAATTTTAGTTTATTTAGATAAGATAGCTTCCGTTGTATATTTTAAAAAATTTGGTTGTGACTATTTTTGGCTTGAGGCACTTAATACTCCAATGCATATCAAAAGTTACACAAAGGCAGTGAAGGGCATAATACATCAAGAAGCTTATTAAGATAAGATACCTTCCATTAATATATTTCAAGACTATTTTATGTATTTTCTCTACACTCATCCAGAACCAAACGGGATTCCAAGAGCAGGAAGTGTATCTTCTTGGAATACATTATGGAGTCAAAGGGTTATCGACTATATACCTTCCATTGTATATTTTAAGAAATTTAATTGTGACTATTTTGTGTATGTTCTACACTCATCTAGAACCAAATGGGATTCCAAGAGCATGAAGTGTATCTTCTTGGAATAAATTATGGAGTCAAAGGATTATTGACTATATATACCTTCCATTGTATATTCCACGAAATTTAATTGTGACCGTTTTATGCATGTTCTACACTCATCTAAAACCACATGGGATTCCAAGAGTGGAAAGTGTATCTTCTTGGAATAAATTATGAAGTCAAAGGGTTACTAACTATATACGACCTAGAGGCAAAGAAGATAATTCTCAATCATGATATGGTGTTTGAGGAACAGATTGATTAGGTGAAGGAGAAGACTTCGTCCACACTATCCTTCGATGAAGAAGTAGCCCAACATACACAACCACCAGTGATGATAGTACCAACTCCACAAGAGTTGGATTCATCATATAATGAAGAAAAGCCTTACACCACCATAGAAGGAGCCATATCCTAAAATGGGTGAAGCAGCTCTTGGATGGGAAAACAATCATAGAAGAGCTAGCAACTCATAGATCCAAGAGAATCGAGTAGAGTAGATTAGGGCCTCCACTCACATTATTAATATGGCCTTGATGTCTAAGATAATGAAGGTATAAGAGCCAACCAACTTGGAGGAAGCATCATTTTATAGATCCAAACTGGAAGGGGGCCATGGGTCAATTATGAGAAACCACACTTGGGTTTTTAGGGATCATCCTGAAAAATGGAAAGTTATTGGCACCAAGTGGCTTTGGAATGCCAAGTACAAGTCTAATGATACATTGGACAAGTATAAGGAAAGTCTCGTGGCAAAGTTTTTTGCACAAGTTGAAGGGTTCGACTTTCAAGAGGAGACATTCACCCCCACAGGTCAAGGGGTTTGACTTTCAGGAGACATTTAATCTTGCAACTAGATTGACCCCACTATTCGTAGAGTACTAGCCTTGGCCAAAAGATAGTGTTTATACTTCTTTACAACATAAGATATAGAAGATACTACTCCTCTTCTATACTACTATATATATGGGCATCATGCCCCCACAACCAGCACCAGGATTGAGATTAGAGTGGAATAAACCCACAAACATCTCAAAGCTAATCACTAAATTTGATGGGACTCGAGACCCCATCCCACACCTGGAGATGTTTAACCAAATCTGTGAACCCTTTGGCCATGTGGAAGATCAAGTTAAGGTGAGTGCCTTTGGCATCACCCTAGACGGTAAAGCTGGCCAATGGTTTAGGTCCCTGAAAGCTGAGGAAGGCCATTTTTAAAGCCTTGAAAGAGGCCTTCAAGGTAGGATATTCTCATCAAGAGACCAGATGGAGTCCTATTGAAAAGGATAGTGAGACCATCCGAGACTATATCAACAGAGTCAGATACCTCCACTCCTGCTCTGCTACAGTGATACAGATAAGATCTTTGATGAAAGATTAATAGGGAGATTTTTGGAGGGTCTGGAGTATGTACCTCTACACGATTCATTGTATACCTTGGCCCATACCTCCTTTGAGCAATGCTGTAGGAGTGCTATGGACTTTGAGGACAACTTCAAGGGAACACGTTCCCGAGAACTTCACGAGGGTACATCAGAAGCCTCATTCATGACTACCAACACAAAATCTGATGGAAAGAGAAAGGAGTCAACTTTTGGACAACACGTTGAGCATTTGGCTGCTGCATTAATGCACTAGATGACCCAACATTGGAGTATTGGCCAAGGTTGGGTTGGCCAACCCCATCTCTATCCGAAGAGGGAGCTTGTATGGTGCTCGATTTGTCGAGCTAACCATACCAGCATGGAGTGTCCACATTTGCGACTCTGTCCCACCCTCTATTGCACATATTGCCAAATATAGGACAATCATGAAGTTGCAAACTACTATGAGCAAAGGGCTGCTCAAGCCTGTGCTCTACCTTAAGCCTTGCCTGCAAACCCAAGGCAACCGCTGGCTTTGCCCAGCACCTTCTCTTCACAATGCACCTCAACCAGGTCAAGAAGTGACTCAAAGAGGAATTCTCAAGGTGCCCGGAATGCCTTACCACCCCTAGTTCTCCCACCTCAACCCCCAGAGCCGCGAATCACACTATTTTGTTAGCTAACCCTGATGGAAATCTTTGAAGAAGTAGACGAGGGGGAAATTCTAGAAGGTCCTACCTATAAAACCCTTGAGCCAACCAGTCCACCTTCTCAAATTCTAAGCCACTATGTGATGGAGGGTGACGACATGTACCCAGTGTACCTAGCATCCCTAATGCCATGAGGTCAAGTCATGAATACAGTAGCGAAATGATCACCCATGCAATGTCATCATTATGCAGGACCTCACCAAGTGGTTGAGTGTGCAATAAAGAAAGGAATGGCAAGCACCTTTGTAGGCGCTTCCGCACTAACCCCCTTTATGCGTTGGGTGTGGAATTGACCATAGGTATAAGGATTGTCCACTAAGACCTGGAACAACAGGGAAGGCTCGTGAAGCTAATCCCAGCACCAACATTAACTTGCTACGTGTAAAAGACGCCTTCATCCATGCAGTCCCTCTCAATGTTGTAACCAGATTGTAAAACAGACACAGGGCTACAACTCATGCTGTAGCAGAGGCATTAACCTCACGAGATCAAATAAACATAAAAATTAAATTTTCCATGATTATAATGAGAATCATTCAATTAATCTAGGATGATTGATCCTAGAATATGGTAGGAAGTCCTCTTTTCATATTATGGATGAAAATGATTTATGTGTTAATTTTTAAGAAATTTTGCCATAGCTCCGCTGCTATTATTGATAATTCTCAATAATTTTGAAAACATAAATTTTAGTAATATCATATGAAAGAATAACCATTAATTGGATCAATATCCAATTATGGACTTGATTCCTAATTTTTCCATGAATTAAATAGCATAAAAGCATTAAAAAGCCACTTATTTGGCCTCAATTTGACAAGCATAGAAATTACTTTTAGATTAGAGAATTGCTTCATGAGAAGCTTCATTTGAATATAGAATAAGTCACAGGAATGACCATTCTTTGGTTGGGGGAGAGAGAGACATGCTTTAAAAAAACATTTAATTTAAGCATAAATGGAAATTTATGTATTTTATCACTACAATTCATTAAAGAACTTCAATTGTATTAAAAAGCCATTCAATTGAATGCTTCTCAAGCTTAAGAGGGGTTGAGAAGAGAGAAACATTTGGAGATTAAAAAAAAAGAGACCATAAACCACACTTTACCTCCTAGATTACCCCCAACCAATCAATTGGTTTGGTATGTTGATGAAGACTCCAAGGAAGATTGAAGAGAGAGAGAAGCTCTAATCTCTCCATTTTGTAGAGGATTTTTAGAGGATAATAGAAAATATCATTATTTCAGTATAATACTGGCATGGTATAGTTCTCATATTTTTTTACAAAGGGCTAAGGATCTATTTATTGGTGAGGGAGGCCTCTAACCGAGTCCAACTAGTTTCTAGAATTTTCCAGGTTCAGTTTGGCTGAATTTGGACAAGATTTGGACCTAGTTTTGATTTGGTTTGATCCAGGAGGAGAGAGGAGAGATAAAAATATCACAATATTTTTGAGTTTAAAACTCCACCACACGTGAAATAGGAGTAATTCTTCCTGTTGTACAAGGCTTGTTTACCAGGTATAGAAGAGTTTGATGGTCTACGAAGAAGACAAACTTGGTTGCCACCAATAGATAATGGCGAAACTTCTTAACAGTGTAGACCATGGCCAACCCTTCTCTTTCGGTCATGGTATAATTTCTCTGAGCCTCGTTGAGTTGGCGGCTGGCAAAACTGATGAGAAAATCCATCTTATGTTCACCAGGTTGGGCCAACACACATCCACAATAGCAAAGGCGTAAAGTCCCAGTTGGGGGACTTGAGAATAGGAGCACTAGCCAAGGCTTTTTTGAGGATCTAAGCCTATTGGCATTCCTCCGTCCACTCAAAAACAATCAAGAGTCCATATAGAGGTCGAGCTATATCAGTGTACATGAAAGTGAATTGCCGATAGTAGCCAACATGTCCCATAAAACATTAAAACTGGTAGGTGGGGGTAGCTCAAGGATGAGCTGCACCTTGATACCATTTGTGGAGATTCCCTATTGGAGATAATATTTCCCAAGATTATGTTATGAGAATATAATTTGTTCTCTTTAAGAATATTAATTTTCCCTCTTGAGTAATTTGGGGACGCCTAGGTTACTCTTGCGTCATGCCGGCTAGGTTAATATCGTGGGTGACACCACTAAAAATATTAATACGTGCGGTATATGACGTATGCTTGGGGCCGTCTATGATTATTTCAGTTAGGTTTGTATTGGCAGGGTGATCCCTGGAAGTACTTACGCCTGGTAGTCATGAGTTGGTTAAGGTTTGTGCCTATTTAATATTTGTGGGATTAATTTAATTATTAATTGGGCTTATATTTTCAGGTCAAGAAGATTACGAGGATTGATAAATAATGTTGAGGAGAATGTTTCTTATGTGCATCCCATTTATTTTTACAAGCATAGCTTGTAACCTTAGCAAATGATTTTTCCATTTTGAACTTTAGAAAAGATACATTTATAATGTGGAATTTATTAAAGCCTATGGCTTTACCCTAGTCCCAATATTTGACACTCTATTTTTGTAAAAGAAGAGTGCCGTGCTCTCTAAAAAGCACATTTTGTATATTTTGGGGCTATGGCCTATTTTTGGTGGAAAGAAAGCTAATAAAGAAATACTCTTGTGTGGGGAAAGGCCATGCACAAGGGGGGGGGAAAGATTGCACCCAGCATGGTGTTGATGGTGATGTTTTTCTTTCTCTTGTCTTATGTTTTGTTTTATGCTTTAATGTTCAATTTAATTCAAGTAATTGTTTTAATATTTGATATATTTTATGAGTTTTTGATTATTCCCTTCAAGAAAATTAAAGGGTCCGGTTGCAGTGGTATCAGAGCCAGGTTGTAATTTAATTTTCTTAAAGGCGGTCAAAAGAGGTTAAAGAGACTAAAACAGAGGTGATTTTGGTAATTTTCTTGAATTTAAATTGAAGAAGAACACGTTTAGGGATTTTTGTTTATGTATGGATGAAATAAAGCTTGTTTTTGACCATTGGGTAATCAATATCCATCAATCTATTGCCCAAAGGGTAAAACCAGGTGGAAAACCATTAGTGGGTTTCCCAAAACCATAAAACCACCTTCCTCTTCACTAATCCTCTTCTTAATCTGTCCGTACGGATTGAAAGAGTAAGCAGAGGAGCATGGAGAGCCATAAGCAGAATTGTTAAACCTTTCCTTTGCTCAATTTCTATAATAGAGGGTTGAGAATTCTTCAAGAGTTGCTTTCAAAAATTACTTTTAATTTTTATTTTTCCTCTCCTCCTCAGTTGATGCACTGGGTGCAAGCTTAAAGATATATATATATATATATATATATAATTTTCAAATTGATTTCTTTTCTCTCTCTCTCTCTCTCTCTCTCTCTCTCCCTCCTTCGTACCCGGCGGGGGCGACCGCTGCAAATCTCTCTCTCCCTCCTCGGCGGCGACCACGGCTGCGAATTCAGGTTGGAAGGAGGAATTTTCAGACCTCAATAAGCTAATTGATGCTTAAAGCTTTGATTATTATAAAGCTTAAATTAGCTAAAAGCTTTATGAGCTTAAAAAATTTACTTTTAGTTTTATATTTTGATGCGGTGGTGGGCGACTTTTTCTCCAGCGTTGGCATTGGGCATCGACCAGATTACAAGTTTTATAGTAAAGCTTTCATAAGCTTTTTAATAAATTTAATAAGTTTAATATTAAAAGCTTTATGAGATAAAGCTTAGTATAAAGTTTTGATTTTTTTTAAAAGGAGACCATATCTATAAATATACCATCTCTTCTCTAAAATTTGGGTTAGCTGAGCTCTTCTCTAAATTTGGGTTAGCTGAGCTGATAGTTTCATGTCGAGAAATGCTTGAAAAAAAAAACTTTTATTATAAAGGTTTGATAAGTTTTTTTAAATAAGCTTAAATGAGATCAATAAAATGTTTTACAAAAGAAAATATTTTTTTGACTATTTCTATCATATTTTATGAAAAAGAATCTCATATGCATATAGTTAGTTTGGATTTCTTCTACAGATTTTTAAAATTTACCTCAAGAGAAATTTTGAGAGTTGTCAAATTCTTGTGAATAATGTTGTTTTCTAAATCCTCATGAAGTACGAATAATATAAACAGCTTGTTAGTGAAGATATCATTAAAATGTTGCTTTAACCTATGGCTAGTTTTCTAATTTTAAAGAGTACATGGATTATTTCTTGAAAAATTATGCATTTGTGTATTGAGCTAACTTGGTAGGACTCACATCTAGCTCGACGTTCCATATGAGATAAGAAACCCTATCTTTTCTCTTGTTTTAAATTTTTCCTATTCTTTTAATTGTCAAGAAATGGGTGAATATCCGCACCATCGTACTATTCAGGAACAGCTTGACACCGAAGAGGTTAACGCACTCGACACATTAACCAAAGGTGGAGGTATGTGTTAAAAAAATTATTTATTGTATACAATTTCTTGTTTGCTTTTGTATCTGTTTTCTGAATATTCTTTTTTTCTAGACCTAGTTAGAAAACTTTAGCTCCTGAAAAGAATTTTAGATACCGTGACCTAACTAGAAAGATCGAGACAAGATTAGCAAAAGTTATCTTCAAGATCTAGTTGCCCGAATTCAAGTAAAAATGATTGCTAGACATTTCATAGAAGATTAAGACCAATTTGAAGATTCAAGAACCAAGTAAGTTTCTCCAGTCTTTGATTCAAGTTATCAATTGCTTCACCATCGAATTTAGTGATGATGAGAAAAGTAAAGAAATAGCTCTCAAGTGACACCAAGCTTAAGTTGTATACCAATTACAATTACGAAGTTTATACCAATTCAAGTAAAGTTTTGTTTAAATTTTCAAGTGTTCTAGTTTAAGATCTATCCAAGTACAAGATTCTTTCTAGACCAAGAATTACTCTAAGTCAAAGATATATTCAACCACAAGATTTAAACCCCTTAAGAACAAGATTTATTCAAGAATTGTAATTATGATTAATTAAAGACTAATCTATCAATTTTCATCCAATCAAGTATTTTTAATCTAAGCCAAGATTCACTACTAGTATATCAAGTTCTTGCTGTCAATTAGGACGTAAGATGTCTATCATTATTCAAGTTCTGATTTCAAGTTTAAGATTAAGCTTAAGATCAAGATCCCCTTTAGATTTCATTGTTTACAAGTAAGATTCATAAATTCAAGAATTATAAACCTACTCAAAGATTATAATTTTTCAATTTAGTTAGACAATTACAAGATTAAGATTAAGATCAAGAACAAACCTACTCAAAGATTATAATTTTTCAATTTAGTTAGACAATTACAAGATTAAGATTAAGATCAAGAACAAATCCCCAGAATTGACAGTAATGTAAGTGATTATTTTTCAATCTTAAGTTGATAAGAATTTCCATTTCGACCTAATTCATTTTTGGAATAAGACTTATAGTCTAATTTTGAGGATAGAGAAAAGTTATGTCAGAATGAAAGTTGTGCCATGAAACCATCCACTCATTGATTATGCAACTGAGGACAGTTGATTCCCAATAGGGGGGACTGTTATGATCCATGTTGATTAAATACCTTTTGACATAAAAAAAAACCATCCTCAAGAAGATGCAAAATGGATGCCGAGAAATTTTTCCGAGCTTATCCTGAGATCCTTTGTTCTTTTCAAACCTAGCAAACCTGCAATTGAGGACAATTGCAAATTCAAGCAAGAGGGATGTTATGAGAATATAATTTGTCCTCTTTAAGAATATTATTTTTCCCTCTTGAGTAATTTGGGGACGCCTAGGTTACTCTTGCGTCATGCCGGCTAGGTTAATATCGTGGGTGACACCACTAAAAATATTAATACGTGCGGTATATGACGTATGCTTGGGGCCGTCTATGATTATTTCAGTTAGGTTTGTATTGGCAGGGTGATCCTTGGAAGTACTTACGCCTGGTAGTCATGAGTTGGTTAAGGTTTGTGCCTGTTTAATATTTGTGGGATTAATTTAATTATTAATTGGGCTTATATTTTCAGGTCAAGAAGATTACGAGGATTGATAAATAATGTTGAGGAGAATGTTTCTTATGTGCATCCCATTTATTTTTACAAGCATAGCTTGTAACCTTAGCAAATGATTTTTCCATTTTGAACTTTAGAAAAGATACATTTATAATGTGGAATTTATTAAAGCCTATGGCTTTACCCTAGTCCCAATATTTGACACTCTATTTTTGTAAAAGAAGAGTGCCGTGCTCTCTAAAAAGCACATTTTGTATATTTTGGGGCTATGGCCTATTCTTGGTGGAAAGAAAGCTAATAAAGAAATACTCTTGTGTGGGGAAAGGCCACGCACAAGGGGAGGGAAGATTGCACCCAGCATGGTGTTGATGGTGATGTTTTTCTTTCTCTTGTCTTATGTTTTGTTTTATGCTTTAATGTTCAATTTAATTCAAGTAATTGTTTTAATATTTGATATATTTTATGAGTTTTTGATTATTCCCTTCAAGAAAATTAAAGGGTCCGGTTGCAGATTACTCCCAAAATTGACATTTAAGTGGGTTCAACAAAATGCGATATACAGCTTGCACCTTTCTAACACCTTACTTAAAAAGTCAAGGTGTGCCTTTCATGAGGAGTTGACACAAAGGTCATCCATAAAGACCTCAAGAGACTTCTGAAGATATTCCTTATAGGCCGTGCACATGAATCGTTGGAATGTGTCAGGGGCATTGGTCAACCCAAAGGGCATGACACGGTATGCATAAGTGCCCCACTATGTGGCAAAGGTTATTTTGTGTTGATCCTTGGGGTTGATCAAGATCGGGTTGTAGCCAGAGAATCCATCAAGGAAGCTATAGGCTTCCTTTCCTATGACTCGTTCGAGCACATGTTCAATAGAGGGTAAGGGGTAATGATCCATTATGGTGGCGGCATTAACCTTTTTGAGGTCCACACACACTCTTACTTTCCCATTCTTTTTGGACACTATCAAACGATTGGTGATACCCATTCCATATGCTCTATTTTATAGATGAATCCATCGTCACAATAAGTCTGTCGATCTCCTCTTGGACCATCTTGGAATATTTTGGATTCATCGAATAAGCCCTTTGTTGACCATCCTTGCTCTATCAACCATCGGAATGGTGTGCTACTTTACTACTTTGGGAGGTATACCTTTCATATCTGTGTACTTCTAGGCGAAGAAATCTTGGAATTCAGTGAGTAGAGCAATGAGCTTGGTCTCTTCCTTTTGTAGAGGGGTCTTCTCCAATGTATACTGGCCTCAGGTCTTCTGATGCCAGGTTAATTTCTTTTACCTTAGTTGGACCATCGTATGAGGTCTCTGGTTGTCCATTGTGGGACCTTTTGGGCCAAGTCATATTGCACAAATATGTTGGCCATTTGAAAGGTCTTAAAGTGTTTGGGCACTTGTTTGGTATCTTCTACCCTAATGCTTTCTTCGTCTATAAGCCTTTTGGCTTCTTTTTCTACTAGCGCTAACTTTTTATTGTGTGCTCTGTGTGCAGAGCAGCAAAGCTTTAATGGTTCAGGTTTGGGATCAGTGGGTTCCACTGGCTTTGGGATGGTCATTATGACCAAAAGGAAATTGCTTTCCATATTTGGTTGAAGTGGTCATGTGCTTCCACCTCCCCGACATATTTTAACTAGTGAGTGTCTAAATTGTCAGGGAAAACATAGTGCTCTAGCCCAGGGAATCCATCAGGCTTGCGAGTTCTTTGTGATCATGTGGTTCCGGTTTATGGGCCTATTCAAGTTCCTAAATGGTGACATTAGGCAGGTATGCTAAGCTAAGCATGTATAGATGTGCCTAGGAAGCATGTCCCCAATTCTCAAAGTCTTTAGGCTCCAGAAGTGGTGAACATTCCTCACTATCCTTTTCATCATCCAGTGTTTTGCGGCATGTCTGACATAGATAGACTGTAGTGGATCTGGTAGTTGTTACTAAGCCCTCTGTGAAGGGTCTGCCACTCATGGGATGTACCTTCCACATGCGTAGGTTGATCTTCATAGTTTGATCTTTCCTTTGAATGTAGATGTGGTCGGTATCCTAGTTATGGATCATTTTGGATTCCCGCATGAATGGTCTGCCAAGGATGCAGTCATATGAAACGAGCTAACGTCTAAAGTTCATCACCACAAAGGTGTGGCAGTAAGTAGTTCCAAGGATCTTTATTTTTAAATCCTTTAACAGTAGACCAATAGGTCTAGTTGTGGCTCCATCGATGAGTTTGACTAGCAATGTGGTGTCATCCATGGCGGGTGCTCCCCATTTTTCCCAGCATTGTTTGGTAACAATTCTCACTCCTGCTCCCCCATTCAGGATTGCTATGATCTGGAGACCATCAAAGGTTATCAGCAATGTCACATTGAATTTGTTTCCTTCAAAGTATTATCCAAGCTTATGTACTCAAATTGTGGGGGTGCCCGTGATCTCCAAACAACAACTGTGATTCCTCTTCCACAACACCCCAAAAGACATGAAGGATAAGGTCACATACTCTCTAAGTTTAAGGAAAGTGGTTCAGCCCTTAATGAGTTGGAGGAGTTGATTATGAAGTTGGATACATATCTTCAGCTTTATCCAAAGAGTGAAGAGGACAAGGAAAAAGTTACATCATTGTATATGCAAGACTATGTTTATTAATGGTAGAGGCACATGGTGAAAGGAGGAAACATGCCTAACTCTTGTGGGCAAATGAATATGGCTTTTCATTTCACGGTTCGTTCTTGATAGAACATGGAGCAATGGTATGAGAAGCTTGTAGAAAAATAGAAAATGGTAAAATTCTACATCAAAGGCTTCATGAAGTTTTCCATGTATGTGGAAGAGCTTATATAAAAATAGAAAATGGTAAAATTCTACATCAAAAGACAACAAGTTCATCTTCCTTTGACTCATTAGAGTTCTCTAGCTCCGTGGTTTCTTGCATGCCTACCCCAAGGCATCCCTCTATCCAATCTTTTAGATCTTTCCATAAGGTTGGGTTACCTTGAAGCAAGGTGCTGATGGGGATCTGGATTTGGGAAGAGAGGAAGGAAGAGAGACCAGCAATGTCTCTACGTAGAGGCTGTTCCATGAGAAATGTAGCCTTGGCTTAATCTTAAGCTCTTATGTGTATCTAGGATGTGGATGGGGATTTCTATATCCATTCTTTTAAGATAGTCATCCCCTAGATTTCTGAGATATTCAACTACCCAGTTTCCCTACTGGGTAGTTGCTGCAGTGGGAGATGCCGCTTTCATACCATCTTCCAAACCACTCTTGATAACCAGTGGGGGGGGTAGTTGCTGCAGTGGGAGATGCCGCTTTCGTACCATCTTCCAAACCACTCTTGATAACCACCCGGATGTCTCCCTTGCCGATCTTCATGGTTTTCTTTCTTGAGCGTCTAGTTTCTCATGCTTGTTCAAGCACATTATTTGAGGATAAGACCTTTTCTTGTCCAATTGGGATGCTAAAATAATGTATATTTTATTTAAAAATTAAAGAAAGATTTTAGTTAAATTTATCGTCTTGCATAGATAATTTTTTTTTGATGAAAGAGGAATTCCCACCATATTGGAATTCAAATATTTAAATAAGGAAAGTGTAATTTTTACATATTGGAATTAATGGGTATTTTATTTAAATTAAAAGATAAAATTTAGATAGATTTATTTTATCTATGAGAAATATTTAAATGGTAAAAGAGAAATTTCTATGACATTTGGAATTCCATCATTTAGATGGGAAAAGAGAAATTCCTAGCATATTGAATTAATGCGTATTTTATTTAAATTCAAAGATGAATTTTAGATAAATTTATTTTATCTATGAGAAATATTTAAATGGTAAAAGAGGAATTCCTATGACATTTGGAATTCCATCATTTAGATGGGGAAAGAGAAATTCCTAGCATATTGGATTAATGGGTATTTTATTTAAATTCAAAGATGAATTTTAGATAAATTTATTTTATCTATGAGAAATATTTAAATGGTAAAAGAGGAATTCCTATGACATTTGGAATTCCATCATTTAGATGGGAAAAGATAAATTCCTAGCAATTGAATTAATGGGTATTTTATTTTAGATAAAATTATGAGAAATATTGATGATAAAAGAGAAATTCCCATGACATTGGAATGCAAATAATTAAATGCAAAAAGAGGAATTCCCATGGTATTTGTGATCCAACACATTAAATGAGAAGAAGAGGAATTTTTAGTATAATTCAATTTATGATTATTTATCAAAAGCGGAAATATGGGTAGAATTGATTTCTGTAAATCCCATGAATTCTTTTATTCAAAAGAGGAATATTAAATATAATTCAATTGAGGAATTGAGAAGGAATATAGAAATAGTCGTTCGAGAAAAGGAACTTTTAATTAGGCCAAGCAATTGGTAGAAATTTAGAAAAAGTCCCATTATCATCGGTATCAAACTAGAATAAGGTATTAAATGGGAATAGCATGTGAATGGACGTAATAAGATGAAAATAGAATGTGATAAGATGTAAATGGGATGCAATAAGATGTGTATGAGATGTGATAGGATGTGAATGGATGTGATAAGATGAAAATAAGATGTGATGTAATGGAAATGGATGTGGATGTGTATGTGGATGTGTATGTGAAAGAATGGATGTGGATGTGTATGTGAAAGGATGCGATGTCGATGTGAGGGAATGGATGAGATGTAATGTGACAGGATGAGATGTAATGTGAGTGAATGGATGTGTATGTGAAAGAATGGATGTGGATGTGTATGTGAAAGCATGCGATGTCAATGTGAGTGAATGGATGAGATGTAATGTGATGTGAATCAGGATGTGAATGAATATTCTTTTGGATTTCTTGTTAGACTAATCTAGTTATGGGGCTTGATATAGGATGAGATGGATCCCTATTCTTGATCCTTAGGGTTTGTGTGATTTTTATAAGATTCGGTAGCCCAAGTGTTATGATTCTAAACTTAATCTTGTACTGACAACCAGGGAAGGGTCAAAGATTGAAAGGGATGTAAAAGTTTGGATTGAAACTATGGATGACTATTTCTCAGATGTCAGCATAGGAGCTGGAAATCAATCCATGCTTGCTAGGTTTCATCTTACGAAGATGCCAAACTCTGGTGGAAATAATGGTGTCAAGACAAGGGGGTCACTAAAGTTTCCCAGACTTGGAGTGACATTAAGGAAGATTTGAAGGACCACTATCTTCCCCCATCTCATGAATCTATTATGATGAATGAGTTCTTCAGCCTCCAGTAGCTCACCTCAACTCTATAGGAGTATTAACATTTATCACACTTCGCAAGTATGCTTTGCCTATGTGACAAACACCCAACAGGTGGCCCATTTTCATCAGGGGTTGAATGAGCCCCTAGATTCTTGTCTTGTGTTGAAGGCACAAGCCTTCAACGTATTTCACATGAACACAGAAAATAATTTCCATTGAAGCTTTATCTATTCATTATAGTTACATGAGAGAATTCACGTGAGATACATTCATAAAGGTGGTGGTTATTGAGAGTGTGATGTTAAAAGGTAGAAATGAAAAGACACCTCCTAAGAGTGCGTTCACACATGCTATGATAGAAGTGTGTGTATATGGCTAACACATGGCACACCCGATGGATGGATCTTGAATTTGAGACTCAAACCCAAAAACATGATAGGGTTATGCCAATGTTGTGCACATAACATGTACAATGTGAACCATGAACCAACGAGAATATCCATACTCCAAAGACATGGAGTGAAACATAAAGATCTACACAAAGCACCAACAACTTCATCATAGGCCAAGAATAGCCTATCTGAAATAAAGCATGTCGATGTAGATCCACCAGCATCACGAGGAACATGTACTATAAATGGAAGACCACCAAGAGAATGTGTTTATGAAAAAGATGGTGAAAAATCATCACCATAAAACCATGCCAAATAGGATATAAGCATCCGCATTAGCAACTCATGGATGATCATCCACACTACAAAAATCATCATGATCCACCACCATAATAGAATCTACATCTGGAACATCCTCATCATGTACAACAAAAACACCCATGTCCCATGGCTTTCCTCAACATCAGTGTGAAACCATGGCTTTCCTCAACACCCATGTCCCATGGCTTTCCTCAACATCAGTGTGAAACCAACCATCCATGTACCTGCTCCACGGCATGAGAAAACTTCACGAGTGTGGCTTCAACTTTGTGCACCTGCTTGTTGTGAGTGACGGAATTCGCAATGTTTCCAAATGCATCTTCCAGTGCATTAGGGAAATAATGGAAAAGGCATGCCCTTTTGCCTTGCAATATGAACATGATTGTAATATGCAGTTCTTGGAGCGATGCTCCCAAGAACCACAATGTTGACAGCTATGCATCATAAGGATATCTCTGGTAGAATACGATGCCGGCCATAATGAAAAAACCATATTAGATAGAGCATCAGGTTTAAAGGAGCTCGGGTGGTCTCCAAGTGTTGAAGGCATAAGCCTTCAACGTATTTCACATGAGCACACAAAAAACAGTTTTGCCATTAAAGCGTCATCTATTCATTGCAGTTACATGAGATAATGCATGTGAGATACATACAAAGGTGATGGTTATTCATCTTGGGATGTGAAAAGGTAGAAATGAAAAGACACTTCCTCAGGGTTAGTGTATTCACACATGTTACAATAGAAGTGTGTGTATACGGCTAACACCTTGAAGAAATGAGATTGAACACTTTGCAAGATGCTCCTATACCCAAGCTAAGCCATTATTGGTAAAAGAAGTAACTTGGGAAGATGAAACTACCATCTTAAAAGATTATCCAAAATTTATGTCGGGATGAGGACATCTCGATTTTTTTAAAGGAGGAAAATATGTAACATACCCATTGTAAATATAGCACATTAATCACAATGTGACATAGCCATTGTAAATACAGCACATTAATCACAATGTGACATAGCCATTGTAAATATAGTTCAAGCAATCCTTTATGGTTACATTTAGTTGTTATTCTTATCCCTATGAAGTTGCTATTTTGAGGTGATTGCAAATTAAGAACCTTTTACTTAGGAAATGGGAAAGTTGAATTCAAAATTGAAATCTTAAGCACGACATTACCCCGGTAGGGATTTTTCTGAAATTGAAAATGGGTAACCCAATTTTTTTCTTTTTCTTTTTTCTTTTCCTTTTTTTTTAAAAAAATAAAATAAAAATAAATCTCTTTTTCTCTTTTTTATTTTTTTAAAATCTTTTTTATATTTTTTTATATTTATTATTATTATTATTTATTTAAAAATACAAAAAAATGAAAAAATTAATAAAAATAAAAAAATAAAAAAATGGAAAATACACCAACCTTATCTTCCGCCTCCCGGCTCGCCCGGATTCCGCGCTGGCGCACCCACTCGCCCTCTTCAATGCACCAGCTCACCACCGCTTCCCTCTTCTTCGCTTCCAGTCGCTACTCTGCGTTCGCCTCAGCACGCAGCTCTCAGTCGCTTGCTTGCTTCTTGCCGCCACTTTAACCGCCGCCTACAGCCCTTCCTCGCTGCAGCGCTCGACGCAGGCCCTTCCACACGCTTCAGCGCTTCTGCAGCCAACGCCAGCGTTTCGATGCCGACGGCTCCCTCCACGTTTAATGTCGATGCAGCATTTCAATGCCGACTGCCCCCTCCACGATGCAGCGCTCGACGCACTGTAAAAATATATATATATATATATATATATAGATTTATATTTTTTTTCTTAAGGCTGCCTTCTACAGCGCTTTAAGCTGCCGCCTTTTCTCTGCTGCCTTCATCGGCCACTTTCGCCGCCAGTCAACTCGCCTCGACACCACCTTATCCTTTTCGACCTCCCATATTGCTGCATGGATGTGAGACAAGTGCCGTTTGGCTGTGATGTGCTGTTGTCATTTGTGGTCGCCTTTCTGGTCTATGCATTGTCGTTTGCATGGGCGGCTTGGATCTTCAGTCTACACTTTAAACAATCGTTCTCTCTTCTATGAATGGTGTGCTATGCACCTTACCAACGCCTTCTAGCCTTTCTTTCCACTCGGCCGCCTAGCAACCGGCCCAAAGCCTACGCCCCATGCTTCTCTTTCGGCCCTTCACACCTCTTTTATTATTTGTTACTAATTACATGTTAGCGAAAAGCATGAAAGCATGAAATGACAAAAAACAATGAAGGTAAGCATAATGAACGGTACTTGAAAAAGCATAAAAGCAATAAAACATAAAAAACAATGTGGGAGAAACCTCAACCGCTATGGGGTTTTAATTTTTTTTACTTCTAATCAAAAAACAGAAAACACCCAAGGCGCCCTTGAGATCACACACTCAATGCCCTTGCAAACTCTACTCTAATCTACCCTAATCCACGATTTTGCAATCAATGGAGCACTTAGTAAGAAGTAATGGTTAACACCCTTCACTAACTTAGGTGTGCGTTCCCCGGCAGCGGCGCCATTGTTTGGGACATCATAGCATAGCGGAGGCTACACTCCAACCCACACACTTGTCAATCCATGAATGCAACCCGGTTAGCGCATAGATGCTATCCCGAATGGGAGAAGAAGAGTTAACCACACACTAATGACTTCTAGTCCTACTCAATCCTTCTTCATCACTCAAGCAATCAATCTTACATAATCAAAGCATCAAGATTAGGCTACACTTAAGCACACAAATGCAACTTATGCAAGGAACCTAATATGCAAAGAGCTATCACACAAGCCTCAACTACACATTATTTCAAGCACAAGCTTCATCACAAGCACTCTACAACTCACAAATCAAAACATCATTAAGAAATCTAGATTAGCAAGTGTGTAGACCAAAACCTCATATCATTGAAAATGTAAAGAATAGAGAGTACAAGATTGAAGCATGAATGGAGATGGAGAGCCTTGGGAGAGCACTTGAGATGGAGCTATGGAGCAAGCTCTCTCTATGAGCCTCTCAACCAAATGACCAAAGAGTCCCCCCTAGCTCTCAAATGGGCCACCTTTTATACAAAAATTCTAGAACTCCCAAAAGTTCCCATGTGGGATTATTGTCAAGCCCTCTCCCACATTCATCTACAACTTTGAACTCTTTTCAAGAGCCCTAAGTGTCTTTTTTGTTGCATCCTTGTATTGATCTCTTCATTCGTCATGCAACATCTTGTTTCTAAAGTTATTTTGTAAAGCACAATTGAGACGTAAGGGTCCACCCCATGGAAACGAAGGTATCAGGCCCAAGGTTCCGTCAAGGGCATCCAAAGCTCCTACTAAAAATTTCACATGGAAATGGGGACATCTAGTTTTGTTATATATTAAGATTTTAATTTTTATATGTATGATGAACTCTTTTTGATATTCTATCCTCTCACTTACCCCATACCTGAAAAGCTAGAATATAGCTAGAGATGGCCTTTTACAAGTATGTTTTAATAAGCACTTGGCATACCCCTTTGGCAATTTTAAGTTCAGTTGTGATATAGATAGGACTAATACTAGTTCTAAGAAAGAGTGTAGTATTAAAGTTCATCTAAATAGCAAAAAAAGAAAACTTAAATCAGCTATTTGTGGTGTGATCATGTAATCAAAGTGAACATTCAAAATAAACCACTAATGAAAGAAGCATAGAAAGAATCAATTTTGGATACACCTGCTCAATGCTCATCCTACAGGTATGCATTTGTGGTACTTTGATGTGTACTTGTGTGTGAAAGAGTATAAAATTTCTTGGTAAACTTGCAAAATATTCAAGTAAAAGTGCTTGCAATGGCTCTGTTAATCCCATTTTGGATTAACAAGTATGCTCCTCCAATTGAGAACATTAATAAGTGTCATAAAAAGGCACTATAAAAGTTGTACATTATGAGATATTGGCCACCCAAGGACTTAGTTAAGTAAGTTTTGGGCGCCCAACAAGTGCCCGTTCCACTATGTGATTTACTTGTTTGGTATGTCCATTCCATTTAGGTTTCGGGAAGCAAACACCCGTTCTAGTTCTCAATTTTGAAGAGCGAAAGCCCGTTCCACCTTGGATTAAATTTGAACACCCGTTCCCTTCTTCTCTTGAGTGAAGGTCGGTTCCTCCTTTCATCTCCAAAGCGCACGCCATGCCATTCCACAAGAGCGAACATCCGTTCCTTCTCCCCTTGAGAAGCGTAAGCCCGTTCCCCTTTCATTCCGAAAGTGAACATCCATCCCTTCTCTCTCTGAGAGGCATATGCCCATTCATTTCACATTTGAAAGCGTACACCCATTCGTTCCAAAGTGTATAGCCATTCCAAAAAAACAAACAAACCTTTTTCCATAGAGGGGCTTTGCACACAGCAGTTCCATATTCCCATGCACCTACGATCGAGGGTATATTGGTGTGAAATAACCCTCTTTTTGACGAAGCAAACTCTCTGGAAGCTCCTTCACTTGTAACATCAGACCCGTCGGTCAATACTAAGTGGAGTCAAACAGTGCTTGTCTTTGACAGTACACCAATGAAAGCAAAGACCACCCAAGCACGGGGCGAAGGACTCCAGACCTCAAAATAGGAGAGCCAAAACTTCAGTGCATGGACAAACCATCTGTCTAAGAGCAAGCTCCTACCTCTCCCACACATTCAGAGAGAAACCTTGCTTTGAGGCTCCATGATTTTATCATGGGAAATACAGTCATAAGAACTGCAACCTAGGGTGAGAGTCATGGACCAACCACAAGTAAGTGAGCATGTGAGGTCCCTATCCCCACCGCGCAACGAATTCAGGGGTTCTAGCAGCAGAAGTAACACTTCTTGCGGGGCAGGGTCTCACACTCAGGGCCTCGCCCATGGATATCTGGACAAGAGACTAATCCATTGGTTCTTCCAAAACCGATCCCCAAAAAAAATTCCCTTGCTGGGAAAGCACGAGCGATTCCTCTAGGATAACTTTTCTCTAATGTAGTCAAAAGCCTTAACTAACTGAACTGATCTGACCAAACCCGTAAGTCCCAAGTCAGATCAGGGAAAAGATTACACTTGGATCATAGAGACCAACGCTTTTTTCCTCATTGAGAGGCACAGCCGTTGATTCTTTTCCATAGAACAATTTTTGTCCAGGATTTACTTCATCTATCGTACTACCATAACAGAATTGAGTCTCAATTTAAGGATCCATCAATCCAGCCTAACCCCATCCAGCAGTCCCATGGGTTAGCCAACCACCCAACCACTGTAGTGATGGGATCCAATTAAGAATTTGGTTAGGTTTTGTCCCAGGTACCAGGGAAAAGAAATCCCAGCCCCCCTAGCCGGATATTCATGCAAACTTAAAACTAGTCACACCACTTACACACCCAATATGAAATTGCCTTTTCCTCAGAATCAACTATCTTTAAAACAATCATTTAATGAAACCATTGTGTCACTGATCATAATCCTCAAAATCTCTGGTTGAATCCTTATTTCTAATCATTCCTTCATCGGTGTACATATGACATCATTGGCAACCAGAACGCTCACCACCTATTCACTTAGGGGCCTTCTCGATAGTTCAGCTCATAGTAACCGGCAATATATTCACATATCAAAATGGAGTCTCCATTGAAGATCAGCAAGATCAACCAACAGATCCATATGAAAGAGTCATGAACTCATCCATTAAGGACCATCAAGGTCAACCAATCAGATCCATGCCCGAATTTATAAAACAACTCTTACTCCTTGTTCCAATATCTTTCCCGACGTACGTGTGGATATCTTCGGCGACCCGAAGCTCGAGCACAAGCTCGAGCATATAAAAGAGCCATGAACTCATCTGTTGACCAGCAAGGTCAACCAACCAGATCCATGCCCGAATTCAGAAAACAACTCTTACTCCTTGTTCCAATATCTTCCCCGACGTACGTGTGGGTATCTTCGACGACCCAGAGCCCGAGCACCGTATGGTCAGCACCCTCTAGGATCCTTCCGCTTCATTTATAGGCCACTTCCTTGGTCCCTCATCCATTGTACCTGAAGCTCACCATTTAAATCAAACTGAGGCTGGTCAAGGCCTCGGTCGGGCGACCTTGCTATGCAAGACGTCCACGACCTCACTCACAAGATGGTCAAAATGCTTTCCCAGCATTCTTGACATAAAACAGTCATTTAAAAATAGATTTCACATACAAATACAGTTCCAACAATATTTCCATTTTTTCTCATCATTCCATATCCTTTCACATTAGTCCCCATCTTTTCTCATCTTCCCATAATTTTTTTTCTTCATCGATCCCTATCACATCATATCATTCCCACATCTAATCACATCCAATCGCATCATCCACACATCATCCATACATCCATCCACATCATCCACACCAATCCACATCATCCATACATCCATCCACATCAATCCACATTATCCACACATCCATCCACATCTTCCATACATCCATCCACATCAATCCACATCATCCATACATCCATCCACATCAATCCACATCATCCATACATCCATCCACATTAAATCCATATCATCCATACATCCATCCACATTAAATCCATATCATCCATACATCCATCCACATCAATCCACATTATCCACTCATCCATCCACATCGATCCACACGTCAAACCACATTACCCACACATCAATCCATATCATCCATACATCCTTCCACATCATCCACATCAATCCACATTATCCACTCATCTATCCACATCAATCCACATTACCCACACATCAATCCACATCACCCATACATCCATTCACGTCAATCCACATTACCCACACATCAATCCATATCATCCATACATCCATCCACATCATTTACATCAATCCACATTATCCACTCATCCATCCACATCAATCCACATGTCAATCCACATTACCCACACATCAATCCACATCATCCATACATCCATTCACGTTAATCCACATTACCCACACATCAATCCATATCATCCATACATCTATCCACATCATCCACATCAATCCACATTATCCACTTATCCATCCACATCAATGCACACGTCAATCCACATTACCCACACATCATCCACATCATCCACATCAATCCACATTATCCACTCATCCATCCACATCAATCCACACGTCAATCCACATTGCCCACACATCAATCCACATCATCCATACATCAATCCACATTATCCACTCATCCATCCACATCAATCCACATTATCCACACATCAATCCACATTCATTTCATAAGTATTCACATTCTCATCTAATCACATCTTTTTCTAACTCATCACTTATTTTCTCATTTATCCTCATCAAATCACATCTACTTGCATCTACCCATACATCTCATCACTTCACATACATTAACATCTATCCAGTTTACATCGCATCTTATCACATCCATTTCACATCACATCTCATTCATTCACATCCCGATTCACATGCTAACACATTCATTCACGTCCCTTATCATTCATTCACATCCCGATTCACATGTTATCACATTCATTCACGTCCCTTATCGTTCATTCACATCCTGATTCACATTACATCACATCTCATCTATTCATTCACATTTACTGATTTGCATCACATATCATCACATCTATTTACCTTTCATTCTCATCACTTCTATTCTCATCACATCCATCCATCCATTCTTTCCCATCTATCTGATTCACATTACATCTCATCACATATATACATCACATTCTCGTCACTCCTATTCTCATCGCATCCATCCATCCATTCATTCCTATCTATCTGATTTGCATCACATATCATCACATCTATTTACTTCTCATTCTCATCACTTCTTCTATTCTCATCACATCCATCCATCCATTCTTTCCCATCTATCTGATTCGCATCCCATCTCATCACATCTATTTACCTCTCATTCTCATCACTTCTATTCTCATCACATCCATCCATCCATTCATTCCCATCTATAGATCTGATTCGCATCCCATCTCATCACTTTTATTCTCATCACATCCATCCTCCATTCATTCCCATCTATCTGATTCTCATCCCATCTCATCACTTCTATTCTCATCACATCCATCCTCTATTCATTCTCATCTATCTGATTCATATCACATCTTATCACATCTATTTATAGAATGTAAGAGAATTCTTATTTTTTATATAAAGATTCTTTACGCATCTATTTATGCATAAGAACAACTTCACTGGGAAATAACACTTTTATAAAAATCTGTTTATGCATCTATTTATGCATAAATTCAATTTTAAGGAGAATAACACTTTCAAAATAAAAATAAATCTTTCATGCATCTTTCTATGCATAAATTCAATTTTAATGAGAATAACTCTTTTGAAATAAAAAAAAATTCTGTATGCATCTTTCTATCCATAAAATCAAAATTGATGAGAATAACTATTTTGAAATAAAAATAAATTTCTTTATGCATCTTTCTATATGCATAAAATCAAAAGTGATGAGAATAACTCTTTTGAAATAAAAATAAATTTCTTTATGCATCTTTCTATGCATAAAATCAAAATTTGATGAAAGTAACGCTTTTTTTAAAAAAATCTTTTATGCATCTCTTTATGCATAAATTCAATTTTAATGAAAGTAACACTTTTATAATAAAAAATTTATTTTATGCATCTATTTATGAATAAAAATCAATTTAGATGAAAGTAACACTTTTATAATCAAAATATTCCTGATATGCATCTTTCTATGCATAGAAATTAATTCTAATGAAAATAACACTTTTATTATAAAAATGTTTCTAATATGCATTTTTCTATGCATAGAATAAAAATAACACTTTTAGAATACACGTGGTGGGGATTAATCTTTTTGAATAATAAAAAATAAAACTTATTTCACAAAATTTAAGAAAATTTTACCATAACCTCCTTTGTATGGCGGACCATTTTTCAATTTTTTTCATTCTCAAGTTACTTAGAAATTATCAAAGCATTCTAAACTAATAAATTCCACTTTTTAAAGAGAAACAATATGAAAAGTTTAATTCTAACAATTTGATTACACATCTAGGATAAAGAAAGGCTGAATTCAAGAATGAAGAGAGGGGGAAAGCCTTTCCAACAAGGCATAGCATCATTTTTCATTTTAAAGAAAATAAAAATTAAAAAACCATTAAATGGAATAAAGAAAAAGTAGGATTTCTAGCTTACATGAATTTTTGTGAGCTTTACTTTGGCTTGATGGTTTGAGGGATCTACTCTTGTTTGCAACAAGAGTGGCCACCAATGCTTTTGAAGAGGAAATGGTCAAAAACTAATGAATTATCAATAAATTCACTATTTTTAGCTTTAGGGAGGAGTAGAGTAACAGTGCATAAAACACTATTAACCATTTACAAAGGGAGAGGCTTCATTTATAGGAAAAATTGAACCTCTAACCAAGCAAACTGATTCTAGAATTTTCCAGATCAGTATGGTCAACTTTTGACCATTTTTTGGTCAGTTTAGCTTACTTTTTGGATCTAGTTGAAGCAAGAGAGAGGAGAGATAAAAATATCTCATTATTTGTGAGTTTAAAACTCAACCACACATGTGAAATAGATGCCTCCTTCATGAGGGAAATTCCCCCACACTGAGGTGTAAAAAATGCATCATTTCTTCTAAATATCTCTTCTATTTTAACTTATAACCTTGCTCAATCATCTGGCCAACTGAAACCAGATTCTTTGTTATGTTCGGAACATGAAGTACACCTGCAAGGTACTTCACTTTGCCATCCTACATAGACAATGGCACATCTTCAACATGGGCAATTGGATGAGTAGTGTCATCCCCTGTTTCCACAAAACTTGGTCTTTCAAGGTTCTTCATCTCCTTGAACCACTCCCCAAAACCATGACTTGTCATGTGGTTCGAAGCACCTGAATCAATGTACCATACATCATCTTTATGTGCTGCTTCAACATTTTCAGACATGGCATTCACAACATGCTGCATAATAAACAACCTTTTATTATCCTCATTGTTTCTGCTTGAGGATGCATAGTTGTTTTGCTGCAATTTCCCATTTTGCATGTCAGCCTGCTTCTTATAACAATCTGCCTGCACATGTCCAGGCTTACCACAATAAAAGTATCCACGTGTATCATTATACTGCCTTTGCCAATTTCCACGACCTCTTTGACTCCCCCTGCCTCTGAATTGGCCTCTTCCACCTGCGTGTTGTTGTTGTTGTTGTAAATTCTGGGACTGTTGTTGTTGTTGCTGCTGCTGTTGTTGTTGTTTTGCTGCTGCTGGCCATAATTCTGATTACCTGTTCGGCCACCTCCTTGACCGCATGCGTCACCACCACAGCCTCCTCTACCCCGTCCTCTTCTTCTTGAACTTGTGTAGAAGGCCCGTTGCTCTGAACTGTTTTTGTTTTGTGAAGACTGTTGGTCTTCACCCAAGCTCTTCTCTTTTATTATCAACATAGACACCAAATCTGTAAAATTAGGAATGTTTTCCTGAGTCTGAATAGACGTCTTGAATGCCTTGTATTGTGGCCCGAGACCACGACATACTCTTTTTCTCCACAGTATGAAGTTCATTCTTCAACTGTATCTTGCGTGCCTTGGTATTCGTTTTATAGAGTTTTACCAAGGTGTCCCACGCCTCCTTGGGGGACTTGGCATCCTGTACGTGCCCAATCATGGTGTCCTGTATACTGATAGAGAGCCAATACATAACTTTTCTGGCTCCTTGGTTCCAGTCCTAGAACTCTTTCACTCTTTCACATCAGATTGATGTCCGGTATCTCCGGTGCCTCTTTATGCTCACCTTCTATATAGTCCCGATAGCCCTTTCTCATAAGGAAATTTGTCAGCTTGAACCTCCAAGTATGGAACTTGTTCTTATCAAGCTTCTCAGCAACAATCTGGGTTATGCCATCATTTGACATCTTGCCAGACACACAAATTTACCAAAAACAGCACTCTGGTTTGTCATGCACAAACTACTGTATTTTCTGCAACAACAACGGTATTGTAGTACACTCAAATGTCACAACCAGTGACCTCAATGTGCATACATACACCCAATGGTGGCAACTGTTGACCTCCTTGCAGCAGCACACACAGTGTCTATAGTAGCACAGCCAATCTATCTTCCCGCAGTTCTTAAAACAGAGTTCTGCAGAGAATCGATGACTTACTCGCAGTGGTCGAAATCGCTTGCTTTCTGAAAAACGAAGATCCAGACGCGCCCGAAACGCGTTTTAGCCCAAAAAACTTGGTCCGATAGGAAACAATAGTTGCCCTATAGCTTTACTTCCACGAAGAAAGCTCCTCAATCAGAGATCGTTTGCCGGTTCCTCCTGTAGAGCTCCTGACAGGGTGTAGTCGCCAACACAAATAGGGAAGAGTGGTTGAAGCTCTTATCCTTGTACCGCTTCCTGTGCTTCTCTTGCTTGCAGCTCAGCCCTTAGCATGAACCAGGCTTTGATACCATGAAAAGATGCAGGGAGAAGAGAGCTTGAGCTCTTGCAAGCACACACACACTCACAAAACCCTAATAGAGAACACACAAGGTGAGAGGCTGAAAATCTTCTTCTTCTTCACTCAACACACCATATACAAAGATAAGAGTACACATATGAAAGGTACTCAACCAAATACATAATAGGGTTCTCTATATTGTGAATCCAACTAAATGAGCTGGCGCTATAACTATGCCAGTCTCTAGAATGGCTATCACACAGCCTGTCATCCCACTGGCCGCATAAGAGTACACATATGAAAGCACATATGAAAGGTACTCAACCAAATACATAATAGGGTTCTCTATATTGTGAACCCAACTAAATGAGCTGGCGCTATAACTATGCCAGTCTCTAGAATGGCTGTCATACAGCCTGTCATCCCACTGGCCGCATATCATCCATGATCTCACCAACCATGCCAGTGGTGTAAGTGTGGGGCATACCCCCAGGCGAGTCATCAGTGTCCACCGTCTCACTAGATGACCTCGATATCTCAACACTATACTGATCAGCTATACCCGAAACAGGCATAACTCTCTAGACTGATGGTTCTATCTGGGTCAGTTGGCTTCCACTTTGCCATACTTCCACTCTAGGATCTAGAGACGGAGTGGGCCCTGTAAGATTCCTCCCTCTAGCTTTTGAGATTTATAGGTGTAAAAACCTCCGTTTACAGGTGTAAAAACCTCCGTTTACGGAGTGGGCCCTGTAAGATTCCTCCCTCCAGCTTTTGAGGTTTACAGGTGTAAAAACCTCCGTTTTTTATCTTATAATTATTTCCCTCTCTGAAATAAAAGAAAGATCCTGTTTTTGTAACGTACCCATCTTCACTAATAAAGAAATGTCCATGTAATTATGAGTTTTTATGGTATAAATATCAATGATTTAATTATTTGAGTCATTTCCACTTAGAATCTTCAAATTCTGAGCCCAAATTTGGAATCTGCGCGCGATTTTACCCTAATATGGGATTTTACAGCATCCAAAACGGACACCGGATCAAGCTTATACGCTAATTTCAATCATTTTAGTTATAAAACGGCGACCTTTAAACCTTAATAAATGCACGACCGCACGTCCGTTTGACGAACGGTCTGAACCCCTGCGACCAGGAGAACCTCCCGGACAAAAAAATTTTTCACCCCCCGGGGCGGTCCGGCACGCAAATCGAGGCGGGCGCCCCAAATTTGGGTACCCCGCCCCAAATTTTGGTCCGTACACACTTACTAGGGCGCCCGTACAATGGCCACCCAAGTACCAAAGGACGGCCGCCCACTGTTTGGTCCACGCATACCCTTGGGCGGACACCCGGACACCCAGACCGGATAAGGTACATGCGTACCACTCCTTTCCCAGGCAACCAGCACCGTACCTTTCCCGTAGACCCATGCAGGCCACTGATCCATAGCCTTTGAAGGTACACCGTCCTTTCGTCCTTCCTTTGCGCATCGCCCGCACCCTCACCCCTCAGCTATATAAACCCCCGGGGTGCTCTTCAGTTGGTACGCACTTCTGTGTAGCGTATGCCCTGTTGTGCTGCCGTCCGTACCGTCATAGCGTACTTGCTGCAAGTACAGCCGCCCTTGCAGCCACCCCTCTCACAGCCCCTCATTTGGCTCTTTTCAGATAAGCCAATTTTCCTCCATCCTCCTCTTGCCATGGACCAGTGTCCTTAACTCTTCTCCCCCCCCCCCCCCCCCCCCGTGTGAATAGACTTACAGAGAGGCTTGCAGCCACCCCTCCCAACCCTCTCCACGTTTTTGCCTTTGGCCTTAAGGACACCCTCACAATTCCCCCCCCCCCCCCCCCACCCCCCCATTTGCGTAGACTTTAGTAAGGGATTTTTTACTCAAGCAAGGGTTCGTGCGCCATTTTCTTTTGCTCATACGGTGAGCAAACGAGCTCGGAATTCAGATCCGACTGAAGCGTTTCGATCGCAGCAGCGAGCTCTACAAGGCGACACCTACGATGGCCTCATCTCGGAGACGGCAAAATATTGCCTCAAGAGGCGCACGTAACAACGAGATGGAGGGAGATGCGCCCAACGCGGCTCCAGTCCCTTTTCAAGCCGCTCAAGGAAACGGTGGCCAGGTTAGATTGGTTAATTTTCAAAAGAAGAGATTTTTTTTTTTTTCTTAAAATTAGTATTAATGAATGGTGTCTTTTCCTCTTAAAATGACGACATAAAAATTATATGAAATTATGAATTATGTGATGTTGTTTTCGATAAATTACGTTGAAATTGCTATCTTCATGAATTGTGAATGCTATGCTTAGAAAATTGCATTGAAGATTGTTATCTTTGGAATTCAAGATTTTTTTTGGCTTCAACGCTAACTCCGTTCCGTGCTTGTGTAGCCGGGCGGCGTCGTTAGTAAAGCCCGGTAATGGTCCAAGGTATCCCTCATACCTTTGGAGGAATAAGGATCGCCGATTGAGGCGAGAGATTATGATGCTGCCTAGTTCTGAGGGCCCAGGCTAGTGCGGTGAATTAGCCCACCCTAGTGCGCAGACATCCCTCTGAGGGGCGGGAGGATCGAGCGATGGAGCCTGAGAGGGCGACAGGCCGGCTTGAGTCCTCGCCAGCGGCCGACGATGAGGTGTATGGTCCCGTAGGGTTTTGCCCAGCATGTAGAGGCTGGAAGGCCGAATTCTAGATCATCGGCAGAATAAGAATAAGAGAGCCGGATTGGCTTGTATGGAAATGGATTCATGTATAAACTTTTTATATAATTGCATCTTGTCTTTGGTATGATTGTATTGTGTAAGAAGGCTGTTATAACGAACCTTGTGAAGAAGGGCCCTAATTAAGGAATATGCTTATTTATGTCAAACAGTGTGGTAGTATTAATTAGATAACAAATTGATGCGTGAGTAGGGTGGAAAGTGGGAGGATGGAATGCCCTGACGGCACCATCCTACGGATGGGTGGACCCGATTAGTCGGGTAGCTTTCCAACAAATTAAGTGGAAGCCCTACGTTAGATAGTTAGGTTCTTGGGCAACTCTATTCAAGAGACTAGGTCAGCGGCTGTGCCTTGCATAAGATGAGGAAAAAAGCGTTGTCCCTAGAAATCAAGTCTAAGTAGTTGCCCAATTTTTGATCAATTGCCCTATGGGTGATTTGATGTTTAGGAAATCACGCTCCCCCTGCGGGATAGAGCTAGGTCATACCTATGAATCGTATCCTTGAATCTCTACAGGGTCAAGGTGTCGATGAATAGGAAATTTTTCTAAGATAAGACTTAGCGGACTATCTTAAGTGTTTCTCCCATTTTTAGAGGGAGGAACCTTACAATTGGTATCAGAGCAAGTTTGACTCCTAGGAATTGCAGTTTAAGGATTGTTTTGTAATAAATGTTTTACCTAACATAATGCTAATTAGTAAAGACATCCTACTAAAACAAATAAGATTGAAATGATGTTTGAATGCTTGTAGGAAGAGGAAGATGCCTACTCCAAATTTCTAGTTTTCCAATGCATCTTCGAGACTGCTAGTCACTCCTCGAATTTCGAGTTTCGCGACACCATGATGCAGATATTAGAGAAGATATCCCTCCCTCATTTCTCTCGTATTCAGAGAGGATGGGGCAGAGATTTCTGGAGTCGTGGGCCGAGATACTTCTTCATCCGAGCAGATCAGACTGGGAACCTCACCACCGACCTTAAGCGGATTCGTTGGATTGAGAAGCTGAAGATGGTCCGCTTATTTTGGTTCGTCGGTACCCCCAGGGATGACACCTCGGTGACTATAGATGGGGTTCGCATACCTCAGGATCGTTGGGTGTATGACAAAGTGATGCAGGTCTTACCTGCTGATAGAGTAGCAGTGTTAGGACCCACCCCGATCCAGAGTTTACCACCCTTACCATCAGTTTTTAGAGTCTTAGAAACTACAGCGGAACCCCCATATTTCACATATGTGGACCGCTCTACCCTTATGTCACAGTGAAGCCTAGGAATTTCCCTTGATGTCAAATAAGACTAATTATATTAGTCTCAGATCTTTGTAATAAAACTTGTCCTTGTAAATATTTGGAAATAAAATAATTTCAATGGTTTTGCTCTCCAAAAATTAAGCGTTGTGCAAATATGAATCTTGTAATCTTAAAAATTGTTTTTACGATGGTGACCAGGATGACCACCCTCCACTTCCCAATGCGCTTTACACCGATACCCAGGAGAAGAAGCTCCTGCTCAAGCAAATGCAACCTCCCTCTTTTAAAGGAGAAGGTTCAAAGGTTGAGAAGGATGCTGAAGTCTGGATTGAGGCGATGGACGATTATTTCTCTGCTGCCGGTACTGGAGTAGCAAATCAGTCTATGCTCGCACGGTTTCGCCTCACTGGAGATGCTAAACTCTGGTGGAAACAGTGGTGCCGTGACAAGGAGGTCACCGAGCATTCTCAAACGTGGGAAGACATCAAGCAGGCAGTGAAGGAAAGATATCTTCCTCCATCCCATGAGTCCATAAAGATGAATGAGTTTTTTAGTCTTAGACAGTGCACCTTAACTCTTGAGGATTACTATTCCAAATTTATTACCCTTCGGAAGTATGCCCCAGCTATGACTACTTCCCAGCAAGTGGCTCGTTTCTGCCAAGGGCTAAATGAACCCCTAGATTCCCGCCTTGAAGCAATGAGGCCAACCACTTTACAGGATGCTCTCATACGAGCTAAGCCCCTTGTGAAAGAAATGAAGGCTAACAAACCGAAGAATCAAAAGAGATCTTACCCTGAGGCAAACCTTAGAGATCAACCCTACAAGAAACCTCAACAGAATTTTCCCTACTACAACAGAGGGCGACAAGGTAACTCTTTTGCCCCCCGCTCGTATGCTGCTTCTTCCAGAGAAGGCCCTCTGTGTTTTGAGTGCAATGAGCCGGGACACTTTAGAGCCAACTGTCCCAAGTTGGCAACATCATTCCCCCAAGGTAACAGAGGAAATCAAGGCCGTGGAACCCCTACCCACCAAGGTGCAAGAGGCAGTGGCCGTGGCAGAGGCCGCGGAGGAACAGTTGCTAGAACTGCCTGTGTTATAAGTGAAGAACCAACCTTGGAAGAGGCTGAAGAAGAGCGCGCCACCGTCCATGCGGCGGTAGAACACCAAGGTCCGAATAAACAATTTGGTGTAATCCAAACCCCCGCCACTCATCACGGTAAGCCATTTCAGCTTTTGATTGATTGTGGCAGTACCCATTCATTCCTTTCTCCTAGGTGCTTGCAAAAATTAAACTTGAGTCAAAAATCAGCTAGAAAAATGATTGTAGAGTTAGCCAGTGGGAAAGAAGTAATATCTCGCCACTCTATAGGAAACCTTGATTTTGAACTGGGTAATGAGCAAACTCATGGTCACTTTAGAGTCTTGCCACTAGGAATTTATGATGGAATCCTTGGGATGGATTGGTTAATTGCAAACAAAGCTAGCATTCATTGTAGCCAGGGGAGTATCACTTTTGAAAATGAGCATGGCCAAGTAATATCTGTTCAGGGAATCACAGGAAAACCTAAGTCTAGAGTAGTCAAGGCAAAACATCTTCTCAAGGGAACACGTAAGGGTCAGCAAGTTTTCTTAGTCAAACTCAACAAAGTCTTTGAACCTAGTATGGAGACAGAACCCTCTTGGCTCCAAGAATTCTCTGACATCTTCCCTGACGAGCTTACAGGATTACCACCTCCTCGAGAAGTCGACCATGAGATCGAGGTGATCCCTGGAGCTCAACCCGTCTCAAAAACTCCCTATAAAATGTCCCTACCTGAAGCCATTGAACTTAAGGAGCAACTTTCCCAACTCATTGAACAAGGATTTGTACGCCCCAGTAGCTCTCCGTGGGGAGCACCTGTTCTTTTCCAAAAAAAGAAGGACGGGACTCTCCGCCTCTGCATAGATTATCGAGGGCTAAATCAAGTCACTGTCAAGAATAAGTATCCTATTCCTCGCATCGATGAACTTCTTGACAGGCTTCATGGGGCCAAAGTCTTTTCAAAAATAGATTTGAGGTCTGGTTACTATCAGATCAGAGTCAAGGAAGAAGATATAACCAAAACAGCCTTCAATACCCGTTATGGCCACTATGAGTTTACTGTAATGTCATTCGGATTAACCAATGCTCCTGCAACCTTCAACCGCCTAATGCAAGATATATTTCGCCCATACTTGGATGAGTTTGTGCTTGTTTTCTTTGATGACATCCTAATCTATTCCAAATCAATGGAAGAGCATGAGGAGCATGTGCGTAGAGTTCTGCAATTACTGCGCAGACACAAACTCTATGCCAAGAAGAGCAAATGTACCTTCTTTACTCAGCAAATTGAGTATCTTGGATTCATCGTCTCCAAGGATGGCATCTCAGTAGACCCTGCCAAGGTCAAGGATATTCTAGATTGGCCACCCCCTAAATCAGTTCGTGAAGTTCGTGGATTCTTGGGAATCACGGGTTGGTATAGGATTTTTATCAAAGATTATGCCTTGGTAGCTGCACCCTTGACAGATCTTCTTAAGAAGGATTGCAAAATAGTGTGGCTGCCAATCCATCAAAGCAGCTTTGATCAGCTGAAAGTCATTATTACTTCTGCCCCAGTCTTAAAGCTTCCTGATTTCTCCAAGGAATTTGAAGTGGTTACCGATGCTAGTAGCCTAGCACTTGGTGGTGTCTTAGGCCAAGAAGGAAGACCAGTCGCTTATACTTCCCGCAAGCTGAAGCAATATGAAGCAAACTATGCCACCCATGATTTGGAACTCTTAGCAGTTGTTCATTGCCTCAAATTATGGAGACATTATCTCTTGGGAGGCAAATTCCTGCTTGTAACTGACCACAAAAGTCTAAAGTGGATCTTCACCCAGCCTAACCTCAACATGCGGCAAAGAAGATGGATTGAAATTCTACAAGAATATGATTTCGACATCAAATTCCGCCCTGGGAAAGATAATGTGGTAGCTGATGCACTTAGCCGCAAATCTTTCTTGAATGCAATTTCAATGCCAAATAATCCCATACTGGTCAAGGTAGATGAAGTCTCATCTCATGACCCAGATTATCAAAAGATGATAAAGTTAGTAGAAGAAGGGGGACATTCAGAGAAAGAGAAGAATCTTATCAAGGGATACTCCACTCATGAAGGAAGCCTCTACTTCAATCACAGGCTATGTATCCCTAAGGATCCTGCTTTAAAGAAACTAATCCTCCATGAAGCTCATGATAGCCCTGCTGCAGGACACCCAGGTTATGCAAAAACATTAAATGCAGTAAGAAGGAGCTTTCATTGGGCAGGCTTGAAAAGTGATGTGCTTCGGTACTTGAAACAATGTCTCTCATGCCAAAGGATCAAGGCTGAAAGAATCAAGATGCCTGGAAAGCTTCAACCCTTAGATATTCCCCAAATGAAGTGGGAGTGCATTAGTATGGATTTTGTCACAAGTCTCCCCACTGTTCAAGGAGGATATGACTCCATTCTAGTAGTAGTAGACTTACTTACCAAAGTAGCTCACCTTATACCGGCAAAGAAGACCTTCAAAGCTTCTGATGTTGCTCGTATATTCATCAAGGAAGTCTTCAAACTTCATGGTCTCCCAAAAAGGATAGTAAGTGATCGGGATTCTGACTTCACCTCAAAATTCTGGCAGTCTTTATTTCAAGCTCTGGGGACTCAGCTTTGCTTTAGCACAGCTTATCATCCAGAGACCGATGGCCAGACTGAAAGAGTCAATCAAGTAATTGAAGACATTCTCAGAGCATACTGTGGACGGGAACCCAGAAGGTGGATTCAATACCTTCCTCTGGTGGAATTCGCCTACAATGCGTCTTATCATCAAAGCATAGGAATGTCACCATTCAAAGCACTCTATGGGCAAGAATGCTTGTCTCCTCTAAATTTCTCTGATCCGACCATAAAAGTTGAGGCATCCAGGAAAATGCTCGAAGAGATGGAGGAACAAACCAAAGCTATCCAAAGGGATATTAAAGCTGCCCAAGATCGACAAAAGCATTATGCTGACAACAAGAGGTCTGAAAGGATCTTCAAGGAAGGAGACAAAGTTCTTCTACGAGTGCGCCCCAAACGAAGTTCTCTATCACTTGGGAAATATAAGAAGCTCAGCCCTAGGTATTGTGGTCCTTATACAGTTATCAAGTGTCTAGGTAAAAGTGCTTATAAACTCCAACTTCCAGCCCATATCAAAGTCCATAATGTATTTCATGTAAGTCTGTTAAAGCCTTATGTCCCCAGTCTCGATCATATTCTTGATGATGAACAAGTTGTAATCCCTACTCAAGGAGTCCTTGAATTACAGCCCAATAGCATCATAGATTCTAGGGAAAGGCAACTCCGAAATAGAACTCTTGTAGAACATCTAGTTCAGTGGAAAGATTACCCTGAAGAGGATGCAACTTGGGAAGATGAAGCTACACTCTTAAAGGATTATCCCCAATTCATGACGAGATGAGGACATCTCGATTTCTTTAAGGGGGGAAGGATGTAACGTACCCATCTTCACTAATAAAGAAATGTCCATGTAATTATGAGTTTTTATGGTATAAATATCAATGATTTAATTATTTGAGTCATTTCCACTTAGAATCTTCAAATTCTGAGCCCAAATTTGGAATCTGCGCGCGATTTTACCCTAATATGGGATTTTACAGCATCCAAAACGGACACCGGATCAAGCTTATACGCTAATTTCAATCATTTTAGTTATAAAACGGCGACCTTTAAACCTTAATAAATGCACGACCGCACGTCCGTTTGACGAACGGTCTGAACCCCTGCGACCAGGAGAACCTCCCGGACAAAAAAATTTTTCACCCCCCGGGGCGGTCCGGCACGCAAATCGAGGCGGGCGCCCCAAATTTGGGTACCCCGCCCCAAATTTTGGTCCGTACACACTTACTAGGGCGCCCGTACAATGGCCACCCAAGTACCAAAGGACGGCCGCCCACTGTTTGGTCCACGCATACCCTTGGGCGGACACCCGGACACCCAGACCGGATAAGGTACATGCGTACCACTCCTTTCCCAGGCAACCAGCACCGTACCTTTCCCGTAGACCCATGCAGGCCACTGATCCATAGCCTTTGAAGGTACACCGTCCTTTCGTCCTTCCTTTGCGCATCGCCCGCACCCTCACCCCTCAGCTATATAAACCCCCGGGGTGCTCTTCAGTTGGTACGCACTTCTGTGTAGCGTATGCCCTGTTGTGCTGCCGTCCGTACCGTCATAGCGTACTTGCTGCAAGTACAGCCGCCCTTGCAGCCACCCCTCTCACAGCCCCTCATTTGGCTCTTTTCAGATAAGCCAATTTTCCTCCATCCTCCTCTTGCCATGGACCAGTGTCCTTAACTCTTCTCCCCCCCCCCCCCCCCCCGTGTGAATAGACTTACAGAGAGGCTTGCAGCCACCCCTCCCAACCCTCTCCACGTTTTTGCCTTTGGCCTTAAGGACACCCTCACAATTCCCCCCCCCCCCCCCCATTTGCGTAGACTTTAGTAAGGGATTTTTTACTCAAGCAAGGGTTCGTGCGCCATTTTCTTTTGCTCATACGGTGAGCAAACGAGCTCGGAATTCAGATCCGACTGAAGCGTTTCGATCGCAGCAGCGAGCTCTACAAGGCGACACCTACGATGGCCTCATCTCGGAGACGGCAAAATATTGCCTCAAGAGGCGCACGTAACAACGAGATGGAGGGAGATGCGCCCAACGCGGCTCCAGTCCCTTTTCAAGCCGCTCAAGGAAACGGTGGCCAGGTTAGATTGGTTAATTTTCAAAAGAAGAGATTTTTTTTTTTTTCTTAAAATTAGTATTAATGAATGGTGTCTTTTCCTCTTAAAATGACGACATAAAAATTATATGAAATTATGAATTATGTGATGTTGTTTTCGATAAATTACGTTGAAATTGCTATCTTCATGAATTGTGAATGCTATGCTTAGAAAATTGCATTGAAGATTGTTATCTTTGGAATTCAAGATTTTTTTTGGCTTCAACGCTAACTCCGTTCCGTGCTTGTGTAGCCGGGCGGCGTCGTTAGTAAAGCCCGGTAATGGTCCAAGGTATCCCTCATACCTTTGGAGGAATAAGGATCGCCGATTGAGGCGAGAGATTATGATGCTGCCTAGTTCTGAGGGCCCAGGCTAGTGCGGTGAATTAGCCCACCCTAGTGCGCAGACATCCCTCTGAGGGGCGGGAGGATCGAGCGATGGAGCCTGAGAGGGCGACAGGCCGGCTTGAGTCCTCGCCAGCGGCCGACGATGAGGTGTATGGTCCCGTAGGGTTTTGCCCAGCATGTAGAGGCTGGAAGGCCGAATTCTAGATCATCGGCAGAATAAGAATAAGAGAGCCGGATTGGCTTGTATGGAAATGGATTCATGTATAAACTTTTTATATAATTGCATCTTGTCTTTGGTATGATTGTATTGTGTAAGAAGGCTGTTATAACGAACCTTGTGAAGAAGGGCCCTAATTAAGGAATATGCTTATTTATGTCAAACAGTGTGGTAGTATTAATTAGATAACAAATTGATGCGTGAGTAGGGTGGAAAGTGGGAGGATGGAATGCCCTGACGGCACCATCCTACGGATGGGTGGACCCGATTAGTCGGGTAGCTTTCCAACAAATTAAGTGGAAGCCCTACGTTAGATAGTTAGGTTCTTGGGCAACTCTATTCAAGAGACTAGGTCAGCGGCTGTGCCTTGCATAAGATGAGGAAAAAAGCGTTGTCCCTAGAAATCAAGTCTAAGTAGTTGCCCAATTTTTGATCAATTGCCCTATGGGTGATTTGATGTTTAGGAAATCACGCTCCCCCTGCGGGATAGAGCTAGGTCATACCTATGAATCGTATCCTTGAATCTCTACAGGGTCAAGGTGTCGATGAATAGGAAATTTTTCTAAGATAAGACTTAGCGGACTATCTTAAGTGTTTCTCCCATTTTTAGAGGGAGGAACCTTACAGTTTTACCCTGTTTTGGCCTAGAGAGAGAAAATGTCTAGAGGGAGGTAATTCAAAATTGAGATATTTTTGGATATAAAAATCCTTCTAGTGTCTAAAATGGTTTCCCCTGAAACAGATATTCAAACAGATATTCAAAAAGAAATTTTCAATGTGCAATTGGAATAAATTGAAATCAGGTAAAAAGGACCTTAGCCTAAGGGTCCAGCTTTTCTGAATTTTTTGAATTAAGATTCCTATGGACCAATTAGATTAATCCGAATGTAGGGAGGAGATAAATTGAAGAATAAAAGGAAATCCCCCCAAAAATGAGTAAATACTCACATAAGATGAAGAGTTGACTAAGGAAAACATAACAGTGATGGAAGCATAAGCAGGTACAAGGCTAGATTGGTTTAGCCAAAGGATATGCGCAGACATATGGCATTGAATATGAGGAAACTTTCAGCCCAGTTGGCGAGATGGCAACAGTGAGAGTTGTGATAGCAGTGGTGGCTGCGTCAAAACAATGGTCTTTACATCAAATGGATGTAAAGAATAAATTCTTGCATGGGGATTTGCAGGAAGAATGTGTATGTTGCAGCCACCTAGTTATGAGGATGTAAGTCACTCCGAGCATGTTTGCAGGTTGAAGAAAGCCATGTATGGCTTAAAACAAGCACCAAGAGATGGTCTGACAAGATTTCTGAATATCTTGTTACTATTGCGCTTTCATGTAGCCAATGCAGATTTCTCGCTGTATGTGAGACATAGTCATAGAGGGGTTGTGCTTGTTGTCATCTATGTAGATGACTTGATCATTACGGGGGACCATGATGCAGAGATCTTTGATGTAAAGATCTTGCTTAGATAGAAGTTTGAGATGAAGGATCTAGGGGAGCTTAGATATTTCTTGGGCATTGAGATGATTAGGTCACCACATGGTATTGGATTACTCAGCAGAGACAGTATGGCTTGGACATGTTGTCCAAGTATGGTATGACAGGCTGTAAGCCTATCTCAGTGCCATTGGATCAGAATGGCAAGTTGAGTGTAGACTCAGGAGAGATTTTGGAGGATCCTACTATGTATAGACGCATAGCAGGAAGCTTGATCTACATGACGATCACCACGCCATATTTGAGCTATGATGTTGGGTTGGTGAGTCGGTTTATGCAGGTTCCTCGGAAAGCCGCATTTGCATGCATTGAGACGCATACTGAGATATGTGAGGTCTACTTTGCATTATGGACTATTTTATGAAACTGGGACAGAGATATGTGTACATGGGTACACAGATGCTGATTGGGGCTGGTAGTATCTCAAATAGAAGATCTACTAGTGGCTTCATGTTTTCTTTGAGGAGTGCTGCTGTGACTTGGAGCAGCAAGAAGCAGCCTACGGTTGCTCTATCCAGTACAGAGGCTGAGTACAGAGGAGCTGCTATGGCAGTATGTGAGGTAGCTTGGTTGAGAAAGCTACTTGCAGATTTGGGTCTATCGGTGGTGGATAGACAAGTTGTCATTTTTTGTGACAACATTAGCAGTATACAGTTGGCCAGGAACCCAGTTTTTCATGCTCGTACAAAGCATATAGAGGTCCACTACCATTTTGTCAGAGAGAAGGTCTTGGCAGGAGATGTTGACCTTGTTTATGTTAGCACACACAAGATCAGGTAGCTGACATCTTCACCAAAGCATTGGGTACAGAGAAGCTCTGTAGATTTAGGGCTTCGCTTGGTGTACATGAGATGGAGTTGAGCTCGAGGGGGAGTGTTAAGATATCGAGCTCATCTAGTGAGGTGGTAGACACTGATGACCTGCCTGGGGGATAGGCCCCACACTTACACCACTGGCATGGTTGGTGAGATCATGGGTGGTATGCAGCCAGTGGGATGACAGGCTATGTGACAGCCATTCTAGAGACTGGCATAGTTATAGCACCAACTCATTTAGTTGGGTTCACAATATAGAGAACCCTATTATGTATTTGGTTGAGTACTTTTCATATGTGTGTACTCTTATCTTTGTATATGGTGTGTTGAGAGTTGAATGAAGAAGAAGAAGATTTTCAACCTCTCACCTTGTGTGTTCTCTATTAGGGTTTTGTGAGTGTGTGTGTGCTTGCAAGAGCTCAAGCTCTCTTCTCCCGTGCATCTTTTCATATAGGGCCCAAGGTCCATTGCAAAACCCAGGGCCAAGTCCATCATCTTAAGGACAAGAAATGTCGCACCAAGGGAAAGGGTCTACCCATATCCTTCACATTAGCCCGGTCCCGCCTGTATGTCAGCAGTACCCACCATAAGGAGTCTATTCTAGGTACCACAAGGGGCACAGTTAAACCCACCTATCAGACAGGGGCCTCCTATGGTTTATTATCCTCCCATCCCTACCCTTCCACAAACTACTCATATTCCAGCCATGGTAGGGCTAACACCAGAAATGTTGGGATTGGCCATGGAAATAGAGAGGGGATGGCTTCAAGTATCACACCTCTAGCATGAGGGCAACCTGCACCTGCACCAAGATTAGAGCTAAATAAACCCGCTAACATCTCAAAACTTATCACAAAATTTGATGGGACTGGAGGCCCGATCCCACTTTTAGATGTTTAATCAAATCTGCAATGCCTTCGACAATGTAGAAGATCAAGTCAAGGTGAGCACCTTCGGCCTCACCCTTGATGGCAAAGTAGGCCAATGGTTTAGGTCCTTGAGGACTGAGGACAAGGCCACCTTTGAAGCTTTGAAAGAGGCTTTCAAGGTTAGATATTCTTGCCAAGGTAGCAGATGGAGCCTAATTGAGCAACTACATAACATAAGGCAAAAGGAAGGAGAAACCCTCAAAGACTATATCAATAGAGTTAGATATCTCCACTCGCACTGCAATGCCAGAGACAAGTTCTATGTGACGAAAGGTTAATAGGGAGATTTCTAGAGAGTCTTGATGATGTGCCCTTACATAACTCATTGTATGCCTTGGGACATACCTCCTTTGAGCAATGTTGTAAGAGTGCTATGGATTTTGAGGACAATTTCAAAGGAAATCGTTCCCGATAACTCCATACTTTAATGCAACAAATGACCCAACAATGGAGAACCGGGCAAGGTCGGGATCGAGGAGGTCAACCCCATCTTTACCCTAGGGGAGAACTTGTATGGTGCCCAACTTGTCCAACCAACCATATCGGCACACAGAGTGTCCACATCTAAGACCCCGCCCTAGCCTCTACTATACATATTGCATGAAATGGGGCAATCATGAGGTCTCCAAGTGCTATCATCAAAAAGTTGACTTAGCTCTAGTGCTCTACCTCAGGCATTGCCCGCCTAGACAACCGTTGGCCTTGCTAGCACTTGGGCTTCATATAACGCACCTCAACCTAGCCAAGAAGTGGCCCATTGAGGAATCTTCAAGATGCCTAAAATGCCCTTACCACCCCAATTCTTCCACCTCATCCCCTGCTACCAAGAGTTGCACTAGTTCATCAACTAACCCTAACGAGAATCTTTGAAGATGGGAACAAGGGGAGAATTCCAGAGGTTCCTATTTATGAAACCCAAGAGCCTAAAAGCCCACCCTCACAAACCTTCAGTCATTATGTTACAGATGCCGTTGAAGCTGGCTTGACCCCCCCGAATGATAACGACGGAGGAGATGACGGCCAGGGTAGTCTGCCACCCCCACCCCAATGACCCTCTTCTTCCCCACCTCCCCCACCACCACCCAACTTGTCTTCTGGCACAACCCTCTTCTCCCCCCATCCATTTTCCCACCCCACCCCCATCACCTCCTTCTTTATCCCTTGAGTTAGGAATGTACACTACATTCTGTGATCTCCCCTCAACTTCTGCTAAACCCCCATCCATCCTTGATGCCAACCTCATCACACGACCCTCGACATCGACAACCCCTCCACCCCCGTCAACACCGCTCCACTGAGATCCTTGAAGAAGGGGAGATCTCGCCACCACCATTGGAGTGTGAGGAGGTCTACCCTCTGCTCAACCCACTCAATTGGCATGATCCCCTCGACCACACGGAGTTTGAGTAGGCCATCGTAATCCTGCTCGATCGACAACTCCATGAAGAGCCTCTCACCTGCCTCACCGACTACATGGACATCTACGTCCTGCGATTGTACCTCGACACGAAACATCATCAATGGCGGTGCGATCACCCCCCAAGGAGCTGGGCGGATACCACCAGGTCCACCTCCGCTTCTCGCCCCATTACATTTGAACTCATGGGTGAGCAGCCGGCCTAGAGGTGGCCCTTCCTTGCCAAGCCATTCATCTTGGAGAGGTACTGTAACACGCCTCGCGCACTCAAGGTCAGCCCACCTTGACTACCTCCCGATTTGCCGATGGTGGGCATGGAACGTCTTCTATGAAGAGCAGAAGAAGAACCCCAAACTGAAGTTTAACTTCCCATGGTTCGCTCCCCCATGAGCCCAAGAAAGTACAGTCTGACGCTTCCATGAATTCATCCGCCATTACGACCAAGTCCCCAACCCAGCCATGATTGTGTCTTCAATCTGATCATCACGCTGCTGGAGTCATTTCCTAACTGGAACCATTACTTTGAAGGTGCACAAGGTCTAGCTTTCGACATCAATAAAAGGCCCACTCTCAAACAAATCTTCGGTTCTACAAGTGCATTATGTGGATGCTTGTTGGGCGCCTACAAACTTTCGAAGATATGATGGAGACCACTTTTTAGACGAGTTACAAAGTCTTCCATCGAGCCCCCCCTACTCTAACCTTGCACTTGGATTTTATCAGAACCTATTCAATCTATTACAGATAGATTTGGCCAGTTCCGGATCTGCATTAGGGAGAGGGGTATGTTATCCACTCTGGTTTACAACTTTGTAATTTATCTTTTTGTAACCACGCTAAGCGCTGATTGTAAAAATGACATTGGATGACCGAGATTACGACTTGTGTAACGTCAATCATGAGGAATAGATGTACATAGAGCTAGAGAAACTAGGAAGACTAGTTTTGGGTCCCCAATTATAAATGTGCGGCCGGATATTGTAAATATGAGCTCCTGTATATAAACCATTTTATGGAATATGAAAAGGGACAATCCCATTTGTCTCACTTGAGCTTGCCTTCTCTCTCTCTCTCTCTCTCTCTCTCTCTCTCTCTCTCTCTCTCTCTCTCTCACACACACACACACACACACACACATTTGAGCTTGCCTTCTCTCTCTCTCTCTCTCTCTCTCTCTCTCTCTCTCTCTCTCTCTCTCTCTCTCATTTGAGCTTGTGGTTGCATGTTAGCTTGTATTCTTGCTTGCTTGCATCTTAGATTGTTGGTGTATGTAAGTAGGGATGGTAATGCTCTCCTCTCTTCTCTTCTCTACCTTCTCTACCTTCTCTACCTTCTCTTTGCTATCTACCATGTCCCTTTTGTATGCTAGTTGCATGAAGTAGAGGTTGATCTCTCCATAGCTCCCTCTTTCTTGCTCTCTACCTAGCATTTAGATCTCTTCTTGAGTGACATAGGAAGAGGTGGAGTGAGCCCCTAGCGACTTCACATCAAGGAGATGTTTATTTTAAAATAGTTAATTTATTAATTGATTGGCTTAGTTGATGCTAATGCAGATCATCGACCCACATAATGAAGGTGAGCTGGTGTTGATTAGGAAATGTCATGAGATGACCAATTTTGAATATCAACAACAAATAATATTTGATTTTGTGGACGATAAACCTGTGCCAGTGCCATGCATGGTCACTTCTGTCAATAGTGATGACATCGACCATGATTAGCTTAAAATCCTTGCTACACTTGGCACCCTCCCAGGTTGCAAACTCGGCACACAATTTGTGCTCCCAAATGGCCAGACCCTTCATGAACCCTACAAAGTCATTGACTCGCTTAACACCCTGAGTTTAAGTGTAGCTCCACAACATGAAACAACCACCCTTCTGGTCTCGATAGATTTCCCCTTTGGTAGAAACATGAAAAGAAAACATGCCTTGTTGTCTCCCACAACTAGCTATAATCTTTTACCATGGGAAACATGGGTCTCTCTGGGTAAATCATCTCTTAAAACTGCCCATGCAAAAGTTCAATTGCCTAGTGGACAACACATACAAGCCTTGGGTCTTTTACACAAACTATATATATTGTAGCTAAGCCATTGGCGTGTAAGTTTTATGTGGTTCCCATAGGTGAAACAAAAGAAGCAGTCGTCCTTGGGCGGAAGCTAGGTCCAGAATGCTACAAGTACAATTAACTCCGCTAACAACACAACTACCCTCAAGCTTCCCCAGGGCAAAGTAATAATGATCCTCTGGGACGGGGAGTGCATCGACTCTGATCCTCTGCCCCCACCAATCGCTTCCACAAAGGGTATTCTCACACCCCCCAACAACTAGTAAGTCTTCCACTGTCCCTGAACTACCACGAGACCTCAACCCACCCCAAGAATATGGATTGGGCTCCCGACCAAGAATGGTCTACAACAGAGGCAAGCCCACATCTATCCTATGGTCCGCACCAATCTCATATTCTTGGTGGTGTGGAAAGCTCTTGGAAAACCCACACTAACAAAAGAAGACACTTACATTCAAATCTCACACAAAATGCATTTAATGAGTGTTAGGTCTTTCATTCCTAAAATTTCTATTGGAAATAACCACTTGGAGTGTAGATTTCTATTGGAAATAACCACTTGGAGTGTAGATTTCATGTTATTGATACTAAAGTACTCCAAGGCTGGATTATCATTGGAAAAAAGTGGATTAATGCCACTCATTGCTGAATCAATTGGCACGAAGAAATGACCACCATGGAAATGAATGGCTTAGAGGCCACTGTCCTCTTGTGTCCCCCACGAGAAGATCATCCACACACCCTCACCCTCATCACCAGCAATCTTCCTTGTTCCCCCACCCCATGCCTCACCAAATCTGGTCGAAAGTCCACTGTCAACACCATCCACCATTGACAAACAAGCCTTGTCTCATCGACATTGCCTGTCAACTCTACATCCTCGACCACCCACATTGCAAGCACCCCAAACTCATATCTTTATCATGAAAATCAATGGTGGGTGCCCAGGAATCTTCTTGCCCTCAGGGATTCTACGATGGCTACACAGAACTATGGATCGCTAGACAGCCACCTCTAAAACCCAAGCGCAAAAAGCCAACTAAGCCAACAAACACCAACCCTAAGACAAAGCTTCAACATTGGCTAGTCCCTGACATGAGGCTGCTATGAAGGCAACACTCGCCTCTAGCTACCCAAGCATGCTACTTGTGCTCATCCACCACAAGTAGTCCCCAGGAAGCCACGACAAAAGGTCCCACAACCACGAATTCAGCAATCCCAAAAGCACAGCGAAGCCAACAACGTTGGGTGCCTACCAACGTGTTCAAAGCTCAAGGCTTCCATAAAGGCAACACACACATGTGGCTCCCAAAGCCACAATCAAAAGCCTCTCCTCTGCGTTGACAACCACATCATAGCTCAAAGCCACGTCGACAAAAAGTCCGAAGCCTCAACAAATACGAACCTTCATCACTCGACAGTGTTGGGTGCCCAAATATGTCTCTTAGAAGTCCAGGGCTTCCATGATGGCAATTCCATCATTTAACTCCCAAGGCATACCCCTCAGCAGTTCCCCCAAACCACACCCACAACACCAGTACCTATCCAATTGACAAAGATAGTTTGGTGACCAATGGGCAGGCAAGTCCCCTCCTCCTCGACAAAATCCAGCGGACTTGCCCCCCTCACCCAACCCATGGGCACTCAAAAGCTCCATTTTCCCACCCCTTTTCCGCAATGGAGCCTAAACCATATGTTTTTGGTAGTGTGCCCTCCTAATCAACATCGGGAAATATTGGGTGATACTACCCGAAGACCCTTGGTGGATTAAAGGACATAGAGATGGGCATACTAAAACTTTGACGAGATTGAGAGTATAAGCTAATACATTTAATTTAATCACAAAATTGAACTCTTGAAGTAGTTCGATCCATCTCCTCTACCTCATGTTAAGAGGCTGAGAGAAGATCCACTTCAAGATTTTATGATTAGTAGTCAATTGAAATCTACGTTCTAGCAAGTAATGCCTATAGAGCTTAAGTACATGCACCACAATCAAGAGCTCCAAATCATTGGGCAGGATAATTCTTCTCATGTAGCTAAATCTTTTGAGACTCATATGTGATGTAATGGACTTGTTGCATTAAGACAACACCAATAGCAATACTGCTAGCATCAGTTACATCACCACCTTAAATGGTTCATCAAAGCTCGAAAGCTTTAATATAGGATAAGAAAGCACCACCTTTAGCTTCTCAAAACTATTTTGACACGTTATGGCCAGACCACTAGAATGGTAGCTCCTTCTTGAGCTAAGAAGTAAGCATGCAACTATCTTAACATAATCTTTTACAAAGTTTCAACACCATCCCATTAAACCCAAGAAGCTTCAAATATCCCTAGTTGACTTGGGAGTAGACCAATTAATCACAGCTTGGATATTAGCAAGATCTAGAGTCAACCCTTCCATTGAAACTACATGACCAAGATACTCAACTTTGTTTGTGAAGAAGGTACATAAAATTATTCCTTGCATACAATTTATGCTACCTTAGAGTGTCCAAAACCTTCCTCACATGCATCTCGTGCTTTTGTTCATCCTTAAAATACACCAAGATATCATTAAAGAGCACGAGCACAAAATCATCCAATTGCTCTTGAAAGATGTCATCAAAGAACATGAGCACAAAATCATCAACTGCTCTTGAAAGCTATCAAACATCAATCTATTAAAAGTAGCTATAGCATTAGTTAACCCAAAAGGCAACATCTTGAATTTATAGAGCAACCATAGCAGGAATTAAAAACAATTTTGGGAATATCTAGCTCTCGAATTTTGGTTTAATAGTACCCAAATTTCAATTCTATTTTAATGAGTACTTAACACCATGCAATCTATCAAAGCAGGAATTGAAAACAGTCTTTAGAATGTCCATCTCTTGAATCCTAATTTGATAGTACCCATATTTCAAGCCTATTTTAATGAAGCACTTAGCACCATGCAATTTATCAAATAGCTCGTTGATATAATAAATATGATATTCTTTATCGATGATGCTTTGGCGAAGACCTCTATAATCCACATGGAGTTTTAAGGTTCTATCTCTTTTCTTAAGGTGATACACTAGGTTAAATAGACCCTTGCTTAATTAACAAAGAGAGCTATTCCTGTAGCTTAATTGCCTTTAGGGCAAAAATCTTACTAAGCTCTTCTGGCCCCATTGGTTGAAAGCTAGGCTCTAGTTCCATCTCATGATTAACTTCCCTATAAGGTAACAATTCTACAAGCTCCTCTAGGACATACTCACTAAGCCACTGAGGTTCCCATTTTGGAAACTTGTCATTAGCTTTATTCAGTTTCACAACATACAAGGCTAATTATTTTCGAAGACCTTTGACTAAACGAGCAACTTTAACTTCATGTAAGATGGCCTTACACAATGAACTCCATACTCTATTGGAGGATGCATCCACGAAAGGAACTTGGCCCATCTTATAATGAATGTTAGCATCATTCCCACTAATCCAATCCATATCAAAGATGCTATGAAAGAATCCCAAAGGAATAAATTTGAAAGCTTGAGAGGTAGGGTGGCCATCAAGGAGAAATGGAATCTCATATGTCTTTGACTTAGAGAACTCTAGGTGTCCACTGGCCATTTCTACTTTTAATGACTTCTTACTTTCTCTAGCCTTAATACTAAGCATATATTCTATAATTTGATTCATACGCTCTATTTTTTCCATCAAACTATGGATGATCAGAGCAATTCACATTCAAAGTAACTTCCTCGTTTGTAAACCATTTGAAATAAAGTAGGAAAAACATGGCATTATAATAGCAAAAACGAGGGATTCATAGGCGCCCCGACATACCCACATCTGCATATGGAATAATCGACGTCCCGAGTTACCCATATCAACATAGAGAGTCATCAGCGTCTCGATGAGTCACATATGTCCATCCGTAAACAATCAGGTTGACTATATAAATCACCTAAAGTACGGAGAGAGAAAGAAATGCCAACAAAGGAAGAATCCAAATTTCTTTATCCGAACACAACAAGATAAACTTGTTTGAACTCTAAAGAAAGAGATTTCAACAAGTGAAAATATTGATGAGATTACCCTCATCAAAACATGCAGGCTATAGATAAAAGAAATTTATCTAGAGAATGCCCACAATATAACTTCTAGTGAATTTAGAAAATAAGATTGTCTTTGAATGTTGAGGTCAACATGCTAAGTGATGTAAGCAAAGCAACAATCTTAAGCCCAAATTATCCCATAAGATAATATATGTGAGGGATTCCTAGCGTCCCATACCACCATGATACCACCCATACATACCTTAACAATTTGAAACTCCCTAGTATGCCGTCTAGGAAATATGAATAAAATCCTGTATAAAAGGAATAAGATGGCCTTATCCAGACTTTCACATACTAAACCTGCCTCTATATATTTGAGACCACATCAAGGAAGGAATAACTCCTTCTGAGTACATCATTAGAAAAGAAATTGAATTATTGGTGCCTTTCTAATGATAACTACCCAAAACACAATAAAGTTAGGGTAAAAAAATAACTCACCTAGATATATAAGCAACTAGGTATCCGAATTGGAATATATACAAGAGTATAAGAAATATACTCCAAAATTATGTGTAAAAAACTAAGGCAAATGCTACCTTCAAGGCACATGAAATTATCCAAAAGATCAAAAGATCCTTATAAAAGCATGGATAAAAGCATAGAAGCTCCTCGAATCCATAAAGACCATAGTTGATCATAAAAATCAATGCATACCATCTAATGGACATTAATCATGCCAAAAGAAGCATTAAAATTGGTGGCCAACTCATCAATCTGGAGTATATGAACATTGCGTCGTTCAAGCAAAACTCCAAAGTAAACAAGTGAAACACGTGTGTAGCACTCAATAAAAAACCCCTAGACACAAGTGATCTAGGCAGAACCTGATGAGTCCATATAAAACTTGAAAAATATCCAATAAAAATACACCAAAACAAACCTATCAACTAACCCATGATAGAATTTGTCTTAGGCTTAAGAAATTAAGCACAAACCACACTTAAACAAGTGCAAAATAAGTTATCATGGAAAAGTCTCAAAGGTGAAACACACTTTGAACGCAAATTATAGCCATCAAAAGACATTAAGGAACATGTCCAAAAAGAATGGCTAAACAATGGTAAAAAATCATGAATACATCGTTAAGAATTAATCCAAACATAAATATCCATTAATACGCGATATAACCGTATTAATAATATGCGAATAACCTGCATCTATCTAATGTCAGCACGAGAAAACGTACTTCAACATTAAATAACCCTCGAAAATATTAAATTCTCGAGAAAAAAAATTATCATCATTTTTTTCTAATTTTTCCTAATTTTTTAGGGCCTCAAAATATGATAATTTTGAATTCCACAAAACCTATCTTATGGCATTCCAAACGTATATTTTTCCAAAAAAAATTTAGTAATTAATTTTGCCAAAATACCATTGATATTTTAAAAATATAAATTTATAGGATTTCTAAAAATAATATCTAGAATATTCCTAATTTTTCCTGAGAATCCCATCGTTCATGAAATTTTCAATTCCGCCTGACAATTCTCAAATCCAATGAAAATTTACAATTTTAATGGATTTTTCTAATTTTTTGGGTCAAAAAATATATTTTTAAAGGAATTTGAATGGTCACGGGCGCTCGAATGGACACACCACACCCACATTTTTCCAAAATTTAAAATAACCTTTGTCTAATTTTTCACTAATTTTCAAGAATTTTTTGGAATTTTTTAATTACCCCGAACACATTTAAAATACAAACGGTCAAAAATTTTTGGAATTCCAACGGTTTTCTCGAAATACGGAAAGCCAAAAGTTTTGGGAAAATGAAAAGACAAAAAAAATCGGAATGTGAAAGGTCAAAGGTTTCCGAAATACGGAAGGTCAAAAGTTTTTCCGAAATTCGGAAAGCCAAAAGGTTTCGGGAAAACGGAAAGCCAAAGGTTTTCCGGAATATGAAAAGCCAAAAAGTTTCAAGAAGAAATTTTGAGAAATTTTCCAGAGAATTTTTTTCTCAAATTTCCCATTTTCTAGCTTTTTTCCAAGCTATTTTTGAAAAAGATTTCAAAAGTTTTTTTAAATAATAAAAAAATAAGAAAATTTTAAATAAGCTTTAATTAGCTTTGTAACCTTTTGATTTTTTAAAGGGGGGGGCATTTTTTTTTCCACCGTCTGCGCGCAAGGAAGGAGAGAGGGAGAGAGTTAAAAAAAACTCCCTCCTCTCCTTCTTCTCCCCTCTTTCCTCTTCTTTTTCTCCCTTCCATTCTCTTTCCTCCCCTCTCTCTCTCTCTCTCTCTGTTAAGAGGGAATTATCTTTAATCTTTGATTAAAGTTTTTAATTAAACACTACTTAATCATAATTAACATTAATTATGATTAATGTTTAAAAATTCATTTTTAAGAGAATTTCTCACAGAAAAAAGAAGGAAAAATCAGATTTGAGAGGCGGAGAGGACCCCACGCACACGGGAGAGCATTTCATGCATCAACACGCTGTCCCCTATACTGAATTTCGGTAGAAAATTGATAGAAATTTGATTGTAAACCCGCAAAAAAAAAACCCCCCGCAAAAATGTAATAAAAAATACATTTTTAATCATAAAAATGCTCAAAAATTTCCTTAAAAATTAGGAAAAAAATTCTAAAACTTCTAGAAATTTAGGGAATCCATTCTACCAAAAATATCCACCAAAAAATATCTTGTATTTTTGTAAAAAAATCCATTAATGCTTATTTTAAACCATAAAAAATAAGAAAATATAGCATTAATGCAACCGGAATCTTATTCTAGGAATTGATTGTGGAAGAGTAGAGAATTAATTCAATCATAAAAACCATTGCTTGTAAGCTTCAACTAAATCAAATCAATTGAAAAATTAAACACAAACAAAATTAAAAATACTTAGCTCATAGACCATATTGGGTGCAATCTTCCCCCCTCTTGTGCGTGGCCTCTCCCCACACGAGTATTTCTTTATTAGCTTTCTTTTTCACCAAAATTAGGCCATAGCCCCCAAAATATACAAGATATGCTTTTTAGAGAGCACGGCACTCTTCTTTAACAAAAATAGAGTGTCAAATTGGGACTAGGGTAAAGCCATAGGCTTTAATAAATTCCACATAAATAAATGTATCTTTCCTAAAGTTCAAAATGGAAAAATCATTTGATAAGGTTACAAGCTACTATGCTTGCCAAAAATGAAATGTGATGAACCAAGACATTTCTTCCAAAGTAAACTCTTCAATTCCCATAGTCTTCATCACCTGAAAATATAAGCCCAATTAATTATTAAATTAATCCCACAAATATTAAACAGGCACAAATCACCAACTCATGACTACCAGGCGTAAGTATCCCAGGAATCACCCTGCCATACAAACCTAACTGAAATAATCATAGGTGGCCTCAAACATACGTCATATACCGCACGTATTAATATTTATAGTGGTATCACCCACGATATTAACCTAGCCGGCATGACGCAAGAGTAATCTAGGCGTCCCCAAATTACTCAAGAGGGGATAAATAATATTTTTCTAGAGGACTTAAAATATATTCTCATGACATCCCTCTTGCTTGAGTTTGCAATTGTCCTCAATTGCGGATTTGCTGGGTTTGAAAAGAATGAAGAATTTCAGGGTAAACTCGGAAAAATTTCTCAGGCATCCATTTAGCATCTTCTTGTGGATGATTCTTAAAAGTCAAAAGATACTTGAAGTATTGATTACCTGTTCTTGTTGTTGTTATCTCTTAGTCAATGATAGCATCAGGAACTAGTACTTCCTCTCCTTCAATAAGAGGTGGTTCCTCATATGTTGGGTGAGTAGGAAGTGTTCCTCGAAAAGGTTTCAAGAGATGGATATGAAAAGAATTGTGGATATTCCAATTAGATGGAAGCTCTAGTCTATAGGCCACATCATTAATCTTTTGAAGGATTTTAAATGGCCCATAATATCTAGACGCTAGCTTCACTGCAGGGAATTTTTCCACACTCTTTAATCGACGTTTTTCAATTCTCAAAAGTACATAATCACCTTCTTGAAATGAAAAATCTTTGCGCTTCCTATTTGCTTGAGATGTATACTTCTCTTGAGCTCTTGCAATACAATCACGCACTTCAGATAGAATGCGATCAAAGTCTCTAACATATTGGTCGGCTACTTCAATCTTATGAGAGAGTCTAGTAGCCGGAATAGGCAATGCTCTTCCATAGATGATCTCAAATGGTGCTCGACCAGTAGCAGTATGAGGAGTATTTTTATAAGCAAATTAGAGTAGGTGTATGTACTTATCCCATGCACTAGGTTGCTGGGAAACATAGGCTCTAAGCATATCTAAGATAGTGCTATTTGTAACTTCAGTTTGTCCATTCGATTCCGGATGGAAAGCCCGGATGGAAAGCCGTGGAAAAATCTAACTTAGTGCTTAAGTTTGAGAAAAGAGCAACCCAAAAGTGACTACAAAATTTAGAATCTCTATCAGAAACTATCACTTTGGGTAGTCCACGATGAACAAAAATTTGCTTAACAAATATGTTCGCGGCTTGCTGAGAAGTTAGTGTCTTTTTACATGGAATGAAATAGGCTTGCTTACTAAATCTGTCCACTATTGTCCAAATCATGTCATGGTGACTGGAAGTAGTAGGAGCCAGTAATGAAGTCCATAGACACTTGTTCCCATGGTCTATCAAGAATAGGTAGAGGCATAAGCAATCCTAAAGCTTGGCCTTTGTAGCTTTTGATTGTTTGACAAATGTTACATTCAGCTACAAATTTAGCTATATCATTCTTCAAATGAGGCCAATAGAATTCTCGAGAAACTACTTGAAGTGTTGCGGAAACTCCTCTATGTCCCACAAATGGTGGTTGGTGCATCTCTTCCAAGACAAGCTGTCTATAAGGTTGAGTAACACACAATCTTTTCTCAAAGAAAAGATTGTGTGTTACTCAAAGAAAAGATGGCTATCTTTTCTTTTCTCAAAGAAAAGATAGCCATCATTATGAGAATAACTTCCTTGAGGTGTCCAATTGTTTTCACGCAATTTGATCCATATTTGAGAAAAATCTGGATCAACTTCATAAGTTTCTTTCATAAGTACAAATGGTTCACTTTCAATAATGGAAATGTTGTTGATATTTGGTCTTCGACTCAAAGCATCGGCAACAACATTTTCTTTTCCAGGTTGATATTGAATCATAGGTTGGAAACTTTGAATGAAAGCTGCCCATTTGATATGCCTATCTGAAATAAGAGGTTGCGTAAGCAAATGCCTAATGCTTTGTTGATCTGTCTTGATAAGAAATTCAGAGCCCATTAGGTAATGCTTCCAGATTTTCAAAGCATGCACTACTGCTGCTAATTCCTTGTCATATGTGCTATAATTTTGCTCTGCAGGCTTAAGCTTTCTACTTTGATAAGCAATAGGATGGTTGTCTTGCATAAGAACAACTCCAAATCCTTTGCCACTAGCATCAATCACTACTATAAAGAATGGTCTTTGAAAATCAGGTAGTGTTAAAACTGGTGCTTGTGTTAAAGCATTCTTGAGTGTTGCAAAAGATTTATCTCGCTTTTCAGTCCAATTGAAATTTTTAGCTTTCTTAAGGAGTTCAGTCAAAAGATGGGCAATACAAGCAAAATTCTTGACGAACTTCCTATAATAACTACATAAGCCAAGAAAAGATCTAAGATCATGTATGTTTCTAGGCGTAGGCCAAGAAGCAATACACTCAATTTTCTTAGGATCTACATGAATCCCTTCAGTAGACACTATATGACCTAAGTATTCAATATCTTCTTGAAAGAAAGAACTCTTTTCAGGATTGACATACAATTCATTTTCTCTCAAAAGATTGAACACTTGTTCCAAGTGTTGTTCATGCTCTTGTCGATCCTTGCTGAAAACAAGAATGTCATCAAAGAACACTATAACAAAACTTTGAAACTTAAGGAATATACGATTCATCATACGGCTGAAAGTAGCTGGAGCATTGGTCAAACCAAATGGCATAACCAAAAACTCATAATGACCAGTTTGGGTTCTAAAAGCTGTCTTGAAAATGTCAGACTGAGTCATACAGACTTGATGATACCCAGACTTTAGGTTAATCTTGCTAAAGACCTTTGATCCTCTAAGCTTATCAAGGAGATCATCTACCCTAGGAATAGGATATCTGTTCTTGACAGTAATCTTATTCAATGCACGATAGTCTACACACATTCGGTAAGTTCCGTTCTTCTTCTTAACAAGAAGTACTGGAGCTCCAAAAGGTGAACTACTAGGTCGAATAAGACCTCTCTCTAGCAAGTCTTCTATTTAGCTTTGGATTTCTCTTTGCTCTAAATTGTTGACTCTATAGGGAGCTTTACAAGGCGGGGAATTTCCAGGCAATAAGTTAATACTATGATCCTCAGGCCTAGACTTAGGTAATCCTGGAGGCAGATCTTCCATGAAACAGTCACTAAATTTGGAGATAAAAAGATCAAACTTTGGTCTTTTGGATGTGTCAAACTCAGCATCAAGCTGGTTAACCCATACCATATAAGTCTTGTCTCTTTTTCTTAGAGCTCTCTTTGCTTGAGTGTGACTCAACAAAGGACTCATTTCTCCTTTGACTTGACACTGGAGGATAATATTTTCATTGTCCTTCCTTAGAGAAATACTATGAGTGTCATAGTCTATAATAGGATTGTATTTGTGTCTCCTATTATAGACTATGAGTGTTATAGTCTATAATAGGATTGTATTTGTGTCTCCAAGGCATACCCAAAATTATATCTACCCCTTGTAAAGGTGCAACTAAGAAATCCCTCTTTTCTGTTAAATGTTTGATGCATAAATCCAAATCTTTCACCTCTTGCATGCAATTATACTTTGTTCCAGTAAATGCTGCTTTGACTTTATAGTGCGTAGGTGAAGAATGAAGATTTAGTGCTTTAATTACCTTTTCAGAAATGAAATCATGTGTACTACCATCATCATGCAAAATAAGAACTTCATGTCCATTTATCGTTCCTTTTATTTTAAGCAAAGAATGAACATGAGGTTTACCTTCTTGTTCTGAGTAGTCTGGATCGGAATTACCCTCTTGCTTGAATGATTCTTCTTCATTGTCGTCTTCTTCAATCATATTGACTCGAGCTGCTGTTGCTGGTGTTGAATTCTTAGTACGCTCCGGACAATTCGGTGCTATGTGACCTTCTTTGTGGCACTTGAAACATTTGATAGGAGATGTCTTCGGTTTGCCACCATTGACTTTCTTATTGGTACTCATGTTGCCTTTAGCCTCGTCCTTGCCTTTGTCATAACCTGGTTTATACATCTTCTTTGAAGCATAAAAAGATTTAGTAAATGGTTTAGAAGAAGTACCCTCATGTGCTTTAATCTCTTTAGGAAAACCATTTTTACATTCTGAATTAGTTGCCAAAGATATTGCAGAAGATAGTGAATGAGGTCGAAACATATTCACATCGGACCTAATGGTAGATCTAAGGCCCGATATGAACTTCCTTTTTTGATCCTTCTCGCTGACTCTATCCACAACCTGCACCTGTAATAAAGTATTCCATAACTTTTCTACATACTGTGACATAGTTTCCTTTTCCAATTGATGCAAAGTGTCCCATTGGTGCCTAACTTTGGACTTGAATTGTGAGGGTAAAAAGTGCTTTTTAACCAGTCGTTGAAATCTTTTCCAAGAGTCTGGCTTGTCACGACCTTGCTTTACTACACTCCACCATAAAGCTGCACTGTCTACCAAATGATTGACTGCACATTTAATCTTATCACTCTCTGAAAATTTTTCTCCAGAAAAATAGTCATCTAGTTGACTAAGCCAAGCTAAAATGACCCTAGCATCCTTCTTTCCATCATAATTTTGAAATGTGAAAGCTTTCCGACTAATCTTAGATTCTTTTTGTGACCTTTGTGCTTGCAATGTAGCATTTATAGCCCTTTGAATAGTGTCATCTTCGTCATCAAAAGATAGCGAAGAATCATGCTTGCGTCTACGACTCGAGAGCTGTCTCTCCAATTCAATACGCTTCTCTCTTTCTTCTACAATTTGATGTTGTAAAGAAAGGAGTTGCTCTTGAATTGATGGCGAGATAGGCAAATCTGCCATAGTGCTTATGCAAATGATGTAGATAAATAAAATTTTACTTTATTTGATGTAAATAAATAAAGCAAAAATAAGTACTTATCTTGTCTTTCTCCCACAATTTGATCTTGGTTGAAGCTGAACAAAGACGTTGTTCAATGGCTGAATTGTATTCTCGTCGCCTCAAACAAATCCCGAACGATTCCGTGTGATTCAAGAGTCTTGGGCTAGTCGAATTGTTGATGAAATAATTTTTCTGCACTTTGAAACCTACTGAAACAGTCCTGTAAACCTTGCCCAATCTCTGTAATATTTTTTTGAAATTTTCAAAATTTTTCAGAAGCGATTTCGGAATTTTCTGGCCTTTTCTAGGCAATTTTCAAGCTTTTTAAAACCTGTAAATCACTTTTCTGCACCCAGAAATTTTCAGAATTGAAAACCTTTGAATTTCTCTTCAAATTTGAAAATATGAGAAGTAAAGGTTCAAAAAGGAATGATGTGACTTGTATGGGGATTGGGAAAAGTAAGATTTGATTAAGAGAGATTAAGCTTATGAAGTGATTAAGCTTATGAAGTGATTAAGCTTATGGGTTTAAGCTTGAGGTTTTTTTTTTCTTCTCCACACGCCATTTTGCGCTGGCAGGCTGCCGCCGTGCGCATCCTTCTCCAAGAGTTTCTTGTGATTTTTTTGTTGGTTTTTACAGAGAAAAATAGGCTCCGTCCATTATAGATTTACTCATCCTTGAAGCTTTCTGATTTCTGAGAGATACGCGTGAGGTTTTTGGCTATGAGGATTTCATCCATACGGTCAGATTTTGATTTCACTGAGTATTTGGAAAAACCACTTTTTGATAGAGAGGGATGGTTTTGCAGGGTGGTGAGTGGATTTGAGAGTAGATCTAGTTTTGAATCTTTGACCTTTGGGTAAAGACCTACAAAACACCCTTCTGTCCACTGGATAAATTCATGCACTTTCTTGATTTTTGAGAAGTTGAAGCCCTTTCCTACCTTCTCCACAAATCTCCTAGCCCAAGCTTTGATACCACTGCAACCGGAATCTTATTCTAGGAATTAATTGTGGAAGAGTAGAGAATTAATTCAATCATAAAAACCATTGCTTGTAAGCTTCAACTAAATCAAATCAATTGAAAAATTAAACACTTAAACAAAATTAAAAATACTTAGCTCATAGACCATATTGGGTGCAATCTTCCCCCCTCTTGTGCGTGGCCTCTCCCCACACAAGAGTATTTCTTTATTAGCTTTCTTTTTCACCAAAATTAGGCCATAGCCCCCAAAATATACAAGATGTGCTTTTTAGAGAGCACGGCACTCTTCTTTAACAAAAATAGAGTGTCAAATTGGGACTAGGGTAAAGCCATAGGCTTTAATAAATTCCACATAAATAAATGTATCTTTTCTAAAGTTCAAAATGGAAAAATTATTTGATAAGGTTACAAGCTACTATGCTTGCCAAAAATGAAATGTGATGAACCAAGACATTTCTTCCAAAGTAAACTCTTCAATTCCCATAGTCTTCATCACGTGAAAATATAAGCCCAATTAATTATTAAGCACAAATCATCACCAACTCATGACTACCAGGCGTAAGTACCCCAGGAATCACCTTGCCATACAAACCTAACTGAAATAATCATAGGTGGCCTCAAACATACGTCATATACCGCACGTATTAATATTTATAGTGGTATCACCCACGATATTAACCTAGCCGGCATGACGCAAGAGTAATCTAGGCGTCCCCAAATTACTCAAGAGGGGATAAATAATATTTTTCTAGAGGACTTAAAATATATTCTCATGACAATTAAACTCACGAAATTCCCCCGCAACATCGATTCGCGTCCATTGAATTGTAGTAACACGCATTCCAATAGCCATATTGACGATCCACGTGAAATTCCTCAACACAAATCATCAAAATAATATTTTTATTAGTAAATATTAAAATTTACTAAAAAAAATCAACAACAATTAAATAGAGATTGCTCTGATACCACTGTTAAAACCCTAAGATCTCTCTAGATAATTATTATGCATTAACATGCATAAATCAGGCATAAACTCAACCACCCAACCACCGCCGAGCCCAAGGGATGCACACATGAATCATAAATGAAATACATCATACCTCTACCTTGATGTCCCATACCATCAAGAGGTATAACTCCAATCCAATAGCACATAGCTATAGTGTGAAATGGTAGATGAGTAGATATGAACCTCTACACAAGAGAGCATAACATAGCCTCGGCCTCATAAGCCCAAGCCTCCAAGCCCCCCCCTGAGTGTGCCCCATGCCCTTATTATATAGGAGGGCCCTCAAGTGACTCTTGACTCTCTATTTCCCATGTGTGACCCTTGGATGCTGACCCTAACCTTAATCCTTAAGGTTAGTCCTAACCCATGCTCCACTAGAGCTTGTTCCCATGCTCCCATGCTCACAAGCCTAATGTGGATTAACCTCCTAGTATATGCACACATAATGTGCATATAACATAAAGTAAACACTTTCTACTTAAAAGGGTGGTTAGTTTGAGGCTTAAAATCCCCCAATAAGCCCACCTTGGCTTTGCATGGCTTTTTCTTTGAACTTAGCCCAGAGCACAACATCTGAGATAGAGGTATCTATTTTGGAATTAAACGTCAGAATCTAATGATGAACCAGCTTAATCATTGCGTCTCAATCAAGGGAGGTGCATACTTTGAAAGTTGAATAAACTGAATGGTACACATCCAAAGCTTAATTAATTGCTTAAAATTAAGAGAAAAACCAAAATTTCACTTACAATACACACATCTTGACTTTGGGAGAGCGGGATGTGGTCTTTTAGCTCTAGAATAGCTCTAAACGTACCAAAGAGTGGAGGGGGTAGTAGTTGGAGGCAACAGGTAGTAAGAGGGAAGGTTTGTTCTTTGATATCTTGCTAATGTACCATGCCTAGCTTGAAATCAAGATTTATCAGCATAACTCCCAATAATGGCATGTTTCAGAATTTTAATAGCTCCATAAGACTTTCATTGTCTAATAAAGGATGAAAAAGATGAGAAATATATTTTCTAAAAGAAAATGAGTATCATGGAGGCCCAATGCACTCAAGGTTTTACATTAACATCTATCCTCGAGTAGATTAACATCTTTTCTCTTCAACACTAACATCCTTGCCGTGTCTCTTATGGAGGGAGAAAGGATGCGACATCTTTTATCATGGAGGCCCAATGCACTTAAGGTTTTACATCAACAACTATCCTTAAGTAACGTCTTTTCTTCAACATTAACATCCTTGCCCTATATCTTATGGAGGGAGAAAGGATGCAACATCTTTTATTGCTACAATCTTCCAACTCTACTGCTACATCTTCATCTCCCAAAATCAACTCGATTGTAAGCAAGAGTAGAAAGGGGGTATGCTAATCAATATGGAATGCTCCATCAGCTCAGGCTAACAATTGCTAAAGCATATGTTCTTGCTTAACTCTACCATGGCAAGGCCATGCCTTGGCAATGGCCAAAATGTATGGGCATATGTCAGCAATTACTAAGTTATAAGAACGTCTTAAGGCTGTGTACACATCTTGGGAGTCAAGTTTGTATCTTGAGAAAACTAGTAAACAAGGCAAAATACATGTAAAAGTCTAGGAACTAGTAGATGGGCATGCTTGGGTCACTCGGCCTAGTAAGAAAAGACTTATAAAGTATATAGGTCAATTTTCTCAGTATATATAACAATCTTCCAATTCATGTGATAGAGTTGAGTGTTCTCTCTTCTCTCTCTCTTTCCCTTACAATCCTATGAAGGTGTACGAAAGCAGTGCTTAGGGTTTGGGAAGGCAATGCCCTCATCTAGATCACGCGTGCCTCTCTTCTCTTTCCTTCTTCTCTCTATGCTCTTCTTGTGGGTCTAGGCATTACAAGTAGATAGTTTATGCCATCCACCATTTGCTTCATTAAATGTAGCATCTATGATGCAAGGAGCCACCTCGCTATGACAACGAGTACACGAGGACCACTTGACGAGAAAAAATTCCATGTGTGAGGACCACTTGACGAGAAAGCTTTCCATGCGTGAAGGTGAAGCCCTTGAGCACGGCTTGACTTTGGTGATTTGGTAAGTTTCTTAATGACCTTCTGAGAATAAGTAGACACACACGCAGACACACTCTTAATGACCTCATGAGAATAAGTACACACACACAAACACACTCTTAATGACCTTGTGAGAATAAGTATACACACATACACTCTTAATGATCTCGTGAGAATAAGTACACACACACACACTCACACTCTTAATGACCTTGTGAGAATAAGTAAACACACACACACACACACACAGAGTCTTAATGACCTTGTGAGGCTAAGTAGACACACACACACACACACACACACACACACACACGATTTGGTAAGTTTTTTAACGACCTTGTGAGAAAGCTTTCCATGCGTGAAGGTGAAGCTCTTAAGCATGGCTTGACTTTGGCGATTTGGTAAGTTTCTTAATGGCCTTGTGAGAAAAAGTACACATACACACACACACGCACGCGCGCGCACATGCATACACACACAATGTCTCTCTCTCTCTCTCTCTCTCTCTCTCTCTCTCTCTCTCTCTATTGGATTCTCTACATCAGAGATGGAGGGACAACACAAGAGCGGTCCAAGCTCTACTATTATTGCATACCCATTCACCCCGATTACTAGCCCATGTACACATAGGAGCACGATCACACTCAACCACACGTGTATACATAGGTCGATAAGAGCACAAAGAGCAATTAAGCAGGTCATATGTGCACTCGATGTCAGTGATGCGTTGCGAGGAGATTGAAGAACACATTGTATTCATATGCCCAACTTACTTGACCATCAGGTTGCGACTCTTTGAGCTTCCCTAAGGATGTAATAACTTATAGTAGCTTCTACAAATCAACAAAAGAACCCACCTGCCCACCATCGATTGCCATCATTTTTGATTACTGAGAGTACCTCATGGATCAATAGAACTCTCACTAAGCCTCAAGCTTTTGACATGCATCTCGGACTTGTGCCTATTTGACTATAGATTTGGCTGGTATGAAAGGTCCCATAGACTATTTTTGTCCTCCTACAGTTTTATTTTCTCTATTTCATGTACTCTTTAGGGACATAGGGATATCCTCCATGAGGGGTGGACCTAACTGGTGGAAATGGACAACAAAGATGGGCTCCTAGAGTGTGTGTGGTATTAAGGTTCATCTTCGTGACACAGTGTGTTTTCTTTTCGGGTCTCTCCAGTGACCCCCTCCATGTTCATCGCCATCCTCATCCGAGATCGACGCTTTTGAACTGTGTCTGTCTGTGTTGTCGTCTATGGCATCCCCATCATCTTCATCTTTTCCTCCCTCTCTCTTGTCCCCCGACCATCCTGATATCCTCTTTGCTTCAGCCTGCAAATCAGCATCTTGAGCCCTACCCCCCCTCCCCCCTCCTCCCTCGCACCCCCTCCCATCCTCTTTGCTGTGCCTCACCATAGCCCTTGCAGGCCCTCGCTCCCTGCAGATGATTTCTCGCCGTTCTTTGCACTTCCGCCTGCCGTAAATGACAAGAAAAGCCCTCTCCGATCGCCCCGTCCTCTTGCGGCGTTGAGCAATGGGTTAGAGCAGGCTTCTTGCCTCTCAGAACAGCTTCAGCCGGTTGCGCAATGGTGAACAACATGAAGATTGATGATGCCGCTCTGACCTCCTACCTCATTAAAAATCTGCAGCCCTTGTAAGTAACCCTAAAGAACGCTTGTTTTTCTCGGGGTAAGCGGACGGACTTGTTGCGCGGGGAGGACCGTCGATCTCTGTTAACTGCTTGCCGTCCATCAACGGTTGAACGGCTGAGATTTCTTTCCATGCTGCATATTGGTTTTCAGCTTTTTTTTGTTTGGTTTTCCAATTGCAAGATGCCATGCCGTCCACAGGCTGCTTAATATGGTTTTTTTGGGGCGCACACAGGACCGAGGCCGACCCTAACCTACTTGCAAACTATGTGACCGCTTTGCTGAAGAACAACAAGCCGAAGAAAGAATTGCAGACGCTATGCATTGATAAATTATTTGACTTTCTTGGAGATGGTATGCAGCCACTCTTTCATGTTGTGTAGAAGCCCCTTTTCTTTGTTTTTGGTTTTTTTGTTTTGTTTTGGGGGGGTTTAAAAAGAAGGTTTTTGGAGTTACACATGGATATAAAGTCATGCATTGATCACCCATTTCGCTTGCTTGAATATGGTATGCAAAGGTCGTGTGTAACTACATATAGATACCAATGTCAAGAAGATTTCATGTGTAAATGTGCCTTTTTTCTCAAGAAAATGTGTCCAGTTTTTAATCAGCATGTTTTCAAGATGGCTTAGGTGTTATGGGGACATCTAGGCCTTTCCTGGGGATCTTGAGTACGAGTGTTCTTAGAAAGGGTGGTTGTGGACAAGAACTTATTTCAAGTCTGATTATCATATTTCTGTGCAGCTTTCTACTGTGTCTAGCGCTTTTGCACATGTAATCGATTATGCGAATGATGGTGTGTATAGTGGGTTGTGGCATATGATTGGGTATTTGTAGAATGACATGCATGTGTTTGTCTGCATACGATAGGCAGCTTAAGCTATGTCATACCTGTTTATGTGCACCTAAACATTTGTCAAACTGTAAGGCGAAAACAGCTAAGGGTCAGTGTATTCTGTTTTCAAGACCATTGGTGTTCCTCTATGTAGCTTACGAGATTACGTTGTTTGTAATTTTACAGAATCAAAGGCTTTTGTTGTAAATCTTTTTCATGCTCTTGAAGATGGTACTATAGCAATGCTTCAGGATGAACGCGAGACCAAGGTAGCAGATGATGCAACCTCATTGGCAGCTACACTGGCAGCTACACTGGTGGCTAAAGTCATGCTCAGTGGAGACAACACAGAACCAAGGACTTCTTTACAATCTGAAAAGTTTTCTAATGCAAACACAAGTATGTTCAGTGATCATGAGGAAGAGGGTACTGATGATGAAGATGATGATAAGAACCACAAGCACAGGAGGCGTGTTAGCAGATCTCGCTCTCTTGACAGAGATATCCAGGATGAACCGCTCAGAAAGCGCAACAGACCTGCAATCAACAGCCAACCAATGTATGATAGTAATCACCCCACAGCAGAAATTCACAGGGGTTCTAACGTTATCTATATGGAAAAAGATGGGCCACCAAAGAGGCGTTCAAGTCGTGATTATGTTTATGGGGCTCCTTCAAAGCTTGGTGGGGAAGTTAATCACCGTGGTGTGTCAAGAGGAGCTTCAATGTTTCGCGGTGATGGCCTTGGGTCTAGGTTTGAACATCAGAATGGTTTGTCTCGAGGAGTCTTAGGGCGAGGTAGAGGAGCAACTACAGCATTATGGGGTTCTCGTGAGCAGAGAACTGCACCTTTAGATGGTTCTGATTTCAATCTACCCATAATTCCACCAGGCCCTCCTCTAAACCTGTATTCTGTCAGATCAAGTTCGAGTCGAGGAAATACTCCACTTTCTCCTTGGGCAGGGTATGGTCATTTTGCAGGCATGACAAATGGTGCTGTGGATCAAGCATTGCCTCTGAATCCAGGGATGCAGGGCTCTAGAGGGGTTCCAATAAGTGCTGCTTTGGGGGTGGGTGTGAATATCGGAATGGGAATTACCTTAGCGCGTGCGAGGTGTCCAGATTTTGAGGAGCGTGGATATTGTCTCAGGGGTGATTTGTGCCCTATGGAGCACGGTGCCAACAGGATAGTTGTTGAAGATGTCCAGGTTCATACTATGCCTTCACTTAGGTTTTCTGAGAAGTGCTGTGTTTAGATGCAGTAATGTTGTTATAAGTATTGCTGCTTTCGTTTGACTTTCAAGTAAAGAGTTCTTAACCTTAAAATCTGTTGCTTCCGTACAGAGTCTTTCTAAGTTCAATCTGCCGGTGGCACTCCCAAGTGGGCGTGGTATAGCACTGGGTTCTGTGTCAATTTCCACTTCCTCTTTCGCTCCATATTCATCCAATCCTGGACTTTCAAACATAGCCATGCGAGAGACAAACATGCCAAGCTTGGATGAAGCTAGCCTTTCTAAAGGGAATTTAACTAATAGTGCAAGTGCTGAACCTGATTTGTATGATCCAGACCAGCCTTTGTGGAATAAAGAGCAGCCTGCTGCTGTAGCTGATGGAATAAGAAGGCTCAGGAAAGGTCTGGAGGACAATGAACAGGAAAGTGCAGCTCCTGAACGCCGCAGAGGACAAAGGCCCGATGACGAAAAGTTTGAAAGGTCTTCAACTAGTGCCGGACCTCAAGGTTTGACACCGGGGCAGTCAGTTTGGAATCGCATCGGGCGTGTTGATCGAGGTGATATCAAAGCTGAAAGCATTACTCGGTCTGCTAACCTTTCTTTTGAGCATTCAAAAGTTCCTAAAAGAGAACTTGAGGAAGATTATGAACCTCAAAGTATGCCAGGAAAAGGGGCGAATAATCTCGATGAACGGGATGAAAAAATAATAAGAAGCTCAAATGTGAAGGCTGGCGTGAACAGTACTTCAGAGGGAGAGGTGGGGCTTCGTCTTACTGAGAAAACACATGGACGGAGCATGGCATCTGGGAATGAGAGAGCACACAGAACATTGTATGTGGGTTGCATCCCAAGCAACAACAACAGGAAAGAACTGTTGAGAAATCATTTCCAGAAGTTTGGAGAAATCATGGACATTCGTATTCCATCCCAGGGTGACAGAGCGTTTGTACAGTTTTCACGATGTGAGGATGCAGAAGCAGCGCTTATGTCACCTGAAGCAGTGATGGGAAACCGTTTTATTCGATTATCTTGGGCCAAAAGAGACAGCGTACACGTCGCTTCTGCTGAAGGTAACACTGTTTTACAATCCAGTGGGCGCAGTATGGGTACTAGGACTGGAGGTGCACAAGAACTGGCCGGGAAAAGACAGGCTGGTGCTGTGTCAACTGCTTCTGAGTACAGTGCACTTAAAAGTGCTGTAAAATCAGTAGGTGCAAATATTCAACCATCTTCATCAACTGTGTCACAAAAGAAGCAAGAAGAACTCGAGCATATGAAAGAGGAGTTACGAAGAAAGCAAGAAGAGCTGGCTCAGAAGCGGGATGACTTCCGTCGCAAATTGGAACGGCTTTCCAAACAGGTAAATCCTGTCTTGGTTAGATTCACAGGGCAGCACTGGGGTGTCATTGTATGTGGGTGCCCTAGTGAGAGTAGAAAAGCGTTTATGATGTGAGGGAGCTAACATAGGCATGACTAGTAAAAGTGGTGGATAGGCTGTCTTTTTTACATGCTTTCTTTTTCTTTTCTTTGATTTTACAGAGCAGTGGAGTAGCAGCAGAGCTTGAAGGGGACCAATCCTGCAACCCTCTGAGCAGTGCCTTGAAGGCAGAGATGAAAGAGGATCAGCCCAGCAACAAGCAGTTAACTTCAGAGAGGTTGGAAGCAGCACTCAATGATGCTCACAAACAGAGTTCTGTTCCGCCAGCCACAGTTGAGAAGGGTTTACTGTTGACTGATCAGCCAGCTTCAGGTCTAGTGAAAGATCCATTAAAAGTGCCCCTTGGTTTGGCACAGACATCTTCTGGAATCATAACCCAGCCATCTCCGAGGGGCTCGAGGGGTCATTCCCCATGGCCAGGTATTACAGGCACAGGATTTGCGGGATCTTCACAATGGGGCCCATTACGATACAAGCTGGACAATCGAACTACAGTATTTCGCATCATCCCACCCTTTCCAGATGGCTTATTGGATGTATGTTGTGTGATGCATTTTTAAACTGTTTCTCTATTTGCTTCGCCATTGCATAGGTTAAATTGCATCATAGGTTTTTCATTATGTTTTTTCATCATTTCCATGTATGTTTGCTTTTTGTAGAAATTTTATGCAAGAAATGTTATGCAAATGTTTTCCTTCCCTGCTTAAAAAAATTCCAACAAGATGCACCATTGGCTTATCTTTTGACTATTCTGTTAAGTGCATTCAAGGTTGCTCCATAGACTATTCTAGAGCTATCTTAAGGTTTGGTATGTACGTATATAGCATGTTAGTTGTGTAAAAGGACCACAATTTGGGACTTTTGTGTTAGGCATGGGAACCACCCCTTACATATGGCATAAGTGGTTTATATCCTTGGTGTTAAGGTTATAAGGTGTAAAAGCATGCAGCCTGACTTCATGAAAATGACGAATTAATTCTTTCGATGGAGAACCTGCCACTTGTTGTCAACTTTGAAGAAGGAAACCGTGCACATGAACTGCAGCGCATCATCCTTGCAAAGAGGGAAATGGAGTCGCCTGCTGCAGTCGTGGGCCCTTATGGGTGGGAAAGAGCATGGGCAGGCCACAGCCTACATAGCCTCTACAGGTGTCCCTCTCTTGGTCGACTTGCCTCCTATGAAGCTTACTCATCGCCTATATAAAGATAGACTTCTTCATCGTTTTTCTCGTCTCCTCCTCTCCTTTGTTGAATACCCTAATATCCAGCCCTTGCAAAAGCCTCTTGCTGCTGTTTTTGAAGGACAGAAAGTACAAGAAGTACTAAACACTATGTAATACCCAACAAGTGTAATGATAGCACTTAAGCAAGAACACTTTACTGCAGATTTTCAGCAAGCCTGTGTCTTCTCTGTTGAAGCATAATATGGAGTTTGTCCTTCTCCTTGAGTGTGCTTCTACGGAAGTCATTAATCAGATACGTTCAGCAGCATATTACCCACTCGTGTCACACTCAACACGGAAAGGTTTATGCAAATCAGGAATCTTTGAGCTTCTAAAAAGCTTATGTTTCACGTGTAGTCCATTTGAACACAACCCTCTTCTTTGTCAAGTCATGCAAAGCAAAGGCAATTTGCACAAAAATGCTTGATAATCCTTCGGTAATGCGAGCACAAGCCAAGAAAGCTTCGTACTTCGTGTACTGACTTGGGCTCTGGCTAACCTTGAATGGGTGGGTCTTGGGCTCTGGCTAACCTTGAATTGGTGGGTCTTTGCAGGATCCATGCCAATTCCATCATTTGACACAATATGGCCCAAATAATGAATCTCTGAAAGAAAGAACTCACTTTTCAAAGACAATGGCCATATGAGCTTTATGCTTCTCTTCATTCTTGAAAAACACCAAGATGTCGTCGAAAAAGGTGCTTGTAAACTTCATGTGTCCCTGAAAGATATGATTCATCATCCAATTGAATGTAGCTAGTGTTGGATGTAGGGTTTATGATGCATCTCCACTTGTGAGTCTCCTTGAGGGGACATCGTAGTGCATACGTAAGTGTTATATTTATGGGCATGTGAACAGTCTCTTAATTAAGTGTAAGGTAAGTGCGAATACACTTTAGTGTACTCACTTTGAGGCTAGGTCTAGTGCCTATATGAAGGACCCTTAATGTAATTTTATTAATAAGTGTAACTGAAATCCCAGCGGGGCGTGCTGTGACAAATTCAACCACGTGTCCAAGAGATAAAGATATAGAGAGAGAGAGGGGAGAGAGAAGGTTTTAGGGATCTTTGCACAATACACCACACTGAGCTGGGAACAAGCCCCCCTCCCTTTCAAGAATTTATTCAAGAACAATCCATGGGCACATTGCCCATGATCAATACAATAATGAATCCAAAAGTAAACAAATATGCCGATATAGAAGCCCAAGTCGAAGTCGGTGTCAAGGCACGAGATCTCTGATGCCAAGCACACCACGGAATGACTCACAAGAATCTCTCACCGGGCTAGTACCAGATCCACTATCCAAATCCAAGTCCAAATTCAAGTCCAAGTCCAAGTCCCAGCATGGTGAGAGATGCTATCGGCAAGATGCAGAATGGGAGAGCGAAGGACCATGATGGGCTGATTGCTGAGCACTTCTCACATGCAAGGGATGTATTGGCTCCACTTTTGGTTCATATGTAGTCCAAATCCAAGTCCAAGTCCAAGTCCAAGTCCAAGTCCAAAGTTTGAATCAACTCCCAAACTACAAAGATGTCCAAGTGAACTCAATATCCAATCTTCAAGAAAATCCTCAAGAAGCTTCTCGAAAAAGCAAACACCAAGGAGGCAATGCTGGTGGCTATGGGCGGCTGAGCTTTGCGCCGCTCCAGTTTGTAAAGTTGATGATGGTGTTGATGATGGTCTTCTTGCACTTCTAGCACAAACTCGATGATGATGAAGGTAGTGGGCTCTCTGGTGCTGTCCATGACTCTTGTATGCATGGTTAGTTAGTACGAAAGGTACGATACGGTACGGTACGATAAAATACGGTACTAATTGGTACCTTAAAATTTTTTGAGGTACGGTACGATATTAGTACGTTTTAAAAAAAAATACTTCCTAAACTTAAAAATTGTAGACAAGAAGTTACAAAATAGTAGAACCATGAACATAATGTCATCATGCCGTTAGAGTACAAAATTGCTATAAAAGGATAGGCTAAAAACTCATGGCATGGGCGACCGCCAACATGCGTACATACATGATACTACATACTACAATACATCATCGATGGGCTAGAAGGAGATAGATGCCCAATGCCTAGAGAGCTATAACATATCAAAAGTCTACATCATCACCAACATCTGCATGATCATCAACATGATCACTACTAGAGTGTCCATCAAGAGAGTTCTCTGAAGAGGACTCTTCGAAGGTGGACGAGACACTCTGGGGATCATTCTCGCTAAGTAGGTTGCCATCATCATCAAACAAGGGCTCTCTAGGCAGTGGGGTATCATTATGAGGGGGCAATGGAAGCTCACTATAGAGCTCCATGAAGATTGCCTCCTCCTCCTCATCAGGCAATATGATCGCTTGCCTAATATGGCAATGGCAAGTGCACACGCTCCTGACAAACAGCTTCCTATAGGCTGCAAAGGGCGATGAATGGCTCTCTAGAAGACTGAAATTGCTCCACGCAACAACAACAACAACAACAACAACAACAACAACAACAACAACAACACCACCAAAAAAAAAATAAAATCGTACGGTATCGTACGAATCCGTACGGTACTGTACCGTACGGCAGGTACGTACGATTTCAGTCGTACGACGTACGGAACTAACCCTGCTTGTATGTAGTGCTGCCATATGTCCTGTCTCATCACTCTGTTCTTCTCATTGAGAGAGGTAACCCCGTGGAGTAGACTGATCATACTGAAAACGTGGCAACCGCTCAATGTCTATCCCATGATGTGAGAACCACTGTAGCATCTGTGCATACCAAGATCCAGTGTGTCCAGCCTCGGCCAATTGTCTGGATGCCTCAAAAGCTCGGCGGGACAATCTCTCCGTGGGCATCTCCCTCATCTTGTATATAAAGGAGATCGTCTGGAACAATGCCTCCACTGCCATAGGTGGTGCAACAAACTCAGCTCGAACAATGTCGTGCGGGACGGATGGTTTGCTGCGTATCATCCTTGAGAGCATCAGGATCTGTGGTCTCTCCAGCTGTACCCATGTGGAGGCTGCAAGCCTTGGTGCCCAAACCGCTGCTGCATACATCAAGGCTGGTGTCACTAATGTATCAAAGAGCCACCCCTTCGTGCGGCCTGATGACACTGACGCTCAAGGCCAACAAGAGCTGCATACCCCCGGGTTACTCTGTCTTGGACTGCCTGAGCCATGGAGAAGCGTCCAGCTGAGCTAGTAAATCTGATGCCAAGGTAAACATAAGAGCTCACCACCTCGACCCGCCCTCCTGCTAATGTGAGAGTAGTGTGGCTCTTGACTACGGGTGAGGTGTGGAAGGTCATAACCTTGGTTTTCCCAAGGTTCACTGTGAGACCCTGCTGTGCGCAGAAGTCATCAAGAGCCACAAGGTGTCTTTGAAGCCCAACCTGCGTGTCGGATACCAAGACGATGTCATCAGCATAAACATAACATGGACAGTAATACCTGATAGCTCAACCCCAGAGCCTCCTCCCTGTGTGATGTAGTCGACCACCTCATCAATATAGAGCCCAAAGAGCGTGGGGGAGAGCGGGCACCCCTGCTTCACACCAATGGTGCTAGCAACTGTGTCGGACAAGCCTCCTGGGCATGGGACTCTCCCAAAGACCTGCTCATATAGCCTGTATATGCCGCACATCATGTCTGAGAGTATGCCTAGTGTCTGTAGTAGTCGCCGAAAGAGGCGCTCTCTGGGTGCAGTATCAAATGCCTTGCGGAAATCCACAAAGCAACAATAGAGCCGTTGTCTCCGTGCCGTGGCCTGATCAATCAGTATCAATAGCATAGATGAGATGCTCTCCCTGTAATCCTGTATGATCTGTCGCCCGTCCATGTTGGAGTCGGCATATGGCCCTCCTAACCATAGGTGGGGTGAAGAAGGTGGAGACTGTGGGGCATGGCTCTGTGGGTTGTGGTATAGGGGGCTGTGCAGGCACATCATAGAGTCTCTCTGCATATGTCTGCCAGGTCTGAGGATCGGTAATAGGTGTGGGAGGACGGGGCTCTCTGAGTCTCCTCCAAGCAGCAGCAGCATCTCTGCTCGTGTGCTCATGAGCATGTGATATGTGTCCCAATACTGAGCCTCATAAGCTCGCCGCTTACAGCGGGTGAGAGTGCATCCTCCTGCCTGCCTGTCTTTGGGTGATCTCCTCGCGAGCCCTCTGCACTCGGAGACTGCGGTAAAGGTTTTTGCACTCATCATCATACCATCGGTTCCGAGGCATGCTCCTAGATGTAGGTGGCTGTCGTGTCTGTATGTGGTATGGGAAACTCCTCGCGGCTGCGGAGTGCAGTACATGTGAGAGCTGGGAGGTGAGCATAGCCATGGGTGCCGATGGGTCTAACGCAAATAGTCGATCATGAACATGATAGTCATACACATTGGCTAGGTCCTGAGTGAAGTGGAAAATAGTGCGTGGTGGTTGTATGATGGGTGGGTGGGTCTCCAGTAAGCTCCTAAAAGTGAGGGATAGATATGTATGATCCGCCCCAATGGGGCATGGTGGTATGGTAAAGTGAGACAACATATCTGCTGCCGAGAGAGAGAGAGAGAGAGAGAGAGAGAGAGAGAGAGAGAGAGAGAGAGAGAGAGAGAGAGAGAGAGACGTCTGCAAAAGGCCAAAATTGGCCTATGAGACAAAGACAAACAAGTAGTACAATGATGTTCCTCCGGTCATCAAGAGAAAAATGTGGAGACAAAGACAAACAAGTAGTACAATGATGTTCCTCCAGTCATCAAGAGAAAAATGTGGAGTGAGAATAAAATGTACAAGTATGACAACACGACCATAGGGGACTCAATGGTGGTGTACAAACGAGAGGGTGTGGATGGAGTACTAGGGCTACTAATGCATCTCTATATGCTGAAGGGGTG